>NC_071988.2:155707500-156425000 GCF_028885655.2 Pongo abelii
TATACATTTTATTACCCAATCTGCTCTCAACATTAAATAAAACTCCAAAAATTAAATTCCAGCCCTCAAACCCCACAGCAGGACTTAATTAACTTCTCCTTCAAGGTGTACAATAATAGAGTACAGGCAGCCAAGTAGCAACATATTTCTGAGTTGCAATTCCTTGCCTCCACTGTGAGACAAACCCCAGCTACATCACCAGCACACAAGAACTTCCAAAGGCCTAAACTGCAGTAGCCAGGCATTCCTCCAGAACCACCTCCCCCAGGAGCTTGCTACAAGTGCCAGAAATCTGGCCACCAGGCCAAGGAATGCCCGCAGCCCAGGATTCCTCCTAAGCCATGTCCCACCTGTGTGGGACTCCACTGGAAATTGGACTGTTCAACTCACCTGGCAGCCACTCCCAGAGCCCCTGGAACTCTGGCCCAAGGCTCTCTGACTGACTCCTTCCCAGATCTTCTCGACTTAGTAGCTGAAGACTGACACTGCCCGATCGCATCAGAAGCCCTGTAGACCATCACAGATGCTGAGCTTTAGGTAACTCTCACAGTGAAGGGTAAGTCCATCCCCTTCTTAATCAATACAGAGGCTACCCACTCCACATTACCTTCTTTTCAAGTGCCTGTTTTCCTTGCCTCCATAACTGTTGTGGTTATGGACTGCCAGGCTTCTAAACCTCTTAAAACTCCCCAACTCTGGTGCCAACTTAGACAATACTCTTTTAAGCACTCCTTTTTAGTTATCCCCACCTGCCCAATTCCCTTCTTAGGCTGAGACACTTTAACTAAATTATCTGCTTCCCTGACTATTAATGGACTACAGCTACATCTCATTGCCACCCTTCTTCCCAATCCAAAGCCTCCTTTGCATCCTCCTCTTGTATCCCCCCACCTTAACCCACAAGTATAGGATACCTTTACTCCCTCCTTGGTGACCGATCATGCACCCCTTACCATCTCATTAAAACCTAATCACCCTTACCCCACTCAACGCCAATATCCCATCCCGCAGCATGCTTTAAAAAGATTAAAGCCTGTTATCACTCGCCTGCTACAGCATGGCCTTTTAAAGCCTATAAACTCTCCTTACAATTCCTCCATTTTACCTGTCCTAGAACCAGCCAAGCCTTACAGGTTAGTTCAGGATCTACACCTTATCAACCAAATTGTTTTGCCTATCCACCCCATGGTGCCAAACCCATATACTCTCCTATCCTCAATACCTCCCTCCACAACCCATTATTCTGTTCTGGATCTCAAACATGCTTTCTTTACTATTCCTTTGCACCCTTCATCCCAGCCTCTGTTTGCTTTCACTCAGACTGACCCTGACACTCATTAGGCTCAGCAAATTACCTGGGCTGTACTGCCGCAAAGCTTCACAGACAGCCCCCATTACTTCAGTCAAGCCCAAATTTCATCCTCATCTGTTACCTATCTTGGCATAATTCTCATAAAAACACACGTGCCCTCCCTGCTGATCATGTCTGACTAATCTCCCAAACCTCAATCCCTTACAAAACAACAACTCCTTTCCTTCTTAGGCATGGTTAGTGCAGTCAGAATTCTTACACTAGGACAAGGACTGCACCCTGTAGCCTTTTTATCCAAACAACTTGAACTTACTGTTTTAGCCTAGCCCTCAAGTCTGCATGTGGCAGCTGCCACTGCCCTAATACTTTTAGAGGCCCTTAAAATCACAAACTATGCTCAACTCACTCTCTACAGTTCTCATAACTTCCAAAATCTATTTTCTTTCTCACACCTGATACATATACTTTCTGCTTCCCGGCTCCTTCAGCTGTACTCACTCTTTGTTGAGTCTCCCACATTATTCCAGATACCACACCTGACCCTCATGACTACATCTCTCTGATCCACCTGACGTTCACCCCATTTCCCCACATTTCCTTCTTTCATGTTTCTCACCCTGAACACACTTGGTTTATTGATGGCAGTTCCACCAGGCCTAATCGCCACTCACCAGCAAAGGCAGGCTATGCTATAGTATCTTCCACATCTATCATTGAGGCTACTGCTCTGCCTCCCTCCACTACCTCTCAGCAAGCCGAACTCATTGCCTTAAGTCAAGACCTCACTCTTGCAAAAGGACTAAACGTCAATATTTATACCGACTCTAAATATGCCTTCCATATCCTGCACCACGATGCAAGAGGTTTCCTCACTACACAAGGGTCCTCTGTCATTAATGCCTCTTGAATAAAAATGCTTCTCAAAGCTGCTTTACTTCTAAAGGAAGCTAGAGTCATTCACTGCAAAGGCCATTGAAGGGCGTCGGATCCCATCGCTCAGGACAATGCTTATGCTGATAAGATAGCTAAAAAAGCAGTTAGCACTCCAACTTATATCCATCACTTTCAGTTTTTCTCCTTCACATCAGTAACTCCCAATGATCCTTCACATCCTACTCCCCCACTGAAACTTCCACCTATCAATCTCATCCCACATAAGGCAAATGGTTCTTAGACCAAGGAAAATATCTCCTTCCAGCCTCACAGGCCCATTCTATTCTGTCATCATTTCATAACCTCTTCCACGTAGGTTACAAGCTGCTAGCCCATCTCTTAGAACCTCTCATTTCCTTTCCATCCTGGAAATCTATCCTCAAGGAGATCACTTCTCAGTGTCCCATCTGCTATTCTACTACCCCTTAGGGATTGTCCAGGCCCCCTCCCTTTCCTACACATCAAGCTCGGGGATTTGTCCCTGCCCAGGACTGGCAAATTGACTACTCACATGCCCCGAGTCAGAAAACTAAAATATCTCTTAGTCTAGGTAGACACTTTCACTGGGTAGGTAGAGGCCTTTCCTACAAGGTCTGAGAAGGCCACCGCTGTCATTTCTTCCCTTCTGTCAGACATAATTCCTCGGTTTAGCCTTCCCACCTCTATACAGTCCTATAACAGACCGGCCTTTATTAGTCAAATCAGCCAAGCATTTTTTCAGGCTCTTGGTATTCAGTGAAACCTTTATATCCCTAACAGTCCTTAGTCTTCAGGAAAGATAGAACACGCTAATGGTCTTTTAAAAACACACCTCACCAAGCTCAGCCACCAACTTAAAAAGGGCTACACAATACTTTTACCACTTTCTTTTCTCAGAATTCAGGCCTGTCCTCGGAATGCTACAGGGTACAGTCCATTTGAGCTCCTGTTTGGTGCTCCTTTTTATTAGGCCCCAGTCTCATTCCAGACACCAGACCAACTTGGACTGTGCCCAAAAAAACTTGTCATCCCTACTATCTTCTGTCTAGTCATACTCCTATTCACCGTTCTCAACTACTCATACATGCCCTGCTCTTGTTTACACTGCCGGTTTACACTGTTTCTCCAAGCCATCACAGCTGATACCTCCTGGTGCTATCCCCAAACTACCACTCTTAACTCTTAAAGTAAATAAATAATCTTTGCTGGCAGGACTATGCTGAATCTCCTTAAGCACTCTCTAATTAGATGTCCTGGGTCTTCTCAATTCTTAGACCTTTAATACCTGTTTTACTCCTTCTCTTATTCCGTTTAGTTTTTCAATTCATAAAAAACCATATCCAGGCCATCACCAATAATTCTACATGACAAATGTTTCTTCTAAAAACCCCACAATATCACCCCTTACCACAAAATCTTCCTTCAGCTTAATCTCTCCCACTCTAGGTTCCCATGCCACCCCAATCCCGCTCGAAGTAGCCCTGAGAAACATCGCCCATTATCTCTCCATACCACCCCCCAAAATTTTCGCTGTCCCAACACTTTACCACTATTTCATTTTATTTTTCTTATTAATATAAGAATACAGGAATGTCAGGCCTCTGAGCCCAAGCTAAGCCATCATATCCCCTGTGACCTGCACGTACACATCCAGATGGCCGGTTTCTGACTTAACTAATAACATTCCACCATAAAAGAAGTTAAAATGGCCTGTTCCTGCCTTAACTGATGACATTGTCTCATGAAATTCCTTCTCCTGGCTCATCCTGGCTCAAAAGCTCCCTACTGAGCACCTTGTGACCCCCACTCCTGCCCGCCAGAGAACAACCCCCCTTTGACTGTAATTTTCCTTTACCTACCCAAATCTTATAAAATGGTCTCACCTCTATCTCCCTTCGCTGACTCTCTTTTCGGACTCAGCGCGCCTACACCCAGGTGATTAAGAGCTTTATTGCTCACACAAAGCCTGTTTGGTTGTCTCTTCACATGGATGCGCATGAAAAATGGTATATGTGCAGGTTTGTTATATAGGTAAATTACATACACAGGGATTTGGTGTCCAAATTATTTTACCACCCAGGTAATAAGCATAGTACCCAACAGGTACTTTTTCAATGCTCACCCTCTTACCTCCACCCACCTTCAAGGAGTCTCCCATGTCTGTTGTTCCTTTATTTGTTTTCATATGTACTTTCACCCTTCTTTCAAATATTTGTATATACTATATTTAGATATCTATGGATACAAAGATTTTCTTTCTCTTTTGCCAGATTATTCTATTGATTTATTCAAAGCACATTGTTTACGTTCATTGAAATTTCATTTTAAATGCCTTTTTATTGGTGATCATATACAACAATTTTCTATTTTAAGAAAAAATTTTCTCCATATAAATTAAAATATAATTAATTGATTATTATGAGTAAAAAGTAGGAAACTGTGAATGAAACTACGGATGGCTTCAAATTTATTTCTCAAAGTAACTCCAATTTGATTTCTTTATTGAATTCAGAGTAAATAAATAGATTAGTGGTATTCTCTTTTCAATATTTTATAAAATGCTTGACTCACTCCTGACATTTTTTGTGTTATTTCCCTTCCAAGTGTGATTTGTCACTGGTGCTATAAAGGAATGTAATCACTTGGGTTGAAAATGACTTAATTTGAATAGTATGCATAAATGTTTCAAATGCAAGTATCCTTCCATTGAAACAACATTTAAATAAAAATTAGAGAAATGTGGCTTGGGGGATAATTATTGCCATATGAATGAAGTTGAATAAAGAATGAGAGAAGGAATCTGTTTGTCAGCCTAACTCATAATTTCAATATTGGGCATTAGCATTCATTGGATTTGTTACTAAATGACAAGGGATGAATTGAAAACATTTACATTTTGGTAAGCAGTATCAATTAATTGACAACATACATAAACACATGAATAACTGAAATTGCTGAATTCCAGAAAATATTTTGATGCTTCCTTTGGGGTTCGTCTATTAGAAAATATAAAAATGCCTCTTTATAACTTTTTGTTTGTTCATTTGAATAAAGCAGGGAACTGATTTCCATCAAATAAGTTGGCTGCAATGAAATACTTAATTTGGAGAATTGAATTAGCAACAACATAGTAGAGCACTACCAGAGAAGAAAAACACCTTAAATGACAATCAGTAGCTATAAGTTATAGCAGAAAATAAATATCTGATTATTTTCATAGTTTTCATTACAAAAACATATTAATAATTAAAGATGATGTGAAAAATGCAAATAGTTTATCACTAAAGAACAACTGCACAGGTGTATCAGTCTGGTTTGTATTATGCTAATAGATAACCCTAGAATCTCAGTAGTTTTAAACAATACATGTTGAATCTACACATCTATCACAGATTTTAAGATCGTTAGGAGGTTCCTGCTTATCACAGTCATTAGTCATTTACAACCCAAGATTGATGAAAGAGACACTGGGGTTGGCAGTTATGTACCAGGGTAAAACAGAGAACTTAAAGATGTCATTCTAGAAAATAAATGTTTGACTTAGAGATGACAGACAACCAGAACTAACATCACGTGTTTCTCACACCCACTCACCCATCAAGTGGCCAGAATGTATAAATCAACTGTATTATTTCTCAAGTTAAGAGCTGAAATATTCCTTGAGTAACACTAGCTACTACCATGACTAGGTATTACAACAACTACTGTTACAGGAAAGGAGTCCCTACCCAGACCCCAAGAGAGGGTTCTTGGATCTCATGCAAGAAAGAATTCAGGATGAGTCCACAGTGCAAAGTAAAGGCAAGTTTATTAAGAAAGTAAAGTAAAGTAGTGAAAGTACAGCTATTCCGTAGATAGAGTGGGATGTTCCTGAAAGCAAGAGGAGGAATGCGTCCACCCTAGGTACAATGCTCGTTTATATAGGATAAAAAGATCATGGAAAGATGTGCTGTGCTACAAGGGTTTGTGATGAAGGATTAATTTTCTTAGTTACTGTATTTTGAAATAATCAATGTTATTATCATTAAAGCAAAATTAGGAATGCCTTTGTTCTCCAGATATTGGGATATCTGGACACACCCAGGTCTGAGTCTCTTTAGTAAACATTATTCATTTGTTCCCTTAACCTTAAACATCTAGAAGCTAGGAATGCCTACCTTTCTGGGGAGGGAGCCCAGCAAATCCCAGCCTCATTTTCCTGGCCCTCACTCAAGATGGAGTCACTCTGGTTTGAATGTCTCTGACACCACTATTCCTTGAATAAGTACTAGCCTACAACACCAACCTGTTCCTGTATTATAATGGTATGTTCATACAAGTTGGTGGATGTGGAATTCTGGAACTATACATTAAGCCAAATAGATCATCCCAGGGAGACACTAGTGAAAACCTCCTTGTGGAATTTAAAGATAGATTTTAAAAAGAGATTATAGATATAGGTATAGGTATGGGTATATAATCTCATAATATAGTTATATATAATTGACAACTACTTAGGATATTGCTATTCTATTGCTTTTCCTGTCAGAGTGTTCAATATATTGTACTGTTGTAATTTCATATTTCCTTACAAGTCCTAACTAACTACTTCATTTGGGCACACAAGAATTTACAAAATAAAGTGAAAAGCTTGTTCTTCTAAGTTGAACTAGGAATATAGCAATTATGGCAGCCCAAGGCTTGTATGTCCCAGGATATAGTAATTGCTTCATAAATTATACCTCTTATTTAAGTTTCAATATTCTTTCCCACAAAAAAAGCAAAATAAAACAGTTTGACACATGATCAACATCACACATCACAATCACATATACAGGTAGTTTATTTAAGGAAGTAATCTTAAGAAAGAAGAATAGGAAACTGGGTAAATGAAATAAACAATTATTAAGCTGACCATCAAAAGAGCAATTGGGGGCTCAGTTCCACTAGAACCCACAAGGACCTGTGTAGAAGGTGGCACAGATTGTTTCCCAAGGGGTGGATAAAAGGAAATCTACAAAATCCCATCCTTTCTAGGTCAAAAGTTGCCCTGTGATGTATTAATAGCTTGCACTTTCAGGTTTGATCATGCATGGTTCTTTGTACTAGTTCCCATAGTGTCTCCTTCAGAAAGGTCCTGGGACAGAAAGTAAACATAAAGTAATTTTGAGAGGAGCTCCAGTCAGTTTACATCTGTCCCAAGCTGTTATCCTAAAAAATGATTGATGTAAAAGGTGTTCTCAATGATCTGAGGCAGGACACAGAGGTGTCTAGTTAAGGACCATAATTAGCTATTATAGTATCAGCTATTGTGAGCCAAATAGTCTGCTCCTTCACACCTACTTTAAATTTTCTAATGTGAGTTTCTTCTAGTACATACTTAAAAATGAGCCACCGTATCATATTTATTTTGAATGGTCCATATAGATGTTGCTTCTCAATTTTATCCTTCCCTTTTGTAGACATTTTTTTCTGCCTTTGCCTTCATTAATGCTCTTCTTGAAACTTCTAGACACCATTTCCTCATTAGTTACTGTTCCTTTACTGCAAGTTAATGAGCTTCATGTAAAATAAGCTAGACTTTCCTTGCCTTCTTTGTCTTTATTCTCCACAATACTAACAGACAACTATATCAAACTTAACTGAGGTATTGGAGGCAATTTTTTAATGCCACATAGGAGCAGAAATTTTATAGCTGTGGCTAAATACAACATTTTCCAAATCTAGAAAAAAATCCGTCAGTTACTTTTGATAGGTTACAATTGCCAGATTATGAATGCTGCTAACCTGGCTTCCTTATCCTGAATTTCTGCTCTTTCCCAAACTCTATTTATTCTGTTCAGTCACTTTAATTTTTCACTACCAGTTTTAATACTGTTTGCCCCAGTATCCAAGTTCTTAATAAATAAAATCTTCATATACTCAGTACTCAAATACCTTTAATTAGCATATTTCCCTAAATTAGCCACATTCAGTTTTGATAACATCCCCAAAATCTTCAGTGATGGAATCTGACACACCAAATATATTTAGGAGGCAAAGACGTTATGAATAAAACACACACACACATGCATGCATGCACACACGCACACAGAAGCATTGGACTGCTACCAGGACTGTGTAATGTAAATTCATAGAAGATAAATATTTTCTTAACTGGCTCATAATTTACAAGGCCCCTCTTTTATCAATAGAGTCCTTTCCTTAATTATTAGTTTAGTTTTTTCTTTATTTCCTTTATTCCCTGTTTTCCAGTTATGTTCATTTTGGCCTGTTCCAAAAGATAAAAAGGCCTACTGTTGTAGGTAAAAAATAATAACCTCTATTCAGCTACACAAAGATCTGGCCAAAGACTCAATATTACTTTCAGGAAGCATTTCAGCAAATTCTTTGCTGAGGATTCTTATCCTGATCTGTTTATGAGGGTAAATAATTATTCCAGTTACATCATATTTTTCTGTTAAATATTTTAATAATTGTTCTATATGTTATTTCACCTAGAATTCATACAAACTCCATTTTTGTGTGCTAAAATGCCCTGTCTATTGTGGCTTATGTTCACATTCCCAACATCATCTTGTACCAGGCTCCTCTAACTCAGCACTCTCCCAGTCTAATGACCTTTTTCTGAGCCTTAAACTCTGGCTTGGGTCACGTCTGGGTGTTTGAAAGGGCTTCCCTTACTACCTGCAAAGTGTTTGCACCAGATATTTGCGTGATTGATTTTTCATAAGAGAAGCATTAGGCTTCCTGTCTAAGAAGCCTTCCCTAGACAAAAAAGCAAACAGTAAACAAGAAACATGGATGAGTATTGACTGTCTTTTCCCAATATTACTACTGTCTTATTTTCTTCATCATTTATAAGTATCTAACATACCTATTATCTAATATCTAATATACTTTATCACTTACTATTATCTAGTGTACTGTTTCTATTATTATTAAGTGACTCAACTTGCATATTGTTTGCTTCCTGCTCCTACACTGTAAGTTCTGTTAGCACAGAGGTTGTCTCTTCTCTCTTGTTCAACACCAATGAGAGACTGCATAAATATTATTAAATAATAAACATTGTTGTTACCATAAATATTGGTATTTCATATTAAAATAGCTATGGAAGTTTAGCATTCAAATACAAATTCTATTTAATTAAAACATTACTATAATTTATGTGAGATGAATTTGGGCACATAATAATTTTAAACAGAGTACCTTTAAAAATTAGAATTTGGTAGAACAGGATTTTATAGAAATCACTGACCAAATCATTCTCTCATAACAAGTTAAATAATAAGTGTTTTGTACTATATCTTTTATTCCAGTGACATTAAATTTTTAGTCCGTATCAGCAATTAAGGAAGGTCTCTTGAAGAATCGGTTTATTTGTGACACCTTCTGATTCTTCTTAAATTGTGGAATTTTTAAGATTATCCTTTCCGTTTGTTAAAAAAATCCCTGGATTAGGAACCGTATAAGACTTCTCTTGCAATAAATACAGGGCACAGGATTTTAATTACATGATTTCCAAGTGTCCTTTTATTTTCTAAATTATTTGAGCATATCTATTATTTTTCACTATCTAACATGCAAAACATGTAATTGTAGTGTTGCCAAATTAAAAAGGCCACTCTTTCCTATGGATTATCTAATTGGATATTAGATAATTACCCTTGGATGAGAGTAGGAAAACAATGTAATTTGTGATTCTCAAAATTTGTATAAAATTGCAATCATTGATGTCTTTGCTGTTAGTTCCCGTATTTCCCTTTTCTATTTCTCATAACAATTGATTCTGAAATGTTTACTTTTCCCTATTTGCCTGGATAATCAACATCACTTATTTGGTTAAGGTCTATGTAAAGTTACATGGTCATTACTAGACATTAGAATTTATACAATTGAGAGCAATGTTTGCTAACATGAAATGATTTCTTTCTGTGACTTTTAAAGTAGCCTAATATGAGCCACTATTATTGTTGGCCTTTATTAACTCAAAATATTAAAATCATTAAATTTTAGTTTTAATTCCAGAAAAGTAGTTACTCTTAGTCAACACTCATGACAATCTTGCATGTGTGTGCATGTGCATGTGTGTGTGTTAGAGAGGCAATGGAGTTCAAATAATTACTAAAGATGCAGATCATTTATAATCTTTTTTAAAGAAACTATATTGAGTTTCTTTAAACTCTGAATACCATAAAATTCACCAATTTTAAGTGTAAAATTCAATGCTTGTAAGTAAATATACAGAGCTGTGCAATCATGACCACAATTCAATTTTAGAACTTTACAGTTAATCCCTATTTCCATCACCAGCCCCAGGATACCAATTTGCTTTCTGCCTCTATAATATTGCCTTTCCACATGAATGCTTGTTTTTAATTTTAATCCTGGCTTTCTAGATATCACCTTTGTGTCACAGGTGTCAGTCAATAATTGGTATGAGATTGTTCTTTAAAAAGGCTTCTTTCTACCTATTACTAATGATCTGTGTGAAGATTAGGTAATACATTCAGTTCTTAGGCAGTTTATAAGTCTGTCCTAGATATTTCTTTCTACTAGGCCTTCTTCACTTCTCCTCTGTTGCTGTGGTCTAAATGTTTGTGTCCCCCCAAAACTCATATGCTGAAAACGTAATCACAAATGTGATGGTATTAAGAGGTAGGGCCTTTAGAAGGTGATTAGATCTTGTGGGTGGAGCCCTCATGAATGGGATTAGTATCCATATAAAGGGGGATCCAAAGAGCTTCCTTGCCTCCTCTGCCATGTGAGACACTTTTATGAACCAGGATGTGGGCCCTCACCAGCTATCAAATCCACTGGTGCCTTAGACTTTGATTTCCCAGCCTCCAGAACTGTAAGAAATAAATTTCTGTTGTTTATAAGCAGTCCAGTTTATGGTATTTTGTTATGGCAGTTCAAACAGACTAAGGCCTCTGTACATGAAAGAGGCTTCATGTTCAGCCTCTGCTGTTGTGATCACAGTCTTGAGTACATATGCAGCTTCCCAGACCTCCAGGTAAATGAGGGCTTATCAAGGCACACTTTTGTGATCTCATCCTCCAGATCTCTCTGTTAAATATCTGACTAGTCTGCTTGTTTGTTACTTATTCCAACAGGTATCACAACCACAGATTATCTGTGATATTGGTCTTTGGCAATTATTTACCACTAAATTGACAGTTCTTTCAACATCACCTTCAGATGGACATTTTGTGTGCACTGCTCCAGTTTAAGTCAGCCCCAGAGCTAAACTTCTGTGTTTTATGGCTTTTCCTGCCCTGGTGAGACTACCATACTGATAGAACTGGGAGGAATGAGAGCTTGCCTGGAATAAAGCACCACAGATGTCACCATTCTTAACAGGTTTAGTAGTTTTGCTGCAACAGTCGCTTCTGAATTTGTTGCACGCCTTTGGTTGATTTCCAGAATTCTACTAAGGTTGTTTTCAACATTGTTGTTCAATCTCATCATTGATTTTTAGGAGAAGAGGATTTACTGAGAATGTTACTCTATAATTTCAAAAGTCCTAATCACTTTTACATATGTGAAAAAATCCTTTAGGTGATTTTGACATAATAGCTAATGTTACACAATAATATGTAAAGAATAAAATATTTAATAAATTAGATAAAGGACTTAAACACCATCTTCAACACACAGTTCTGTACCCATACATGACACTTTTTTTAATGGGCTATATAATGGTAATAACTAATGCAAATCTTCCAATTTTAAGTCTTATTCTACTATTTTTTTGGAAAATGTAGGATATACATTAAAAAATAATATACTTCCAAACCAATGGGTTTTCAAATGATAGATAATTGTTTTTAGTTTTTAATAATTATTTTTGTTTTTATAAAATCTCATTTAGTATGACTAATATTTTTCTACCAGATTCATCTCCTGTATTTAATAAGTAGCTTATTTTAACATGGAGCTAGTTTTCTACAAAGTATTGCTTTTATTTTGGTAATTTTCTTTGTCAGAAAGCTGAAAATCAGAGAATATGACTATTATTGGTGAAGTGAGAATACATCATGAAGTCAAATGAAAGGGAGTTGTGACGGTTAATTTTATGTATCAAGTTGTCTAGATTATGGCCATCAATTGTTTAGTCAAATACTCACCCTGATGTTTCTGTAAAGGTATTTATTTAGATATAATTAACATTTATAGTGAGTTGACTTTAAATAAAACCAATTATCTTCCATAAAGTAGACAGGCCTTATCCAATCAGTTGAAGACCATAAGAGGAAAGAATAAAGTTTTCTGAAGAAAAGAAATTCAGCTTCTACATTGCAACATAGAAATGCTGCCGGAATTAGTAGTTTCAATCTCAAAATTGAACTGAAAAAACTGAAACTGAATTAGTGGTTTCAGTCTCAAAACTACAATTATTTCCTGAATCTCTAGCCTGCCAGTTTGTCTTATAAATTTTGAACTTGTCAAGTCCCACAATTGCATGAGCCAATTCCTCAAGGTTTACCTTGAGCATATACTGTCTCTCTCATTATATTTTATTTAACATAAACAATATATCATATATAATACTATATATTACATATGATATATTTTATGTACTTGTGTGTGTATATATACTAGAAATACAAGAAATACTAAAAAAAGTTCACCTATTGAACATTGTTTATACATACAGCTCAATTTCAGAGATGTCTCACTGGAAAATTACAAATTATATTATAATATCTCTTACCTATAATTTTTCATATAATTAATCCTAAATTAATAGGATTTCACACTGAATTTGGGGACCAATACATTCCCCCACATCTCCTCAACCTTCTTGTGAAATATGGATCCCTCTCAGAAACTTCAAAAAAAAAACACCTGAAATTTAAGTCATTATATTTTATTATTTTGGTAGTAAGCAAGAATAAATTGTGCAAAGAAAAAGATATTTTCTATAATATTTAACTTATGCCAAGGCAAGATCTTTCAAGTACAGATTTCTCGGATGGGGTGGGGTGGGGGCATTACCTGAAGGGAGCAGCACCAAGCCTACCTGTATGTAGTTTTAACAATGATGAGACAGAAGACAGTCTGAATAGAGAACACAAGGGCAGAACTAGATGAGATGAGATGCCACCACTCTCTCAGTGATCACCTAATGGCAGCATCACAGGACTGTTTCACCTGTCAATAAGAAAAATATAAAAGAAAAAATGTGAGAAATACTAAAAGGAAGAGAGAGACAGCGTCCAAGCTCTCTTTCTTACTTCTCCATGTCATGGTAAAAAGACAGTCAGTCCAGAGACAGAAAATGAAAGAGTAAGAAAGAAAGAAAAGGTGAGTGGGCCAACATCTCCTCAAAATAAGTCACAGATAGGCTCTGTTAAGCATCCAGTCTCGTTTGAAGAAAACAACAAATCCCAAAAACACATTTCAAAAGAAAAACTACAAGAAGGAATTGATAAAAAAAAAATTAGGAAATAACTCTCTAGCTTTAAGAGGTGCCCAAAGAAAAAGAAAATTGATCTCTTTAATTTTCCCGATTAACCATCTTCTGAATCCACCAGCCTCATAACTATAAAATATTTATCAATTTTTAAACAAATAAGAACACACAAATCAGAACATTTGCTTGGTTTCTACTATTACACTAACCTCAGTTTTAATGCTATGTTACGTATCATTATTTAAAAGCCAATATTTTCAAATGACAATAATGGAAGGTAGTTTTTTTCTACACTGAATACAAGGAATTTTAAGATTCTTTATTGTAATAACAAATGACCTGTGGTAAAATAATAATCAATGTAATATATTCCAATAAGTGACCATTTCTCTTCTAAAATATATACAGAAATTATATGGAATGATGAAAATGATATTCTTTCATGCATTCAACCAATACATGCCAGGTACAATGTGCTAGCACTGTTGTACACCCTGGACAATATATAACACTGAAAAATAATTATTTTCATCTCTGTATAAATATACTTTTTCTCCCATTACCAAGGAGGCTTCTGTCTACACAAACGGTGACTGGGCTGGCTTTGTGACTTGCTGTGACTTGTTGTGACAATAGGATAAAGTCAAAACGACACTATCTGCTTTCAGGTTGAGGCAGTTTATGACTTTATGCCTTTGGAAACCAGCTATCATTTAAGAAGGCTTGCCACTATGTTGGAGAGAGAAACCAGGTAGATACAGAGAGGCCCTTTATTAAGAGGAAAATAAGAGGCTAGAAGGAGTGATAAGAAGTCCAACTATCCCCAAGCCATCTTCCCACCCCAGCTTAGTCACCATGTATGCCAATGAAGCCATCTTGATTTCTCTAGTCCCAGTCAAGCTGCCTGAGCCAATACAAACTGATCCTAGGCAGGTGGGAAAAGTACCAGAATGAATTTTTCTACACATTCGCATTATATATAATATCTAGACAAAGCTGACCAAAAAAATATTAAACTTATTAGAAAAACAAACAGAAGAGGACAACTATCATTTGAAAGGCTGAAGAAAACTCAGATTGGAAGAGAACATTTTCCAATGGACTGAAATTCATTCCTATGATTGTTTTGAAGAATTTACTACTAACAATAATTCCATTATACATAACCTCAAAAAAGAGATGATGAAACAACAAAGTGAGATGATGAAGTTGAACTAGAAAAACAGAATGAAACTGAACTATTGCTTACATTCTAAATGAATTTGATAGGTAACAATGCTATCTAATATGCACTGAGTAACCCCTATATGAAATAAATTTTTATGATTCTATGACTTATGTTACTTCTTTTCATCTTCATAATAACTTTTTGAGGTAGAAAATACCAGTTTTCTCATTTTAAAAATGATAAAACTTAAGACACATTTCAGGTAAGTGATTTGACTAAGTAATTAACACAATTCAGCTAAGTAATTTCACTACTCCTTTCAAACTGTCAAGCTAGAATACAAGTCCAAGCAGTGTATCTCCAGAGCCCCTGCCTTTTTTTGTCTGACAATATTACAGCTACTTCTACTCTCCTTTGGTTACCATTTGCATGGAATATTTTTTCTACTCTTTTTATTTCCAACGTATAAGTAGTCTGGAACTTAAAGCAAGTCTCTGGGAAACAGTATATAGTTGGATTGTGGTTTTATACATTTTGATTTAACAGTTTAACTCTACTTACACTTAAAGTAATTACTGATAAGGATAGATTTGTCATTTTGCTATTTGTTTTCTATATGCTTTATAGCTTTTGTTAATCCTCATTTTCTGCATCACTGGCTCTTTTATATTTAGTTAACTTTTAGTAGTGACACATTTTATCTTTCTTATCTCCTTTTCTGTATATCCTAAAACTATTTTCTTTTTGTTTACCATAGGCATCACATTTAACCTTATATAGCACTCTAATTTGAATTTATACAAGCTTAACTTAAATAGCAGATAAAAATGTGCTTATTTACAACTGCAACACACACCTGTTCAGTTATTGATGTCACAAAACTTGATCTTTGTACATTATGTGTCCAAAAAAATAAACTAATAGTTGTTTTTAATGCATCACTCTTTTAAATTATGTAGAAAATAAAATATTGAGTTACCAACTAAAGTTCCACTAATACTAGATTTTAGACTAATACTTTAGACTAATACTTTAAAAGAATTATTTTCTTAGATCACATTGAAAACAAGAAGGGAAGTTACAAACTATTGTTACAATAATACTAGCTTTCATAATTTTTCATGTATTTACATTTCCTGAGTTCTCTGTTTCTTGATATGGCTTCAGGTTACTATCTAGTGCCCCTTCATGTCAACCTGAAAGACTCCATTTAGAATGTATTGTAGGATAGGGCTGGTGGTAATGAATTCCCTCAGCTTTTGTTTATCTGGCAATGTCTTAATTTCTCACTTTCTTTTGAAGGAAAATTTTGCTAAACATAAGATATTTTGTTGACAGGTACTGTTTTCTTTTATCATTTTGAATATATCAACCCCTGCTTACTGACTTCCAAAATTTCTGATGAGAAATCTGCTGATAACATTATTAAAGATCCTTTATATATGATGAGTCACTTCTTTATTGCTGCTTTAAAGATTTTATCTTTGTCTTTCAAGATTTTATTTAATGTGTCTTGGTAGTGGTCCCTGAGTTTATTCTGCATAAAGTTTACTAAATTTTCTGGCTGTTTGTATTCACAGTTTTCATCATATTTGGGGTGTTTTGGGCCATTATTTCTTCAAATAATCTTTCTCTGCCTACCTCTTTCTCTGTTCTTATGGGATTCCCACAATATGTATGTTGGTCTACTTGATGGTGCCTACAGTTCCCTTAGGCTCTGTTAACTTACCTTCAATTACTTTTTTTTTCTGTTTATTAGACTTTCAATTGCCTTACCTTCTACTTTGCTGATTCTTTTTTTCTGACTGATTGAATCTTCCTTTAAAATCATCTTGTACACTTTTATTTTCAATTATTGTACTTTTCAATTCTGGGATTTATTTTTGCTTTCTTTTAAGTTTTTGATAACTTTTTTGATATTTCTATTTTACTCATACATTATTTTCCTGACCTACTTCATATCTTGTTTTAGTTCTTCCAGTTTCTTTAAGACAGTTGATTTAAAATCTTTATCTACTGGGTCTGGCATCTGGCCTTTCTCAGGGACAGTTCCTCTTGATTTATGTTTTACTTTGAGTGGACTATACTTACTTATTTCGCTATATTTTTTGTGATTTCTTTATTGCAAACTGGATTTTTGAATATAATAATATAGTAACTCGACTATCACCCTCTCTTTAGGGTTTATTACTTTTGAGATTTATTTAGTTTAGTTTTGTTTTTGATGATTATAGACTGTCTTTAAGCTCCACATCAGCTTGAGGTGTAGACTTAAGATATTCTCATGTCTTCTCTGCTTTTCCCGGGGCATGCACAGTGACTTTCTATTTTTCCCCATATATGCAGGAGTTTTGGGGAAATGTTTTGTTTGCTTATTATGTTCTTTATTTTTTAGTATTTTCGTCTTTAAAGATTTGAATACTATATTTTAGTCTTTAAAGATTTTATATTAATTAATTAATATCAGGATTAATTAATATCAGGATTCCAAAAGGGTTGGGGAAAGAAAAATTAAGGGGGAAAAGAGTTTTAGCTCCTTAGATCTCCTGGAAGTTGATTTAGCCAGAAAGAAAGAGACTTGCAACAATGCCTACCACTGTGTCTGCACCTGTAATCAGAAGCAGCAATAAGCAAGTAGAACACAGACCTAGGTGTTTGGAAGACAGAGCCCTTATTGCCCACTCTGATTCTGCAAGATTTAGGCAAGCTGTTCTAGGAACATGTGCACAGTCATCTGACACAGTGCTGAGGCACGAGGAATGGCTGCTCTATGCTAAGATCCAAAATGGACTGAAATTAAATGCAATTTACTAAGTCTAAACTTTTATTGGAAGTTATAAGCCTGTAATAGAATTCAAAATTCCAGAATAGTTACATCAGACAGACTTTCAGTGCAATTGTTGTGTATGTGGGGAGACAGTTTCCTGGTGCTTCCTACTCCATCATCTTCCCAGAGTTCTCTCAGAATAACTTACTTTTACAGCAGTTCATGATCTGGAAAAGTATTATAAAAGTGGTCTTCTTTGATTCTTCTCTAGATTAAGTGGTTGTGAAAATGTATGTGCCCTATTCTACATATCTTTATAAATTAAAATTATTTATCATTTTTCACTTTTTAAATGTTTCCCAATTTCAATTGCATTTCTCCTTATTTATTTAGGCTTTTAAAAAAGCCAGTATTATGAATTATATTTTTTTTAAAAACATGTAAATTAAGAAACAAAAGAGGGTGTTTTGGTTAGATAATCGATTTTATTTTGTTTTGCTTTTGAAAATACTGAATAATGTATTGATTTTTATCATCTTTACACTGAATAAAGAATATTATTATTCTTAGGAACAAGAGTAAGAAGTCACAGATCTCCTTCTAAAGCTTGTAACTACGTGAATACATGAATATGATTTTTCCAAATTTATATTTTATTTGGAATAAGTAATGGAAGAAATTTTGCTGCAGATTTTGGAGAAAAAAAAGAACTTATAAATCTAAAAATCACATACACTTTAAAAATAAATTGATTTCAACACTATTAATTATGATCAATAACAAAAATACATTAAGTAGTTTGTATAATGAAAAGGAATCTGATTCATATAAAAGCAAGTTCATGCATACTACGTACAGGCATGATGAAGTAAGTTTACTAACCAATAGTGAATAATCTAAACATCCTTTCTTGATCTGGTCTCTGTTTCTCCAGGTGCATTTCTCAAACTCTCTCTTAGGTTTGAATTCTTTCAGTTCTACTTAAAGATTCTGTCAGCTCTGAATATTTACATAGTTCATCAACTCTCTGGAAAGCCCTCTCCAAAACTCTCCTGTATATAGAACCTAATTTTCCCCACTTGTCTTGGTCTACTTGGGCTGCCATAACAAAACTATAAGAAACTCAGTGTCTTAAACAACAGATATTTAATTTCTCACAGATCCAGAGGCTGGAAGATCAGAATCAAGGTCTCATCAGTGTTGATTTTTGGTGTGGCTACTCTTCCTGACCTGCAGATGGCCACCTTCTTGCTTTGTTCACACATAGCCTCTCTTCTGCCAATGTTCATGGGTGAAGAGGGAGAGCTGTCTGGTATCCATTTCTCTTCTTACAAGAACAACAGTCCTATTGGATTAGGACCCTATCATAACCTCATTTAACTTTAATTTCCTTTTTAAGGCCCTTTCTCCAACTCTCTAGTGATATTGGGGGTTATGGGCTTCAAATAAATGAATTCTGGGGGAAACAATTCACTTCATAACACCATTTACATCCTTTAGTTCTCAGATTCAATATACTTTTTTAAAAGATTATTTTTTAATAAGTTCTTATTGAACATGAACTTTTGAAACATGTATTGTCTTTGTAATAAACTAGCTTTTTTTTTTTGGAGACAGAATCTTGCCATTGCAGACTTGAACTCCTTAGGCTCAAACGATTTTGTCACCTTAACCTGCTGTGTAGCTAGAACCATAAGGCCATGCCCAGCTAATTATGTAATTTTTTTTTTTTTTAAGAAAAGGGGTCTTACTCTTACAGGTCTTACAGGTTGGTCTCCGACTTCTGGTTTCAAGTGATCTTTCTACCTTGGCCTGCCAAAGTGCTGGATTATAGGGCCAGGCACGGTGGCTCACACCTGTAATCCCAGCACTTTGGGAGGCCAAGGTGGGTAAATCATTTGAGGTCAATAGTTTGAGACCTGCCTGGCCTACATAGGGAAACCACGTCTCTACTAAACAAATACAAAAATTAGCTGTGCATGGTGGTGCATGCCTGTAATCCCAGCTACTTGGGAAGCTGAGACAGGAGAATCACTTGAACCTGGGAGGCCACTGCACTCCAGCCTGGGCAACAGAGCGAGAATTCATCTCAAAAAAAAAAAAAATAAAGAGTGCTGGGTTTACAAGTGTGAGCCACTATGATAGGCCTAGGCTAGCTTTTTAATATTTCTTCTTCTATTGGAAAATTTGCTCCAAGAAGGGTGGAATATACCTATTTTTGCTCATTGCTAGAGCACCAGCTCATAAACCAGGAGCTGTGTATGATAAGTGCCAGTGAATAGTTTATCTAATAGATTGAACTGAATTGAATCTATGACTGTAAATAAGAGCATGAGCAAAATTATTTTCAGTAATATGCATACAAGGGTTATATTTCACGTATTTATTTTCTTAAGGAAAGTATTAAATTCTCATTTTATCATGCACCCCACAACTAAATAAATGTTTTAAAACATTTTATATATAGGTAAATTTTCTGAATTTTCAGTGGGAAATCTCTTTTTAAATAATTGTAACTGATTAGGAATACAAATTAAATGTAGTAATCTATTTCTAAATATTACTACATTATGATAACTATAAGACTGAATTTTTCTCAATGATAAGAGAAAATATTTTTAGTAATTTATTCTTCATTCTAACAATAATTTTTTTACCAGCATTTGAAGGAAAATTAAGGTAGGGCATGGTATTTCAGAACCAAGGAAGGGAGATATTTTAAACCACAGTTGTATACAATTAAAAGTAGTACATTTTTCCACTATTTTATTTCCATGTTTAATAGCTTATAATGCCAATGACAATATTTTAAAAGATTAAAGCTTTTATTTTTCCCCTTTTAATGTAGAAAGAACAGATCTTTTGTTTTGATCGTCTGTCACCCTGGTGTTTGAGTTTATAATTGGCACTTGTAAATGATTGTAAATACTAGTCTCTTATTTAAAAAAGGGTGAGTGAGTGAAGTTAATACAAGAATAATATTTAATGTATATATTCAGATAATTTTTGCGATTTTTTTTTTTTTTTAGACAAAGTCTGGCTTTATCACCAGGCTGGAGTGCAGTGGCACAATCTCAGCTCACTGCAACCTCCGCCTCCTGGGTTCAAGTGATTCTCCTGCCTCAGCCTCCCAAGTAGCTGGGACTACAGGTTCACACCACATCCAGCTAATTTTTGTATTTTTTTTAGTAGAGATGGGGTTTCATCATATTGGCCAGGAATTTTTGCAATTTCTGCTTATACATCCCTGTCACCTAGAATTATTTCAAAATATAAAAATGTAATAGTTAATATGCAAGTCTGATTCAACAAATGAACTAAACCTGCCATATCCTTGTGTAGTCCCTCTCTGAATTAGGGGTAGCCCTGTGTTATGGGTTGAATTGTGTCACCCCCAAAATTCATATATTGACGTCGTAACCCCAAACATCTCAGAATGTATCTTTATTTGGAGATAAGGTCTTTATAGAGATAATGAAGTTAAAGTGAGGTCATTAGCATGAGCTCCAGTCCAATCTTATTGGTGTTCTATAAAAAGGAAACTTTAGACCTAGACAAACATACAGGGAAATTTTCTTGAGAAGATGAAAACAGAGGTCTACGAGCCAAAGAATGCCAAAGATTGCCAGACAAACATCAGAAGCTAGGGAAAAGTCACAGAATGGATTCTTTCTCACAGCTCTGAATCTAGGAACTGGCCCTCTTCATACCTTGATCTAGAATTCCCAGCCTACAGAGGGAAAAAAAAAAAATTTCTGTTTTCTAAGCCACTAAGTTTGTGGTACTTTGTTACAATAGCACTAGAAAACTAATAAACCCTGTTACTTGTGCTTTTGTTTGTTTTAAATTATTTATGTACTTATTTATTTGATGATTAGCCTTTGACAAACAGAATGTTGCAGAAACAATACTGCATTACTTCTCTGAGTAGATTATAAGCACCCACGCAGCTTCTGCCTGGATCTTTGGAATGCTCTTTTTTTGTGGAAAAGCCAGCTGACATGTAAGAAGTCTAATTAACCTGAGATTGCAATCCTGTGATGGCAGGATGGCAGGATGGGCCAAACCAGTCACTGGGAGTGGTCACAGGGAGAGAGACAGAGAGAGTCTTCAAATTCCCGCCAACCCAGCTATTCCAAACCAGGTGTCAGACATATAAGTAAAGAAGCCACGTTGTTTTTAAGGATGATCAGTATTCCATTGTGTATATATACTACATTTGCTTTATCTATTCATTTTTTGTTGGACATTAGGCTAATTTCATATCTTGGCTATTGTTAATAGTGCTACAATAAATATGAGAGAGCAGAAATCTCTTCGACAAACTGATTTCCAATCTTTTGGGTAAATACCCGGAAATAATATTGCTGGATCATATAGTAATTGTATTTTTTATTTTTTGGGGAATCTGCATATTGTTTTCTATGGTGACTATACTCAAATATTTGAGATGATGGATATGTTAATAGTTTGATTTAATTATTTCACATTGGATCATAAATTACAAAATCACATTGTACTCCATAAGTTTATACAATTACAAATTGTCAATTTACAATCTTTAGAAAGCCACATTGAATTTCCTCTTCAGTTGAATCTTCAGGTAACTCTAGGTCCATTTGCCAAATGATGGCTGCTGTCTGAGACACCTACAGTGAGAACAATTTAAACAAGCTAAGCCAACCCACGGAGACATGAGATAGCATAATAAATTGTTCTAAGTTACTAAGTTTTTGAGAGATTTGTTAGGCAGCATTAGATAGCTGGGACACTAATTTCTGTAGTTAGGTTGGTGTAGATGGGTGTTTCTCAAAGTGCTGTCACCAGACCAGCAGCATCAGCATAATTGGGAACTTGTTAGAAATGCAAATTCTTGGACTCCAGCCCAGAAACTCTGAATCAGAAACTCTAGAGATAGGACTCCACTGTTTGTGGTTTAACAAGCCTACCAGGTGATTCTGACTCACATTCTAGTTTTAGAACAACTTTAAATTCTTTCTTAATGAAATCTTTACACTTTTGGTTGATGGAGACCAAATACAGGCAAAAAGATCGACCTTATCATAGCTTAAGAAGTGCTGTAACATCTGTGCAGTGCCAGCGTTTCATCCTCCCCTCATGCTAAGCCTCCTCAGCTCTTCATTTTCTATGTGCTCTGCTCTCTCCAAAAGTCCATGGGCTTCCTGAATTTCTTTTCCTTTTTTTTTTTTTATTTTTGTCAGCTTTTCCCAGTAACCTATATATCTTGCTAAGCTTCACTTTTTCTTGGGAATCCTAGCTGACTTCTTGACTAGGTCAACTTTACTGTTAATAGGCCTTCAGTGCACTATATACCTTTTCTGCAGATTACTTGTCACAGTTGAATGTGCACACGTTTGTGCAATCATTTAGGAGTGTGCTTCCTACCATGATAAACTGTAAACTCACCAAAGCAGAACAATGTTAGCATGACAATGAGCAAGATAAAAAATGAGCAAACTAATTTCTCACTAAGGAAGTAATAATAATAATATTTATGCAAACTCTCGTTAGCACTCCTGTGCAGACCATGTACATTTGGTGAATTATCTCATTTAAAACAGCTTGTAAATTACAGTGATAAGGTCAGATCCTCAAGTTCTAGTTTAAAGAAAAAATTATTTTTGTCGCTATTTCAAGCATATCACACTTTTTCCAAAACCAGTGAAGCCTGTTGAAACATGGTGTGTATTTTGAACTTTAAAGTTGAAATTTTTTCTATTACCAAGTAACAGTATTTTTAAAAGAAGGATACTTTGGAAACATCTGAGAAGGCTTTTTATGTAGTAATAGCTTTGTTGGCTTATGTTCTTTGTATAACATATTTTTATAAGTATATTCAGATATAATAATTAAATAGCAAATGTATGAGCAACACTTCTTTTAAGGGATTGTTTTCAATATATTTAACAACCAGCATGCTATAGATAATGAGCAATCAAAGTGGCTATCTGCTACCATATTCCAGCAGGATCCGGGAGGATGACCTTTACTGTACTAGGTCTGAATTCTTTCTTCTCACATTATGGTTCCAAGAAGGTCTGGGAAGATGCAAAGGAGGGGCCAAGGTGACCTTTGTGCTTGGGAGGGGTGAGCATCAAACAATGGCATTATCTGTTCACACCAACTACTGGCAACCCCTAAGCCTGGTTTTGTGAAATTTAGGGTGAGCTAAGTAGGACATATTTCCTGCCATGAAGAAATGTTATATTCTAGCAGGATATATGAAAATTATACAAACAGAAAAAAATAATTTTTAAAAGTGGCAAGAAGTAATAATAGGTTTGATTAGTAAACACTGCTGTTTGCTTAGCTAGATATACAGAATAGGGTAAACTTTTAAAAATATTTAATAATATAAAATTCATTATTTTCAATTATTTCATCTTAGTTTAAATTAGTTTGATTATTAACTTATTTTCTTTAGCTTAATTTAGAATTTTAATTGTTACTTATGATTTATACTTTAATTCTGGACATTTATATATATAACATATATATGAAATGTATTTTTTTAAATTTTGAAATTCAAATAAAGAGGAGGTGATATGATTTGGCTGTGTTCCCACTCAAATTTCATCTTGAATTGTAGTTCCAATAATCTCCACATATTGTGGGAGACACCGGGTGAAAGGTAATTGAATCATGGGGACAGTTGACCCCATGCTGCTGTTCTCATGTTAGTGAGTGAGTTCTCATGAGATCTGATGGTTTTCTAAGGAGATTTTTCCCCTTTGGCTCAACTCTTTCCCTTGCTGTCACCATGTGAAGAAAGATGTGTTAGCTTTCCCTTCTGCCATGATTTTAAGTTTTCTGAGGCCTCCCCAGCCCTGTGAAACTGAGATTGGATTAAACTTCCTTTCCTTATAAATTCTCCAGTCTTGGGTATGGCCTTAAGGCAGCATAAGAAAGGATTAATACAGTAAATTTGTACTGGGTGGGGTGCTGCTGTAAAGATACCCAAAAATGTGGGAGCAACTTTGAAACTGGGTAACAGGCAGAGGTTGGAACAGTTAGGAGGGATCAGAAAAAGATAGAAAAATGTGGAAAAGTTTGGAACTTCCTGGAGACTTGTTGAATGGCTTTGACAAAAATACTTATTTTTTTCTAAAAGCTTCAAAGTTTTAATTTTGGCACTTAATTCCTTAATTTGTCTTGAATTGATTTGGGTTTATTTTGTCAGTTTGTGACCCATTTTAATTTTTCTCTACATAGATTCACTGTCTTACAGAAGAAATCACATATCAGTCCACCTCTTCTGCAATGATCTATAAAAACCAGGTCTAATATTTATGTTTTCGACATATGCACAGATCAGTATCTCCTGTTGTTCTATTCTGTGTATTTATTCTTTAAAAAATACATCACTGTTTTAATTCTACAGTTTTCTAATAATTCTTGACATTTAGCTGTACAAATCTGTGGTAATGAATGAACATTGAAATATCTTTCTTCCTGCGTATTCTCAGTGGAGAAAAATAAATGTATATAAAATAATATTTTGCATATGCCCTAAGAATAAAAAGCTGAATATAGCAAATTAAAATAGAAGAGATTAACAGTATAAATATACCACTCTACTTCTTCCTTAATCTGAATAGTTATGAATCCAAATGTGAGTAAAACCTAAAGATTCATCACAAATTTTCTTCGTTTGAAGCAGCCAACAGAGTCTGTTTAGTGACCTAAGCATTATACCCATTTATGATAATAGCTTTGAGTATCTCTGAAAGGTTAAAGAATTATTAATATTTCATGCACATGCAGACATATGTAAATGTACTACTTAAGAGAGTGCTTCCAGCTCTAAAATGGTTGCTTAACATTCATGTGCAATGTTTTTTGAAAACTGGATGTTCCAAATGTCTAATTTCATAACAAGAAGGTTTTTTTCCCAGTTCTCCTAGATATCCATGTGCTTATATCTTAAATCCCTGTTTATATCTGTTATAGTTTATAGTACCTCCTATAGGAAGGAGTCCGCCATAAACTCCTTTCAAAAATTTTATCTGTCCTCTAATTTGTTTTTCTACAATTTTTTTCCTATTTGTTTTTGTTTTTTTAGTAGCATCATTGCCAACTAAAATAGTATTTATTTGTGTATTCATCTCTTTTAAGATCTGTTTCTTCCATAGGAATATAAACTTCATGAGAGCAAAATTTTCATCTGGTACCTTGACTGCTTTATCACATCATGTATTATTCACAGTAAATTGAATTTTTTGTAAAACAGACACATTTTTCTTTGAGACTCTTGTGGCTCTGACATCCTCAGTCTTTGATTTTCTATGGTGTTCTTCTCTATCATTCCCATCATTAAATTTTGCAGTTATTTCTCAGCAACAAAACAGAGAAGATGATGCAGAAATGCATGTACCATTTCACTTCTAACTGTATGTAATAAGGTGAAAACTTAGTCACTTTGCAACTCATAGCTCCATTGGAGGCTGGAGAGTCTAGACTCTAAAGCTGGTAGCATCTGCCAGAAAAAATAAGAGAGATGATATGGGGAGATATAACAATAATCTCTGCCCCCTCCCTCTAAAATCATTTTGCAATAGAGAAGATACTTAATAAATATTTGTTGAATGAATGAATAAATGCTTCTAAGAAATGTACTAGAATTGCAGACAGAATGAGGAGAAATTGTTCCTGTAATAAATCTATACCTAATCAAAATTAAATTTTAGTTTATATTAATAGATCAATTTTTGAAGAGAAGTATAAAAACATATATCAATTTCTCTCTAATAAAATGTTTATTCATATCTTATATTTTAATTTACTTATTCCATTGGATCTCTACTGAGAGTGTGGGGAAATATAAGATGACAATATCTTCTTTATAATCATACATACAGAAATAAAGGAAAAAGGGAAGGAAAGGCCACATGTTGATAATGCTTTGACACGGAACAACCCTTATTGATACCATAGCAAAGGCACAATTCCTACAGGAGGGTCATTTGTTTTGATTGTTAAAAAATAAAAATATAATGTATGTTCCATTCTTCCCCTTTAAAAAACATAAATAGGTTTAATTTAGTTATAGTATACATTTCTTTTGTGTATCAAGTCAACTGAGTTTTATAAATTCTACTAACAATAGCACAGTGAGGAGAAGCAGGGAGAGAATTGTGATGGAAGAAACAAGCCTTATTTCTTCAGATTCTAATGGTGTGAAAAAACACAGGAAGAAGAATCTGATTCAGAAACACATTCCACCAATTACTTTTCCTGTTGTCTGCAATCATATATTCATTGCCTGTTAGATTTGTTTGCAAAAATTTGCTTTGTGCCTTGTTCTAAAATATGGTAATGTGAAAATATGCACACACTATACCAAAGTAAAATGAAATTAAAAGAAGTAAGCAAAAAAATAGTTTAGAAAAAGAAGATAAGGCCTGGAATGCTTGATATATAGGTTTTATAATAAGAGGTGATTTCTACTTAATAAACATGGATTACAGAATGAATAAAGAACTATCTAACATCCAAATGACAAAAAAAAATAAGTTACAAGATTTAAATTCTTTAATCATTCTAGAAAAAAGTGATTAGTTCTAACATCTAGATCAAAGATAATATTTATTTTATTATAAGATGTTAAACTGAGTTTTTATGCTGTGACCATTACTGTCGTGTACAATTTTTCTGAATAAATAAATGAAGAAATACTGACTGGTTAGGATTAAAGTTACTTCACTGATTTCTAATTGTATAGAAGTATACCTTGTGTTATTGCAGTTTGCTTTATTGCATGTCACAAGTATCCTTTTTTTTTTTTTTTTTAAACAAATTGAAGGTTTATGGTAACCCTGCATCCAACAAGTCTATAGGCACCATTTTTACAAAAGAAGGTACTCACTTCATGTCTCTGTGTCACCTTTTGGTAATTCTCACAGTATTTCAAATTTTTTCATTGCTATTATATCTGTTAGAGTGATTCTTGGTATTACAATTGTTACTGTTCTGGAGGACCACAAACCACACCCATATAAGACTGTAAACTTAATTGATGACTGTTATGTGTTCTGACAGTTCCACTGACCAGTCATTCTGTTGTCTCTTTCCCTTTCCTCTGGCCTCCCCATTCCCTGAGAAACAACAATATTGAAATTGTGCCAATTAATAACCCTATAATGACATTTAAGTGTTCCAGTGAAAGGAAGAGTTGCATATATTTCACTTTAAACCAAAAGCTATAAATAATTAAGTTTTGTGAGAAAGGCATGTAAGAAGCCAAGGCAGACCAAAAACTAGGCCTCTTGTACCAATTAGTAATTTGTAAATGCAAAGAAAAAGTTTTTGAAGGAAATTAAAAGTGCTACTTTAGTGAACATACAAATGATAAGGAAGTGAAACAGTTTTGTTTCTAATATGAAGAAACATTTAATGGTCTGAATAGAAGATCAAAACAGACACAACACTCACTTAAGCCAAATATTTAAATATTATATAAACTTTGTTAATAAAGTAGTGACAAAGTTTGAAATAATTGACTTGAATTTTGAAATAACTTTTACTGTGCATAAAATGCTGTAAAACAGCATCACATACTACAGAGAAATATTTCATGAAAGGAAGTCAATTGATGTGGAAAACTTTATTTTTGTCTTATTTGTAGAAATTGCCACAGTCACTCAATCTTCTGCAACCACCACTCTCAGCAGTCAGCAGTCAACAACATAGAGACAAAATCTGTCAACAGCAAAAAGATTATGACTCTCTAAAGGCTCAGATGATCTTTAGCATTTTTAGCAGTGTTTTTTAATTAATGTATGTAACTTGTCTTTTTTAGGCATAATGCTATTGATCACTTCATAGACTATAGTATAATGTAAATGCAACTTTTATATACACTGGAAAACCAAAACATTTGGGTGACTTGCTTTACTGCTCTATTAAATTTATTGTGATGGTATGAAACCTGTAATGTCTCTGAGATATGCTTCCATATTATATTTTAAAATAGACATATAGTAATCCTCAACATTTAGAACATTTATTTTGGACTGATGCTTGGTTATTAAGCTAAAATAAGTAATTCACTTTATTAAATTATAAAAATTATTAAATCTATTTGTTTAAGTTTCCATTACAAATTGGTGTGCTTCATGTTTGAAGTTGTATGATAATCTATTTATATGATATAGCAGAGAGGAAAATAAAGGCATAATGTTTATTTTTAATTGAATTTGTTCTTAGTCATTTGTATCAATAAAGTAAGAAGATTTCCAACATCTTAATGTGTTTCTATTAGTCATAAAAAGTATAACTATACTGATGTATAGTCATCAGTCCTCAATTATTTTCTGGATATAGGCTCAGCTCTTCATGTGAAGGTCATTATTATATTCCTATATGATGGTTGAAATGATCAGTGACTTCTGTGTAATAGATGTCATGTTTTTATGCACCTTCATTCATCTGCCTAATTTTATATCTCCTCCTCTAATATATTTTCATTTGCTTGTTTTTCTTATTTTTAAGTGTACTTTAAATTATATGGCCTTATAAAGAGTCCCTTATAAAACCATCAGATCTCATTAGAACTGACTCACTATCACAAGAACAACATGAGGAAAACTGCCCCTATGATCCAATTACTTTTACCTGGCCTTTCCTTGACACTTATGGATTACGAGGATTTGAATTCAAGATGAGGTTTGGGTGGGGACACAAAACCTACCATATCAGTAGACGTTATGTTAGTTTCTTTGAACACTATGAATAAGCTGTAAATAGATAATAGAAGTTTCTCAAGGTGCTTTCCAACAGTCAGTAAACAAGAGAATTTTGTAAATAGTATACAATTTTATATCACTGCATTCTTAAGGAATCTGATACTGAATAAACCTTTACCTTTCTGATTTACTATACCTTATTTTTAAACAAATTTAGTTATTTTAACTGCATAGATAAAGCATATTCATGATCAGTCAATAATTCCTATAGAATGAGGATCAACTTTGCTGCATACCAAGCTTCAAACATATTCATAGCACTGGATTTTAAAAAGTAATCATAAGTATAGTAGCAGGCAAGAAATTTCAGTAAATCGTAGTAGACTAATTACTGTTTGGAAAACAACTTATTTCAACGAATCTCTTTTCTCTATGTGGTATAGCTTAATGGTAATTTCAGGAGTATAATTTCAGCCACTGGAATCAGACATATCTAGGTTTTAATCTCCATTTTACCAACAAACAATTTTGTGATCCGGAATTTATTTCTTAAACTTTTTGCTGAACATTCTCTATGGCAACTCTATTCTGTTACATTGTTCTGTGCATCCTATTTTCTACCAGTAACATGCTGTTTTGATTACTATAGCCTTGTAGTATAATTTAAAGTTGGGTAATATAGGCCAATGCAGTGGCTCATGCCTGTAATCCTAGCATTTTGGGAGGCTGAGGCGGGCAGTTAACTTGATGTCAGGAGTTCGAGACCAGCCTGGCCGACATGGTGAAACACTGTGTCTACTAAAAATGCAGAAATTAGCCAGGTGGTGTGGTGCATGCTTGTAATCCCAGCTACTCAGGAGGCTGAGGCAGATGAATCATTTGAACCCAGGAGGTGGAGGTTTTAGTGAGCTGAGATCATGCCATTGCACTCCACCCTGGGGGACAAGAGCAAAATTCTATCTCAAAAAAAAAAATGGGTAATATGATACCTCCAGATTTATTATTTTTGTATAGGATTGCTTTAGCTATTTGGGCCCCTATTTGGCTCCATAAATTTTAGGATTGTCTTTTCTAATTCTGTAAAAAATAATATTGCTATTCTGTCAGTAATTGCATTGAATCTGTAGATTGCTTTGGGAGGTATGGTCATTTTCATGATATTGACCCTTTAAATCCATGAGCATGGATGTATTTTCATTTGGTTGTGGTCATCTAGATTCCTTTCAGCAGTGTTTTATAGTTCTCCTTGTAGAGATCTTCCAGGTCTTTGGTTAAGTATGTTCCTATGTATTTTATTTTATTTTGTATTTCTATTGTAAAAGGGATTTATTCTTGTAATTACTGTCTTTGGAAGTTTTAATATGTGCTTGATGGTGTGCCAAGGACTTTATACTATCATGTTAATACTTCAAACAAATCTCTGAAATAGATGATATTCTCTTGATCTGCAAGGAATACAAACAAATAAGCAAGACAAAAGCAAATAATTCCATTGAAAAGTGAGCAAAAGAATAGGAATTTATCAAAAGAAGATATAAAAATGGTTAATAAACCTATGAAAAATGTGTAACATCATTAATCATCATGGAAATGCAAATTAAAAGCACATCAAGATAACACTTTAGGGTGAGACGATGGGGTTTTCTAAATATACAATCACATCATCTGCAAAAAGAAACAATTTGACTTCCTCTTTTCCTAATTAAATACCTTTTATTTCTTTCTCTTGCCTGATTGCCCTGGCCAGAACTTCCAATACTATCTTGAATAGGCGTGGTAAGAGAGGGCATCCTTGCCTTATGCCGGTTGTCAGAGGGAATGCTTCCAGTTTTTGCCCATTCAGTATGATATTGGCTGTGGGTTTATCATAAATAGCTCTTATTATTTTGAGATACATTTCATCAATACCTAGTTTATTGAGAGTTTTTAGTGTGAAAAGCTGTTGAATGTTTTTGAAGGCCTTTTCTGCGTCTATTGAGGTAATTATGTGATTTTTGTCATGGGTCCTGTTTAAGTGATGAATTATGTTTATTATTTTGAGTATGTTGAACCAGCCTTGCATCCCAGGGATGAAGCCAACTTGATCGTGGTGGATAAGCTTTTTGATGTGCTGTTGGATTTGGTGTGCCAGTATTTTATCAAAGATTTTTGCATCGATGTTCATCAGGGATATTGGCCTAAAATTTCCTTTTTTTGTTGTGTCTCTGTCAAGTTTTGGTATCAGGATGATGCTAGCCTCGTAAAATTAGTTAGGGAGGATTCCTTCTTTTTCTATTGTTTTGAATAGTTGCAGGAGGAATGGTACCAGCTCCTCTTTGTACCTCTGGTAGAATTTGGCTGTGAATCCATCTGGTCCAGGACTTTTTTGGTTGGTAGGCTATTAATTATTGCCTTGATTTCAGAACTTGTTATTGGTCTATTTGGGGATTCAATTTCTTTCTGGTTTAGTCTTGGGAAGGTGTATGTGTCCAGGAATTTATCCATTTCTTCTAGATTTTCTAGTTTATTTGTGTAGAGGTGTTTATAGTATTCTCTGATGGTAGTTTGTATTTTTGTGGGATCGGTGGTGATATCTCCTTTATCATTTTTTATTGCATCTATTTGATTCTTTTCTCTTTTCTTCTTTATTAGTCTGGCTAGGGGTCTATCTATTTTGTTGATCTTTTCAAAAAACCAGCTCCTGGATTCATTGATTTTTGTGAAGGGTATTCCATGTCTCTACCTCCTTCAGTTCTGCTCTGATCTTACTTATTTCTTGTCTTCTGCTAGCTTTTGAATTTGTTTGCTCTTGCTTCTCTAGTTGTTTTAATTGTGATGCTAGAATGTTGATTTTAGATCTTTCCTGCTTTCTCTTGTAGGCATTTAGTGCTATAAATTTCCCTCTACATATTGCTTTAAATGTGTCCCAGAGATTCTGGTATGTTGTGTGTTTGTTCTTATTGGTTTCAAAGAATATCTTTATGTCTGCCTTCATTTCATTATTTACCCAGTAGTCAGTCAGGAGCAGGTTGTTCAGTTTCCATGTAGTTATGCGGTTTTGATTGAGTTTCTTAATTCTGAGTTCTAATGTCACTGCACTGTGGTCTGAGAGACTGTTCGTTATGATTTCCATTCTTTTGCATTAGTTGAGGAGTGTTTTCCTTCCATTTATGTGGTCAATTTTAGAATAAGTACTATGTGGTGCTGAGAAGAATGTATATTCTGTTGATTTAGGGTGGAGAGTTCTGTAGATGTCTATTAGGTCCGCTTGGTCCAAAGCTGAGTTAAAGTCCTGGATATCATTGTTAATTTTCTGTTTCATTGATCTGTCTAATATTGACAGTGGGGTATTTAACTCTCAGTATTATTTTGTGGGAGTCTAAGTCTCTTTGTAGGTCTCTAAGAACTTGCTTTATGAATCTGGGTGCTGCTGTATTGGGTGCATATATATTTAGGATAGTTAGTTCTTCTTGTTGCATTGATTCCTTTACCATTATGGAATGCCCTTCTTTGTGTCTTTTGATCTTTGTTGGTTTAAAGTCTGTTTTATCAGAGACTAGGATTGCAAGCCCTGATTTTTTTTTTTGCTTTCTGTTTGCTTGGTAAATATTCCTCCATCCCTTTATGTTGAGCCTATGTGTGTCTTTGCACGTGAGATGCGTCTCCTGAATGCAGCACACTGATGGGTCTTGACTCTTTATCCAATCTTCCAGTCTTTGTTTTTTAAATGGGGTATTTAGCCCATTTACATTTAAGGTTAATAATCTCCTTAAGCTGATAAGCAACTTCAGCAAAGTCTCAGGATACAATATCGATGTCCAAAAATTACAAGCATTCCTATACACCAGTAACAGACTGAGAGCCAAATCATGAGTGAGCTCTCATTCACAATTGCTACAAAGAAAATAAAATACCTAGGAATACAACTTACAAGGGATGTGAAGGACCTCTTCAAGGAGAGCTACAAACCACTGCTCAAAGAAATAAGAGAGGACAAAAACAAATGGAAAAACATTTCACGCTCATGGATAGGAAGAATCCATACTGTGAAAATGGCCATACTGTTCAAAGTAATTTATAGATTCAATGCTATCCCCATCAAACTACCATTGATTTTCATCAAAGAATTGGAAAAAAAAAAACTACTTTAAAGTTCATATGGAAACAAAAAATAGCCCACATAGCCAAGACAATCCTAAGCAAAAAGAACAAAGCTGGAGGCCTCACACTACCTGACTTCAAACTATACTACAAGCCTACAGTAACAAAAACAGCATGGTACTGGTACCAAAACAGAAATATAGACCAATGGAACAGAACAGAGGCCTCAGAAATAACACCACACATCTACAATCACCTGAACTTTGACAAACCTGACAAAAACAAGCAATGGGGAAAGGTCTCCCTGTTTAATAAATGCTGTTGAGAAAACTGGCTAGCCATATGAAGAAAGCTGAAACTGGATCCCTTCCTTACACCTTATACAAAAATTAACTTAAGATGGATTAAAACTTAAACATAAGATCTAAAACCATAAAAACCCAAGAAGAAAACCTAGGCAATACCATACAGGACATAGGCATGGGCAAAGACTTCATGACTAAAACACCAAAAGCAATGGCAACAAAAGCCAAAATTGACAAATGGGATCTAAGTAAACTAAAGATCTTCTGCACAGCAAAAGAAACTATCATCAGAGTGAACAGGCAACCTACAGAATGGGAGAAAATTTTTGCAATCTATCCATCTGACAAAGGGCAATTATCCAGAATCTATAAAGGACTTAAATTTACAACAACAACAAAGAAACAAAGAACCCCATCAAGAAGTGAGCAAAGGATATGAACAGACACTTCTCAAAAGAAGACATTTATGTAGCCAACAAACATATGAAAAAAAGCTCATCATCACTGGTCATTAAAGAAATGTAAATCAAAATCACAATGAGATACCATCTCATGTCAGTTAGAATGGTGATCATTAAAAAGTCAGAAAACAATAGATGCTGGAGAGGATGTGGAAAAATAGGAACACTTTTACACTGTCGGTGGCAGTGTAAATTAGGTCAATCATTGTGGAAGACAGTATGGTGACTCCTCAAGGATCTGGAATTAGAAATACCATTTGACTCAGCAATCCCATTACTGGGTATATACCCAAAGGATTATAAATTATTCTACCATAAAGACACATGCACATGTATGTTTATTGAGGCACTGTTCACAATAGCGAAGACTTGGAGCCAACTCAAATGCCCATCAATGGTAGACTGGATAAAGAAAATGTGGCACATATACACCATGGAATACTATGCAGCCATAAAAAAGGATGAGTGCATGTCCTTTGCAGGGACATGGATGAAGCTGGAAACCATAATTCTCAGCAAACTAATACAAGAACAGAAAACCAAACACCACATGTTCTCACTCATAAGTGGGAGTTGAACAATGAGAACATGTGGACATGGGGGTGGGGGCATCACACACCGGGGCCTGTCAGGGGATGGGAGACTGTGGAAGGGATAGCATTAGGAGAAATACCCAGGTGATGAGTGTAGCAAACCACCGTGGCACATGTATACCTATGTAACAAACCTGCATATTCTGCACATGCACTCCAGAACTTATAGTATAACAATAAAAAAAAAAGATACCACTTTGCCCAGTCAGAATGTTCATTATTGAAAAGTCAAAAAACAATAGATATTGGTGTCAATGTGGTGAAAAGAGAATGCTTATACACTGCTGGTGATAATATAAATGAATACAATCTCTATGGAAAACATCATGGAGATTTCCCAAACAACTAAAAGTAGATATACCATTTGATCCAGCAATCCCACTAATAAGTATCTACCCAAACGAAAAGAAATCAAAGGGACATCTGCATGTGTATATTTATTGCAGCACAGCTGACAATTGCAAAGATATGCAATCAACCTAACTGCCCATCAACCAATGAGTGGACAAAGAGAATGTGGTGTGTAAATATAAATCTACACACATATATATAATGAAATATTACTGAGTCATAAGAAAGAATGAGCTAATGCCTTTTCCAAGGACTTGGATGATACTGTAGTTTTTTTATCTAAGTATAGTAACTCAGGAATCGAAACCAGCTACTGCATAGATACTGCATGTTCTCCCTTATAGGTGGGAGCTAAGCTATGGGTATGCAAAGGCATGCAGGGTGGTACAATGGACATTGGAGACTAGAAGGTTGGGGGTGGGCAGGGAGTGAAGGATGAAACACTACCTATTGGATACAACGGTCACTACTCAGGTGATGGGTGCACTAAAATCCTATACTTCTTTTATTTTATTTTATTTTATTTTATTTTATTTTATTTATTATTATTATACTTTAGGTTTTAGGGTACATGTGCACAATGTGCAGGTAAGTTACATATGTATACATGTGCCATGCTGGTGTGCTGCACCCACTAACTCGTCATCTAGCATTAGGTATATCTCCCAGTGCTATCCCTCCCCCCTCCCCCCACCCCACAACAGTCCCCAGAGTGTGATGTTCCCCTTCCTGTGTCCATGTGTTCTCATTGTTCAATTCCCACCTATGAGTGAGAATATGCGGTGATTTTTTGTTCTTGCAATAGTTTACTGAGAATGATGATTTCTAATTTGATCCATGTCCCTACAAAGGACATGAACTCATCATTTTTTATGGCTGCATAGTATTCCATGGTGTGTATGTGCCACATTTTCTTAATCCAGTCTATCATTGTTGGACATTTGGGTTGGTTCCAAGTCTTTGCTATTGTGAATAATACCGCAATAAACATACGTGTGCATATGTCTTCAGAGCAGCATGATTTATAGTCCTTTGGGTATATACCCAGTAATGGGATGGCTGGGTCAAATGGTATTTCTAGTTATAGATCCCTGAGGAATCGCCACACTGACTTCCACAATGGTTGAACTAGTTTACAGTCCCAACAACAGTGTAAAAGTGTTCCTATTTCTCCACATCCTCTCCAGCACCTGTTGTTTCCTGACTTTTTCATGATTGCCATTCTAACTGGTGTGAGATGGTATCTCATTGTGGTTTTGATTTGCATTTCTCTGATAGCCAGTGATGGTGAGCATTTTTTCATGTGTTTTTTGGCTGCATAAATGTCTTCTTTTGAGAAGTGTCTGTTCATGTCCTTTGCCCACTTTTTGATGGGGTTGTTTGTTTTTTTCTTGTAAATTTGTTGGAGTTCATTGTAGATTCTGAATATTAGCCCTTTGTCAGATGAGTAGGTTGTGAAAATTTTCTCCCATTTTGTAGGTTGCCTGTTCACTCTGATGGTAGTTTCTTTTGCTGTGCAGAAGCTCTTGAGTTTAATTAGATCCCATTTGTCAATTTTGGCTTTTGTTGCCATTGCTTTTGGTGTTTTAGACATGAAGTCCTTGCCCATGCCTATGTCCTGAATGGTAATGCTTAGGTTTTCTTCTAGGGTTTTTATGGTTTTAGGTCTAACGTTTAAGTCTTTAATCCATCTTGGATTGATTTTTGTATAAGGTGTAAGGAAGGGATCCAGTTTCAGCTTTCTACGTATGGCTAGCCAGTTTTCCCAGCACCATTTATTAAGTAGGGAATCCTTTCCCCATTGCTTGTTTTTCTCAGGTTTGTCAAAGATCAGAGAGTTGTAGATATGCGGCGTTATTTCTGACGGCTCTGTTCTGTTCCATTGGTCTATATCTCTGTTTTGGTACCAGTACCATGCTGTTTTTGTTACTGTAGGCTTGTAGTATAGTTTGAAGTCAGGTAGTGTGATGCCTCCAGCTTTGTTCTTTTGGCTTAGGATTGACTTGGTGATGTGGGCTCTTTTTTGTTTCCATATGAACTTTAAAGTAGTTTTTTCCAGTTTTGTGAAGAAAGTCATTGGTAGCTTGATGGGGATGGCATTGAATTTGTAAACTACCTTGGGCAGTATGGCCATTTTCACAATATTGATTCTTCCTACCCATGAGCATGGGATGTTCTTCCATTTGTTTGTATCCTCTTTGATTTCATTGAGCAGTGGTTTGTAGTTCTCCTTGAAGAGGTCCTTCACGTCCCTTGTAAGTTGAATTCCTAGGTATTTTATTCTCTTTGAAGCAATTGTGAATGGGAGTTCACTCATGATTTGGCTCTCTGTCTGTTGTTGGTGTATAAGAATGCTTGTGATTTTTGTACATTGATTTTGTATCCTGAGACTTTGCTGAAGTTGCTTATCAGCTTAAGGAGATTTTGAGCTAAGACAATGGGGTTTTCTAGATATACAATCATGTCGTCTGCAAACAGGGACAATTTGACTTCCTCTTTTCCTAATTGAATACCCATCATTTCCTTCTCCTGCCTAATTGCCCTGGCCAGAACTTCCAACACTATGTTGAATAGGAGTGGTGAGAGAGGGCATCCCTGTCTTGTGCCAGTTTTCAAAGGGAATGCTTCCAGTTTTTGCCCATTCAGTATGATATTGGCTGTGGGTTTGTCATAGATAGCTCTTAGGGCAGCCAGAGAGAAAGGTCGGGTTACCCTCAAAGGGAAGCCCATCAGACTAACAGCGGATCTCTCGGCAGAAACCCTACAAGCCAGAAGAGAGTGGGGGCCAATATTCAACGTTCTTAAAGGAAAGAATTTTCAACCCGGAATTTCATATCCAGCCAAACTAAGCTTCATAAGTGAAGGAGAAATAAAATTCTTTACAGACAAGCAAATGCTGAGAGATTTTGTCACCACCAGGCCTGCCCTAAAAGAGCTCCTGAAGGAAGCACTAAACATGAAAAGGAACAACTGGTACCAGCCGCTGCAAAATCATGCCAAAAGGTAAAGACCATCGAGACTAGGAAGAGACTGCATCAACTAACGAGCAAAATAACCAGCTAACATCATAATGACAGGATCAAATTCACACATAACAATATTAACTTTAAATGTAAATGGACTAAATGCTCCAAGTAAAAGACACAGACTGGCAAATTGGATAAAGAGTCAAGACCCATCAGTGTGCTGTATTCAGGAAACCCATCTCACGTGCAGAGACACACATAGGCTCAAAATAAAAGGATGGAGGAAGATCTACCAAGCAAATGAAAAGCAAAAAAAGGCAGGGGTTGCAATCCTAGTCTCTGATAAAACAGACTTTAAACCAACAAAGATCAAAAGAGAGAAAGAAGGCCATTACATAATGGTAAAGGGATCAATTCAACAAGAAGAGCTAACTATCCTAAATATATATGCACCCAATACAGGAGCACCCAGATTCATAAAGCAAGTCCTGAGTGACCTACAAAGAGACTTAGACTCCCACACAATAATAATGGGAGGCATTAACACCCCACTGTCAACATTAGACAGATCAACAAGACAGAAAGTCAACAAGGATACTCAGGAATTGAACTCAGCTCTGCACCAAGCAGACCTAATAGACATCTACAGAACTCTCCACCCCAAATCAACAGAATATACTTTTTTTTCAGCACCACACCACACCTATTCCAAAATTGACCACATAGTTGGAAGTAAAGCTCTCCTCAGCAAATGTAAAAGAACAGAAATTATAACAAACTATCTCTCAGATCACAGTGCAATCAAGCTAAGAATCTCACTCAAAACCGCTCAACTACATGAAAACTGAACAACCTGCTCCTGAATGACTACTGGGTACATAACGAAATGAAGGCAGAAATAAAGATGTTCTTTGAAACCAACGAAAACCAAGACACAACATACCAGAATCTCTGGGACACATTCAAAGCAGTGTGTAGAGGGAAATTTATAGCATTAAATGCCCACAAGAGAAAGCAGGAAAGATCCAAAATTGACACCCTAACATCACAATTAAAAGAACTAGAAAAGCAAGAGCAAACACACTCAAAAGCTAGCAGAAGGCAAGAAATAACTAAAATCAGAGCAGAACTGAAGGAAATAGAGACACAAAAAACCTTTCAAAAAATTAATGAATCCAGGAGCTGGTTTTTTGAAAGGATCAACAAAATTTATAGACTGCTAGCAAGACTAACAAAGAAAAAAAGAGAGAAGAATCAAATAGATGCAATAAAAAATGATAAAGGGGATATCACCACCGATCCCACAGAAATACAAACTACCATCAGAGAATACTACAAACACCTCTACGCAAATAAACTAGAAAATCTAGAAGAAATGGAAAAATTCCTCAACACATACACTCTACCAAGACTAAACCAGGAAGAAGTTGAATCTCTTGAATAGACCAATAACAGGAGCGGAAATTGTGGCAAAATCCTATACTTCACCACTATACAATTCATCCCTGTAACTGAAAAACCACCTGTAACTTTAAAGCTATTAATTTTTTTTAAAAGTAATAACATGTATTGACAATTTATAATTTTGTTTCTTTCTCAAAACAATTAATTGAAAGAGAAAATTACTTTTATATAAAGACCTCTATAGCTGGAATGACCATATAATTTATTTTCCAAATCAGTACAATTCGAGGGGGAAGGGAACACTATTAATACTTTTGCCATACCAACAAACTTGGATCGAGCTGGCCTAGACTTGTGGTGCCTCTAACTGGAGTTTTTCTGCAGCAGAATAGAAATTTTAATAAGTTTTGTTTGATTCTGACATACCAGACTTTCTTCCAACAAAACATACATTAAACATAAACAATAGTGAAGACAAATTTATATTGATATTCATTGTGTAGTAAGCCAAGTGAGAAGGAGAGATAAAGTTTATTCTAGAGCCCTGAGAATGAATACAGTCACATCTTTTTTTAAGGACTCTAGATAGGGTGGCCTATTTTTCCTGTCATTAACATAAAAAGCTTAGAATTCCGTGACTCATTGACCTCTTTCAATCATCAGTCCCAAAATGTTCACCAGATAAATGAAGGTCTTTTCTTGCATTTTGCGTAGATTACTTTGAAATCTCTGGGATCCTAGAATTTCTGTAAAATGTTCAAATTTCTTGGAATTAATAAAAATGCCTTTGTTTTCTTCACCATCAAGGAATAAAGTAACCTCCTTCTAGCTGTCCTATCCAAGAAAATTGCTTCCTACACCAACACACCATATAACAGCACAATTTCTGTTATTTTATTAAATTATGCTGTATTTTCTCCATGATACTAACCACAAGAAGAACTGATACTATTAATTTATTTAGATCTTTGTTTATTGACTGTTTATCTGAAAAGTAAACTATATGAGGACTGTAGTTTTAGCTGTCACTGCTACGTCCCTAATGAGTAGAATAATAACTGGAATGATAGATGCATCATTAGTATCTATAGAAAGAATAAGATATTTGCCCCTAAAATGAAACAGTTTTGTGAAATTTGCCATGTCAGGTGGTTTTGGAAAATACTATTAGGTTGGTGCAAAAGTAATTGCGGTTTTTGCCATTGAAAGTAATGGAAAAAAACACAATTGTATTATTGCACCAACCTAATATAAAATAATGATGCTAATTAGAACATACGTGAGAAGCAGGTACTAAAGTTACTTTCAGCAGTCAAAAGTATTACAGCCAGAAAATATTGGAGCTCTAAAACTTGCCAAAAATGTACTTTTTTAAAAGAAAAAACAAAATACAACAGACACACCAGTAAATGACACAATATTAATAACTATGTGTAATACAGTGCACTATTGCTTTGTGTGGAAAATTGAAAATAGCACAACTGACCCTAATTTCTGACTGAGAACAAATGAAATCAAATACAAATCTGAGTGTAAATAAACTCCAAATAACAATGTTAGGATTAAGGTTTATTGATAGTTCTACCCATATATGCTGTATATATATATGTGTGTGTGTGTGTGTTGACAGATGTCTGTGTGTGTGTGTGTTTTGAGACACATTCTGTCACCTAGAATGTGTCTCAAATGACACCTAGGTGTCATTCTGTCACCTAGGCTGGAGTGCAGGGGCACGATGGTGACTCCGGTGATCCTTCCACCTCAGCCTCCAGCTTATCTGGGACTGCAGCCATGCTAATTTTTTTGTAGAGACGGGGGTTTCCCCATGTTGTCCAGGCTGGTCTCAAACTCCTGGGCTCAAGTGATCCACCTGCCTTGGGCCTCCCAAAGTGCTGGAATTACACATGCCAGCCACTGCACCTGGCCTATAATAAGAATTTAATATATTTTACTTTTATTATTATTATTATTATTATTATTTTTTGAGAGAGTCTCACTCTGTTGCCCAGGCTGGAGTGCAGTGGCCTGATCTCGGCTGACTGCAAGCTCCGCCTCCTGGGTCCACGGCATTCTCCTGCCTCAGCCTCCCAAGTAGCTGGGACTACAGGCATCTGCCACCACGCCTGGCTAATTTTTTGTATTTTTTAATAGAGACGGTGTTTCGCCGTGTTAGCCAGGCTGGTCTCGATCTCCTGACCTCGTGATCCACCCGCCTCAGCCTCCCAAAGTGCTAGGACTACAGGCATGAGCCACCAGGCCTGGCCATTTTACTTATATTATAATGAGCTTCACCACCACTAATTTTAGACATGCTCCATGTTCTTTCTCTGATTATACATGTCATAAGCTAGATATGAAAGGCAATGGAATTCTGAAAATTCAGAGTACCTGAACATGGAAATATCTAATGCTTATTAATGTGAAAGCTGAATGTTATCAAATATTTTCAACATATGTCAATATTGTAAGTTTATGTCCCAGCATTAGAATTATGAAATTTATATTTAATAACGTATCACCTACATTCTCTCCATACCTTATTATTTGGCAGTGTTATGTTTCTAATATAGTATAATCTCATTTTGTTTTAACCTAAAGAACTAAAGCAATGAGATAATTCCTCACAAAAACAATTTCCAGTAAAATGATTATCTACATCTTTCAAATCAAATATTTGCCTAATATTCAGTATGTTAATGGCTGGGTTAAGGTTGGTATTTATAACTTTGTCTTTCTTCCAAGTACAGTTTTATTTTATTCTTTGATCACAAGAGGAAATTAAATAAATTTTAAAATAAAGTAATAATGCATATAAAATTTATACTGTTACTAACATTATGCATTTCTTCTGATATAATCATCCTCTGAAATATCAGCTCTAAAACTGATACGTTGCACAAAATTAAAAATCATAAGTTAACTTTTAAAATATTAATGAAGATCTATTATACCCAAGAAAAAACAATTCTCTTAGTTTACAAAATATGATCACATTATTCATTACCTTTTTCTTATTATTTTTCTCCTCTTCAAAGTGCAGATAGCAATATCTCCTGTTCCTGCATATCGGTTTGGAAGTGCATAGGAAGTAATTCCATCTTTAGATATTTTACTGAGGAAACTAGAATACCAATGCTCTCTTTTCTTTTGCACTCAGTGTCATAAAAGTATGAGAACTGGAAGTGTACACATAGTTATTATATTTGAAATCATGAGGAGAAGTGCGTAGAGCTTCAGGGCAGACACAGTATGAAACAGAATACTTTGTCCTTGGAAGAGGCTTACATAAGGTTAGTTTGTCTTCTAACCAGCCGTGTGGGTCCAAATTCCAAGTCAATCCTGTTAGGGAGGTTTCCAGAAACTATTTCCTTTTGTGAGAGCCCATGATCCTGCAATTTTGCCTGTGCCATCCTACTTACTATTATCCTCTGTCCTTTTGAACCACCCCCTTCACCAATAATTTTCCCCTTCAATCTAAGCATGCGGAATGTCTGGCACTATTATGTAGATTATTATTAATCTTTGCTAAAAGAGCACACTGACACATAATTTCCTTACTATGTTCTCTAATACGTTCATTATAAAATAATGTGTATCAGAAACATTAATGTAGTATCCAAGTTACCCCATTACCATTTTCATCAAATTTCATAAATCTTTGTTATTTTCAGCTCTTACAAACAAAAAACTGAAGGGGGCCAGCACCTCCACACCTGTGAGTACTCCTCGTCAGGCGGGACGAGAGACTGAGAAATAAATAAGACACAGAGACAAAGTATAGAGAAAGAACAGTGGGCCCAGGGGACCGGCACTCAGCATAGGGAGGACCAGCACTGGCACCAGTCTCTGAGTTCCCTCAGAATTTATTGATTACTATTTTCACTATCTCGGCAAGGGGAATGCGGCAGGAGGACAGGGTGATAGTTGGGAGAAGGTTAGCAGGAAAACACGTGAGCAAAGGAATCTGTGTCACAAATAAGTTCAACGGAAGGTACTATGCCTGGATGTCCACATAGGCCAGATTTATGCTTCTCTCCACCCAAACATCTCAGTGTAGCAAAGAGTAACAGAGCAGCATAGCCGCCAGCATATTTTGCCTCCAGCCACAGGGCAGTTTTCTCCTATTTCAGAATAGAACGAATGTACCATCTGGTTTTACACCGAGACATTCCCTTCCCAGGGACATGCGGGAGATGGAGGCCTTCCTCTTATCTCAACTGCAAAGAGGCCTTCCTCTTTTACTAATCCTCCTCAGCACAGACCCTTTACAAGTATCAGGCTGGGGGATGGTCCGGTCTTTCCCTTCCCACGAGGCCATATCTCAGGCTGTCTTAGTCGGGGGAAACCTTGGACAATACTCAGGCTTTCTTGGGCAGAGGTCCCCGCAGCTTTGTGCAGTGCATTGTGCCCCTGGTTAATTGAGAATGGAGAATGGTGATGACTTTTACCAAGCATACTGCCTGTAAACATGTTGTTAACAAGGCACATCCTGCAAAGCCCTAGATCCCTTAAACCTTGATTCCATACAACACATGTTTCTGTGAGCACAGGGTTGGGGCTAAAGTTACAGATTAACAGCATCTCGAGGCAAAACAATTTTCTTAGTACAGGTCAAAATGGAATTTCTTATGTCTTCCTTTTCTACATTGACACAGTAACAGTCTGATCTCTCTTTTCCCTACAAAAAACAAACACTGGCTGGTTTATAATTACATGACAATCTGTGACAGAATTAAAGGCAGAGTCTAAGTCTACAAGCATGCCTTCCTTTCTGCCACTATGACTTGCTGTTTAGAATTAAACCCAGCTGAAAGCATGGCCCAGCACCCTCTTGAGGGAGACAGAAAGGACTGGTAAGTGATTGAACAGTTAGCTTATGCTTTAAATTTGAATTTCTTTCATATTGCAGTGGTGGTTCAGAAAAGAAAGAGTTGGTCACTACTAGAGTCCCTGGTTCAATGTAAGCATCATCCCCACAGGGTTGAAAGAGCTTTGAAATATAACGGATCCCTTCCCAATCCCCAAGCCTACTCATCTCCAGCCCTGAACAAAGAACAGAGAGTGCAAATAATACAAAAAGAGATGATGGAAACGGTGAGTGTTCCAGAATACCATGGGGTCCTGCTCTGTTTACATCTGAAATAAAATTCCCATAGCTAGAGGCACGTCTTTGAATTGAGGTGAAATAATTATCTCTAGAAAATTACTATTAAAATATACAAATGGCTCAGCCCTCGTTAACACACTGTCACAGTTTACTTTATCAAATTAAGAAGTTTATGCTCTCAGGGATCTGCAGATAAATGGAAAAAAAATGTTGCTTTTACTTCAGGAAATTGAAAAGATCTCAAACATAGCCCTGGGTAGGAAGGGAAGGTCTACAAAGGACTCCATAGCCAGTCATGGTGCCAGAGGTAGGCAGGCTGCAGTGAGTCTAAACTTGTGTTTTTTTCTCTACAGTTGCACCAGGGTTTTTTTTTTGTGTGTTTTTGTTTTCTGATATGGTCATGCTTATGATGTGTCAGAACATTTAAAATATTTCCTTTAGTATTTTAAAGGGAGTTGGAGAAGGAGAGTAGATTTGTAAATGTTGTTATGCTGCAAAATTGTTAGATTAATTTTGAAATTTTCTGACAGCAAAGATGGTTAAACACTGTAATAATATTTTAGAAATCATTTTAAAACATGCTTTCTTCCCAAAAGTTTTATTCGATGGAAGAAATCAGGAATTACAACCTTATTTAGAAGTCTTCCTGATGACAAAGGAAAAAAATGTTGCCCTTCAAGGCACTATTTTAAAAATAGTAATTTCATAAGATTTTAGAAATTTGAATATATACATGTATAGAATGTAAATTTAATATTTATATGTCTTTAATGAAAAATAAACTAATAAATATACTTGAGAAACTTATTTGTAACCACAAATATCTGAGATCAAAGTTTAAGAATAGCCCAGATATTTCTTCGGTTCAATAGAACTGTAACCATTTTAAAAATATATCTCAATTGAAATTTTCATTCACCATGCAATGCAGTAATATACCCAGACGTTTGGAGGTATTTAACCAAAATGTGCTTTCATGAGGAATGAACGTACATATTTCATTTTTCCTACCTAAACTGGAGAATCTCCAGTAATTAAAGCAATTACTGAGCTTATGCCTTTTCAGTCATTCTTCACAGGTGAGGGTAGAAGAAACTCTATAGTATATAACATTTACTTAATAGCTTTGTGTGTCAATTATACAACACTGTTGAAAATACAATTATTATATTCGGGGTTGTTTATTAATTTCCTAATTTGTCTTCTCTCTTACTTGTAGATATAGTAGTAATGATCATTCAAATCACATTTTCCTGTTTTTATTTCCTTTTGATCTTGAATAATTTTCAACATTAAACAAAAACCAATTATATGTATCAAAGTTATCATCAACTCTTTAATTATGTGATGTTCCAGCTGAATTAATTAATGCTGAGAAAGGAATAATAACTATTGCACAGGGCAAGACAGCCTTTATTTTGGATTGGATACACTTCCTATTTCTCAAATACCTAAATTTTAAAGTTTGTCTTAATTCTATATTTTACCTGTTATGTTAGTAATTTTGTAATAATAAGGAAAAATTCTAGATTCAAGTATAAAATACAAAATTTGGGGCTTCTGGGTCATAGTCCCATCATCAAATGTTTCAACTGAAATAGAAAAGCTTGAAGTAAGAATCCAGGTCTATATGAAGAAATTATAATAATTAAGTAGCCACTGGTATCAGATCCCAAACTCTCCAATTACCCATTTTGACAAGATACTTATTAATGCTTTAAGAGTTTAATACCAATGCTTTCAAATAACACAAATATTTTTGTCATCAAATTTATACTGAACTAAAGCCATTATTTTGAAGAATGTGAAAGAGACTATAAAGTATTCAAAAAACTTACACCAATAGCAGTAACTTAGTGAATAACCAAATTATTAACAATTCCAAGATGCCTTTCCTCTTTTATTTAGATCAATTAAATAGATACTACAATGTCAACAAGAAAATGAAGGTATTTTTTATTCTTATAAAGGATACAATTGAGGAAAATGTCTGGCTATAGGCCAACATTATAACTGGGTATCTCCTATTGTATTATGTATGTAAATTATCACCTTGTTGTGACAAAACTTACTAATACAATAAGAATTACAGTGCAGATTACATGAACAACTTTGTCAATTTTAACATGGAAAAACTAGCCTCCACAGTAACGGGCAATTCATCACGTAACTGTTGAAAATAGCTATAATGTAGCTGACTACTCTGCAGGGCTATTTGTTACCAGTTACGGAAACATCTTACTATTTCTCCTACGGCCGGATCAGGATTGCATATTCTGTTTAGGATATTTGAAAGTGTTTTTTAAAAGATGTTGTTTAAGTGAATATGCAAATTGCTTAATCAACATGTTGTCCCAATATCAGGATTAACTGATATTCAGTTATCTGAACTAAAAATGGTAAATGAGACTAACTCAGTTTTTCTCGCTTATGACAGTTTAACAAATCTGTAAAATACAAGAATCTCTTCGCATGACTGCAGAGAAGTCACCCTAGTATTCTGAAAATTAGTGCAGTTCATAAGATGTCAGTATTTTAAACTCCATTCACTGGTGGGATCAGACTCATGTGTCTTACAGCTAAATTTAATTAAGCAGTTTGATATGTTGTGATTAACTGATGTGCACTCTTAAGACTAGATGAAGTATATTGCTGAAATTATTTAATAAGCAGAGAAGATTAAGAAAAAGGTTAGAAATTAAATAACACTACGTTAAAAAATTTTTTTCAACATCATGGGTTTGTTCTTTAAATAGGGAAAGCTAGGGACAGGTTGGAAGGTCATTTGATTAAGACATCTCATGAATGCTCTAAGATATTTTTAATATACGTATTGAACAACTTGACATACCACAAGCCCCATCTGAAATTATGCCTTACTGTTTCTTATGGATGACAATGAAATAATATCTTGATACATCAAGTAATCGCTGCCATATTTAAAGCATGAATGGACACTGCAAAATCTACAAAAGAAGTGAAAGACGGCTGATGCAGTGGCTCACGCCTGGAATCCCAGCACTTTGGGAGGCCTAGGTGGGTGGATCACCTGAGGTGAGGAGTTCAAGATCAGCCTGGCCAACATGGCGAAACTCCTTCTCTACTAAAAATACAAAGATTTGCCAGGTATGGTAGCAGGCGCCTGTAAACCCAGCTACTCGGGAGGCTGAGGCAGGAGAATCACTTGAATCTGGGAGGCAGAGGTTGCAGTGAGCCAAGATGGTGCCATTGCACTCTAGCCTGAGCAACAGAACAAGACTCCGTCTCCCAAAAAAAAAAAAAAAAAAGTGAAAGACAACACGTAAGGATATACTTAAGTGAAACATAAGTACATAATAACAAAGGTTCAGATGTGAGAGTCTTCGAAAATTATAAGCTATGAGTAGAAAAATCATAGACGTGGCCTGACACTTCCTTCAGAACATCTATATTGACCTTTTTTTTTTTTTTTTGTATTCTGTGTGCCCACATTTGGAAAAGAGTTTTCAAAAGGGTTGACATTGCTCTTCACCTAATGTTACACATTATATTTCGGGACATATTTTTAAATATTGTTTATTGCATATTTAAATCCATTTTGCTCTTCTAGGTAACAAAATTAAGTCTCTAATTATTAAAGGTTATCAATCAGATGTCATAAAATGTAATGAAAAGTTGATAACAACATGCTATCAAACCAAAATCTGAAAATGTTCTGTTCAATTTCCATAACAGAGTATCTTTCATGTGTGGATAGAAAACAAGACTCAGTGACAAGGTGAAAAGTAGGTCAAAAATGACTTCAAAATGTCAGTGAAACTAAAACAATTGAAGCCCTAATTGTTTTCTTGCCCATCGAAATTAATCTTATTTGCTTAAACTTAGGCCATAACTGTTTTGATCACAGATAGGGAAAGAGTCTAGCAAATTATATTGCTAAGTTTTCAAAATCTTTTAGCTGACAGTTTAACTAAAATGACAGTAATGCTTAGGTTTTAACTCCAAGTCAGAGATGCCATAGGTTTCAAATCCAAGACAGAGTTTGCAATGTGGAGAACTCCACTGCCAATTGAGCATTCTGGGTAATAGTGTTTTAAAGAATGGAGGTAGTCAAAACAAATTTAGATACACTGATTACTTTAGCTTTCGGGTTAAGAAATTTTATTTGAAAATGTTCTTTTTAGGCATTGAAAAAATCTTTAAAGTGTAAATAAGCCTAGGGGAGTTATTTCAACTAATGACATGGCCTGAAAAGAACTGAAGCAGCAAAACTCCATGTCTGAAGTTTAGATTGATTGCCACTATGCTTTAGAGTTTTATAGCCTCTCTGGAACAAAGGAAATATCACCTTTTAATGTGAAGTTACGATTTAATTTTGTTAGCTGACGTAAACTATTTTTCTGATTTTAATGAACCTAGAACAATGCTTAATGTTTATACATGTCTTCAGATGTTATATATAGTCACAAACTGAGCCAATAAAAATGGGTTACAGGATTAGATATAAATTAAATGGTACTTGCTTTTCTTCTCTTTTTATTTTATGTACATTATTTTAGATAAAAATAGAAAACGTGTCTTTTAAAAAAAGAAAAAACAATAATATAATCATTATTATTCTTTGATAGACTATACACAGGCTACTTGGCTGTGGCACCATGGATATAGGGTACCAGCTGATTACAAAAAGAGCCTGGGAATGTCCCCTAGAGACATTGGATCCAGAGATTTTGAGGCTTATGGGATACATCACCTCCCTAGGTTAATTTCAAAGCAGGTTGTTCATTGCCACAAATATTTATATTAAAATATGTACAAGTTGTAATGACATGAATATTCTCAATATATTCTAAATTCAAAGTTTAATTTACCATTAAACCATTTAATTTTTTTAGCCCAGTCAAATTTGTACAAGGTTTAAATGTATGCACAGTAAAGTTGTATTTTTATTTCCTCTCTCATATTTAGAAAACAGTGTTTTACTCTCAAAATTGATCTGGTTTCATCAGGTACTTCCAGTCATTATTAATTATTTTAATAAGTTAATCTTTCACTTTTGAATTTTCTTTATCAAAATATGGACTATTATGAATAAGAGGATATCATTATGTGTTCCATGATGTGTGTCAACTTTTCCTATATAAGTAATCTCTTGTCGGTTCATTTCTCCCTGGAACATGAAACACAGCAAAGTCAAAATATAGTAAAATGTGACCACCAATCCTATGTGAAATTGGTCATAATAGGAAAGTCCATATAATTGTCATCTCCAATTTAAAAAAAAATGACAAGAAACACCTATATTTATTACACATGAATGGGAAAGGATACAGTCATCATGTGAATAAATTTAATAAGATTTGCATTATATAATCCTGATGCAAGAGTTTTTGGTATTTTAAAAGAAGAAATAAAAATGTGTGTGTGTGTTTAAGTTTTAGTTTTATATTTTTGTAAGTTTTGCTCACAAATTATTTTTGGTGTTACATAAAACCTGAGCAGATACGTAGTAATTAGGTATTTTTAAATTATTTATTTTCTTTGGAAGCATGACTGTGATAATTTTCTTCTCTTTAAAAAATTCTGTTGTCTCAACTGTCTATAACCATGCTTTGAAGTGGCTAAATAACATGTATTATAGACCTGCAAATTAGCACTTAGTTGCCTTGAAATCCTAGTTGCAAATTAGAGCTTGGCCACACTAAATAAGAGCAATTCTGTTGCTCACTTAGTTCAACATCAACAAATTTCTTTCCTAAAGACACTAGGAAAAAAATAGAATGTAATAAGCCTTGATCTGTAACAGTTTCCAGAAATGAACTTGGTATATTTTAAAATTGGTTTTATATGCACAACTGCAAGCTATTGCTTTGATTATTCATGTTGCTAAGCGCTGCTGAATGTGGATGGGCACCCTTGTTTACTGAGATAGAGCAAGGTCTCCTCAACAGACAACATAACCTGTGGCCATAAATGCTTAAGTGGATGCAATGACTTCTTCACATGCATGCAAAGCAAGGCAGGTAAAATCAACAAAATAAGGGCCAAGCCCATTGTAATAACCCTGTAGAGAATAGAGCTAATTATCTAGAAAATTCAGTCTACCACCTAAAATATTTAGGAAAATCTTGGATTAAAAACACCAAAAACAAACAATAAATCCAACCAGTTTCCAACATTTGTCCCCAAATCTACTTAAATTGCATCCCACATGCCACCATCCTTTTCCTAAGGATATGAGCATTGTTTCAAGTTGTAATTTGTGTATACATCAGAGCCCAGGTCTTATGAGGACATTGGTAAAACTTTAAATAAAAGAGAATAGTTATTTTTAAAAAGAATATTCAGTATTAACCACTGGAATAAAGGACTCAAAATTCAGAATATTGTGCTTATTCTTGTTTTGTCATGTATTAATACAAAAACCATGACAAAAAGTAATTCTGAGTCTAAGCATCTATGTAACAGGTCCTGATACTTCTTCCTCACCTACCTTGCCTTTTTAGTGGAATGATGATATCCACACAAAGAACCTTATACACAAAATCCCAATTGTAAATGAAACCATAAATTTTATGAAAAAAAAATACACTAATTCCTTCTGGTCATCTGCAATACATTTCTATAGTGACAAAGAAGTGAGTATAAATTAATGAGACTTAATACTAGACAAATAATAAACTTTAATGAGAATAAGAGAGCTCTTTCTCCATATAAATTAACAAGCTTAATTTAGTCATCTTCAAGTCTATGAACTTCCTTTTTTAACTATATTGCCTGTGTTTCTAATATATTTTGAATTTTTTTTTAAAGAGACTACTTTAGTTGTATATATATATACATATAGTTATGCTAGTAGTTTTGATTGCAATTCTGGAGTTTTAAATTAAAATTTTTTTATTTTAAGTATAAATTCAGATGAAAATTTCAGTATAATAGAGAGAGAGCCCTTGTATCCTTTACATAATTTCCATCAATGGTAACATCTTAATAACTATAGTATAATACCACAACAAGGATATTGACAGAAGAGTTCCATCACTGGAAGGATTCCCCATTACTGTTTTATAGCCACATCTACCTTTCCTTTGGCCCCTATCACCTCATAGTTCCTGACAAGCACTAATCTCTTCTCCATTTCTCTAAATTTTGTCAACTTCAAAAATGTTATATAACTGTAACTAACATGTCACATAAAGTATGTGATCACTTGAGATTGCATTTTTTTCACCAAGTATAATGCCTTTGATATCCATTTGAGCTGTTTATGCATTGGTAGTTTATTTCCTTTTTATTGCTCAGTAATATTCCCTGGTATCTACATTCACTTTGTTTAACCTTCCAAATCATGTAGAGTATCTAGACTGTACAAATAGAAGTATGATAAACATTCATGTACAGGTTTTTGTGTGAACATTCAATTTCATTTCTTTGGGGAAAATGTCCAAGAATTCAATTGCTGGATTGTATGACAGTTTTACTGTTAATATTTTAAGAAAACACCAGATCATCTTGTATAGTGGCTAGACCATTTTACATTGTTGGCAGTGATGTTTTAATGATCTAGTTTTTCTGAATACATGCTAGGGTTTGGTGTTAGTAATGATATCTCATTGTGGCTTTCTTTTGCATTTTCCTGGTTACTAATGACTTCTGACTTGAAACATCTTTTATGGATTCATATGCTGATATAGATTGAATGGTCTTCCCCATAAAAATCATATATTGAAGCTCTAACCCTCAATATGACTTTATTTGGAGATAAATATGACTTTATTTGTCATGGTTTTCATATTAATACACAACAAAACAAGAATAAAGTGCACTATATAGGAGGGCCTATATAGTGGAAATAAAGGTTAAGTGAGGTCTTAAGGGTGAGGCCTTGGTCTGGTAGGACTGGTGTCCTCATAAGAAGAGGAAGACATATGAGAGAGCTCTCTCTGTCCCTGAACTGCACAGAGAAAAGGTCACGTAAGGACACAATGAGAAGATGGTCATCCACAAGCCAGAAAGAACGGCCTCTCTAGCAAACAACTCTTAAGGGCACCTAAATCTTGGATATCTAGCCTCCAGAGCAATGAAAAAATTTTTTTCTATCGTTTAACCCACCTAGTCTGTGGTATTTTATTATGACAGTACTAGAAGACTAATACATATGCCATCTGTGTATCTTTTCACTGAAGTGTTTCCCGTGGTTTTTTTTTTTTTGGCAATTTTCTAATTGGATTGATAATTTTTTTTAATGTTGAGTTTTAAGAGTTTTTTACATATACCAGATCCTAGTGCTTTGTCATAAACATTGTTTATAAATATTCTCTCTCAATTTGTATCTTGTCTTTTCATCTTAATAGAGTGTTTTGCAGAAAAAAAAATGTTTAATTTTGATGAAGTCTAATTCATCAAATTTTTTGTATGGACCATACTTTCAGTGTCAAGACCAAGTACTCTGCCTAGCCCTAGATTATGAAGACTTTTGTATGTTGTTTTAAAGTGTCAAAGTTCTGGATTTCATACATAAGTCTGTGATGTATTTTGAGCTAATAGTTTATATAACGTATGAGACATAGATTGAGTTTTATTTTTTAACTATTGATGTCCAAATTGCTATAGCACCATTTGTTGAAAGGCTATCTTTCTTTCATTGAAGTGCTTTTGCACCTTTGTAAAAAAAAAAATCAGTTGGGCATATTTATGTCGGCCTTTTCTGGATGCGCTATACTGTTTTATTGATCTGATATTGATCTGAGTGTTTATCCTCTCCGTATTAATTGAAATATCAATAATGCACAGTTTTGAGTACTCTGTATCATAAACTTGAAATTGGTTAGAGTGTTTCTCCCTATTTTATACTCTTTTTCAAAATTGTTTTAGTAATTTTAGATCTTTTGCCTTTCTACATAAATATTAAAATAGTTTATATCTACATAAATATTACTGTGATTTTGACGGGAAAAGCATTAAATCTATATATCAATTTGAAGACAGTTGACAATTTTGCCACGTTGAGTCTTACTGTCCATGAGCATAGTATTTCTTTGCATGTATTTACATTTTTCATTTCTATTACCAGTGGGTTCTATTTTTAAGCATATAAGTTCTATACATTTCTGGTTAGAATTATACCTAAATATTTAATTTAGGTATGAATTAATACATAATATTATTTAAGCTTTAATGTTAACAAATTATTAATATCTAATGATTGAAAATCTTATTGTATTTTTTTAGTATCCACATATTTATTATTAGTACTTAGAAATACAACTGATTTTTTACTATGTATTTAATACCCTCCAAACTTGCTAAACATACTTGTAAGTTCTAGATGTTTTTTGGTAGATTCCTTTATGTTTCCTATTGGGACAATTATATCATTTATAATAAGGACAGTTTTGTTTCTTCCTTTTCTGGCTGTGTATCTTTATTATTTCTTTCTTCCATTATTGCACTGGCAAAAACTTCCAGTTTTATGCTGAATAAACCTGAGCGCCATAGATATTCTTGTCTTGTTCTCAATTGTAGGAGAAAAACACCAAGTCTTTCATCATTAAGTATAACATTACCTAGAGGTTTTTTGTATACTTTATCAAGATGAGTTAGTTATCTCCATTCCTATTTTTCTGGGAGTTTTTATTATGAATAAATATGAAGTGGTTATCAAGTGTTATTTTGTGTGTGTACATTGAATGATATGCCCATGTAATTTCTCATGCTGACATCTTTCTCCTCTCCCTCTGTGACTCCAGTGACACTAATGTTATATCTTCTGTTATAGTCAGAGAAGCCTCTGAGCTTTTTTGTTTATAGTCTGCTTTGTCTCTGATATTCAAATTGGTAATTTTTAATATTCTACCTTCTAACATATTATTTTTTTCTCTGTCCTTTCTTTTCTGTTGATCCTGCCCATTGAGTTTCTTATTTCAGTTATTGTATTTTTTAGTTCTAAATTTTCCATTTGTTTCTTCTTCACATCTTTATTTCATTGTTAATAATTCCTATTTCTTTGCTGAAACTATATTTTTATGTGTTTGTTTCAAATGGTTCGTCATTGCTCATTGAAACACTTTCATGGTGACTGTTTAGAAAGCTTTGCCAGATAATTACTATGTCTGTCATATTAGTGTTGACATTTATTAATTATCTATTTGAATTTAGTTTGAGATTTCCCTGGTTCTTGGTATAACAAATATTTTTTCCTTAAAATACGCATATTTTGCATATTATATAATAAGACACTATCTTACCTAAATATTATGTTTTTGTTGATATGCCCAAGCAGTGTCATGGGTAGTGCCACTTCTTCACAGCCATGTGCTATAGAAGTTCACTTTTCCCATTTGTCACATTTGACATCTTAAGAAGTGGGCTCTCTGTCACTGCTGTGTAGAGGTGGGAGTTGTGGCTCCCCACTAAGCCTCCACTAACAGTTCTGTGACTGGGAGTCTAAGAGTGGTGGGAGTGGAAACAATGTGGGGAGTTACTGCTTCATACATGGTTTCCATTGATATAATGAGAGAGTGGTGATGGCCTCTTTACCATTTTGCTGTGATGAAAGTCTGACTGTTCACTAGGCCTCATCTAGCACTCTGACATCATCCCATTGGTGAGAGGGAGGAATGATTTGTCATGGCCAGTTGAAGATGGAAGCCCAGGATTTCCACATGATCTCCATTGGCACAATAGGTATGACCCTATTACTGCTCATTGAAGATGAAAGTTCTGCCTCCTGACTCAGCCTTTTCTGATACCACCCTGAAGGGAGCATTAAGGTGAGCTTTTGTAACTTGTCAACAGTGGAAGTCTGTTTTTGGTGGTACGTATCTATTCATGTTTTGGAATTGCTGGCTTCTTTAGCTCCAAGCTGGCAATATATGAGGCAAAAAGAAAACCTACGGAATTCAACACCGTAGGTGTCATTTCTTGTATCCTATGTGTCTAGGCCATCTGTTTTCTTTCTACCTTTCAGTCTTCTACTGCTTGTTTTATATATAATTTTCAGGGATTCTAGTTATATATACATATCTACTCCATCTTTCTGGAAGCAAAGTAGCTGTATTTTCTTTTTGGGGAAGTAAATTAAAATAATTCTTATGAGAAAGAAAAAACAGTATTTCATTCTTTATAATCACAATCAACTTGTGACAAAAACAGCATTTTTAAATATGAGTTGAGGTGATGAAAAATATTAGGATCTAAGTGTCTAATAAGAAACGAAAATGTAGTTATGCTGCTCAAGAATAAAACAGGGCTGGAAATGTCAATTTGAAAACTATGTGCATATCACTAATTAGCCAATTGTGAAATGATTGAGACTACTTAAAAAGTATTTGGAAAAAATGAAAAAAGAAATATAGAATTTTTAAGACAAGACATAATTAAATAAATTGAGAAGAAGAGTAAGAAAAATAGATTTGTTGTTTTTCCAAAATTTATCTAAAAATAGGCAAGACCATTCTTTTGGTCTTATATTATTCTTTAAACATAGTTTTGAAAACATATACTAAAAAACTGATAAGCACTTCTTATGATAAACTAGGGTCTGTGCTTCAAAGAACAATATTTGCCATTTTTCAGTATATTATAAAAAGGTGCCTTAGGCTTTAAAGATGTTAGAAAGAGGAATCAGACACAAATGCACACACACACACACACACACGAGTTATTGCAACAAGATGGAAATAAGTGTATATCCTATTTCTCAGTCTCATTCTATTACAGCACATCATTTAAGCAGTTTGGTAATACGATATCCTGAGTGTGAAGGCAAGGTAGATTCATTCCTCTAGATGTTTACTTCTTTGATTTTAAAAACTGAAATATTTACTCCTCTCATACCAATATCAGAAAATACCACTGGCCTTGAAATCAACTTTAATTCTTCAGATAAATATACTGATAAATATCTTTATGATTTCTGCTTCACAAAATTCCAGTTCAGCACCAGTAAAGGCATATAATTTTATAAACCAATGAAGACAAAGAGAATAGCAGAGAGCACGACAACAGATGGGAGATGTCAGTGAAATTATAGAAGAGTAAATTAGTTTAGAGTGTTAGCTGATTTAGACGAGCAGTGAACACTGAAAGCTAAGTGTTAAAAGAAAAGCCACACCTCAAAAAATCAAATTGAACTGCAATATGATACTCTAGAAAGTTTTATTTATTGAGTGAACAAATATCTCAAGAGACGGGGGTAAATGGCAAGGCTGCAAAGCAGGATAGTTATTTAAAAGTCTATATCAGAACAGTAGAAATTCCAGATTTCTGATTTTATCACCCCAAATCCAGCTAACTAGTACTCCCCAATCTAGGAAAATGGTATTTCATGACCTACCCCAAAAATTATCTGATTCCCACCAGATTGCCTGCAATGAAACCTCTTTTCGTCTATCCTCATCCATGTACATACATCTACAAATTATACTTAAAGATTCATCAGAAAGTTGAGTAAAGTCTTTTATCATAAAGACAAGGATGAAAGAAAAACAAAAAGAAAAATTAATTAGAGAAAAGCAGAAACAATTTAGGAAACAGAAACTATATATGTATATATAGTGTGTGTGTATATATAGTGTGTATATATGTATATATACATGCACATGTACACATACACACACACATTATTTGCAAATACATATAATTATTTTATATTCTCAGAAAGAAAATAATTACATAAGTTTATGTTCACCTATATACAAATTATTATCCTCAGAGAGATAATAGAATATATGGCACTGATGAAATATGAACAAGATATCATAAAATTAATAATAATCAGAAATAGAAGTAACTATAGAAATAATGTTATAGAAAAATTTTAACAAAGTTCAATAGAACAGTTAGATGGCAATATTCAGGAAGTCCCCTGAAATGTTGATGAAAAACAGGAGAGAAAAGATAGGAAAATAAAAGCTTCAAAAAAAGAGAAAAAGAGAGGCGAAGCAAGATGGCCAAATAGAAGCCTCCAACAAATCATCTCCCCCACAGGAATACCAAATTTAACAACTATACAGAAAAAGCATTTTCATAAGAACCAAAAATTAAGTGAGCATTCACAGTACCTGGTTTTAACTTCATATCTCTAAAAGAAGCAATGAAAAGCACAGGGAAAACAGTCTTGCATTGCTGATGCCACTCCCTCCCACGTACTCCAGTAGCCTGGTGCAGAGAGAGAATCTGTATGCTTGGAGGAGGGAGAGCACAGTGATTGCGAGACATTGCATTAAACTCATGCTCCCCTGTCTCAATGGAAAGCAAAACATCACTAAACTCAGCTGAATTTCACCCATGGAGATAGCATTTAGACCAGCTCTCACCAGAGGGGAATGGCCCTTTCCAGCAGTCAGAATTTGAGTTCTGGTAAGCCTTGCCACCATTGGCTAAAGTGTTCTGGGGCACTACATAAACTAGAAAGGCTGTGTAGGCAATAAGGACTGAAACTTGTAGGCAAGTCCTAGTGCTGAGCTGGGCTTATAGTCAGTGGACTTGGGGACACATGACCTAATGAGACACCAGCCAGGGCAACTAAGGGAGCACTTGTGCCAACACTCCCTGAAACCTAGGCAGCACAGCTTACAGTTTCAAATCAGAACCCATCTTTCTGCTTGAGGAGAGGAAAAGGAAGAGTAAAGAGGATCTTTGTCTTGAATCTTGGATACCAGCTCAGTCACAGTAAGATAGGACATCAGTCAGAGTTGTGAGGTCACCCATTCCAGGCCCTAGATCCAAGATAACATTTCTAGGCATACCCTGCACCAGAAGGGAACTTGCTGTCTTGAAGGGAAGGACTCAGTCCTGGCAGGACCCATCACCTGGTGACTAAGGAGCCGTGTACCCTAAATAAACATCAGCAATTTCTAGGTATATGGTACATATACACAATGGAGTATTGTTCAGACATAAAAAGAATGAGATCCTGTCATTTGCAACAACATGGATGGAACTGGAGGTCCTTATGTTAACGAAAATAAGCCAAGCATAGAAAGACAAACTGCATGTTTTCACTTATTTGTGAGAGCTAAATATTAAAAAAAATTGAACTCAAGAAGACAGAGAGTGAGAAGGATGGTTACCAGAGTCTTGGAAGGATAGTATGGGAGTGAGGGAGGATGTCAGATGGTTAATGGGTACAAAAAATACCTTGAAAGAACGAATAAGACCTAGTATTTTCTAGCAAAAGAGGGTGACTATAGTAAAAAAAATTCAATTGTACATTTAAAAATAACTAAAAGAGTATAATTGGATTGTCTGTAACACAAAGCATAGATGCTTGAGGTGATGAATACATCATTTACCCTGATGTGATTATTATGCATTTTATGCCCATATCAAAATAGCTCATGTAACACATCAATATATACCCTGCTAGGTACCCACAAAAATTAAAAATTAAAAGAATTCCAACTAGAGAATGAGTGTTTAAAAAAACCCATAAAAACAGAAAAAATACATAATCAAATAAATAATTCAAGAAAATTTCCCAGGGCTCAAAGATACACTCTTATATGAAATGACCCACTGAATTAGAGATCAATGAATGCCAACAGGGTCACTCCAAGATATATCATATACCACTATGAAATTAAAATACTGGAATAAAGAGAGGATCCTAAAAGCTTACAGAAGAGAAGAAAATTTTAAATCTTAAAAGACAGAGATGTAAAGAAGGAAAGTCTGAGAAGAAAGAGGGGAAATGTCCTGTAAGAACAATAAAGAAGCAGAATGACACCAGTCTTTAATATAATACACATACACACAAACATGAAGAGAGAGACAGAGAGACAGAGAGAGAGAGAGAGAGAGAGAGAGAGAGAGAGAGATTGGAGATATTAAACATTAATCCCCTCTGTATACTTCAAAAGAGGAGGTGATTCAAGAAAAAGAGAAAAATTGAATTTATTTAATAGGATCTAAAACAAGAAGTGAAGCATAAATGCTCATGTCTTATTAGTTATTGTTAATTACAGAAGCTTTAAGACACATAAGAGAAAAAAGAAAAGAAAAAGAAGAAAGAAAGAAGGAAAGAAAGAAAGAAGGAAAAAGTATCAAGAAAATGACAGAAAATATTATTAAAGATTTTTAAGCAATTTTTAATTATATTGAATACCAACCCTCATAGGATGAGAGTTATGCATCAAGGAAAATACAATAAACATACAATTTGTAAATGCAAGCCAGAAAACAATATGATACTAATCTTAAATCTAATGGAATATCATATGATTATCTTTATTAGTTGTGTGGTTAAGATAGGAAATGTATGAAAAAGAAAAAAAAACATAGGAACTCTGCCTGTGTCAAAGGGTTTTAAGCCTACGCAGCACTATTTATTTTATATATTGAGGCAAAAAATTACTAACCTGTATTGGAGCTGAGAATATCTGAGGTTTGGAGGTATATCAGCTTTCTTCAAATTCAGGTAGTCATTACTCAAGGGAGTATACGATGATTTTTCATGAGACTCTCAGGTCAGTATATTTTTTGCAGGTATTCATTTCCTGATCCTGTTATTGCATTTACTCTTTTCTAAATTGACCTGACAAAAGGTTGCAAAATTAGTTTTACTTTCCCATCTCCCCTGCACAATCCTTCTTTTGCCTTTACAAAAGAAAGTCAAGTCCCTTATTCATCTCAAAGTGTTAATATGGAGCATTGTGCTAGCATGTAAAAAAAAATCTTCAAGGCATCAAATAAAAAGGTGATTAAACAAATTGATGTTACTAGTAAGAAAGTTAGCGACAGAGAAACAAATCTCATTACAATTCAAGAGGCTCCAATTTATAGATTTCCACGAAATTAATTAAAACTTAGGCTTACAAATGGTAGATGATGAAATCAATTTTATGATATTTTACTATGCTATTTTGACTATAAAGCTCTGTGTTATAAAAATAATTGAGTGATACCACTGTACAAAAAATTTGACCAGTACTACCTAGGTTTACATGTGAAAACTAGTTCTTAAAACTTTCATTAATAAAAGCAAAATGTAGGAATAAAAATTCACAGAAAAGCCTGGATCATTCTAACAAAACTAATATTTATTCATGAACTATATGTAACCTATTTGGAGAAAAAGGGAGGGGAAATGCATTTCACCACAATGTTAATGCTTCATGTTTAAAAATTATTTGGCAGGTTTCTACTTCCGGCTGTAGTGGAGTATGTGATTTCAACCAGTCTTCTCTCATTGAACAACTAGACAAGCCAGACAAAATATTTTAATGTATCTTCTTGAAGATTGTTTGAAGGCTTTAGCGAGCAACTGAGGCTATGAAGAATTGTCAGACCAAGGTCCAGGAAAGAAGAAAAGTCTCAAAAGGTGAGCTCACCTTTTAGGGTGACTGTTCAACTAGAGGCATTTATCTGTTCCCATATTGAAAGAAAAGCTGTGTGAGAAATGCCAAGAAGCTAAGTTGAGCTTCTAACAGACGTGTTGGTTTGAGGGGACAAAATTTAGATTCCAGAGCCTGGCAAGGAAAATATTCATTATTAATAGCTTTCTCTTGAATCTCATATCCTCTTGAACTCTCAGTTCTCTTTATAATTTCATAATACAGTGCTGTCAACATAAAAGGCAGCAGCAAGATAGGGCAAGCCAGGGCACCATATGCTGAGGGGCAATGGGAAAGGTAAATACATGGGTAACCTAAATTAATATGTATTTGATAAAAAATAGTATAAAGACAATTAAAGTAACAAGATTTGAAATATATACCCACAATAATATAAACACTTGCCAATACTGACTGTATACTGTGTCACAGAGATCTCAACAATGTCAAAGTTACAAATCATAGTAAAAGTGTTCTTCATACTATTTTTAAAAAGGAAACTGTATGCTAATTTTAAATACTTGTATTAAATCATAATTTTCTTTAATGTATAAAATGAATATGAAATGTTGTCATTCTAAGCAGTAAATATAAATATTATAACCAGACCAATAAAAAAAGTAAATGGGTGCTTATCTTTCCTCCTAATAAATAAGTTATTTATTGTTCTTCTGTTAGATATGAAATAAAAGTTTCTCTGACAATCTTTTCCTTATACTTCACTTTGCTTATGAACAAACTTGTAATATGGTCTCAATGCTGAGAAAATTAATCAGATATTATAATTGTATATCCAAGGACACTCCTGAAAATTATTCCTAAAAACATTTATGGTGGCAATTATTGATTTGAATCACCAATTTTCTAGCTTTTTATCTTATTCTAAAACCAAACACATGCATAAAGAAAATAATGAACATGCAGAACTTATTCTCCATGATAATTAGGTATTTTGTAAATATTTATAATGTGTAATACAAATTTGGGGAGGGATAATATCTAAATCCGATGAGTATTGGCTTGTCCAAATTAAAAGTTGCCCTTGTTTCCAGTTAAAAACTTAAGGGAAAACCAGATGAATGCCAAAAAGAAATTAAGTTAATCAAATTCCCAAGTAGGATTTATGAAATTTGAGATTTGGGTTTACAAAGAGTCTCAGGACACCTTATTATTAAAATCTTGATTTTTAAAATGTAATTAGATATATTCACATATTATAATAAAGAAGCAAAGCAAGAAACTTAGATGGGGACCAGTTGGTTGATATTAATTGATAAATAGTAGAGTAACTGGTGTAATGGGTTAGATGTGCTTTTGGGAGAATAATACAAATAATTTAAATGTGATCTCTTTATAAAGTCTGCCTCTTTCACCTCTCTCAGAATGAGATATCATTCATGACCATATAGAAACACTTGCTCTTTTTTGGTTTTATTATTCTAACTTTTATTTAGGGTCAGCATACACATAGAGGTTTGTTATATAGGTAAAGTGCATGTCACAGGAGTTTGGTGTGCGGATTATTTTGTCACCCAGGTAAGAAGCATAAAATGCAATAGATAGCTTTTCATTTCTCACACTTCTCATACCCTCCACCCTCTAGTAGGCCCAGTGTCTGTTGCCTCCTTCTTTGTGTCCATATGTACTCAATGTTTAGCTCCCATTTTTAAGTGTGATCATGATGTATTTGATTAACTGTTCTTGTTAGTTCTCTTAGGATACTGGCCGCCAGTTGCATCCATGTTGCTGGAAAACGATATGATTTTGTTTTTTTATGGCTGTGTAGTATCCCATGATCTATATGCACCACAATTTCTTTATTCAATCTACTGTTGATGGGCATTTAGATTGAATCCATGTTTTTGCTATTGTGAATAGTGCAGTGATGAACATGAGTGTTCATGTGTCTTTATGACAGAACAATTTATATTCCTTTGGGTATATACCCAATGTGGGATTGCTGGCTCAAATGGTAATTCTGTTTTAAGTTCTTTGAGAAATTGTCACACTGCTTTCCACAATGACTGAACTTATTTACATTCCCACCAGCAGGGTATAAGCTTTCCCTTTTCTCTACAACCTCCCCAACATCTATTAATTTGTGACTTTTTAGTAATAACCATTTTGATGGGTGTGAGATGATATCTCATTGTGATTTTGATTTGTATTTATCTAATGATTAGTGATGTTGAGCATTTTTTATATGCTTGTTGGCTGTATGTATATCTTCTTTTGAAAAGTTTCTGTTCATGTCTTTTGCCTGCTTTTTCATGAGGTTGTTTTTGCTTATAAATTTGTTTAAGTTACTTATAGACCTTTGTCTAGTATCCAAAATCAATAAGTAACTTAAACAAATTTTTATTCACATTGTTTGCAAATACTTTCTTCCATTCTGGAGGTCATCTGTTTACTCTGTTTAGAGTTCCTTTTGCTGTGCAGAAGCTCTTTAGTTTAATGATTCCTATTTATCACTTTTTTATTTTTTTCGCAGTTGTTTTTGTCATTTTCATCATAAAATCTTTGTCACATTATATGACCAGAATAGTATTTCCTAGGATATCTTCCAGGGTTTTTATATTTTTAGGTTTTACATTTAAGTCTTTAATCCATCTTTAGCAGATTTTTGTATATGGTGTAAGGAAGGGATCCAGTTTTAATCTTTTGCACCTGGCAAGCCAGTTATCCCAGCACCAATTATTGAACAGGGAGTCCTTTATCCATTAAATGTTTTTGTCTATCTTGTTGAATATCAGATGGTTATAGGTGTGCAGCATTACTTCCGGGATGTCTACTCTGTTCCATTGGTCTATGTGTCTGTTTTTGTGCCAGACCATGCTATTTTGTTCAACTTGTAGTATAGTTTGAAGTTGGGTAGTGTGATGCTTTCAGCTTTGTTCTTTTTGCTAGGCTTGCCTTTGGTATTAGGGCTCTTTTTTCATTTTGTATGAATTATGAAATTGTTGTTTCTAATTCTGTGAAGAATGCCATGGTAAATTGATGGGAAAGTATTGAATCTCTAAATAGCTTTGAGCAGTTTTGTTCATGTCATCTATGATTTCTTTTATCAGTGTTTTGTAATTCTCATTGTAGACATATTTCACCTCACTGGTTAGTTGTATTCCTAGATATTTATTCTTTTTGTGGCTATTGTGGAAGGAATTTCATTCAATTCAGCTCTCAGTTTGGATGTTGTTTGTATAAAGAAACGCTACTGATTTTTTTAGATTGATTTTGCATCCTGAAATGTTGCTGAAGTTGTTTATAAAGACCTAAGAGCTTTTGGGCAGACTATTGGGTGTTCCAGGTATAGAATCATACTGTCTGGAAGTAGAATAGTTTGACTTCCTCTCTTCCTATTTGGATGCCTTTTGTTTCTTTTTCTTTCCTGATTTCTCTGGCTAGGACTTCCAATTCTATGTTGAATAGGAGTGGTGAGAAGAGCATCATTGCCTTCTTCCAGTTTTAAAGGGGAATGCTTCCAGTTTTTGCCCATACAGTATGATGTTGGCTGTTGATTTGTCATCAATGGCTCATATTATTTTGAGGTATGTTCCTTCATTGCCTGTTTTTTTGAAGGCTTTTAACATGAAGAGAGGTTGAATTTTACTAAAAGCCTTTCTTGCATCTATTGAGATGATCATTAGCTTTTTGTTTTAGCTCTGTTTATGTAATGAATTAAATTTATTGATTTGCATATGTTAAACCAAACTTGCATTCCGGAAATAAAGCCCAGTTAATCATGGTGGATTAGCTTTTTTATGTGCTGCTGGATTTGGCTTGCTAGTATTTTGTTGAGGATATTTGCATCTATTTTTACCAATAATATTGCCTTGAATTCTTCTTTTTGTTGTCTCTACCAGGTTTTGGTATCAGGGCAATGCTGGCCTCATATGATGAATTATAGAGAAATCTCTCCTCCTTAATTTTTTTGGAATAGTTTGAGTAGGAATGTTACAAGCCCTTCTTTATGCATCTGGTAAAAAGTAGCTGTGAATTTGGTCCTGAGCTTTTGCCGGTTCATAGGTTTTTTACTACTTATTCAATTTTGGAACTGTAATTAGCCTGTTCAGGAATTCAATGTATCCCTTGTGTAATTGTTGGAGGTGGTAAGTTTCCAATAGTTTATCCATTTCTTCTAGGTTTTCTAGCTTATGTACGTAGAGATGTCATAATTGTCTCTGAGGGTTTTTTGTGTTTCTCTTGGGTCAGTGGTAACATCGTTTTATTCATTTTTGATTGTGTTTAATTGGATCTTCTTTCTTTTTTCTTTATTAGACTAGCTAATGGTCTACCTATCTTATGTATGCTTTCAATAAACCAACTCCTGGACTCATTAAGTTTTATATGGTGTTCCACAACTTAATTTCCTTCAGTTCAGCTCTGATTTTGGTTATTTCTTGTCTTCTGCTAGCTTTGGGGTTGTTTTGCTCTTGTTTCTCTAGTTTCTTCAGGTGTGATGTTAGGTGGTTAATTTGAGGTCTTTCTGACTTTTTGATGTGTGCATTAAGTGCTATAAATTTCCCTCTTAACCACCTTAGTAATGTCCCAGAGATTCTGATATGTTATATCTTAGTTTAGTTCTCATTAGTTTCAAAGAATATTTTATTTCTGCCTTAATTTTATTGTTTATCCAAAAGCAATTTGTTTAATTTCCATGTAATTGTTTGGTTTTGAGTGATTTTCTTAGTATTGATTTTAATTTTTTATTGCATTGTGGTCTGAGAGTGTAGTTTTTATGAATTTATGAATTTGCTGAGAATTGTTTTATGGCTGACTATATGGTTGCTTTTAGAGAAAGTGTCATGTGCGATAATAAAAAATGTATATTTTGTCGTGCAGATAATAAAAAATGTATATTTTGTTGGTTTGGGGTGGAGTGCTCTTTAGATATTTGTTAGGTCCATTTGGTCAAGTGTTGAGATCAGGTCGTGAATATGTTTGTTAGTTTTCTGTTTTGATGATCTTTCTAATAACGTTAGTGGAGTGCTGAAGTCTCTCACTATTATTGTGTGGGAATCTAAGTCTCTTTGTAGGTCTCTAAGAACTTGCTTTACAAATCTCAGTGCTCCTATATGCTGGGTGCATATATATTAACATAGTTAGGTCCTTTTGTTGAATTAGACCTTTACCATTATGTAATACCCTTCTTTGTCTCTTTTAATCTTTGTTGGATTAAAGTATGTTTTGTCTGAAATTAAAATAGCAACCCCTGCTTTTTCTTTTCTCCATTTGGTTGGGAGACTTTTCTCCATCCCTTTACTTTGAGTCTGTTGGTGTCGTTGCATGGGAAACAGGTCTCTTGAAGACAGTATGCTATTGGGTGTTGCTTCTTTATTCAAATTGCCACTCTGTGACTTTTCATTGGTGTATTTAGCCTGTTTACATTCAAGGTTAATATTGGTATGTATGGAATTGTTCATGTCATCATGTTTTTAGCTGGTTATTATGCAGACCGTGAGGCTGCTTTACAGTGTCAGTGATCTATGTACCTCAGTGTGTTTTTGTGGTGGCTACTATGTGTTTTTCCTTTCCATATTTCTATATTTAGCACTCCCTTCAGTACCTCTTTTAAGATACATCTTTTTTTTTTCACAGGGTCTCGCTCTGTTGCCCAGGCTGGAGTGCAGTGGTGCAATCTCGTCTCACTGCAACCTTCACCTCCTGGGTTCAAGTGATTCTCCTGCCTCAGCCTCCTGAGTAGCTGGAACTACAGGGATGCACCACCACTCCTGGCCACCTTTTTGTATTTTTAATAGAGACGAGGTTTCACCATGTTGGCCCGGCTGGTCTCGAACTCCTGACCTCAGGTGATCCAACCACCCGGGACTCCCAAAGTGCTGGGATTATAGGTGTGAGCCACTGCACCCAGCCGTGATAGGTCTTAGGGTAGCAAGTTCCCTTAGCATTTGCTTATCTGGACTAGGATCCTATTTCTCTTTTGCTTATGAAGCTTAGTTTGGCTGTATATTAAATTCTTGGTTGGAATTTCTTTTCTTTAAGAATGTATGTCCCCAATCTCTTCTGGCTTGTAGGGTTTCTGCTGAAAAATCTGCTGTTAGCCTGTTAAGTTTCCCTTTATAGGTCACATGCCCCTTCTCTCTAGCTTATTTTAACACTTTTTCTTTCATTTTGGTGTTGGAGAATATGATGACTATGTGCTTTAGGTATGATCATCTTGTATAGTATCTCAGAGGGGTTCTCTGCATTTTTTGAACTTGAGTGTTGATCTCTTTAGTAAGGCTGGGGAAATTTTCATGGACAATATCCTGAAATATTTTTTAAGTTGCTTGCTTTCTCTCCCCCTCTTTCAGAGACATCAATGACATATATATTTTGTCTCTTTACATAATCCCATATTTTTGGAGTCCTTATTTATTCTTATTTAATCATGTTTATTTTTTCTGACTGAGTTATTTTGAAGAAATGGTCTTTAAGCTCTGAGATTCTTTCCTCAGCTTGGTCAATTCTGCTGTTAATACTTGTAATTGTATTCTGAAATTTTTGAAGTGAGTTTTTCAACTCTATCAAATCAGTTTGGTTCTTTCTTAAAAAGACCATTTCATCTTTTGTATCCTGTATTATTTTATTATATTCCTTAAAATCCTTGCATTGGGATTTGACTTTCTCCTGAATATCAATAATCTTCATTTCTGTCCATATTCTGAGTTCTATTTCTGTCATTTCAGCCATTTCAGCCTGGATATGAGCCATTGCTGGGGGAATAGTTCAGTTACATGGCAGGAATAAGACATTCTGGCTTTTGAGTGGCCAGAGTTCTAGCATTAGTTTTTTCTCATCTGTGTGGGCTGATGTTCCTTTGGTCCTTGAAGTTGCTGTCCTTTGGAGGTTTTTTTTATTTTTTTTGCTTTTATTTTCTTTGATGCCCTTGGGGGTTTGATTTTTGCATAAGATGGATTTATGCTACATTTCCAGACATTTTTAGGGGGCCAAGGCTCAGCTCAGCCCTCCAGGAATGTGTGCTGTGTGGTTTCATTCTGGTCCCCAGCTTTGTTTTCTGGACCCTTGTGAGCTTAGGAACACGCTGCATTGGTGGGGCCAAGGTGCTCCCATACCACTGACCACAGCACTCTGATGAGTGGTCCCAGCCAGAGTGGTTCTTTAAGACAGTGGCAGCAGGATTCAAGCTTGTTCACATGTGCCAGCAGCAGCGGCAGTGTGGCGGGGTGCATGTGCATTGGCTGTGGTGAGGTAGCAGTGGGGGCTGGGCTGACACATTTCTGCAGGGCTTCATGCCAGCAGCAGGGGTGGGGAACTGGCCTGTGCAAGGCTGCTGGCCTCCTTGTGTCAGATTAAGGGAGTTGTGGTGATGGCACAGCTGGGCATGGGGTTGTCAGTGCAACAGCAATGGTGGCATAGTGGAGTGGAGGGTGGGGTACACTCATTCCAGCTGCAGTGTCCCAGTGGGTGTGCACGCACTCACATGCTGCTGGAGGAGGGGAGGTGTGGTCTGCCCACCCAGACACTGGCAAAGCAGTGGGGGTGTGGCTGTGGGTCACTGTGGGCCAGCAAAAGGTGCAAGTGAACTGGTACATGTTGGTGGAGGTTACTTAGAGCTCTCCCATGGTCAGGTGCAGTCTGCTGGCAAAAGAGCTATGATGAGGGCCCCAGGGTAGCACTCCAGTTGGGCAGCTGCAGCTTCACTGCAACCAGGTGGCCAGACTTGTGCCCCAGGGGAGGCCAGCAGAAAAGAGAGAACACAGATCAGACTGGCCTTGTCTCATGGGCAAGACTGCTCTGCTCTCTCCAGGTCCAACATTCTCCATATGGCTAAAGTCTCCTAGAGGAGCACGGTGAGCCTTGGGAAATGGGCATTACTGGACATGCTCCACTGCAGATATTCCCATACCAAACCCTGAGGGCTTCAAACAGGCTGGAGTACTGTACCTGCCACCTCTCTAAGCAGTTCTCCCTGATAGCTGAAGTGTTTGTGGAGGTCATGAGGTCTCCTGCTGCCAGGATTCTGGAGGTCCATGGCAAGAGCATGTTGCTCAACTCCTGTTCAACTCATGGCTTCCTGAGGAGTCAGTGGGAGCCAGGAAAGTCCCTGTGTGCAGTAGTGCCATGCAGGGTTCCCAGCTTCCTCCTCATTCCACCCATCATCTGTGTCCTCCATCTGTCCACTCTCAGTGCCTTCCTTTGAAGATACACTCTGAGTGTGCCAGTCTTCCTTATGTACCAGTCTCTTGGTGGTAGATGTTCCTTCTAGCTGCGTCTTATCAGCCATCTTGAATCACTGAAACACTTGTTTTGACAAGTTATGCTAATTGGCCCTAGAACAGATTGAGAACTTTGATCAATATCCAAACACAACAGTTATTAAAATTCTTTGGTGTTTTCATTCCTCTACTAGTAGATTTCTATGAGTGATCATTGTACCTCTCACACCACCCTATGCCTTTTGAGGCAAATTGTTATAACAATATTTGAAGATAATTTATATGAAATAGTGGGGAGTGACTTTAGGCATGAGGCTGAGGTAGTTTGAAAAAGGAGACTTGTTTTCTCTGTAAATTAAGAAACACAGTAATGCACAAAAAAATATGGGCAAGGTGATTGGGTTAGATATTTTAATACAGTAAATAATTTAAAATACTCAGTTTAGAGAACCAGGAAGTGAAACAATTTAGAAAAATCTTGTAGAAATTCTAAGCATTTTAATGATCCCTGTTAAGAATAATGAGGATAACTTTATAGTTGCCTGTTTGTCTTTAGTAATCCTCAGGAATCCAGACAGGAGTATAGAAAAAGTGGAAAGAGGGGTTCCTTTAGACTTTAGGTTTTAGTTGTATAGATAAGAATGTTGAATGGACAAACGGGTGTGAGAATTTAGCATACTCACAAAAGAATACATGACATCATGGACAAATGAATATAAGTATAATTCAATAGAGCACTGTTCTAGGGCCTGCAAAATTAGGATGTCATTTCTCCCTGGAATAAAAAATGTGATTTCTTTTTGCCTGAAATGAGTATAAAACAACCAATGACATAAATCACAAAATGCCTTCAGCTTCCTTTTTCTCCCTATCAAATGCATTGTCCCATAATACCACAGTGTTATCCCTTTTCGTTTCAGTTCTCTCCATAAATATGTGATTCTCTCAATTTATGAACGAATGTTTCCTGGCCCCAGAGTTGATGTGAGTCTGCCAACAATGAGTCACATGATAGCCCTCTTTCTGAGCCTTTCAGTTAGTCCTGTGCAAGCTGTTAAACCTAGAACTAGCAGTAGACTAAGTGTTCACACCATTTTATAAGTTCTTTTAGGGCATAAAATGTGACTCCATAGGGATACCTTGTCAATTTTAATTTTGTTTTACTTCTTTAGAATTGTAGGTGTGTTTTCTCTATGTTTTATGACAACCTGAAAAGTAGGGAAGTGACATTTCTAAAAGCAAGAGTTTAGGAACAGAGGTTTAAAGAATGTATATGGTTCTCATAGATTTTCTCAGCAAAGACATCCATATATCTTGGTTAGCCTTTGTATTAGTCCATTCTTACACTGCTATGAAAAAATACCCAAGACTGGGTAATTTATAAAAGAAAGAGGCTTAATTAACTCATAGTTCCACATGGCTGGGGAGGCCTCAGGAGACTTACTATCATGGTGAAAGGGGAAGCAAACACATCCTTTTTCACATGGTAGCAGAAGAGGTAGCTGACTAGCACAAGGGGGAAATGGGCTCTTATAAACCATCAGATTTCATGAGAACTCACTCGCTATCACAAGAACAGCATGAGGGTAACTGCCCCCATGATTCAATTACCTCCCAGTTGGTCCCTCCCATGACACATGAGGATTATCAGAACTACAATTCAACATGAGATTTTGGTGGGGACACAGCCAAACTATATCATTCCACCCTGGCCCCTCCCAAATCTCATGTCCTCACATTTTAAAACACAATCTGGTACTTCCAACATTCCCCCAAAGTCTTAACTCATTTTAGCATTAACTTAAAAGTCCAAGTCCAAAGTCCCATATGAGACAAGGCAAGTTCCTTCCACCTATGAGATTGTAAAATCAAAAGCAAGTTAGTTACTTCCTAGATACATGGGAGTACAGGCATTGGGTAAATACACCTGTTCCAAATGGGAAAACTTGGCCAAAATAAAGGGGCTATAGGCCCCATGCAAGTCAAAAATCTAATAGGTCACCCATTAAATCTTAAAGTTCCAAAATGATCTCCTTTGACTCCATGTCTCACATCCACGTCACGCTGATGGAAGTAGGCTCCATGGCCTTGGGCAGCTCTGCCTCTGTGGCTCTGCAGGGTATAGGCCCCCTGCTGGTTGCTTTCACAGGCTGGCATTGTGTCTGAGGCTTTTCCACATGCACAGTGCAAGCTGTCAGTGGATTTAAAATTCTGGGGGCTGGAGAACAGTGGCTCTTTTCTCATAGCTCCACTAGGCAGTGCCCCAGTGGGGACTCTGTGTGGGGGCTCCAACCCACATTTCCTTTCCACACTGCCTTAGCAGAGGTTCTCCATGAGGGCTCTGCCCCCGCAGCAGACTTCTGCCTGCACATCCAGGCATTTCCATATATATCTGAAATCTAGGCAGAGGTTCCCAAATCTAAATTCTTCACTTCTGTGAGCCCACAGGCCTAACACAACATGTAAGCTGCCAACACATGGAGCTTGCACCCTCTGAAGCAATAACCTGAGCTGTGCATTGGGCCATTTTATCCATGGCTGAAGCTGAGGTATTAATAACTGGGATGCAGGGCACCATGTCCCAAGGCTGCACAGAGCAGGGGAGCCCTGGGCATAGTCCACAAAAGCATTTATCCCTCCCAAGCCTCCAGGCCTGTGATGGAGGGGCTGCTGAGAAGGTCTGTGACATGCCCTGGAGACATTTTCTCCATTGTCTTGGTGATTAACAATTGACTCCTCATTACTTATGCAAATTTCTGCAGCCAGCTTGAATTTCTTTCCAGAAAATAGGGTTTTGTTTTCTATTGCATTGTCAGGCTGCACATTTTTTGAACTTTTATGCTCTGCTTCTTCTTGAATGCTTTGCCACTGAGAAATTTCTTCTGCTGGATACCCTAAATCGTCTCTCTCAATTTCAAAGTTACACAGATCTCTAGGGCAGGGGTAATATGCCAACAGTCTCTTTGCATACCAAGAGTGATCTTTACTCTAGTTCCAAACAAGTTCCTCATCTCCATCTGAGACCACCTCAGCCTGGACTTCATCATCCATATCACTATTGGCATTTTGGTCAAAGCTATTCAACAAATCTCTAGGAGGTTCCAAACATTCCCACATCTTCCTGTCTTCTGAGCCCTCCAAGTCTCTAGGAAGTTTCAAACTTTCTCACATTTTCCTACCTTATTTTGAGCCCCCAAAACTGTCCTAACCTCTGCCTGTTACCCAGTTCCAAAGTGGCTTCCACATTTTCTGGTATCTTTACAGCTCCACTACTCCTAGTACCAATTTACTGTATTAGTTTATTCTCATGCTGCTATGGAGAAATACCCAACACTGGGTAATTTATAAAGGAAAGAGATTCACAGTTCTGCAGAGCTTGTGAGGCCCCAGAAAACTTACAATCATGGTAGAAAGGGAAGGAAACAAGTCCTTCTTCACATGGTGGCAGGAGAGAGAGGTGCCAAGCAAAAAGTGGAAAAGTCCCTTATAAAACCACCAGATCTTGTGAGAACTCACTCACTATCTTGAGAACATCCTGAGGGTAACTGGCCCCATGATTCAATTACCTCCCACTGGGTCCCTCCCACACTGCATGGGGATTAGGGGAACTACAATTCAAGATTAGATTTGGGTGGGGACACAAACAAACAATATCAGCTGTATTTTAAGACAATTGAAAATAATCCCGGTCAGTTAATCTCCTTGGGGAGGGAGAAAAATGATTGTGTTTAAGTTATATTAAACCTAATGTGGGAATTTGTTTAAGCGTTTCCTATAATTGAATTAAAGACAAAAAGTGTCTAATGACTGGATATTTCAAGATTTCGAAGACAGGAGAAGTTCAGGGTTTTGAGTAGATAGTCCAAAGGATTTGAGAGTGTCTGATGTCAATGTAGGAGCACTTTAAGGTGATTTTAATTTAGAGGTTGTGAACGTGAGAGTTGATGTAAATGTTTAGAAAAGGAAAACATATTGTGATTAAGGAGATCAAAGAGCTGAGAGGCCAAGGTTTGAATGTTTCATCCATCTCTTGAACCTACCTAGATTTCTAGCAGTTCTTAAGATAAAAAAGTCTTAGTCAATATCTTCATTGAGTAAATAAATAAATAAATTAATTAATAATGCATTCAGAAGCTTCAACTGGAGTGATATCTGCTGAATCAATCTACTGTTCTTACTTATTGAGTAATGAGTATCATTAATTATCTGAACTATTCTAATAGCATCCAAAGTAGACTGTGTTAAGACTTTTAGCTTTATCCAACATATTCCCTCAAGTGGACAATGGTTATTTTTCTAATGTGATTTCATATAAGATGACTTCCTACTTTCGAAAAATAAAACTGTAAAAATCTGTAGTCAGATTCCAGTTTAATTTTCCTTATCCATAATTTTTATTATTATATTTTTCTTTCTTATCTATCTATTAAATATCAATTACTTGCTTCTTATTCTTACATGACCATGTAAAATTTTATGTGTTCTATAGCATCTGCTGGAGCATGTTGTCCTCGTGGGTACTCCTGGACCATGCCTCTGCAAGCATGTATCCATTGATTCCAAAATATATATTGACTGTCTACATCATTAAATTGGTCAACAATAAAGATAAGTTGGTTAGAAAGGCACACATTTTCCAGGAAATAAGTAAAGTAAATAAACAAATGAACAGGGCGATCATTTCTTATAATAGGAACTGGAAAAAAGAAGACAAGTGAGGAGTGAGGAGCTATAGGTATAACACACACTACCTTTTTTTTTTTTTTTTTTTGAATGCAGTTACCTAGATACCTAATTTCAGGAAAATTTTCAGAACGACTTCTTGTCGAAGGTAATTTAGTTGAAATAGGAATTTAAAGCCATTTAAAAAGTGGAAATTAGAATTATGACACTTCAAAAAGCCTTAAAAAGGAAAAAGGGTCTTTGAAAGTTTCTGATGACTGGAGTTGCAACAGATGAGTTTAGAAGAGAGGCTGGGTTAAAATAAGAAAGTTTGGGTTTTTATTAACACTAAAGTAGGAAGTGTGGGGGTGCCTTCAAAGTGAAAGCATTTGATTTATTCTTTCTGATCACATTCCTTGGAGAGTGCAGAATGGATTGATAGGTAAAGCCGAAGTAGGGTCAGCAGTAACAGTGAAGACGGGAACATCTTCAGTGCAGAAGGAAGGGACATACATGTGAGAGAATCAACAATGCTTGCCTCTGACTTATATGTAGGGAGTCAGGAAAAGGAAGGAGTCAAAGTTATGTAGGTTTTGACATGAGCAAATGAGTAACTAGTGGTACCATTTTGTAAGAAGATAAGACTGATGGAAGGGAATCCTTGCGGGCAATAATAAACCAAAGGCTCAGCTTTGGACGTGATACATTTGAAATGCTCATGAGATATCCAAGATTTGTCAGGCAAGCAACTGAGCGTGTGGGTCTGGAGCTTTGAGGGGATGACTGTTATGGATATATAGACATATCCATATAGATAGATAGATAGACTTTCATATATACCTAATTTTATATACATATATGTGTATGTGTGAATATGTGTATATGTGTATACATTTTGCAAGCATGATGTCATCATCCAGATGGCATTTATGTCCATGATAATTAAAAAGATTGCCTGTCATAGCAATATATCTTATAAAATAATTATATTTCTGTGCTACTATTGCTCTATAGAACATTTTTATAGCATGAATAGTTCATATTATAGCTTACTGCATACATGTTTGCAATTTCACATGGTAGCAAACTTCCTTGGGAAGGTTTGACATATTATTCTTTTCTACATCTTCTATCGTGCTTAAATTGTATGTTTATGGGTATATATGTGCACGCATTTGTCTGTGTTTTCTATAATACACATGGATTGAATTAAGTTTCTTGAAATGTTCCATCTTGAAAACTTCTGTACGGCTATGTATTCTTTTTCTGCTCCATTTGTTGAACATTGCTTTCTTTATATTAATATATTCAGTGCAGCCATAAATATAGGCAATCTGGGCACACTCTCTTACTTTTACTTTTTTCTCCCCAGTAGTGAGATTGTTTTATGAAAGTCTTAAAAAAGCATCTGTGATCTTTGCTGCTATAAAAATAACCACTGATTCATTCAGTGCATTAGTGTTGCAGAAGAGGGGAAAAAAAGTGTAATTACATTATGCAAATTAAAGAAGCTTAGATAGAATGACTGACCTTGTTATGTGGGTTAACATCATTGGGTGGGTGAGCTATAACAAGATATCCTTTTGGAGTAAGTAGGTTAGCAATAAAACAGAAATCATAGTAGTGTCTCCAGTTGTGTGCACATTTTCACCTCCCACCTAGAAAGTCTCTCCTAAGGACCAATCATAAGTCCCATATCCTTTACGCTTTTTTGTCCACCTCTGGCCTTTGTGTTCTAACCTCCCCTTCATTATTCAGTTAATTTTCTCTATTTCCAGTGTTCTCATATCTGTTTATTCCCTTGGAAGGTTGTTTTTAATATAAAATCTATTTTCACATAATTTTTAAGTTGATTTCATCATGTTTGCAATTATGTGACACATGGAATCTGATCATGCTTCAGCAATCAATTAAATATTTATCTTTAACTAAATTACATAGAACATCAGCATCTAGGCAAATGCCCTTGGGGGGAAAACGAACCACCCCACAAAAAACAAAGCAAAACAAAACAAAACAAAAAACAGAGATTCATACTTGCAGGACAAAAAATATATTTAAAAAATCAAACTATATACATAAAAATACTTATCTAAAACAAACTTTGAAATGCAGTGATTTAAGGTAAGTAAGTGATAACTAACCTAAAATGACCCCCTGGACTTTACATAAGTAATACTAAAGTAAAAGTTTACATAAGTGTCTCTATACTATACCAAGCACAGAAATTATTAGAATTAGTTCACCCATGTTCATGCATTCTACTTTCCTAATCAAGGCATAACGTATTCCCTGAACTTTTCCATAAATGGAATAATGAGCACCAAAAGCACGTGTATAAAAATAACAGACGTGGCCTGCTTTCTTTTCTGGTTAATATCACCTGTGTGTATGTCACACACCGTGTACTTAAAGGAATCTAAAAGGAAAGTGGTTATTCAAAAAGAAAATGAAACTACTGTTACTAAAACATGAGCTTGCCATATTGCTTAGCACTAAACAAAAACAAAAGAAAGAACAAAATATTAGAAAGAGAGGCATGATGGACTAATGTTGGTCAGAGTCCTGGAAAATGAAATTATGTATAATTGTTAAACTGATAAAATAAGGACTCCAGTGACAGGAAAATACTCATTATAGTCCTAGAATTAGGCTGAATTTTCAGCATAGACATAAGTTTTGTAGCTTTTTTTTTTTTTTTTTTTTTTTCAGGTGGAGTTTCACTCTTGTTGCCCAGACAGGACTGCGATGGTGAGATCTTGACTCACTACAACCTCCACCTCCTCGTGTTCAAGCTATTCTCCTGCTTCAGCCTCCAGAGTAGCTGGGATTACAGGCATACACTACCATGCCTGGCTAATTTTTTTTCTTTTTTTTTCTTTTTTTTTTTTTTTTAGTCGAGACGGGGTTTCTCCATGTTGGTCAGGCTGATCTCAAACTCCAGACCTCAGGTGATCTGCCTGCTTCAGCCTCTCAAAGTACTGGCATTAGAGGCGTGAGCCACCGTGCCCGGGCTTTTTTTTTTTTTGAGATGGAGTCTTGCTCTGTCGCCCAGGCGGGGGTGTAGTGACATGATCTTGGTTCACTGCAACCTTCGCCTCCTGTGTTAAAGCGATTCTTCTGCCTCAGCCTCCAAAGTAGCTGGGACCACAGGCGTGTGCCACCACGCCCAGCTAATTTTTGTATTTTTAGTAGAGACAATGTTTCACCATATTGGCCAGGGTGGTCTCAAACTCCTGACCTCGTGTCCCGTCTGCCTCTGCCTCCCAAAGTTCTGGGATTACAGGCTTGAGCCACCGCAACCAACCCGTTTTGTAACATTTAAAAAAAATTGTGCGGCCGGGTGCGGTGGCTCACGCCTATAATCCCAGCACTTTGGGAGGCTGAGACAGGCGGATCACGAGGTCTGAGATCGAGACCATCCTGGCTAACACGGTGAATCCCCATCTTTACTAAAAATACAAAAAAAAAAAAAAAAAAATTAGCCAGGCTTGGTGGCGGACGCCTGTAGTTCCAGCTACTCCGGAGGCTGAGGCAGGAGAATGGCATGAACCTGGGAGGCAGAGCTTGCAGTGAGCCGAGATTGCACCGCTGCATTCCATCCCGGACAACAGAGCAAGATTCCCTCTCAAAAAAAAAAAAAAAAAAAAAAAGACTGTGCATCTTTTAAAACTGCTAGTAAGAATACAAGGATGTGTGTCTGTGTGTGTATGTCTGTGTGTGTGTGTGTGAGAGAGAGAGAGAGAGAAAGAGAGACAGAGAGAGATTTCCCCCCAATTAATAGAAATAGAGATGAAATCTCATTTTACTGAACTGCTGAATGTGATAATAGCCAAGGTCCTTGGAAAATAATGGTAATTCTAAAATTTAATATTATACAGTTTTTATAAAATGCTTTCTATTTGTGTTAGCTATGACAGTGACAGATCTTCAGAAAACTATATAGTTTAAAAAAAAATTTCTTTTTGGAAATGACCAGAAAGATACAACTGATGAGTATAAAACCTGGTATTAATTTTTTTCCATTTTATTTCTATTATTTTTTTATTATAAGTTGCTTTTAACCTACAGACATACTATGCTTTAAATATTGGAATGAGATTATTTCCTACTGAATATTGCTGGAAATAATAATAGCTTCAACTAAGAAGATAAATATATGTGGTTTAATCTAGTATTTCAGAATATTTGGAAAAATATCTTTGTCCTTAAATTTGCATCTATTTTGAAATATGCCACATGAGTGAATTAGAAATCAAGATTTGATCTCATATTTCTACCTTAACTACTTTGACCAGTGCCATAGTTCAAAAGAGAGTCTAAGAAGGGTTCTTCATGAGCTTGTCACCTCTCAGATGTCACCTTATACAGCTTTGCTATTATACCCAGAGCAATATTTCTCTTTCAATGGTAATTTGCATTTGGCACTTTATCAGGCATTGATTTTTACTTCTGTTCCCAATACAGCAGTAGGAGTTGGAATGTCTGAGTTGTGATTGATATTTCATTTGGGAATTCTTATATTCTTTTATTGCCAAGAAAAAAAATCCATTTTCCAGAGTACTAGAGTTGATTCTTCAAATTAAGTCTGAGATCTTTAATTCTCTAACTTCAGAGTGAAAGGTACAGTGGTAGTTAACTTGGCTTATGAAATAAGAAGGAGTCACCTAATCTCTTTGGTTAATAAAACATCATTTTTATGTATCCACAGAAAGCTTTAAAATGATATTTACATAAAAATTATAGGAAGTGACACAACAAAATAATAAAAATTAAATTCTGAAAAGTTATGTTTCCCTTTAAGAATTGTCTCAATTTGTAGAAGTCAAAAAAGGTGATTTTAGGTTATGCAAATTAGTCTGTTTAATCTACATAGAACTATGGATTATTAACACACACTAAGAAGGTTCCATAGAGATGTCTGTTGTCACTAACACACAATGTATCATACTGATGATGTAACTCCACAACTTCTGCAAACAGACATGTATGCTAAGTTCTAAGGCAAAATCAAGGGATCACTTATTTTATGAATCAGATTGCAAAGCAATATTTTTACTTCTATTATAGACATCTAATATATTCAAATTTAAGCATATAGTTATCCAATATATATTTAAAAATGTATGTTCAGTAAAGCCTCAAACTGAATTTACAAGGAAGATTTGAAAGTAAAAGTAGGTATTAAGAAGGACTGTTACTATACATTTCATGGCTGTTGAAGTCTTCATTAAAACTCAATCAACTAGACAGAAATAGAAACAGATGTTTTGTGAATAGATGTGGTGGAATGGGGTTTAGTCCAGCCAAACCTGTGGCTGGAGTTGCCCCGAAAGCAGCTGCAGAGGAATTTCCACAAAAGTGCCCCAAATTAGCCAAGATAGTGCTAGTTGAGGTTCCAAAGAAAGAAGCACTAAACATCAGAGTGGTCAGTCCAAAGCATTTATTAGAGGAAGTCGCATAAAGAGTGGGCTGCAGGAATTCTCACCAGAGGCAGTAAGAGAAAAGGGATGTTCTTCCTAAGTATGTCCACAGAAATGAAGTCAGAGTATGGAATTTATTTGAGAGTTTAAGGAATCTGGCTCAGGACTGAGGCCTTTTTTGGCAACAGCCTAGATACTTTTATCAGTGCCTGGGGATGTTCAAGGCACCAGATTGGGTTCAAGCCTGCTGTGTAAATCCTGCATAGCCAACGGTACTGGAAGACTCTACAAATGGTGTACTTTTAAAATCACAATGCTGTTCTACTCTCACCTGCTTGGTAGAAAAATGAAAAAAAAGAAAAAAGAAAAAACAACAAACAAAAAAAAAACACAAATAAACTTAGAAAAACCTGAATAAAATGACATACAGTTCTGACTCCCATTAACGTCCCTAATGATGCTCATTACGACCCCAACTGCATTTTGATGCTGAAATATAATGCTTCTATTCATCATCGGAATAGAATATGGATGCTGACAATTGACAACACTTAATAATAATAGAAGAGTTCACAAAATTCAAAACTCCCTGTGTATATTGTCAGCTTGAAAGAAAATGTGTGATGGATGCTGATCAGCTCCAAGAAAAGCGAAATGACATGTTCTGGAAGAGGAAATAAAGACAAAGTGATCTAACAAGGTTCAGCAGCATCATTCACTTCAGCAAATAAGCATAAGACAAAGACTTTCTGACATGATTCAAAAAGAATAAAAGGAGTGTCTTATTAAATTATTTTTGATTTTAAGGAGGTTATTAAAAACAGCTTTTAATAGTCCTAAAATCTCATTCATCTTCTAGTCTCTTTTAAAACTTGTTAGCTTTGTTTATATTTCTGTATCTGTGTGTATATATCTGTGGTTGTTTTCTTTTTTGAAAAAAGATTACTTGGTTTTTACAGAATTTGGGGTATAAAGGTGGGAGTCAGACATGTAGGCCAGTGTTAGTCTCAGGCCCAGAGAAATCAAAAGGTTAGTAAAGGTCAGCTATTCCATAGGGATAATTTGTTTGTATTCTCTGTTCTAACAGTTGAAGTATTGTCTTGAGATTCTGTTACTAGGATGAAAGCTATCATGTTCTTATTATGTCTATTAAAAAGTTAATTTTTTAAGGTTTTTAAAATTTTTATAATTGAAAAAAGTTTATTATAGAAAATTGTGTAAATATAAAAACTAAAAAGAACAAAATAAGCATAATCGATGATCTCATATGGAGAGTCTCCTTGCTGAGAATTGAGGTACTTCTCAGTGTCTTCTGATTTATATTGGGCCCATCTCTCTATTTCATTCTTTCCTCAACCTTACATCATTAGCATATTTTTCCCATTAATATTTTCAAAAAGTCCCACACATTATTTGATAAGATCCTACTGAAAAAAAAATTATTCCTCAAAGTGTAAAATAGTCTATCCAAAAATTTGTCTTTGTTGGGGCAACATGACCAATATTTTCCAGAGCCTAGCTAAAAACTGGCTGAGACTGTGAGTGTGATGTAACTTCGTAAATAACTTTGGAAGCCCTTCTCTGTACTGCATGAGCACTGGGGTTGACTATCACCATAGATTATATTACTACTCTTTCACCTCACAGTGTGACAGTGGGACACAGCAGTAGAATTGACTTGACTCAATTTCCAACTCTTTCTAATTTCAATTTTCATTCATTCATTCAGCAGATAATTGTTAAGAACCTACTATTTGAAGAAAAAATAAAGCCTCCTAAATTAACATGTCTGCCTTTCTGTAATATACATTCTGGATGGTTTGAATTGAGTCTCTGAATTGGAAGATGAAATTGGTTCCTCTGTTTGTCCTCCACTGTCCTTTGACATTTTGTTATAAGCTTTAACCTATATGTCTCCTTATAAATAACATTTCTTGACTGCCAGCTTTACTGATCAAGGATTGGATTATATTTTAAACATATCAAGGCATTGTTTCCAAAACAATGGTCAAAGCAACTTGCCAAAAAAAATACCAAGAGGGATATACCCTGATTGATTCTCACATTCCTCTCAGATACATTTTTAAATGTGATACACTGTCCTATAAATGTACTGAACGAAGTGTGACAGAAACCAGGCAGGGACATTCCTGAAGGCAGGTTTCCGCAGCTGTCTCTAGCCACATACCTGATATGCAACAATCTGCATTCATTCTGATTGTATCAGGTGAAAGCTATGGAAGATTAAAGTGGCCCAAGTGAAGTTGTACTTTGGCTAGTATTAATTCATTCAGAACATTCCTAATTGTGCTAAAAAGCATTCAGATCACTGTTCTAAATTTATCAATAAACCTATGTAAAACACTTTTTGACAACAGGTCTAAAAGCATATCATCAGAATAATACAGACATTCTAGACCACTTTATGCTGACAGGCAAATGTATGTTTCCAAATCGAAAAGCTTATATCAAAAACACAGGTATATGTGATACATTATAAAATTAATATATTATATGTAATATTTCCCATTCTAAATTTATTCATGTACATTTATTAAAGTGTGATTCTTAGGGAAAAATGTTCTTGTCATTTCTTAAATTATTTTTATTTAAATGGCTTTTATTTTGTGAAATCATAAGAACACTAGAATTAATTTTGTGTCTAATGTTGCTTGTGTAATTTTTATTTTTTTGAGACAGGGTCTTGCTCTGCTGTCCAGGCTACAGTGCAGTAACATTATCAGAGCTCACTGTAGCCTCAAACTCCTGGGCCCAGGGGATTATCCTGCCTCAGTTTCCCAAGTAGCTAGGACTACAGGCTCACAGCACCATGCCTAGCTAATTTTAAAAGATTATAGAGAAGAGGTCTCCCGTTGTTTCCCAGACTGGTATCAAATTCCTGGCCTCAAGAAATCCTCCCTCCTCAGCCTCCCAGGGTGCTGGGTTACAGATGTCAGCCACCTCACCTGGCTACTTCTGTCATCTTAATATAATCACTTGATACATACAGCAAGGAGTGTTCTCTATGAGTTTCCTACTTTATTTGATCTGATATTTTTATTTTAATTATTTCAAGCATTGGAATTTTGATGTTTTAAATTATGTAGCAAATTGATGGATTTTTTTAAAAAAAGATTATTTAGAAAATACCAGATTATTTTAGAAGTGAAATTATATGCAATTTATCTTCGAAGGAGAGGGATCTACTAAAATATGTTCAGGTTGCCAGTTACATCTTACAGAAAAAAAAAAGGAAGAAAGAAAAAGAAATGCAAATGCAATGGAATAAATGGAAAGAAAAGAGAAGTCTCAAAAGAAAAGACCAGAGAAAGGGAAGAAGACTGAAGTAATACACTTTAATATCCTGTCTTTTCAACACATTTTTTTTTTGTTCAATGTCTCTGAACCCTTCATTCTTCTAGCCACAGTGTACTGTTGTTGCCAAACTTTCTCCATAATTCAGCTAAAATCAGGCTCTCGTCACAAGACAGGGAAAGATTAGGCTCACAAATAGATGGAAGGGTGAGGAAAATTGAATTTATTTGATGAAAAGGAAAAAGAAAGGAAAACCCTCAGCAAAGGGAAAGGAGGTCTTGCCAATGACTTCATAGATTGAATACCAAGTCCCCACACAGGAAGAGCAGAGGCCAGGCTCCTCCCCGCTGCAAATGGTGTGAATTTCCTGAGGCTCCACCCCCTCCTCCTAGTGAGCAGGTGGACATTATTCATGAATAATCAGTTGAGAAAGGTTGAGCTTTATGTGGGACCAGCAGTCCATTCTTTTAACCTTCAGGCTGTTTTAGGCTTGAAAGCGGGGTTTCCCAGGGGCCCTTGGCTGCCTCCTGTCTCTATCACTGTTTTTATAAACTTTTATAAATTTTATAAACTTTAAAAAGTTGGAGTATATGTGTACATATCATATGTGCATGTACATAAAATACATATGTACATATCATTGTACATGTACATAAAATACACATGTACATATACACATCTATGTAAACATATGTGACATATTATACATTCTGTATTATAAATTTATAAAATATACACACAGAATACACAAACACACACGCACTAACGCAAAGTCACAAATCCTAAGTGCACATCTTGCTTAATTATCACAAAGGAAACACACTATATAAAAAATAACAAAATCAAGAACTACTGTAGAAATCTGTGTCCTATCTCAATCACTATCCTTCTCCCCTCCAAGAGGAAACCACTATTCATACTTCTAACACCATATGTTGTTTTTGCTTTTGTTTAACTCTATGTAGATGAAACCATGTGGCATGCTTTGTTTTGCATTTGAATCTTTCCATTCAAAGTTATGCTTGTGGGAGTCTACAATGTTGTTTCATATGTTCATTTTCATTGCTGTATACCACTCTGTTGTATGTATACACAACTATTTATTCTACTTTTGATATGCATATGTGTTCTTTTCAGTTTGAGACTATTGTGAATAATTGTGCTTTGAGCATTCACGTACATTTCTTTTGGTGCACAGATATCTGCTTTTCTGGTAGATATGTAAGTATGGAATTTCTGTGTCATAGGGTATAAATATGTTCCGCTATAAAACTCATTGTGAAAAATTTCTTCCAACTGATTGTAATAATAGTAATAATTGTAATCACTTCTAACAATAGTGATATTTCCTGAATCTGTACAAACTGTCTAAAATATTATTGGTCTTTTTTACAGTGTTATGAATCCTTGAATAAACAGTAGCATTTCACCAGGGGGTTCTTTTTTCTTTGGCATTTTCCTGGTAATGTAAGAAGTTGGGTTTTGTTTTCTTCCAATTTTTGAACTTATTGGTGATTTTGAAAAGTAAATATTTACTCTCCTTCTTATTTGGATTGTCTATCTACTCCTTATTTATTTGCAAATATTTTCTATATAATCCAGTTCTGAGTTGTCAATGTTCTGTTTTGCAGCTATTCTTTCTTACTCAGTGGCTTACATTGTCACTTCCCTAAAGGCAGCACTTTGGTTAAATGGATGCTTCATCTACTCTCTGTTTACTCTCAGATTTAAGCTGTCCTTGAGAGTCTGGACCACAGGGATGGTCTGTCTCTCTGCTCCTTTCCTTTCTTAATAGTAGAATATACACAACACTTTACAATTTTTTTTTAATCAAAAGTGGAACCCTCTTTTTCAAAAGAAATCTCATATGGAACCCAAAAGATAAAAGTAGAGCAGATCTTATTGTAGCAGGGAGATAGTTCCAGAACATTTTTGGCCATGCCACCCTCCTGCTCCGCCATCACAGGGACCTATGTGGCACCTCCAGGAATCCTATGATTCTGCAGAGCAAAGCTTGAAAGTCTTGTATTCGTTCTCAGTTCTTCTTTTACTGAGTTCTCAAAAGTATTTGACTCCTTTGGTCACTCACTATTTGGCTTCTGGGACATCACTTTTGAAGAGTTCTATTGCAGGTCAGAATCCTATACATAAACTTGCACACCCAGCCATAGGGCAATTACAAAGGTTTTACATGGCAGATCTCACAGGGTAAAGCTGCCCACCTAACACCAGTTGTGCTGCAGGCCAGTGCAATGCAGTCTCTGGAGGGAGTCACAGACAAGGACTCAGGCTCACCTGCACTGGCCATGTTCCTGTATATAGCTGCATTCCAAGCTCAGGTGCTTCCATCCAGAGGCCCTCTATATGTGAAGTCCTTAGCCAAGTCCTTTCTTGGTTACCTCTACAGAGACTTCCTCATCAAGGGACTTTGAAGGCACTATTCTCTACTCTCAGCACTTTTTCATTCCTATTTGTCTCCCTTCTTTCTTCCTCCTGGCCTTTTCCCTCTGGCCTCTCGGTCTATAAAACATCATAAATCTTTAGAGCAAGGCTTCTATGGCAATGGGACATACATTCTATGTTAATACATCTAGTACTATTCCACAGGGAAAAATAGAAAATGCTGGGAAAACTGGCAGCTTTTCCTGCTTTGGGGTTGATTATACTACCTACGGAAGTGAATAAAGCCTGACTGTTCTTTTCAGTTTGGCTTCTTGTCTTAATTGACCACCTGACCACCTAAGAACTCAGGCCTCTTTTTCTCTGACAGATTTCTGTTGCTCCTCTTACCTCACCGATCTCCCCTTCTGTCTCCCATTGTTATATCCTCCTCATCTCCCTGTATCCTAAAAATCAGAATATTCTGGGGTTTACTCCTTAGAGCCCTCCTCTCCAGTTATACTCAAGATTCACAGTTTTAAAATCATATGGCCTCCAACTAAATTTATAGAGATTTGTATCTCCAGTTTCAATTTTTCCTCAAACTCCAGGTATCTCCATGGGAATGGCTCAAAAGCACCTCTACTACTGGGACCTAAGTTGGTAAAGGAAAAGTTTTTCTTCCATTGATACTTTCTAGTCAAGTTTGTAATTAAGTAAATAACGAAGTTACTCCATGATATACATTCCCTCATTATCCATTTGTTCTCTTAATATCATTGCTATGGTCTGAATGTGGCCTCCAAAATTCATGTGTTGAAATTAATTACCAATGTGAAAGTATTAAAAGGTGGTCCCTTTAGAACATGATTAAGTATAAGGGTGAGCTCTAGTGGATGGGATTAGGGCCTTTTTATAAAAGGGCATGAGGGAGTGGGTTTGTTTTCTGTTCTTCCTTCATGTGAGGTCAAAGTACCAACTTGGAAGTAAAGACCAAGTTCTCACCAGATACAAAACCTGCTGGCACCTTGATATGGGGCTTCCCAGGCTCCAGAACTGTGAAAAAGTAAATTTCTGGTCTTTATAAATTACTTCACTTCAGGTATTTTGTTATAGGAGCACAGATTGAGATGATCATTATTATGATCATTATATTCATTATGTCCACAAATCTTTATTACATATGCTTGATAAACAATAAAAAATAGAACCAGCATCTGACCTTGAATGGCTTACAGACTGGTGAAGAAATATATTTTAAAAGTAATTTCAGTTATTTGGAGAGAGGTGTAATAATGTATATAGTGATTTTAGCAATTTTTTGTCTATCATCTTGCTTTAAAAGATGAGGAAAGGAACTAAAGTCAGCAGGTTTATATAAACTAAATGTTGTAGTAACAAAGAAAAAGTAAGTTTCAGCAACTGCTGATTGAAAGAATATTTTATTGCTAATAGTAACTAAAATTTGTTTTACTAAGCAATTTTTGTAAATGTTTTGTAAATTTTTATTATTTATTTTCTAGGAGATTTTAGATTATTCTTTCAATTTTTTAGTTCTTTTTTAATAGTATTTATTTTTAAAGCAATATTGAACAAAAGTTACAATTTCCCATAGACTTCCTATGTAGGCTCATGTACACAGCTCCCTCATTATTGAGATCCTCCACCAGAGTGCTATATGCGTTGCAATTGATGAACTATATCCACACATCATTATTACCCAAAGTCCACAGTTTACATTAGGATTTACTATTGGTGTTTTACATTCTGGGGTCTAGACAAATAATGACACTTAGCTACCATTATAATATCATATAGAGTAGTTTTTTCAGTATACATTTATAATTGTTCTATTTTATTATTAGTTATTGTTAATGTCTTACTGTGCCTATTTATAAATCAAACTTTATCACAGGTTTGTATGTATAGGAAAAAACATAACTACAGTTACCGTTTGAACAATACACAAATGCACTTATACATTTTTTTTTCTCCAATCAAACTTGGATTGAAAATACAGTATCCCTCAGATGCAAAATCCCTCATATCAGGAAGGTTGACTTTTCTATATATGTGGGTTCCATAGGGCTGACCGCAGACTGTATTATGCCAGGATTTTGGTGTACATGGGGATTCTGGAACCACGCCCCTGTGTATAACCTGGGATAATTGCAGAGAGTTTCCGCTGAATGGTTGTAGGCATCCACTATGGATCTTGGAACATACCCTTCATAGATAAGGGGGTAGACTATTGTATTCTTAGACTCATGACAATATTGAAATCAACTGAGCCCTCTGCAGCAAGAAAAGAGAAGGGTGAGAAGTTTCCACACTGTTTTGTTTTCCCAGAACTTGATAACCACAAAGGATTACTTTGTTTTCAGGTATTCAGTGACAAGGCCCAACTCCACCTTTTCTTAATGACTCAGATAAGACATATTCATCTCCACTGTTCTACATGACTGCCATAAGTCTCCTGAATGACTCTCTTGATTGTTTGCTTCTATAAAATCCAGTTATTTGAGATGTTCCTCATTATTTAATGTTTTTTCTGTTACAATTGCCTGAATAAATAATCTCCTTAATTGTTTGGTGTCTTGTGATTTTATACTCAGTTTATGGAATAATTCAAACATGTCATATTCTAATACTTTAATAGTTTCATTTATTTTTAAACATTTAGATTCCTGATCCATTTGAAATACATTCCTTCACATAGTCGACATAAGGATTTGCTTTTATATTTTTTCAAATGGCTAACCAAAGTCTCAGCACCATTCATTAAAAAGGGTGTCTTTGGGACCAGGTGCAGTGGCTTATGCCTGTAATTGCAGCAACTCAGAAAGCTGCAATAGGATGACTTGAGGCAAGGAGTTGGAGACCAGCCGAGGCAACATAGCGAGACCCCATCTCTAAAATAATTTTAAAAATTAACCAAGTCTGGTGGCATTCCTGTAGTCCTAGCTACTTGGGAGGCTGAGAAAAAAGGATTGCCTGAGCCCAGGAATTTGGGATTAGAGTGAGCTATGATTATACCATTGCACTCCAGCCTAGGCAACAGAACAATATCCTGTCTCAAAAAAAATAAAAAGGTGGGAGGGGTTGCTGCCTATGAAATGATGCTATAGTGAATAGTGATTAGATATGTCACCTTTATCATATGGCGTATTTACTTGTATATTCGGATCTGTTTCTGGATTTTCTATTGCATTGCCATAAACTTAGTCTAGTATACAGGCTTCTAATATCTGGTAAGTCTGACCCCTAAATTTTTCTGGTAATTTTTATATGCTTATTTTCTCATTTTTCCATATTAGTTTTGGTATTAACCTCTGCAGTGATATAAGAAAAAAAATGTGTGTTGGTATTTTGGGGTATTATTTTAACTTTCTATGTTAGGGAAGACTGAGGTCATTATGCATGTGAGTTGTCCTAATCAAGAGTATGAATCCTTTTCATTGATTCAAAATTACTTTTGTGTCTTTCAGGGTTTTTAAAAAGTGTTTCCTCATTTATCCTTTCTACATTTAGTATTAAGTATATTCTCCAGTACTTAACCTTTATTGCCACTGTAACTGACTTCTTTATATTCTAATGGGCAGTTGTTTTTGTATACGAAGACAATTTGATTTCAGTATGTTTGTTCTATAAATCCCTGCCATAGCCCAGAGATTTAAAGTGCTTTCCTTTCTTCTTTCAACTTTATAAATTATTGAAATTTTTCTTTGTTTAAAAGTAATTTTTAATTTATTCTTTAGGAACTTTCATCTCTATTATCATCTCATCTGCAAACTGAAATAGATCTATTTCCAGTATAATAGTACAATATGAAATAGTAGAAAAGGTAGTGGGCATTTTGCCCTATTCTTGAATTTAATGTAAATTCCTCTGATATTTTCCTCTAAGTAAGATGCTGCCTTGAAAACTAACTTAGATAGATAGATAGATAATAGATAATTATAAATAAATATAGATAAATACATTGTCAAGAAGAAATAAATTTTTGAGTGTTTTTTTTAAATTAGAATTGGATATTAAATTTTGCTGAAGGCTTTTCCATCATATATAGAAATAGTAACATGATTACATCTAATAATCTAGTGAATTATACTGATGATTTTCCTAATATTGAACCAGCCTTGAATTCATGGAATAAATGCTGGTTGGTTTTCATGTATTACTTTCTTAATGTAGCATTGGATTCAGTTTGCAAATATTCCATTTAACACTTTTACATCAAAGTAATAATGATCTGGCTTTATTTTTTGGGTACTGTTTTTATGAGCTTTAGGCTTCAATAATATATTTGCTTCATAAGAGTTATTAATAGATTTTCTTCATTTTCAATGCTCTGGAACAATTTATGGAGCATTGAGACTGTTTGGTGTTTGTGATACAGACAGGAGGCAGGGAAATACTGGGTAGAGGGGGATGGTTCCCTGGAAAAGGCCCCATTCACAAGCCTGGGCACACAGCCCTAAATGAGAACTCCACATCCTTATTTTTCCCACCCAATGTTGCTTTTTCCAAAACCACCCAGGCCTGCCACACCCCCATCCTGTACCTATAAAAACCCCAAACTCCCCTGGCAGAGGAGCAGAGTGGTGTGGCAGAGAAGAAGAGAAGAGAGTAAGTGTCTGTATGTTGAAGAGGCAGCTGGACATTCGGAGAGGAGTTCAGGAAGGTTATCTTCCCACTCCATCCCCTTTCAAGCTCCCCATCCCACTGAGAGCCACCACCATCTCTCAATAAAACCTCTTCATTCACCATCCTTCAAGTTCCCATGACCTGATACTTCCTGGATACCAGACAAGAACCCAGGTACCAAGAGGGCAGGGTATATATCACCCTTACTCTCCACTGAGCTGGTTAACACTTAGTCATCTATGGACTGCCACTGCTAAAAGGGCATTGTTTGAAACACACACCCTCTGGGGCGCTAGAGGTCACAGTCAACCACTAGACACTGCCGTGGGCCAGTACAAGGATGGTTCATAAATGAGTCTAAGGGCACTCACCCCAGCTCCTGCATCCACTCACCCGTATCCTCCCCCTCCCACAAGGGGTTTGAACTCAGTGGTGAGCAAAACAAGCCATCCCTCCCACCATCGCAAGTCCCACAAGAGGGTCAAGGAACACTCCCGCCTCATTTGGAAGTTTAAAACAATTCCCCAGTGAAAATATTTTGCCCTGGTCCTTTTCTGAGGTAATTTCCTTATAGCTCTCTTATTTTTTTCTACGGAAATTTGACTGTATAAGAATTCTGTGAGGTTAATTTTGATAAACTTTATTTTTCTAGCGAATTACTCATTTTTATAGGTTTTTGAATCTATTCGAATAGAGAAAAGTAGCCTCAATAATTTTTTTTGTGTTTTCTGTTAAAATGGCCATTTTCTCTTTGCCATGTCCTCTCTCTCATTCTCCCTCTTTTCTTGATAAAATTAACTAGTGGTTTGGTTAAAAAGCAGGATTTTTATGTATTTTTTTTTTGCTTTTTCTATTCTCTAACATTAATTTTTCATTCATTATTATTTCCTTTGTGCTTTCTTTTAATTTATCATTTTGCTTTATTTCTGGTTTTTGAGCTGAAAATTTGACTCATTCTTTTTCATTCTTTCATTTTTAGTGACAAAAGTACTTAGAGCAATACATTATCCTCTCCTTTGATCAGTTTTAAATCTCATAAATTGTATTTTTTTTATTCTGGTATGTGCTTTTTCCTTTTCATCCAAGAGTTGTTTAACATAATCCATTTCTATACTCGACATGGTTTGTTCTAATTGTTATTCCTTTATTGTTTATCTGTATTTTATAGTTTATAGTCTTCGTAGTGATACATTAAAGTCATCAAAGACCAGGACCCTTTATTTCTTTTCTTTTCTTTCTTTTTTTTTTTTTTTTTTTTTCTTTTTGAGACCAAGTCTCACTGTGTTGCCCAAGCTGGAGTGCAGTGGCACTTCATTTCTAATCATTTATGAGACCACCATCAGGGTCAGAGGAAATTCAAATAGCTTTTTCTCATAAAGTAATTTTGATTTATTACAATGATTAAATTCATGGCTTGCTTTGGAAGGGAGTCTTTTTTATATCAGCTAGTCATTTGGGTCTAATTTCTTTTTTCTGTTTCTATTGTTCTTCTATTTGAAAGATGTATGAATACCTGCTATTTTGAAAGCCTCAGAAGCAGTTCCCAGCCTATATTTGTATTTGTATATTTATGTATTTACATTTTACAATATAATGTGTATTTATGTATTTGTAATATATAGTTTTTAAAAATTTCTTGCTGCCATAGCCCAGGGATTTAAACTCTTGCCTTTCAACTTGCAATCAGCCATGATGCATGTCATGTATGAGAAATCCATCTCTAAAGAAAAGCTTTTTTTTCTCTCCAGAGAGAAGTTCACTAGTAGTTTTAATTTCAATGATTTTACTGGTAATTATTTTGGGTAACATAAATTATAAAATAACAAACCTTAATGTGTTATGAAGCTTGATGAAATGTTACAAATATTGTTTCTCTATTTTTTCATATCTATAGTCCTTAATTTTTTCCATATTTTTATTGAAAGGTATCCTCAACAAAGTTAGCCATTCACTTACAGCTGCCCCACCCCATGCAGCAATAGAGGATTTGTTATTATAAAACATATAGACCCTAACTCCTAAAGTATAAAACAAGTTATGATACTAAAACTCTATGTCTATCTAGGTCTATAAAGACACTTTAGCTGTAGCTATCTACTCTATATCATTTTTTGTGTAGTAAATTCACTTAAAATTCAAAGTAATATAGCAGAGCAATTGAAAGTATAGAACACTTCTGATGAAGTTATGGTTTAAAATTAGTTTAATAATATTAACTTTTTTTCAGCTATAGAAACATTTCATATAGTTTTCTTAACATAAGGATTAAATAAGTCTAATTTATGCTTGTAATAACAGATTTTTCCATCATTTGCCAATTACTGAAAAATACGTTTAAATCACTAAAGAAATTCATACCAGACATTTAACAAATAAATTGTAATTAACAAAATAATATTAAAGGTAGCATTTTTGTTTTAAAATAATGTTACCTGTACATTAAACTGGCTGATTCTGAAATAGCATTCAAGAAGGTAAATGATTCTGTTAATTTCATTAGAAAAATGTGAAATATAAATTGCTTAAGAGAAAAATAATACACTGTAATTTTTCTTCTGTATGTTCTTTTATTTCCCGAACACAAAACTTGCTAACCTGTTTTTTAAAATTGCTAGGTAAAACAATTTAGAAAATTTTATATGAAAAATGAAGTTAGTGTTTGCATTAGAATCATCAACATTATTTAAGAAAAGTCCATTAAAATTCACAATCTCTTATAGTTTATTATTTCAAGGTAGTACTTCTTTTACAGAACAGATTGTTCTTATAATTTTTGCATATTCTTGGTAAGTTTTTTTCAATAAACATCCTTTACTTCTTTATCTCCTTTGCCTAATTACTTTCTGATTTTTAAGAGATCTGTAATATAGAGCTTGAAAATATACTCCAGATGTCTTCCATCTGATGGTATTGTTCTGATGTACAAAAGACAAAAATTCTCTGTTATCTTTCAAAAATATTTGCCATAGAGCAGTATTATAAAATGAAATATTCACTCTAGTGTGATACAGTAGCTATATATGGAAAAGAATGTTAAAATACTCACAAATAACATTTAAACAAATGCATGTTTATATTTGTATGTATGTATGTATTTATTTATTTCTATGGTCATGTTAAACTTTTTTTGCACAAATAACATGAAAATAAATTAGTGATATTCAGAAAATAGATGGAATATTAAATAGACAAACTCCAATCCACATATTCTTTATACTTACTAGTAGTTATCACATATTGTATCCTTGGCCTAATATCTTTACTATTCAAATCTGCAACTTCTAAGTCAGGCGGTAGTTTTACATCATCTTGGTAAATTTTCACTTTTCATAAGCTACCCCTTCAATGTTAATTTTATCTTAGTTGCTTTATCTTGCTATATGATATGTTCAGTAAATCCTTATCACTTCTCCTTCAGCTACCTTGGCTTCCTTGCACTTTAGTACCTATACACATTCCTATCTCAAGGTTTTCCATTTGCTCTTTAGGGGAACTTTTTCCCCTCAGGTACATCCTTGGCTAGCTCTCAAACTTCATGCAGGACTTTGCTCAAAAGTTGCACCCTGCACAGAGAACTTCCAGATCACTCTGGCCAAAACAGCACTCCTAGTCACTCCCTACTCTTTTATTCTGCTTACTTTACCTCAATATCATTGATCCCCAATTGACATTATTTCTCAATGTTTATTATTAGACCTATGAGAATGTAAGCTTCATTGCTTCATGAGGCCAGAGATTTTGTTAGTTTTGTTTATGACTCTATCACCAGGTCTTAAAGCTTTACTTGGCACACTATCAGTGTTCAATGCATTTTAAATACATAGGTGTGGTACTCATTTTTTATTTATTTTATTGCCATTCTGTGTTGCAAAGAAAATAAAATAGTTTGAAGAAATGTTGGTTTTTTTCAAAGTAAGAAGATGAAAGTGATGGGACTGAAGGATAAACACACAGTAGATAAATCACAAGGATGATTGTGAAGGCACAATACAGGTTTTACATGGAAGTATGAAAATACTTTTACTTAGTAGAACTTTTGCTTTGATAAATTACTAATTGTGCCTTAAGATCAACATAGGCTTAAATTTTAAACTTTCAATTAAAGATAAGGAAACAAAAGGGTCAAACTACAGTGGGCAAAATATTCATAAAAATATTAGAAGCCTACAAGTTTTTTGTACATATTGTATACCTCATGTAATTTTCAGATAATAAACTTTATTCTGGGTATTGCATATTTACAATGGCTTAAGTCAGGAAATTAAGGGAATAAAGACAATGTCTACTATCTTCTAAAATAATATTTTTATCTACTCTATAAAGAATACTTGCATGTTTACCATGAAATATTAGTGTGCCTTTTGGTAAACATTTCAAACATTCTGCCTAGCCTCAGGAAAACAGAGTTTGTTAGAAACTAAAGAAATAAATGTCCAGTCAATAGAAAAGATCATGAAAATATGTTATTGTCAAATTTGTGCTTACATTTTTAATAACATTTTAAATCACGTTTGGTATCCAGTAACTTTTAGTGAAGCTCTATATTCTTATGCAGATTATGTAAAAATGCTACTTGCATAACATTCTGGGAAGAAGACTTAAAAAGTGTTATCTTCTAAAGATCATTTAAATATAAGCCTATGGAGCAATTATCCATGGATGCTTAAAACATCAGATGGTGGGAAAATCACCTCATCTTGTTCAATGGGAACAATCTGGAGGCAAGTAGTGTGTGTTGTAATTGTTTTATTACTTTTGGTTGAGGAGAAAATGCTCATCAGAATTTGATTACCTGCCCTAGCCTATACAGGCAGTTATCAAGGAAAAAATATACACCTTGGCAAATTTTGCCTATTAGTTAAAGAAGTACTTAAGTTCAGTTTGTGTGTGATGTTTGAAGACAATTTAAAATTAGAATCTTAGAGACTCTTGACATACTTTTTAAGATTCAAAGATTATATGAAAGAAAGAGACTCAAAAGAAATTCATGTTACATCCACTAAACAGCTGAACATCAGACTTGAGAAAGAAAAAAAGAATTTTTATTCTCAAGCTGCTATGTCTTTGAAATAACTTACAAACACCAAATGGAAATCATTTTTGCCATATTTCACCCTTTGCAGACCAATCGACTACATCAGAATAGAGAAAGAAAAAGAGAGAGAGAGAGAGACAGAGAAACAAAAACCTGATGTTATATTCATAATTTACTTTGGATTCTAGTTCTGGAACCAGTACCCCTAAATGAATCTAGAATGACTGTGCCTGCTCAGGATGCTCAGATTGAGATGCTAGAATGCATGCTCAGGATTGGAATAGGTCACAACAACATTTTGTTCATTCATCAAATGCTTGAGTGCCTGTCAAGTGTCTGGCATCCTTCTCAGACCTGTGGATACAGCAGACGACAAAACAAATCATGACTCGATTCTAACAGAACTTACATTCTAAAAGTTTTTTGTGCTCCACTTTACTCAAACCACCAACCAGTGAATACTTCTGTTTTATTTGTATGTCAGCTTCTGCATTCTCATGATTTCTCTTATTTTCAGTTGATGCTGTTTTTACTTTCTGTGCCATTGTTCCTAATTGAGAAACTTGTTTGGACTTACTCCTGTGGTTTTGTCATTAGAAATCTTGATAACAGGCAGTAGCTAGACCTACTTCTTGTTTATCCTGTTAGGAAAAGGTTCAGAAATGCACTTAATTATATTAAATGATGTTATTCATTTCTGATTCCTCTTTAAGACCTGAAAAAAATATAGGTATTCATTAAACTCTGAGGCTGTTAATACTTACAGCAGTCTTACATATTTCATACTATTTATAAGTGTAATTGAAGAAAAGCAATTGGTTAGAACAGGAGGCTAAGGGATTTGACTTTGACTTGAACTGTATTTGTCTACTATCAAGTCAATATGCATGGACATAGTGCTAGCACTCTTTTATATGAATATAGTGTAATATTTATTACAGAAATTTATAGACAGGCATAAAATTAGTATGATTGGCAGATTTATAAAAATATGATTTTCCTCTGTAAATGGGGATAAGAGTTATTTGCTAGACATCACACTCTATAATATATACCTGGGAGTAATCTGTTTCTTTTTGTTTGTTTGTTTATTTTTTATTTTTATTTTTTTAATTTACCTATGATCTGTGATGGGGAAGACAGCATCAATATTGGTGGTAAAGAGGGAGAAATTAAGATTTTGGTTAAATTTTCAAGTTGTTATGTTTGAGTTACTGATTTAGAATTCCAAATGGAATTGTCAAGCATTTAGTTATATATCCAAATCTAATAAGAGATGACCAGGTTTTAGATAACCTAAAGTTAATGGGGTCTTATGAACATATAGAAGGTATGTAAGCTTATGAAAGAGGATCACAAAGGAGAAAATGCAGATAGAAATGCTAGTCAGACTACCCAATGATTTAGATGATGGGAAACTAAAGAGAAACTAGCAAATGGAGAATGATAATAAAAAATGGTTACTGTGGTAGGAGTATCATCTACTAGGAGGTTGTGATATCCTTAAAGCCAAGTGAAGATTTTGTTTCAAGAAGGAATAGTAAGTCAAATACTAATAGAGGTAAGATGAGAACTGAGAACTGACTGTTGGAGTTCAGTATGTGGAGATTTTTGATAACCTTGCCAAGAATATTGACTTATGTCTAGGAATAAAAGCCTGATTCAAGTGGAGTTTAGAAAGAAGAAAGGGAATGTTGAGCCAGCAAGTATAGACAACTCTTTCTAGAAGGTTTCAGTAGAGATTGTTTGTGAGAAACAGGAATCCATTTATTCACAATCCGATTTTACTCTGCAAATGGGAGTTAATAAGAGTAGTTTCCTGGAAATAATATTCTATAATATTTTAAAATATACCTGGAGATAATACTCTCCAATGTTTTTGCTGTGGAATTCACTCATCTTTTATTATAGATTAAAATTATCTTTTTCTAAAACAAATATGACTCTTTTATATAAGTTTCATGTTGAGTGCATCATTCAAAGCCAGATAGACTATTGTGTCCAAAAATCACTAAGTTTTATAACTGCAGGCTAAGCGTGTACATCTTGGAAAAAATATACTTAACCTTTATATGCTTCATTTTCCTCGTTTACAAAAAAACTGCTGACAAAATTACTTGCACAAAACTAGTTTGTAACTATCAGTTATTTGGCCTCCATACAATCTTGCTAGAATTCCAGGTGATACAAAAACATATTTTTTCTTCTGCTACTTTTTATTTCCTGTGAATTCTGTAATGCTTATTTTGAAAGAAGAGTTTTCTATTAAAAACTTTTAAAAATCAATTACAAAACTGGGATTTCAATTTCTAAGTCAACTCTGCAATTGTAAAGGAGTGGGATTTGGAAATAAGCTTGACATTCAAACCTCATAGTATTAGTTCCATTGCTGCTTACTACAGGGATGTAATCCTCACAAAAATACTATTTGATCTCAGGGAGGGGAAAAAAAGATAATGGATTGCCCCTCCACACGAAACCGTAAAACAGTGCTCTGGGTTGCTGCCATTCAAATGAATAGAAACCGGCAGCAATTCTAACACCTATCCAGTTTCAATTTTGTAACATCTGCAAGCATCATTCTGGAAATGGTAAACATTTTAATGGTCAGACCCTGTCCACTTATGCATTACTATTTTCAGTATTATCCCCCAGTTCTATCTGGAAAGAGAAACTAAAATGTGACAGATTGCTGTGAATGAAATGAATGGAGATGCCATTTGCATTCATTTCAGCAGCGGCAAACTCGCTCCTTTCCCATTCTTTTGTTGTCCTTCAGAGATCTCCCTTATTGCTTTGGAAAATTCAAGAGTCAGACACTACATTTTAATAATGTGGCTTGAACTCCAAGCATCAGCACATGAATTGATTTAAGAGCATCAAACAACTTTATAATTGCAGTCCATCTCTGCCTTTTAAATACAAATTCATTCTGATTGAATTAAGATTGAAGCTGCACCTTTTTTATAAATTGAATTTTTATACATATAAAAACTTTTAAGTGTCTAGTATATACCCATTGAAATTCAGAAACTAAATAGCACATTACTTGCTTTATACAAATTTAAGATTCAATGAACTAAAACCCTTGCATTTTCCTTGAATCTCTTGTATTAAAAAAATACATTCATTTCACTCATTTGGTAACCGTTCCTAGAAGTGTCATATTTGGAAGATGATTCAATATGTGTGCTGAGTGCATGAATACAATAATGCAACCTGGATGCACACGCACGTATTCTGTTTTTGTAAAAGTCTAAGGAAAAAAACATTTTTTACTACTTCTCTATGTACCCTCAAACATACACCAAATTGTATTCTGGGTTATATAGTACTAGGAAACTTGCTGAAACATATCATCTTACTTGGTTGATCAATTAAAGGTGAACCATTACTGCAAAACAAAGCCAAATGTGACACCACTTATGTGTAAATTACAGTTCAAATTTTTCTCTGAAAGATATCCCTTTGCAATTTTAGAAAAAGACAATGTGCGAGAGATCTAAATCATATTAAGTATTATTTAAGGAAGATATAACCTTATAATAGAGCTTTAATGGAGAATTTATTTATAACCAAAATGAAGATATAAAATGATAATTTTAGTGATGTATTTTCTTTCATTTGCCTTTTATCTTCTAAGGAAAATACGTATTTCCCATCAAAAACAAATGTATTAGAAGAAAACAATAGAAAATTAATAGCATCTGACATATTGGATCAGCTTGGCAATCTATATTTTGCAACTCTAAAGGCTTAAATAATAATTACGTAACAGGCTTTATAGTATGATTGGTAAAGTTGCCAGCTGTAGTTGAATTTTCCTGTTTGTTTTTAATATGTTTTTGTATTAAAAGCATTAGTTATCCAGATATAAAGATGGAGGAGCATTTAACTTAAATGAGGAATACCTGCTTCTATTGACTGGTTATCAGTATTTGCATTTTGAAGTTTTCCATTAAAGTAAACTTTAACAATATCAAAGAATACTCAGATTTGATATTACTAATAATTTTAATTTAAACAATTAACACAGTGAAGGTCAGAATGTTTTCTTTAGCATGTGATAAACTTGCCCAAAATTCTACTTTCCAACATAAATTCTGATGCATGAAAGATGTTTTATTTGTAAGAAGTTTTTTCCTTGGATTAATTTGAAGTTGTCATGGGTATTTTACTTGGATAGGAAAAGTTAAAAAATATACAGAAAAAAAAAAGAATCTTCTTTCTCCAAAGAAACCTCTCATGAAGCCATAAATTGTTTATTTCTGTTTATAGGCAACATTTTTCTTTTTATACAGCTGTGGGAATTAACAACCAACCAAGTCAGGAAAAGGAAAAACAACAGTAGCCTCTTTCATGACACCTTTCAGTCATTTGAGTATTTAGATTGATTTGTGGAACTACAATAGTGTTATGTATTCAGTGTGTGTGTGGATAAAGTATGAAACAAGGCCATACATCCTGTCCTAAATAAATATATAGTAAGGCATCTATCATAGTTAAAAATAGTGTATCCCTTCAATTCCCATCTGATTTTAAGTTATATACAAAATAGCATATGTTTCATTCAACCCATGCTTTAACTTAGAATATGTCACCATATTACTATCCAGACTAGCTTTGTCTCATTTTATAGAATTAAAAATATTCCACTTCTCCAGAGCTGTTTGAATTCTTGTCCAATATGATTCAGTCCATACAAATCTAATTTCACTTGAAAATTGTTCCTGCAAATACTAAGTAATGCCATTCCTCTCATTTAAAAATAACCCTAAACTCTCCAGACCTCTATACATAAATTGACAAACACTATGTTAACTAAGTAGTTAAACAAAATAGTTTTTATGCCAGTCAATAGTCTCCAAGAATACTGCATGATTTCCTGCAAAATACATGATTTTACATAGGGAGCAAAATGACCTTCAAGATAAATAAAATGATATAATAATGTTATAAGTTGCTATCTTAACTGAGCTCATAAAAGTGCTATGAAACTAAAAATTGATTTATGGAGCAGAAATTTTTACCTTGTCTGACTATAAGAATCACCTAGGACATTAAAAAAAATGCTGATGTTCCTGATACCCCAGCACAACTTAGTCAGAATCTCTGGATGTATAGCATGAGAATTACAATGTTTAAAAAGTTTCCCAGGTAATTCTAATGTCCAGTCAAGTTTGGAAAACTCCGCCTCAAAGGAAGAGTAATGATTTTGATTTTCCACTCTGGGCATCACTTATATAAGAGGTTTGATTCAACAGCCAATCATGGAACAAATCAATAAGTTAAACCACAGCCAATCACGGAAGAAGTCAATCAGCTAAACGGTTGCTGAAGTTTTAAGTGATCTATTTCTCATATTATAGAATATCCAAATAATTTAATGATATCAAAATGTAAACCAAATAATGATATCCATAAAAAGGCAAAAGGCAGAATTTGAACTTAATAAATGTTATTTTACATAATTTCTATATATATTTAAGTCTAAATATGTTTATAAGCACATGTATGTATAATGATCTCTATTTTTCTACCTATATGGATGTATAATCCATCTATTTCTATATAGCTATATGATAGTGCATAGAGAACATATAAAATATTTTTGGAAACATTAAAATATTATATTTGTATTTCTACATTGTTTATTTCTACAATTACATGTGGAAGGTTCAGAATAACCCTTGGAAACTGATCTCCATGTTTGACATTCCTCTAATGTGGGACATTTGGCCAGGTGTGGGCCAATACTTAATTTCTTAAAGTCCCACAGCAAGATTAAAATATAAATCATGATTTATAATTAAATAAAATATATGTTATTCCATATTTATATCCCTCAAAATCTCTTGGTATGTTTATTAGATAAGGTGTCACTGCTCTAGTACAGCAGAGAAAGCCACAGACTTATGAAAATTAGGTTTTTCCCAAAACATTTTTTGCAGTGATGGGTAGTGTACTTGTTTTCTAAGGTTGCCAAAATATCACAGACTGGGTGGCTTAAAAAATAGAAATTTTCTTACAGTTTTGGAGGCCAGAAGTTGAAGATCAAGGTGTCTATAGACTTGGTTTCTTTCTTCTGAGGCCTCTCATCTCGTCTTGTAGGTGGCCACCTTCTCACTGTCCTCACATGGTTCCCCTTTGTGCATTCTCTGTATCCTCATTTCCATTCCTTAAAAAGATGCCAATCATATTAATTAGGGCATATCCATATGACCTAACTTAAAATGTACTGCCTCTTTAAAGATCACATCTTCAAATACTGTCACATTCTGATGTACTGGGTATTAGGATTTCAACTTGTGAATTTTGGGAGACAACTCAGCCTGTAACAAGTAGATAAAGGAAAATAAATAATCAGATCTATTGTTCTTAACTATTCTGTTTCCATGACTAGCTTTAAGAAATATATTCCAATATCAAGACAAGTAGTAATATAGTTCATCAATAACCGAAAAGCAGTGTGTGCATGTGCATGGAGGGAGAAATCAATTAATTTTGTTAGATTCTCCAAAATGTAAACCTTGCCATTTGTTTGTCATCAGGCGCAATTTGTCTATGAGCTGCTTTTTAATCAATTTTTTCCACATAATACTGATGCCAGCTGAGTTTTTCTAGGATCATCTATAGTATTCATTTGCTTTGATTAAATGCTTTAGGTACTACTGTTTTCCACATTTGCCTAGATATTGTAGCTCCTTTAAACTAGTGCCATTCAAAAATACGCTAAAAGTTTCTGCTAATATTTAAAATAACTTTATGAATTCTGATTCTAGTTACCCTTCCAATATCACCAATCAGAATCAAACAAACCACTGGTCTCCTGAATGTGAATTTCTCTAGGCAGCCTCAAACTTCCCTGGAAGTTCTCAAGCTGGCCTTCTTAACAGAACTTTCTTTCTGAGCAAGCATCATCAGAGACTGCTGATCTTCAAGAAGTACCTCCACTTGTTCCTTTTCTTTCCACCTGACCATTATCAGTTGAACAAAGGCAGTGACTCCTTGGCAGTCATCTAGGTGTTCTTTCTCGAGCAGCAAAGTCGGTGTAATCTAATAGCTTGTTAGATATTTGGAATCTCAGGTCCCATCCACCACCTACTACATACAGCAGAATCCTCATTTTAAAAGGACACTAAGGTGACCCATATGCACATATAAGCTTGGAAAGCTCTAATCTTTGAGAAAATATGTTTCTCTGAAGCTCAGCACCTGTTTGAGGCATCTCTCCCAACTTGGTTGGTTAAACACCCTGGGTACCTGCCTAGTTACATCTGTGTTCACAGGTCAAAATATGATGCCTCTTCCAAATTTCCAGTTCTCAAATATTTGTAAATATTTTCATGTCCCTTTAGTTATACTTTTCTCAGATCAACTTCTTTAGTTCCTTCAACCATCTCTCATATAATGGTTTCCAGCTCTCTTCAAACTTCAGCCATTTTCCTCAACATGATTTCAAATAAGTCAACATCTATGGCAAACTGCAAAATACCTACTGCACAATAATCTACACAAAAATATTTATTATACAGAAGCAAATACTGAGAGATAAATGTAAATGGGAGACAGGCATGACCAATTACACATTACCAGTGTGCTCTCATGTCTTAATAAAGTTGAGATATCAATTTGATTTTTAGCTTTTTTCCAAGAAGTGCTGCCCAACAAGATGCAGAATGATAAATGTTGACCTCTTAAAACCACTAAGGTATAAAGTGCAACAAAAATTATTAATACAACTATGTGATTAAGTGTGTCTCTATCAATGAATCACAGTGACAGGAGTATTCCAGAGTTTGCCTGCAGGAGTGAAAAATGAGGTCGTTAGTGAAAATCAAATGCAAATATCATTAGATTCTGGAACATTTCTCTTTACATATTAAAAAAAGATATCTCCAACTTACAGTGAGGTACACACTTCAATTTAAAATATATCTCTGTGGAATATAAAGTTTTTAAATAAAAATAGCCCAGTATTTGGAATTCTGAAACTGATTTTGTTTGAACATATGAAACATGCATGGTTATATCACAAAACAAGTGAAAACTATCCTAAAATTTACAAATAATAGGTGTATTAATATTAAAATTTCCAGTTATGTATTTTCTATATATGTGGTTGATTTACTTTTAAGAGGCCAATAAAACTGAAATATTGCTGATTCTAAGGATGCCTCCAGTTTTTAGAATGTTGACTTTTTATAAATGGAAAAGCTTTGGGTATTAAAAATATAATTTACATTTTAAAATATTTAAATATCTAAGTTTTCTTTACATACAGACATACAAATCTTAAAAACAAAATAGGAAAAGTGCATTGTTTGGTTTTAGAATATGCTTGGATTTCATCACTAGTGAAGGACAGAGAAAGAAAAATGTTGAACACATCTTATGGATAAAAATATGCAATGAATCAAAACTAGAAAGGGGGCTGTAGAAAGTTTTTAGTGGGCTTTATTCTCTAATCAATCATAAGTCATAAAAGCTTACTGAGAAGAAAAATTATGTGACTCATGTTTTGAAAAGTTAACTTCGGAGGAGGAGATGAGAAAGCTTTTAAATAATTCAGTCAAGGAGACTTGTTAAAAGACAGCTGTAATAATCCAGAAGAAAACATTTACTTTTCTTTATAGTTTCTGCTTGTAAATGTTTCTAGATAGTGATTCAATTACTCTTTAAAGTCATGTTACGCCTATCCTGTTGCTTCTTTAGATGAATTCCTTACCTAACTCATTGCCCCTGTTTTATCATGGTCAATATTAATTCATAGCCTGGTACGAAACTCTCTACTGAAAGCCATGATTTGTCAACCTTGTAATTTCAGTTTAAATTTAATTTTCTTTAAAAATCATTGTGCTTTGATATAATACTTACTCACTTACCCTGACTATCATGCACCTGGTGCTTTCCCAATTGCCTGATAATTGAATATTTCAGTAAAAAGATTTACCTACAGTTACACAAAATTCATAAATACATGAGAATGATTTAGGGAAATAATTTAGAAAAATATTTGTATAGAATTAGTCTAATTAATGAAACTCAAATCAATTTTGAAAAGGAAAAAGTGAAGAAAACCATCTCATTCATTCATATGCTAAGAAAGAAAGAGAAACAAAGAAAAATAGAAGTGTAAGAAGCAATAAAAAGAAATGTAACAGATCAGAGGAACAAAAAGATAATGATATAATCATTTACTTCATGGAATTTAATAATTAGTGAGACAGGAAAATATGAAAATAGTTTACTTTTAGATTTAGTGACTATATCAATGGAAACTAATAGCCATAGGTAATTAATAGCAGTAATCAATAGAAAAAATAGGAAAGGAACTTAGGAAGACTAAGGGATGAGAAAGTACGTTATGGAAGATTTCTAAGGGAGGTAATACAATGAGCCACATGCACTGAAAAGAAATTTATATCATGTATTTTCCAGTCTGATTCTTTCTGGTACTCAAAAAAATGCAGGCTTGATTTACTGATTTGGGTAGGAGGTTGCATCCTTTCTCTTAAGCTATCATCATAGGACTTTTCCTATAATGGGGCACTAATCAGGGGCCATCTTTAACCTATTTATATCATGAGCATACAGAGCATTGGCAAAGATTTAACAATGCAGTTAGTATACTAAACTAAGTGGAGAATTTACCTAGTGAGGAATCTATCATTTAAATAATAATAATATATTAATTTTGTGACTTAAATTTTTTAGGGCACATTAAAATACTGTACCATTTTTGAGCTTCATTGCAGTCTTCTAAATTATTTTTTTTCCTTTTTATCTCACAGAGCTAAAACAATTTACCTACAGTTACACAAAATTCATAAATACATAAGAACTATTTAGGGAAATAATTTAGAAAAATCATTTTACTATTATTCTTCATCTATAAAATAGAGTAGATAGATAATTCCTCTCTAAGGATACTTCCAAGCCTAGAATACTATGATTAATATTTTAATATTTTCTTCACTTATATAAGAATTCTAATATTAAATTTACCTTATTAATTTGCTTAACAAACAGTTTTATTCATAGTTAATGAAATATCACAGTAGAATTTAGTTAAAACTGGTTTAATTAAAGGAAGTAATGAAAACTTGTCTATAAAATTCCAGGTAAAAACCAATGTACTGTATATATTAAAGTGTGAGTATTGCTTCTATTTGGAACAGGATGCAAACTTAAGATCATTAAATTCAGCGAGCACCTACTGTTTGCCAAGTATTTTGTTAAATTTATTTATTATTATTATACTTTAAGTTTTAGGGTACATGTGCACAATATGCAGGTTAGTTGGCACATGTATACACATGTTTGCCAAGTATTTTTATACATCGTTTTGTTGCAACAGCCTTTTTTGGTAGGTAGAACCTATCTAACTTCTGGCATGTAGAAACAGAACATCTAATTAATCAATAATTTACCCAAGATAGATTGGTTTATAAACAGCATAGTTTGAATTCAAATATCTCTTTATTACAAGCTCATAATTTGAGACACTATTATGACTTCTCAATTCCGTGTGTTCAATTAGTAAGATTTGTTACTTCAGCTTGTTTTAAATATTCTTAACATTAAATATTAAATTATTTTCTTCTAGATATAACACCTAATGCTTTTTAAATTCTATGTTGACCCAAAGACATATATTTTATTCTACTCATTTTTGAACTCACACTTTTATAGTGGAAGAGATATGACATGGAAATTGATTATATTAAAGCTTAAGAAACAAATTTAGATGTTTTAAATAAAAAAGACCATTTACTATATACTTACAGAAATTTGAAGTCCATTAAAAAGTAAATAATAATTTAATTATATTCAGAAAGGTGGTCTAGCAATGTTACTGCTATTTGTATTTTCTGATATCCCTTATTTATAAAATGCAGAAAAAGGTACATATGCACATGTACACATATAGACTGACATACACAGCCTTAGTCTCATAATTGTGATATCATATTATGGCTCTGATAAAAATGTTCCATACGTCAATTAACTAAAATTATGTGACAAAGTCAAAATAAGACTAGTGTTACTTCTAATTTTGTGTTTTATTGAGTCATATTTTAAGAAAATTGAAAAGCTTTTGCTCTTTTATTTATGTTTGACACTGGCAAAAGCCTCTTCTCAAATGTAATGAAAATGATAACCTAATAAAATTAAACAGAAAATTGAACCCTTAGGTCTGACATTACTTACACTTATTTCCAGCATAGCTGGCATCTGACCAATTTAAGAATAAAAATGAAGGACTGAAGAATCCACAACTGATATTTATGAGTATATTTAATAATTTCCTTCAAGAGCATATAAACTCAGGCATTAGACAAATTTGTGCTTTGTTTCTGGAATCTTGATTTTTACAGATTATGATCTTAATTATGATTTCCATGTGTGAATGTTCATTGACTCTTCCTTGGTTTCAGAGGTTTCTGGGTCTCCTCAGTTCTCTAGTGCAAAATACATAACCTAGACCTCGATTTTTTTCTTGATTTGGAGATGGTGTTCTCACTCTGTATCTATATAAGCAGACCATTTTGACATGACCAGTTTTGTACAAATATAAAGACAGTAAGGAGGACATCTTTATACAGGTATTTATATACAACGTTTTAATTGCCTAATAATGTGTTCAGAAGAAATCCTTGACTGACTAAAAAGTATCAAGGTTGATAAATAAATATTCATGCCAGGCGAACAGTTCAACATATTGAGGTGTATCAAAATCAAAAAACTTGATGTAACCCTAAACAATTATTTTTAAAAGATCTATATTAGTTGATTTGTAAGGTTTGTAATGTTTTTCATATGGAAATATCAAGGTAGAAAAGCAAGATGCAAAAAAGTATGTATCATAAGGTTTTCTTTAAACATAAATTACAATATTCATATATGTATACTTGTGTATATACAGAATGTACAACTTTATGTATACATAAATATATACATATTTTTAAAATGTGCTTTTTTCTATTAAAACATTTGGTGGCTTTTAGAGAATAATTACAGTTGAGCCTAAATTGGAGGCTTTGAATATCAAGTAAAAGCAATATTTAGAAGTATAAATGAAAGAAAAATTAAAGATAGGCTAATTGTGGAAGAAAAAAATGAGAGAAATGACAGATGAATCCAGGTGATACAATATGAAATAAGAAGAGGTGAAATAAATAAATAGAAGGGAGATATTAATTATTCTGATGAAAGAAAAATAATGTCCCTATGGATATTATTCTGGGTAGTATTTATAAGAGAACAATGCAAACTTTGAAAAATTCAAAAAATAAAGGAAAATTCTAAAGACTCCCACTGATAAAAAAAATTAATTAAAAAATTAGGTTTCTCTTCACCAATACTGGAAGAAATAATACATTGATCACAAGGAGAATCTTGATATAAATTTTAAATCAAAGATTTTATTATCCAAATTTCTAGAGAATTTTTTTTTGAGACGTTGTCTTGCTCTGTCACTCAGGCTTGCAATGGCATGGTCTCAGCTCACTGCAACCTCTGCCTTCCGGGTTCAAGCAATTCTCCTGTCTCAGCCTCCCGAGTAGCTGGGACTGCAGGCGTGTGCCACCCAGAAACTCTTGATGGTTTGGAAATTATAGAACAAATTCTGCAAACGATATTTATAGCTACTGAACAAAAAACTGCTCTGCAGAGCCCTGTACCTAACAATGCAATTATGTCATTCATTTGACAAGGTGAAATAAGTTAATGCATATGCAAAGAAACATATCACTTGCTTTTCTACCTGAGGAAAATACTTGACAAAGCATTGTAAAAAATGCAACAAAATAACCAGAAAAGAGCCTCAAGAAAGGGAGCATACAGAGGAAAAAATCAATGGTGGGCAATAAAGTAAGCATATACATAATTAAGTTAAATTAATAAAGAAAGTATACTATAATTACTGAATAACTCTTGGAAAAGAAAATGTTTGCGATACAGGAAATGGTTGTAATTACTGTCAATTAAAATTGCCATTGTAACTAAGAAAAATTTAGGATACTTTGATAGTGTAGGGTTTATTAAAAAGAAGTAAGATTATTCTAAAAGATTTTCAGAATTTCAGATGTAAAAAGAAGTTGGAAGCAAAGTATGGAAAATATTTTTTTCTTAGAAAATAGGATAAATATATGCAGGGAAAAATAAGAGAAAGTATCCATTAATAAAATAGAAAAGTACAATAAAATCCCCCAACTAATAACAGAATAAAAAGTGTCTCTATCTTTCTCTCTCTCTGTCTTGTGTGTGTGTGTGTGTGTGTGTGTGTGTGTGTATTCATTGGGGGATTAAAAGATTGGTTCTAGGACCTTCTTTGGATACCAAAATTCATGGATGCCCGTCTCTGATATAAAATTGCATAATATTTGAATATAACCTATGCTCAACCTCCTGTATATGTTAAATCATCTCTAGATTACTTATAATGCAGAATATAATGTAAATGCTATGTAAATAGTTGTTATTTATACTGCATTGTTTAGGGAATCATGACAAGAAAAACAGTCTGTACATATTCAGTTTGAATACAATTTTATTTTTTAAATATTTCTGATCCACAGTTGGTTGAACCCACAAATGAGGAACTCAAGGCTATATATATATATACAAATACACATGTGTATATATGTATACACACACATGCACACACACACACAGTTGTCTTAGTCCAGTTGTGCTGCTACAACAAAATATCTGAGATTGGGTTATTTTTAGAGAACAAAAATTTATTTCTCATAGTTTTGAAAGTCGAACATCAAGGTGCCAGTAGGTTCAGTTATCTGGTAACGGTCCATCCTCTGCTTCCAAAAAGATGCCTTGAATACTGCATCCTCCACAGGGGAGAAATGCTGTGTCTTCACAAGGCAGAAGGGGGAAACGCAAAAGGGGCAAACTCCCTTCACTAACTCTTCTTATAGGGCATCTAATTTAATTCATTAGAGCTCTGCTCTAATGACTTGATCACTTCCCAAAGCTACAGTTCCCAAATTATTACATTGAGGATTTTATTTCAACATTTTTCAAATGAATTTTGGAAAGGAAAAAAACATTCAAACGATAACAATATATACACATAGATGCAAATATAGATATAGATGATATAGATAGATACACACACACATGCGTATGTAACTGTGACGTATTAAGGGTTATCCAGAGAAACACACACACAAGCACATACACACATATAGACATCTATTTGTTCTGTGTCTCTAGAGAACCAGGACTATTGCATTGACTACAGAGAAAATCTTGGTATGATATAAATTTTAAATCAAAGTGTGGAAGGTATCCAGGGGGAGGTAACTGAATCATGAGGGCCAGTCTTTCTCGTGCTATTCTCGTGATCGTTAATAAGTCTCATGAGATCCAATGGGTTTATCAGGTGTTTCTACTTTTGGTTCTCTCTCTTCTCTTGTCCGCCACCATGTGAGTCATGCTTTTCATCTTTCACCATGACTGTGAGGCCTTCCCAGCCATGTGGAACTGTAAGACCAATAAACCTCCCTCTTTTGTAAATTGCCCAGTCTCTGGTGTGTCTTTATCAGCAGCGTGAAAACAGACTAATGCACAAAGATTTTATTACCCAAATTTTTATAGAATTTTGATAATTAGGAAAAGGTAACCAGAAAATCTTGATGGTTTGAGAATTATGAAACAAGGAAGATGAAAAATCAAATATGAAATATCAAACTATACAAGAAGTAATAAAATTGTTTTTCTATATAAAATAATGACATAGTAAAATCTGTACTCAGAAGAAAAAATACACATTGCAATACAGTCATTAGTAAAGAAGAAAGAATAAAATAGTTTAACAACAGGTTACATTATTTAGAAAACTACAAAGCAACCAAGTGAAATTAGGCTAAAAATATTATAAAGATAAAAGCTAAAATAAATGAAATGAATGAAGTAAATATGCAAAGTATGCATACATTCAAACTCTGATTTCTGGAAAATACTAGTTAAAAATTGGCTTGCATTTCATCTCATAATAGCTTCACCTTCTTTGTAAGAGTAACATATTTTACAGATGATTTTACCATTTTCTCTTTTTTCACTTCTGTACTCCATATGTCAATATACTCTAGTAAGTTCTCTCTGATTTCAGATTATATACAACAATCTATTGACCAATTTGAAATTATCTACTCAACTTATAATAATCCTCTCTCTTTAAGAGAGTTGTTCCTGCAAAAAACAACTGGATCCATTTGGGTAATTACTATGCTCCAGGTATCTATCTATCTATCTATCTATCTATCTATCTATCTATATCATCTATCTATCTACATCTATACATATATACACACTAATGTATATATAATGGTTAACATATATGTATATGTATGTGCATGTATATATGTGTGTGTGTGTACTATATTTGTAGGTGATTTTACTATTCTATGCTTTCTAGAATAGTATTAGAATAGTCTACTATTCTGCTATAGTATAAATCACACAAATAAACTCAGGGAGGTTCTTTAGGAGATATTCCAGAAGAAGGCATTGTCATAGGAGATGACAGCTCAATGCGTGTTACTGCTTCTGAAGACCTTCCAGTGGGACGAGCTATGGAGGTGGAAGACAGTGATATTGATGAACCTGACTCTGTGTAGGTCTAGGCTAATATGTGTGTGTTTTAGTTTTTAACAAAAAAGTTTAAAAACAAAAAAAATTGAAAAATTTAAAAATGGAAAAAAATTTTTATAGAATAAGGATATAAAGAAAGAAGTATTTTCATACATCTGTACAGAGAGATTGTGTTTTAAGCTAAGTATTATTACAAAAGAGCCAAAAAGTTCAAAATGTTTAAGAGTTTAGAAAGTAAAAAAGTTACAGTCAGCTAATGTTAAATGTAGATTAAATGTGTAATGTTTATAAGGTCTACAATACGGTACAATAATGTCCTAGACCCTCACATTCACTCACCACTCACTCACTGACTCACCAGAGAAACTTTCCATCCTGCAAGCTCCATTGGTGGTAAGTGACCTATACAGGTATACCATTATTTTTTCTTTTATATTGTATTTTTACCCCACCTTTTCCCTGTAACACAAACACCATTGTGTTATAACTGCCTACAGTATTTTGTACAATAACATTCTGTACAGGTTTTTAACCTAGAAACAATAGCTGTATTATAGCCTAGATGTGTAGTAGGCTATACCATCTGGTTTGTGTAAGTACACTCTATGATGTTTTCACAAGGATGAAATTGCCTAACGTTGCATTTCTCACAACCTATCCCCACTGTTAAGAAACACATGATTGTACTGCAATACCAGACATAGTAAACATTTTTGAAAATTAGAGAAATAGAGGTAACTAATTCAGTTACAGGGGTTAAAAAAGACTACTGAGTTGATGCTTGAACTGTGTGGTTGAAAGTAAGTAGCATTTAATCAAGTGCAAAATGTAGGAAAAAGTCATGCTAGACAGCGGAAACCTGTATAAAGGCCCAGAGGAATGAGAGAGAAGGTCATTTTCAAGCATCTATAAATAATCAAAAGTGTAGAGAGAAGAGGGTGGCATAATGGAAAAGGGAATGTAAATAAGGCAACAAATTATACTCAACCTTTTGCTGTGTGTAATAGGAAGTCACAGAAAGATTTAAATCTGGGTGTTATGATATATTTTAAATTTAGCGGAACACTTTGGAAACACTTTGGAGGACAGGCAATGGGCAAGAAGCAAGTGGAAAGATAAGTGGAAGCTATTTGAAACTTCTGCTTGAAACGGGGTGAATAGTTCAGCTAAACAGGGGGAAATGGTAATAGGAAAAACAGGGTGGATTTTGGAGTTCACCAGGAGTGGACCTCCACAAGCACAAGTGGAGTCACTTTCAGAGACTCTCTTAACATCTGTCATGCAGGTAAAAAATGTGAAATGTGAAACATCTTAATGGTCCATTTTCAAGGCATGATAAATATAAATACTGGCAGTCAGCCTGTGGATGTAACAAACCACACGGCTCATGCACCTAGAAGGTTACAATAAGCAAACAGAATGTAGAGGAGGGGTCAGCCCATAAAAGGGAAGAAATTTTTGTTTTTGGGAAATCAAAACTTAAGTGGGGAAGGAAATGGGGTATAACCTTATAAGGGAGATGGTGAAACTTAGGTGACATCTGGCAAGATTGTACCTCCATAATACTCAACCAATGAGGAACTGGGGGAAGGACTTCCATGTTAGGAGATAAATTACCTGCTGTAACTGCCCGGGTGTGCCTGCCTACCAGACACTTGATCTTGCAAGACCACCATTAAAAGTCTCACTTCTTTTGTTCTTCGTGTCTCCAAGTCTATTCGTTGGGTTTGGACGGGTGAATGTGTCTTTCTCACAAAACCTATTCAAGCTTTTATGTGAAAGCAAACTAGTTAATACGTCTCAAAGCACATTAAAAAATTTAAAACTATAAATATCTTTGGTATTGATCTTATTAAAGTTACACCAATTAAAGTTAGAGTCATTAAAATGAATTATCATCTCTGCCTTTTATAGTACAAATAATATCCATCCTTTTGTTATCAAAGAATTGTAGTCAATTTATTTCAAACATTTTAGATAGAAGACAGTTGCCTGTATATCAGAAATTGAACATTCTTTTTGATCACTCCAATTAGAGCTCCTTTCCATCATATTGGGAATGTACCACTGTGTACTCTGCTTCAACATTTCTCATTTCTGCCATCTTGCTTACATCTCCTTTCTTTCTCCACTTTCCTTTTGTATTTACTCAGCTCCTCTTTCTTTTCTTTCCCAAAGAACATGTTTTCAAAGAGATAACACAGACTATGAATAGAGATTAATACAATTCCTCAGAAATCAAAATGTATTTATTCATTGTTTACTTCACACTTACAATAGGCGAGGCCCTGTCTATGGTCCTAGTGATCAAATAGTGATGAGGCAAACTTGGCCTCTGTCCTCATTAAGCTTATAGTCTACCAAGAAAGGTGGTCAATTAAATAAGTGATGATTTGCCTGAGTGTATGTGTGTACAAGTAGAAAGAGGTGGAGAATGAGAGGAAGAAAAAGAGATACGAAAGAATTTGAGAGGGTCTTTGAATTTCTGCGGAATCATAGAATAGGAATCTAATATACAGCTAGTTGTGTCAACCTTCACAGAGGAAATTATGTTTAGAAGGAGATCTAGCATAAGAGAAAAATTTATTCAGGTACCAGTGAGAGTCAGGGGGATGAAAATTTCTCCAGGATAAGGAAAGAACTTTCTTGAATATCTTGATGCAGAAGAGAAAATAACTGCTTCCAAGAATAAAGAAGTCCAATTTGGCTGGAAAACAGAGTGAAGACAGAAATAGTGAGGGTTTCACTGCTGGATGTCAAAATTAGTATTGTGATACTACATGAAGAATACTGCCTGAAGAATAATATAGTGCTACCAAGATATATTTTAAAGCAAAACTCCACCTTAAGAAAAAACATCTGAATCAGAATAATATTTTCTTTTTTTATTTTTATTTTATTATTATTATACTTTAAGTTTTAGGGTACATGTGCACAATGTGCAGGTTAGTTACATATGTATACATGTGCCATGCTGGTGTGCTGCACCCATTAACTCGTCATTTAGCGTTCAATTATTATCACATCTGTGAATCTAGGGAGTATTAAACTGATTGGAAGAGGAAGGAGAAAAATGGTGTTTTTATAGAATTAAGTAAATATTATTTGTATAAAAGAATATATTTGATTAGATAAAAAAGATAATGTACTGACTGAAAACTAAAATTTTAAATACTTGCATAGTAAAAGGGACACACTGTACTTGAAAAATAAATGTATAATTGCAGCATAAGTGGATTATCTGCTCATATAGAGAGGGTCCCATCTTCAGAAATAAAGACAGAAAGAACAATTACAGAAAGAATTGCATCAAGACAGAAAGAAGCTGCATCAAGGACTGCAAAGTAGAAGCACATCACTTCCACATGGCATGACCTGCATTATCTGCAGACCTGTTATTCACTCCCACTCAGGAAGTTAACTGGTAGTGTTCAAAGAAGTTTACAATTATAAGGCCAAGTGGAAGAGTCACATTACATGTAAGTAAATTGCCCATCCCCTTACAATGGCGGAAACTCTTCAAGAAATGATGCAAAGGGCAAAGGAAAAGTGACTAAAAGCCCACTGACCAACAATGCTATAAGACATAGTAACTATTTTAAGTTATAGCTCTTTGATGTTTTTCAAGTACTCAAAAACTTATTAGAAAATCCACAAACCCCTTTGTTCAGAACTAAAGCCATCAGAATCACTAAAATCCTTTCTAGTGTAGGAGAAAATACTTAACCTAATGACCAACTGAAATTTAAGTTTGTGTGGACCTATCTATTTTAGTTACTTACTTATTTCTATCTATGCTCCTAATATGGCTATTTTTGTTTTACTCAAACTACTATTTGGTGTGAATCAATGTTAGGCAAGAACAAAATAATATTACATTATTAACAATGAAAATTAAATATAATAACAATATTAAGATGTATAAATTTATGTTCCAATTAAGAAATATATATCTTACATTTATGTTTAAAGCACCCAACCAGATCTCAATAAAATTTCAATAGTTTTCCAATTCTTTATTCATCCAGTAGTTCCTTCATTTGATATAAACTTATTTGGCAATCAAAATCCTAACATAAGAATAAAGGAATTAAATGTATGCATCCATAACAAGATCTTTGTATGTTTTACAGTTTTGCCTTGTTACTATAATTATATTCTATGATATTTAGGTTATATTTCTATGTTACTTTAGGTTTGTTCTTTTTTTCCTCTTCTATTTTTCTGTCTCTTTTTTTCTTTTTTCTATCCTTTCTTTCTTCTATATTCTTTTCGTTCAGCAATAATGTCTAAAACAATGTAGCCATTTGCATTTTCAAACTATAGCCATGACAGTATCTCCCATTCCATATTTTCATCTTAAAATGTAATCTTGACACTCCTACCATGGTGAGAGGGGTCCTATGTTCTCCCTGTTGTGTCTGAGCAGGCTGCTGACCGTGGAGGAAGTAATTCCTAAAGCAAGCTAAGAGAGAAAAAGTAATTCTCTGTCTTACTTTCTGGAACATTCACTTTTAGAGCTCTGAGTCTAAGTACCTCAAGGAAGTCAAAACTGCACAGTTACTCGTGAGGAGAGACCACATGAGAAAGCCCTGATAACTACATGGAATGGTAAAAATACCCAGGCAGCCACCATCTTCTCCAATTTTCTAGAGTTCCAGCTGTAGCAGCCATCTATCTGCAACCATGTGAGAGATCCTGAGCCAGAACTACTCAGACAAGCTCTTTTTTATTTCCTGACCATAGAAACCATGACAGTTAATAAAATTATTGTTGGTTTAAACTATTAAAATTGGGATGATTCATTACACAGCAATAAAGAAGCAGAGAAAACACTGAGTTGATGTCAGTGTTCATAGATGTTAAGGTCACAAGCATGAATGGTTTCTCTCAGTGTTTTTACAGCCTAGTTGGAAGAAAAATATCTATATATATTAAAAAATGGCAATATAATGCAAAGAGTACAACAGCAAAGTTAGCCCATCATGCTGTGGGATTCCCAAATAATTGTAGGGAGAGGCAATGGGCCCTGAAGATCCCTGCACATTCTTGCTGCATATGCCAGGATACATTTTCTGGGGTTTGGTTTATAGCCAACAATGATCTGGGATGAAGTAATGACTCCTCTCAAAATAAAAGCAGCTTTGCTTTTACTTCCCATAAAACATTCCAAGCTCAGCATTTTTCTCCTGTAATACAGCCCATTACAGGTGCAGGCAATCATCTAGCCCAATCTGTGTTCCCCTACTGGGACTTAGGGGACCTAAGGATAATGGTATCAACAACATGAGGACCATGCTGCTTTCTCTGCCATGAATAATAAACTCCTTTGCCCCTGACCCAGTAGTGTCCTATCTTTGCCAGTACCCATGAGACAGTGACAGTCTGGCCTGTTATTCATAAGTAGGTTAAAATGCCAGATCTTACAGAGTTCCTGTAAAGGATGTCTCAACTTTCCTTGGAAAGTCATGGAACAATTCAGCAAGTGATGGTTCAATTGAAAGTCATGGTTAAATTCACAGTTGAACGTTACAGCTTTTCAGGTCTATGTGGAATAGCCACTCCATTTTCATGGTTACATAGGCTGCCTTTTTATTAATGAGAAATTAAAGCTAACTAATATAAAATGTAATTTTATAAATGATATTTTATGATAATGGAAGATTATGATTGGAGTGATCAACAGTCTAAGACAACACTTAGACTGACAAATATTTAAAGATTAATTTTTATCCTGTTTGATCGACAAATATTTAAAGATTAATTTTTATCCTGTTTGACCAAGAATTTCAAACAAATGGGTAAAAAAAATCAATTTTCCCTTATTGCTGATATTTTATATTTTAATTAATACAGCTGGATTTTATTTGTTGGCATTAGATTTCAGAGAGATTTCTCTTTTTTTCTTTACTTGCTGAAGTTCTGCCTTCCATTTCAAAAGTATATTCCCTAGTTTGCTTCAGTAGAAAAACATGTTCTCAATTAGTAATTGACAATTACCATCTGCTTTTAAAGGAACGTGGCTGTCTCTTGTGTGTTGTAATATGATTCATCAACTTAAACACAGACTGAGGCAAAATGGTTAAAGGAAATTTTATAAAGCAAATTATTGGCATCTCAAAACAGTATAACAGTTTCTTGTTTTATAGCATGATTTTTTTTCTAAAATAAATTCCTCACAATTAAGGTACTACGTATAAATGCAATATTTGTTATCAATAATGAGTCTTAATGTTATTAATCACTGTGACACTATGTTTTATGCTTGAATTCTCAAGTATATGCTTATGAAATTTGATATATCATATGTTTCTTAAACAAGTATTATCAAATAACCACATGCAAGATGTTAATATAAGAGTCTTAAAGCAAGAGGAGAACCATGAAATTTTATAGTACCAATCTCTATTTCACAAATTAAAAACAAGCGACAGTGATTGGTCTCTCCCAGTATCACACAGCAAGTTAAAGGAAGATCTACATTTAAAACATGTTTTCTGACTACAAACTGATATAATTTTAAACGATTTTTAAAGAGAAGTAGATATGTTCTTCTTGCTCTTGCACATACCTTATACATTGGCCTCATATAATTATTTCTGATTATTTCATTTTTTTCAAAATAATAGTTGCCTTGAGGGTGTGGGGGGAAATAATGTGAGAAGGAAGAGAGAATAATGTTTTATTTTTTATAAAATATTCAACTGGAGCATATAAAGTAAGTTATTACCCACAATATTATGCCAGTATATTTTTTATGTAACCTATTTATATTAAAATGTAAAGAAGAAAAGTACACAAATATTACATTTACAAGTCAATACATTTTACCCTGCAAACACACCTAGTAGGTGTCACCCAAATCAATGTTCAAATATCACCAAGTACCCAGAAACAACTTATGTGCCCTCTCATTATGTTCCCCAAAATATATTCTCTACTCTGACTTCTGTCTCCAGAGATTAGTTATACTCTTTATATTTTTAAGAAATATTACTTAAATGATGTCATATGAAGTGTCCTCTTTTATGTTTTGTTTCTTTCTTTTAACACTGTGTTTGGGAGATATGCCTGTCTAGTTCTTGTAGCAGTATTTTGTAAACGTTCATTGCTGCACTCTGAATGAATAGATCACATTTTTAATCCATTTTAACCTTGAAGGACATTTAATTCATTCTAACATTGATAGTAATCATTTGAATTTGGAGTGTTTTATATACTGCTTTGGACATTCTTTCACATATTTTCTGGTACATATATACATTTATGCACTTCTGTTGACATTGATATTGGAGTGGAATTTCTGGATCACAGGATATACATAAACTCACTATCAGTTAATACTGACAAACAGTTTTAGAAACTAGTATAGTAATTTGTACTCTGATCAGCATTATGTGAAGGGTCCCCTAGCTCCAAGCCCTAACCAACACTTGGTATTGCATTTTTGTTCTTTGGTTTTTATTTTTTCATTTTAGCCATTCTAATGAACTAGAGTGATTTCTTATCATGGTTTTAATTTAAAATTATCTTCCACATATGGGCTATTATTGATAATTAATTTACTATTGTGTGTATTTAATACTTCCAAAAATATTATTTCTAATATAAACTTTTAATATTCATTTATATTTAATAATTTATTTATATATTATACTGTTCTTCATTCCTTCTTCTTGTATGTCCTTCCAAGATCCCCTTATTTATGCCTAAAAAAATTGTTTCATGAAGGGCCGCTGGAGAAAATTTTTTTAGTTTTTGTTTGAAACGTCTTTATTATAACATCATTTTTGAAGAACGATTTTATCAGGTATATACTTCTATGTTCCTTCAAGATTTTAAACATGCTATTACATAATCTTTTGTCATTCTTATTATAAAGTCAGCTATCAGTCTAATATTTACTTCTTTGAAAGTCATGTGTCTTTTAATTTCATTTAGGACACTGAATATTTCTCTTTATGTTTGCTTTTTGTTGTTTTACTACATATGTTTAGGGTTTGTGTGTGGGCAAGTGTGTGTTGTGTATTTATTCTTTTTGGCATCGGTAGGGGCTAGATGCATTTTTAAATGTTCTTAAATATATATTTTTTAAATTGTTTTTCTCCTCTCTCGTCTGTAGAGCTACTTATATTTATTCTGAGCTTTTTCACATTTCTAAATGTGTCTCATATTCTTTTTAGTGCTTTGTTTTCATTCATTTTTGTCTATGTGTTTTTAATTCTGTAAATTTTCTACAATTCTACTTTCTATTTATTAACTGTCTATCCCACTAACATAATATGCTGTTAACCCATATGGTAAGTTCTTAATTTCAACTATAATTCAATGATTTTTAGAATTCTCAATTTTTTGTGATCTTTATAAATATTAATTACCTCAAAAAAGACCCTTTGAAATCCCTTTTAAAAAAACATATTAATTACAATTATTTTGTAACTCTCTGATAACTAATATCAGGATTACCTGTGGGTCTGTTTATATTTTTTTTTATTATTTACTTTTTAATTTTTAGTTTATGTCTTCCTTTGAGTTTTGTAAAATTTTATTGAATGTTGAACATTTTTGTGATAAGTTATAGTGATTCTGAATGATGTTACCTTTCTCCAGAAGAGATACAATTTTTAATAGAAATTTTGTCTTAAATTGGAGTAGGGGCAGATCATATTGATCCAAACAGATTGAGATGGTTTGGAGCTAAATTTAAAGTTTATAAATATTACTTTATTAGAAGTTATCAATTTCCCCAGCATAAGTCTTCCCATAGGTCTCAATTAAATACCTGAGATGTTTTCACTATCCACTTTCCACAGTAAGCCTTATTCTCCTTTTTGTTTGTTTCCCACAATTGATTGATCCTGTTGAAATCTTTGCTTAACCCTTTAAACTGCTTTTTTTCCCCCTCCTCAACTTCCAGCTCCTGCACAAGTTAGAATTCAACAATTTCCTGAGAACTAAAGCCATGCTGAATATCAGTGTTCTTTGTGGTTACCTTTTCTATAGGACTGTGAGCCTTTACTATTATTGCATCCTTGTACTCCAATATTTGTTTCAAAAGCTTATTTATTTCTCTTTAGGATCAAAGCACTGTGTAGCAAATCAACAAATATCCCATGAAGAAAAACGAAAGACAAGTTCGTCATGATGTGTTTTCTTTAATTGTTGAATCTTGGCTTCCATACTTGTCTTAGTTAGCCGATAGTAACTTCAAACTTATAATTTTTAGTTTTTTTATATTTTAATCAAATTTCATAGTATTTCTCAAGCAATATGTTTGGATTGACACAACTACACTACCATATCCAGAAGTAAAAATCATATTCACTTGTGTTTGGTCAACAAAGTCAACTGTCATTTTTTATTATTTCTTGGTGTGGTTAAGATTAATTGAGCAAGAGCAAATGTAATTACACTATCAAATCAGCGTTCAATTTCAGTTTTCTTATTCCATTATACTAAAATAATGATTTTCTTTTGCACATATGACTGTGCTGCCTCACAGAATATCTGCCATCATGTACCATGATTTTATCACTTAATATTTTCTCATAAGCATTTTTTTAAGTAATTTAAAAATTATTTTACAGACTTAAAAATTGTGCAATATGCTTATTAATCATTATTTAAAGCAATTTTAAAATATTAAATTGTATTGTGTTTAACAGTAACAATGAGCATCTTAGAGACTTCTCTACCTCACTTTTATAGTTTTGTACATTACAGTCTTAGATATATGAAAATTAGATCAAAAGAAGTAAGCATTTTAAACATTTTCTACATAATACCAAATGCATTCAAAAATGTTGAAAAGCAATTTCTAGTTCCATCATCAGCAAATATTTCATAATTTTAAAACAAACTTGATAGCATTAGTTACTATCATTAAAAGGGAACTCAATTTAAAATATTATCTAAAGTCTCTCTAATTTGTTTCTCTTTGATTATTAATACAAATAAAACTATTTCTACATATTTGCTTACAATTTTTACATGTTCTTTTAATTAATTGTTTATATGCTTCTTCTACTTATGTATTGATGATTTTATTGTCTTTTCATAGTTTAAGGTGTTTTGTTTACATCACATATTTATATATACATATATTAACTGTCATAATTTTCCAAATATTTACTCAGATAGTGACTAAAACTTCTCAGTGCTTTTGCAATTAGGAATACAGACAATTCTCATTATTTACAGTAGTTACATTCTATAAAGCTGTCACGTACACTAAATTAAACTATACAAAGCATTGCTCCTAGAGGAAATACAGGGTTAGGTACCTGTGAGCCTCTAGTCACGACATTTGTATCAATATAGACTTGTTTTATGTGTGTGTCTTTTAAAGGCACCTTATTTAATATATATTGCTGATTTATTAACATTAAAATTCATGGCCCATAGCACTATCACTCATGCCTGAATGAAGGTTATTCAACACACATGTTTTCTCCATAATGCACCTATTAGCCTTCTTGTGTTTAGAAGCACTAGACAGCATCTCAGAACTATGCTTAGAGACCATTTTAAACAGAAAAATTACCAATAAAAAGCACACAAATGAGAAAAAATGTGGCACTAAGTAGATTACCAAGTAGATTATAGCCTGAGAGGTGAAACAATAACTCAGGGCATCACCTTATTTAACTTCAGCCAGAAAGGTGCCTGTCAGGTGACTCAAGTGTTTGGTGTAGTGCACATGTCTGCAAACAACTGTGAAAGTGCCATGAGCATTGATTTAGTGGTTACAAAGAAATTTTATCTTGTATGCAAATTTACAAATATTGAATCCATGAATAATAATAATAGACTGTAGACTGTACAGGAATTCCTGTTATATGTTTAAATACAAAAAGCCACAAGGCAAATACAGAGCAAGAGAGAGAAATCTTAATATCTTGGGACTTGTGAAGAAAGTCTGACCAACATTTTAAATCATTATGATAATTTTAATTTTAAAAAAATGCCTAAGAGAAAGGCATAGAAGAAATATCAGATGTGAGTGTATTTAGTATTTGGTAGTTCTTAAAAAAAAAAAGAAACTGTCAAAACAGGTGTAAATGATCTCCAGCCAAAGACTAACAGACGCAGAGCTGCAATTGAAAAAAAAGTTGGGTATACTAGTTATTGCATTGACAGAGAGCACACACTAATGGGAATTTTGTGATGTCTCAGAAAGAAGTGTTCAAAAGTACTTACAAGGTTTGACCTTACGTTAGGTGATTTTTGGAGAGAGTTCAAAGTGATGCTTTCTTCTGCATTGAAAGCAATGAGAAATCAGGGGTAATTCTATGGTTGACCATCTTAGAAAATATTGACTAAATCATGGGGAGAGTATTGTGAGGTTATACCTGTAATAAGTACTGTGAAAGCTAATCATGCAAATTGGGTTTTTTGTCATACCCAACTAAAACAGAGTTAAGAGGTCAAGGGAAAAAAGCACTCAGGGTACATAAGACCTCCTTGAATGCAATTCTCTGCAAGCCTGGCTGCTAAAACTGCCTGCTGTACTTGGAAGTCAGTTTTATCTAATAACTACTAAAACAACCTGCTGCTACTCTAAAACTAGTTTTACCCACCACCCTCGCTTACCAATTGGAGCTTGCCAGGTCCCCAAAAGTTTACTAGTACCAATTAAATTTCTTATAAACAATATATAACATTTCTCTTTTTATAAAACCTCTAACCTTCTCTTTGTTCTTCAGGTACATGGAAGATCATCCTATCTGTGTGCATACTCTAAATTGCAATTCTTGTTTTTCAAATACAATGTGTTAAATTTACATTTCTTTCTATATTTTGACTTCAGTGGTACACAAGCAGCAGGCATTCTTCCAGGAAAAGGAGATGTTTGGTTATATTTATGGTTTGAACAATTTTCTTTCCCTTATCTAAGTTCAGTCACAATGATAAAGTAGCCTTACTTTTGTCTTGATCTATCAAATTCACAGGGTGGCCTGGTGCAATTATGGCATTTTTACAAAATTCATATATTCAACAGGAGAGTACAAAGACCTAGCTGTGAGCACCAAGCCATCTCTTAGCAACACCATGCCTCATGGGTAATAATGTCAGGCAGGTACTGATAGTGAAGGGCTGTTTTTTCTTCTTTCTCAAGGGTACAAAGCATTAAAGGCATTCCCAATAACTGGTACTGTGTCTTCTCTAGTATAATACTATAATATATTATTGAAGACCACACAGGTAATCTGATCTGTGCATATAGGGGATGGTAGTAGAAAGACTAAAGGACACAACCTGTATTAACCTTAAAGTTTTAAAATATATTCCTGAGCAAGAAATAGAGTTTTGAGAAAAATATTGCAAAACCATAAACTATTTAAAGAGTCCGTTTTCTACATTAAATTGAGAATACTTTTTGAACAGAAAAAACACACCCTGATGGAAAAAACCAAGAGCTCTATATTGAACCTGGGTACTCCTTCTCCTTTTATTTAGTCACTTGCCTGCTTTTACTTCTGTACATGTTTTCTTCCAATATCAACATCCTCCTCTTAAAAGGGCAGTGTGAATTCTTCTGTATGGAAGTTTATATTCAAAATTCTTGGATGTACATTTTGCTGTAAACTGTTGCCTGGTTTAAGAAGCTATGTATGGATACTGCAGTTTATGGTGGAAATTAAATAATTAAAAAGATCATTATTATATGAAACAATAAACAAAGAATCATGCTGACATATATCAGTGGCCAAAATATGTTTATTAAAATTCAAATATTAATGTTATTTTAAAATATGAATATGTATCTGTCATTGTAATAGTCATATCCAAAAATGTGTCTTTAAAATGTACATTAGTAAAAAACAAAGTTTTGGATAATGATCTCCAAAAAGTAAGAAAATCACAGAGTTTAAAATTAAAAGCTAAATTGATAAAGACATTCATTTGATGCTTTAAAAAACTGTTGAATTGTGATGTTTATTCACACACACACACATATACATTCACACACAGAGCTATTAACTCTTAGAAGTGCACATTGGGCTAAACACACATACTCTAGAGCTGCAGGGTGTGGTGCCTTGGGGAATAGCAGGTAACTTTCAGGTCAGTAGGATTTGATGACATTTGAGTAGACTTCTGAATATTGAAAATATTTGATATTTGTAGGACTTATATTCTTTAACAAGTAAATTGATAACACTATCATTTTATTTCCTATGCACTCAAATACAGGAGAGTGTAGGAGAGAGAGAGAGAATGCATAATATGACAGTCCTGTATTTCCTGGCTCATATCATTTGCCTACTTATAAACATCACAGCTGAATTAGATGTGCCCCTGGGGACATGTGAGAATTCAACTTGAACTAACATATCTATCCCCACTGTCAAACCACTGGGCTTCAGCGGCTAAGTCTCAACTTCCAGACCTGCAAAGATTGTAGAGACTATTTCTTAGTCTCAGCTGGTAGAATCAACATCCTCACTTATCAGAGTCCTTTTGAATATGCCTTGAGTCTCCAGATTATGTATCTGGATCTTTATCTGGCACTAAATTGTTGACTTCTTCAAAGGCTGGTGTTACTTCCTATGCTTATTAAAGAGACCCTGCGGGATACTTTGTTATCAGAGGCATTTAGATGTATTTTACTGAATTTCTGGTCACATCAGTCACATTTCTCTTTAGTCTTTTTTTTTTGTTTTTTATTTTTTCCTCTATCCTATAACATTTCCAAATTGCAATATATTTTTTTCCTTAAAAAATGTAGAGGCAGTTCCCACTTAGATGGACAGAGCAGTGTGAAGAGGCCCACATTGTGAACTTTTATTCCAAGAACTACCACAGAGACATACAAGGAAAGCCCAGAGAAACAGACCCTTTGAAGGAGGTAGATTTCCACTGCAGGCTCTGTGGGACAGCTAAGGAACTGTGAGTGGGATTGCTTTCTAAGCTGGGAGGCTTGTAGCCTGGGGCAAGTTCTCAGCCCTGCTCACTGGCTGCATGAAAATAAAATCGATGCTGTTGTTAGGGGCATGGTGGGTGTGAGACTGGCCTTTCTGGCTGGGAGCTGTATGGTAGCAGAGTGAGGTCTGTGGCTGCTGGCTTTCCCTGACTTCCCTGGTGACCTGTCTGACACAGAAGAGACAGCCATAATCCCCCTGGGAACATAACTCCATTGGCCTGGGAACCACACTCCTATCCCACACAGCAGCAGCAGCAAGCCCCACTCAAGGAGAGTCAGCTCAGACAGTCCTAACCCTACCCCCACCTGAGGGTCTTTCTCTACCTGCCCTGGTAGCCAAAGACAAACGACATAATCTCTTGGAAGCTCAATGGCCCCACCCCCACCTGACCCTAGGGCAAGCTTGTATCTTCCCTATACAACTGTAACTGATGCCCTCTTCAAAGCTCCAACTCCTGGCTAGAGGACAACCAACACAAAACCAGTGCACTAAACAAAAAAACAACGAGGACCCTCACAGAGTCCACTTCACTCCACTGCTACCTACACCAGAGTAGGTGCTGGTATCATGAATGAGAGACCTGAAGATGGCTCACATCGCAGGACTCTTTGCAGACACTCCCCATTACTAGTTCAGAACCCAGTGGCTCTGCTGGGTGGCCAGATCCAGAAGAGAAGTAACAATCACATCAGTATGGCTCTCAGGAAACCCCATCCCTAGGGAAAAAGGTAGAGGACTGCATTTAAAGAGCACCCGTCAGACAAAAGATTCTGAACAGCAGTCCTTGAGTCCCAGATCTTCCCTCTGACATAGTCTACCCAAATAAGAAAGAACCAGAAAAATGATTCTGGTAATATGATAAAACAAGGTTCTTTAACACCTCCAAAAGATCACACTAGCTCATCAGCAATTGATCCAAACCAAGAAGAAATCTCTGAATTGCCAGAAAAAGAATTCAGAAGGTTTATTATTAAGCTAATCAAGGAGGCACCAGAGAAAGGTGAAGTCCAACTTAAAGAAATAAAAAAAGAAGAATTGATACAGGATATGAATGGAAAAATCTCCAATGAAATAAATAGCATGAATAAAACAATCACAACTTCTGGAAATCAAGGACACACTTAGAGAAATGCAAAATACACTGGAAAGTTTCAACAATAGAATCAAACACATAGAAGAAAGAACTTCAGAACTCAAAGGCAAGGTTTTTGAATGAACCCAATTTGACGACGACAAAGAAAAAAGAATTTTAAAAAATGAACAAAGCCTACAAGAAATTTGGGATTATGTTAAACGACCAAACCTAAGAATAATTGTTGCTCCCAAGGAAGAAAAGGTATCTAAAAGTTTGGAAAACATATTTGAGGGAATAATTGTGGAAGCCTTCCCTGGTCTTGCTAGAGATCTAGATATTCAAATTAAAAAGAAGCTCAAATAACACATTGGAAATTCATGGCAAAAAGATCATTGCCTAGGCACATAGGCATCAGGTTATCTAAAGTCAAGACAAAGGTAAGAATATTAAGAGCTGTGAGGCAAAGCATCAGGTAATCTATAAAGGAAAATCAACTGCAGATTTCTCAGCAGAAACCCTACAAACTAGAAGAGACTGGGGTCCTATCTTTAGCCTCTTTAAACAAAACAATTATCAGCCAAAAATTTTGTATCCAGAAAAACTAAGCTTTGCAGATGAAGGAAAGATAACAGTCTTTTTTCAGACAAAAAAATGCTGAGGGATTTCAGCACTATCAAGCCAGCACTACCAGAACTGCTAAAAGAAGCTCTAAATCTTGAAACAAATCCTCAAAATACACCAAACTAGAATCTTCTTAAAGCATAAATCGCATAGGATCTACAAAAAATAAAAATAAAAAAATAACACAATGAAAAAAGGGACAAGGTATTCAGGCAACAAATAACATGAGGAACAGAATAGTATCTCACATCTCAGTACTACTGTTGAACGTAAATGGCCTAAACGCTTCACTTAAAAGATGTAGAATGGCAGAATGGATAAGAACTCACCAAACCAAGCATCTGCTGTCTTCAAGTGACTCACCTGACACATAAGGACTCATATAAACTTAAGGTAAAGGGGTGGGAAAAAATATTCCATGCAAAGGGGCACCAAAACAGGCATGATTAGCTATTCTTTACATCAGACAAAACAAACTTTAATGCAACAGAAGTTAAAAAGGACAAAACAGACATTATATAATGATAAAAGGACTAGTCTAACAGGAAAATATCACAATCTTAAATATATATGCACCTAACACTGGAGCTCCCAAATGTATAAAACAATTACTACTATACCTAAGAAATGAGATAAACAGCAACATAATAATAGTGGGGGACTTTAATACTCCACTGACAGCTCTGGACAGGTCATCAAGACAGAAAGTCAACAAAGAAAGAATAGACTTAGATTATACCCTAGAACAAATGGATTTCACAGATATTTACAGAACATTCTACCCAACAGCTGCAGAATATACATTCTATTCATCAGCACACAGAATGTTCTCCAAGATAGACCATATAATAGGCCACAAAACAAGTCTCAACAAATTTATGAAAGTCAAAATTATATCAAGTACTCTCTCAGACCACAGTGGAATAAAATTGGACATCAACTACAAAAGGACACCCCCAAACCATTCAAATACATGGAAATTAAATAACTTGCTTCTGAATGATCATTGGGTCAACAATGAAATCAAGATGGAAATTTAAAAATTTGAATTTAAATTTAAGTTTAAATAATTAAATTTAAATTTTTAAATTTAAAATGAATGATAATTACAATTAAACTGAATGATAATAGTGACACAACCTATCAAAACCTCTGGGATACAGCAAAAGTGGTGCTAAGAGGAAAGTTCATAGCATTAAATGCCTACATCAAAAAGTTTGAGGCTGGGTGAAATGGCTCACGCCTGTAATCTCAGCACTTTGGGAAGCCAAGGTGGGGGGAATCACGAGGTCAGGAGTTCAAGACCAGCCTGACCAACATGGTGAAACTTCATCTCTACTAAAAATACAACAATTAGCCAGGCGTGGTGGTGTGCACCTGTAATCCTAGCTAGTCAGGAGGCTGAGGCAGGAGAATCGCTTGAACCCAGAAGGTGGAGGTTGCAGTGAGGTGAGATCACACCATTGCACTCCAGCCTGGGTGACAGAGCAAGACTCTGTTTCAAAAAAAAAAAAGCTTTGAAAGAGGACAAATAGTTAATCTAAGGTCACACATCAAGAAACTAGAGAAACAAAAACAAGCAAAACCAAAACCTAGCAGAAGAAAAGAAATAACCAAGATCAGAGCAGAACTAAATGAAATTAAAACAAAAGATAAATGAAACAAAAAGCTGGTTCTTTGAAAAGTTAATTAAAATTGATATACCATTCATGAGATTAACCAAAAAAAGAAGAATGAAGATCCAAATAAGCTCAATTAAAATAAAATGGGAGACACTACAACTGATTCCACAGAAATACAAAAGATCATTCAAGGCTACTATGAATGCCTTTATGCAGATAAACTAGCAAACATAGAGAAGAGGGACAAATTCTTGGAAATATATAACCCTCCTAGATTAAACCAGAAAGAAATAGAAACTCTGAGAAGACAAATAACAAGCACAAGATTGAAATGATAATTAAAAATTTGCCAAGTAAAAAAAAAGGCCAGGACCAGACAGATTCACAGCTGAATTCTATCAGATATTCAAATAATTGGTACCAATCCTATTGACACTATTACAAAACATAGAGAAATAGGGAATCCTTCCTAAATCATTCTATGAAGTATCACCCTAATACCAAAACCAGAAAAGGACATAACAATAAAACTATAGGCCAATATCCCTTATGAACATAATGACATGGTATATGTCATTGTATATTACATATAATGACATGGTATATGTCATTATGTATTACATATAATGACATGGTATATGTCATTATGTATTACATATAATGACATGGTATATGTCATTATGTATTACATATAATGACATGGTATATGTCATTATGTATTACATATAATGACATGGTATATGTCATTATGTATTACATATAATGACATGGTATATGTCATTATGTATTACATATAATGACATGGTATATGTCATTATGTATTACATATAATGACATGGTATATGTCATTATGTATTACATATAATGGTATGGTATATGTCATTATGTATTACATATAATGATATATTATGTCATTATATATTACATATAATGATATATTATGTCATTATATATTACATATAATATTATATGTCATTATATATTACATATAATGATATATTATATGTCATTATATATTACATGTAATGATATATTATATGTCATTATATATTACATGTAATGATACATTATATGTCATTATATATTACATATAATGATATATATTATATAATATATCATTATACATTACATATAATTATATATTATATATCATTATATATTATGTTTAATGAGATATTATATAATATAATAATATAATATAATATATAATACAATAATATAATATAATATAATAATATAATATATTATATAACATAATACATAATATAATTTAATATATATTTATTATAGATATATTTATATATAATATATATGTTATATATATAAAATATATATATAATATAATATATGTATAATTATTATACATATAGTAATATAATATATAAATATATATTATAATTACATATAAGTATAATATTATATGTACATATATGTACATATAATTATAATTATATGTACATATATGTACATATAATTATATTATATAATTACATATAATTATATATTATATATCATTATATATTATGTTTAATGATATATTATATAATATAATAATATAATATAATGTATTATATAATATAATAATATAATATAATATAATATACATTTATTATATATATTATATATTATATGTAATATATAATATATGTATAATCATTATACATATATTAATATAATATATATTAAGATGTATATTATAAATAATATAAATATATTATTATATATTATAAATAATATAAATATATTATATAAATAATATATTATATAATATAATATGTTACATATGATATAATATAATGATTATATAATATATCATTATACATTACATACATGATTATATATAATATGTATAATGTATAATTATATACAATTTTTATGTAGTATACATTATGTTATATATTATATAATATATTGTATAATTATATATAAGTATACAATGTCTAATATTGTATATTAGATATTTAATATTACGTAATTAATATTATATAAATAATATAAATTATTTATTATATATAAATATATTATTAATTATATACAAATACGTAATTATATATTTAATTTTATATAATTAATATGTAACCATATCTTATATATAATTGTTATATAATCATACATAATATATAATTATAAAGTATATATTATATATTATTGTATAGTATATTATATGTATATATTAAATATATAATATGTAATAAGAGATCATATATTTTATATATACACTGTGGAATACTACTCAGCCAGAAAAATGAATGAAATAATGGCATTTTCAGCAACTTAAATGTAATTGCAGACTGTTATTTTAAGCAAAGTACCTCAGGAATGGAAACCCAATCATCAACATCGTATGTTCTCACGCATAAGTAGGAGCTAAGCTATGAGGACGCAATGGCATAAGAATGATACAATGGACTTTGGGGACTCGGGCAAAGGGTGGAAGGGATGTAAGGGACAAAAGACTATACACCGGGTACAGGGATGGGTGCACCAAAATCTCAGAAGTGACCACTAAAGAACTTATTCATGTAATGAAACACCACATTTTCCCCAAAATCTATTGAAATAATTGTTTTTTTTAATTAGAATTTCTTTGACTGGAACTAGGTCATTGATAATATGAGTATCTGAATATAAATTTTAGTTGTGCTTTTTATTAAGGTTGTCAAACTGATTTTTTAAAAATAATGTTTGCTTAACCATGTGAAAGAGATGCTATTTTCAATTTTTAATTTAAATATCACATTGAAAGAAAAAAACTATTTTGCCTATTTAAGCCATTACACATACTCATTGATAAATAAATTTCAACAATATAAAAGTATTGGAAACTTAAATATAGAATTTAGATGATAATTTGGTAGTTTTTTCATATATTAAAATAAAAGAGAGTTACTTAATATTCCTTCCTTTGAATCATCTGATTTTAAGTTCTAACTCTCGAGGTAACAATACAAGTTTAAAATTCACTCTTAGCTGTTCAAACCTACAGTTTAGTGCTGGCTTTCCAATAAAAGCTACTTTAACTTTTAGTCTGATTTCCAAACAGTAAAACAAATGTATCCTAATATAATGACTAGTTGCATATATTTATCTGTTACGTAAGAACTTAGATTAAAAAAGAGGATGATTGCAATAATAAAATGGCTTTATTTAAAAACCAATATAACAGACATCAGATAATTTTAGATGTGTTCCGATCTAATAAGGACTTTTTACTAAACAAATCAAAGTAATTTTTTTAAAGGAAATGCACTCTTAAATAAAATCTTAAGTCAATTTGTGGCATATCATGTTTAGATAACTAAAATAGAGAATGTTAAAGTTTAAGTGAGCTGTAAACTATTTCATCTTCATTATTATAATCTAGTCAGCCAAAATAGCAATTTTATATATAAATAAATAATAGTACTATATAATATATATTTTAGATGTAAAACTTATTTAATATATGATGTATTTAAACATATCAAATAAAATATATAATATAAATATGATATACTTTATCTATACATATGAAAACAAACAGAAAGTGGTTCTTTCTTGTGTCTGTCAATTTCCTGCTGGAAACTGGATTGAGAGTGAGCTGAATAAATTTACTGAGAACCCAGTATAACAGAGTGGGAGTAAATTCAAGGGCAGAACTTGGAATTTCAAATGTGGGAACCAGAAATCAATAGAAGAAAGATCTCTGTGTTAAATTTAATACTCTAAACAGTTATTGAAGCAAAGAACACCATCCAGAAAGCAATGAGAACTAGTGAATTAATACATATACTAAACAATAAAATGTTTGCAGAAAGGGAATTTGCCCTACTGAACCTCAATAGATTAGGCTAATCATTGATAAGACACTGCTAATTAATAAAGAAGAAATACATTCCCTTGATGTAGAAAATACATTACATTAGAAAAACAAGCTGCTCTGCTACCTTTTATGATTTTTTTTTGTTCATGATTTTAAGGGGTAAGTGAGCAAATTTTCTGGTATTTTCTGATATTGCTCTACCATCTGCTTCTTAAATGCAGCAATGACCTAGGTCTCTGTTCTCAAATACTCAAATTGTCCTTTGCTGGTACTTTCTGAAACAGTCTGTAAACCCATTCTTCCATTTTCACTTCCTGTCAAATGTTTATCAAATCTGCATCTCACATCTTGAACTTCATGTTCCCAAATGCCTGATAAGCATCTCCATTAAAGTATATTAAAGACAACTCAATCTTACATATCCTCCACTAATTTTTGAAGAAAAATTGGATGTTCTTAAAAATAAAACACAGCCAGTGTGGTGGCTCACGACTGTAATCCCAGCACTTGGGAGGCCTAGGTGGGCAGATCACCTGAGGTGGGGAGTTTGAGACCAGCCTGACCAACATGGAGAAATCCCGTCTCTACTAAAAAACACAAAAAATTAGCTGGGCGTGGTGGCACATGCCTATAATCCCAGATACTCGGGAGGCTGAGACAGGAGAATTGCTTGAACCAGGGAGGCAGAGGTTGCAGTGAGCGAAGATAGCATCATTGCACTCCAGCCTGGGCAACAAGAGCAAAACTCTGTCTCAAAAATAAATAAATAAAAAAAATAAAAAACAGCAGAAAAGTACAATACCCATTTCCCTATCACTCGATTGAATCTCAACAAGTATTGTGGTACGGTTTTTACCACTTTTTTATTTTTAAGCATAACTCCTCAATTATTTTTATAAAAATAGCATGTTTCCATTATAAATATTTCAAGCATTTCAAAAAGTATGAGGATAAAAGGAAAATATCAGATCGAATCCCATGACCCAAATCAGGAACACTGAGTATCATTGCAGAGAAATAGTATAGATTCAAACCTTACCACTAGTTCTTTGACACAACCACACCTTTACCAAATTCAATATTTAATTCACCTTTTATCTGAATAGATGTAGTGGTTAAGTAGACAATCTCCCATCCCACCCAGAAGAGCACAGAGGTGCTGTATTTATTGAGCTTGTTCATGTTGAGCCAGTCATTCAGTCTATTTTATTCCTACAAGGCCCATATGCTGGTTATAAACTTTTAAAGGTATTTTTTCCTTCAGACATTGTAGACTTTGTCACATTATCTCCTGACATCCCGTCTGTTAGTCTGCTTTCTTTTGTTTTGTTTTTAAAGAGATTTGAAAGGACTATGATAATTTTTACCCATGGAGCAATTTGTTTTCCTTCCTGGATTGCCAAATAATTTTTTTTCTTTCTCCAATCTCAATTTTGTTAAAGTTTTTAACAATTTAACTTCCTCTACATTTGTTAAATTTCTCAGTTTTATTACATTCTTTAGGATTCTTTTTAGATATTTACGTGCAGCTTTTTCTCCATTTTAAGAAAATACTTTTTATTGTTCACTTTGGACATCTGCATTCTAGAAATATATTACAATATTCCTTTATTTGTTTAAATGTTTTGTTTTTAAATGTATTTGCAGCGACTATGATCATCTCAAGCCTTTCCACTGTGACAGTGATTAGATTTTTAGTGGCTTATCTTCTCTTTATTTTTCTTTCTAATTTTAAAGTTCAAATTGTCTGACACTGAAATTTGCTCTGACCATGTAAGAATTCTGGTCATCCTTCCCACTGAGGACAGTTTATTTTCTCCTCTGAGCTATAGTTTGAGGCTCAGTATGCCTTAGAATGGATGATGAGAGGAAGTGAAAATTCTTAGTTGCGTTGATAACGCTATGGTCTATTTTAGAACAAATGGGCTATGCTTTTTCTTCTGATAATTGTAAAAATATCTGTACTGGAGTTCATTCTCATAAATGTCAAGAGCAAGGAAGGAAGACCAATTTTTATGTGATCTCAATTATTTACCCAGTTTAAGAATAGCCCTGAAGGATTTACCTTGTTCAGGAAAAAGCAAAAATTTCCTTCATTTGTTTTCCCCATTATGCAGACGTATTTGCATAAGTTCTTTCCACTAATTCTTAACAAAAAATGAAAAAGCAAATGATATGTTTCTCTCCAGATTTAGAGATAATATTAATAAGAATCTGGGATACTGTAAACTCAATTTTATATTACCAAGGAGTAGAGAAGTATACTTCTCCTTTACTCAAGGATCTTCTACAATGAAATCCAATGTTTACAAGTATAAGAGATTAGAATATTCTCCTTTTTAAAATTATCACATGAGTTGCTTTATTTCATTTGATCTTACCATGTTTAGCTTATTTCACTGAATTTCAGGAAAGTCAAATACCGAGACTAGTTTCAAACAGCATTTTTAACCTGAATTTCCAATCAGCTTTCTATTTATGCAGATCTGAAGATATCACTGTTTTTCTAGTCACAAAAATTCAAAACCCTGGAGTTCTTTTTTATTCCTTATTCTTGCTCCTCTAAAAATCCAATCAGCCATCAAAGTACATCAATTCTAAGCTGAGAAAACCTTGATGGCTCTTGATATTTTTTGTCTCTGAGCTGTATGTTCGTAGTTCCATCCTACATTCTTTCTATAATGGACTATTATGCAAACCTCTTAACTAGAATTCCAACCCTGTCCTTCTAAAATAATGAAGAAATAAGCCTTTATTGATACCCATTATACAAAATTTATCTTCTCTAATTATAAAATATTATAAAATATATGGCTTTTGTGTTATTAAGAACATTTCCCAAATTACTCACTTAACCAGGGACAGAACTGGGATTTGAGCCCATATGTGAGAAATTCCATTACTGTACCCATTCCACTACTCTAAGTATTTTTCCATTTATTTATATGATACCTAAGCCAGTATATGCATGGTGGATGCTTCCATTTTCAAAGAGTTAAGATTAAAAATGCTTTATGAAAATCTACATCTAAAACAGCATTAAAGTCTATATCTTTAAAAAAAATCAGCTTTTAAAATTAGATACCTAAATTAAAAAATAATGTTGCCCTATCTTCTTTCTGACTTATTACCAAAACCTAGTAAAAATATTTTGTACTAGAATATTAATGAGAATAATTATACTTACTCATTACACATTTATTAATGTTAAGAACCCTGATCAATTGGGAAGAAAGATAAAATGAAAGGAAATTATCCCTTTTCTTACAACTCAGTTATTCTCATTGGAAGTCAAATAATTGGGATATCTAAGTGTCATATTGCAAAAAAAGAAAAACTTTCTGTCTTTTTTCTCTCAATCAGTAACTCTAGTGATTACTTAATAATTTTATGCAGGAAAAAGGAGGACTATTTTTAATTACTGTTCATTTTAGTATAGGTGAAGCATTTTGGGACTTTTTCACCTAATATTTTCTTTTGATGTAAATGCTTTTTCAGGGGTAGGGGATCTAGAATTCACTGTGTTAGAGTTGTATGTATTTTCCAGTGGCCAAATGATATTCAATTTCATTATGCATTCTAATTTTAAATTTTTTTGAAATTATAAAGCTACATTTCAACCCATATGTGTGTAAGTAATGTGTTCTGGAACCTATTATGTATATTCAATAATATGTGTCCTTTAAAATAAATAGTAAAGTCCTCTTGCCCTTTGAAGAGCTGTAACTCTTTTTCAAGGAAGATATTATGATAAATTTCTGAATCAGCTTTGTGCTCATACTACAACTAACTTTGCTGCAGACATTGGATTTTCAATATCAAATCTCTATGGTCTAAATATTCAAATTGACTAATATCAGATAGTGAAAGAAAATAAGAAAATAGGTTTCACTAAGCACCTAATGTATGGCAAACTATATGTCAAGCCTATTTCATTTACAATATCATTAAATCCTAAAAAAGTCCTGTAGAGAAATACTTTATACAAACAAAGCAAGTGACTCAACACAAAGGCTCACAAATACACTCTTCTTAGAATATGTTTTATCAATTCAACTAAAATTTGCTAACTGTCTAATATTTAGTTAGCTTTGAAAATATGAATTTTAAACCTACTTACTTTAGATCCCTAACCTTGAAGTGATACTTATTCAATCTCAGATCAACTGAGTTAGATAATGATTGGCTCATGATAATAGAATTTCCAAGCAGCCACTTTCTGGTAGGCAGGAGAAATCAAGTAAATACCTACTGATTCGTGACATGAAGCAACGAAGCATTGTTGCTGACTGCTAGAAATTGACAACAATCAATCAAAGTGACATGTAGCAATTAGAAACAAGGTAGCTGTAATTGAACAAATGTGTCAACCAGCTTGTAAGCGAAAAGGTAGTCACAAATAGCTACAAGACCTAAAACACTGGATCTATTCATTAATCAAAGGGCAGATTTCATAGCTATACTCTGTAGTAATACTTCCAAATAAGGTCTACTTTAGTTTTCAAGTGTCATCTAAGTAAAACAAAATAGATACATGTACAGTCATACATAATTAAGGTGCAAAAGTATGTTTTACAAGAAATGTTCTATTGGCTTAACATTCATTCTTTTATTTTTTTACTTTTTTTTTTGGAGAGACAACACCTTGCTCTGCCCAGGCTGGTCTCAAACTCCTGGCCTCAAGTGATCCTTCCACCTAGGCCCAAACAAAATTGCTATGGTGTGAAAAGTTTCAAATGATTTTATCCAGCATTTTTGCAACATGGAATATTTTATCTCTTGAGAATGAAGGATGCTTCCCATAAAATAGTGCATTTTCAGTCATAGTAGCAGGACAACCAGAAATTGTTTATGGTGATACATTTAAACAGGAAGCATACAAAATAATACATTTTTCATTGTATTAATTTTGTTATTTGGTTCATAAGGGAGTTTAAAATGAAATAGATAATTTTAGTAGCAAAAGCTACTGTAGGCTATTTTGGTACATTTTCTGAAGTGCTATTCAGACCCCTGTGGTCAAAGAATATAAAGTTTTAGTTATGTAGAATAAATAAACTGAAATATCTAACCTAAAGCATGAGGACTATAGCTAACAGTATTGGATGGTATTCTAGAAATTTACTATGAGAATAGATTTTAAGTACTTTTTCCACACACACACACAGAGTAACTATATAAGATGAGGGATATGATAATTTGCTTGACTTTAGTAATTATTTTATTATATATACATATATCAAAACATCATGATGTATACCTTAAATATAGGCAATAAAAGTAAATTAAAAAATAACTTGGAAGACTGAAGTCCAAGGTAACATTCTAATATTTGTATAATAAAGAATTGTTTTTTAAATGAAATTCTCATCAAATATTTATACAATTTTATATGATATGCCTTTATAATCATTTATACATTTAAAATAGGATGGTGTGTAGCACACGATGATGGCTGTCAGCCATACTGGCTTTACTGCTTTTATTACTATAATGTATAATAAGGTAGGGTGGAGTTAATGTTAGTAAAATGTTGCTTAATTAGTTGTCTCACATAAGAGTAGGTAAATGTAGGGATTTTTAATCAAATTGAATATTTTCAAACCCTGATCTAAGTTTATATATAATTTATAGGAGATACAATATGTATATGCTCTTATTTGTAAAGATATGTAGGATTTTTTACTAGTTTGATTATGTTGAGCATAGTTTTGGACAATGGAATGCACTTGCAAATTGACTGGATGGTAGTAGTGGATATGTGACCACTGATTGTTGGAAATAAAACAAGTCCTTAGGGAAAGAAAAATGTAGATTAAACTAGAACATGACCCAGATTTCCTATATCTTCTTAGGGCTCATTCTGCTTCAGTGTATCATACTTGATTCTATCATAAGTATTTGAAATTTTGTAGTAAAACAAATATGTATAGATTTGAAATTAGGATGTGCAAATTTTATTCATGAGGAAGGAAACTAGAATAAAATTATTTACTTCATTTTTCATACAATCAGAGAATGAGCTAATGGAAAACCACATTGTGCAATCAGTGCAAAGTAACCCTTAGAATGATATGCTTTTCCTGAAAATAGGAAATTATGAAACTACTACAACTGTAGATAGTCCAAGTCATGCAGCTCCAAAAGAACCAGTACCACCACCTTTGTGGACAGAGGATGCAAACTACTCCCTGTGGCTTTTCTGAAATGTGTCTGGTAGAAAAGAGAGAACTGGTAAGCAAAATTTATTCCCAGTAATAAAGCTACCAAACATTGAAAGTACAAACATGGATAAAAAGTTAAAAAAAAAGTATGCTTCCTTTCGTCACCTTGATGAGCTATAGTTTTCAAATATGAGAAAAAGAAAGTAAATAGATCTCTCTCTATATATGTAAAATATATATAACTATATATTATAATTATTATATGTAATTATAATATTTTAATGTCTGGTGAATTTAGAGGTGAGTAATCTGTATGTTTCAGGCAATTAATGTCATGTTATTATTAAAGTTTTATGGGCTTCCTAATCAATGTTTAGATCTTAAAGCTATTAAGCCTTATTCATTCATATTATCTTCCTTTTCCAAAATTCACTGCACAAATCCTTAATTTTCACTTTTATCTTTTCTACATTTTCATATACTTATAACTGTCAGCCACTAGGGTGATGGAGAGATTGAGAGCCTTTCCTTTAAATCACAGAGAGGCCATGTCAAAAGGTCATCAAGGATGGAAAATGCAGGCACATTCTGAAACATCGAGCACTGTACTTCTAACTAGGTCTGATAGACACATTAAAAAATCTCATAAATGCAAATAGCATTCCAGAACAAAAGATTGTCACTTCTTTCTTTGAAAAATAACTGTCTAGCTTATCTGTCTTTCCTCACACTGACAATTGCCTTCGTAAAAGCAAAAGATACACAATATGGATTGAAAGGTGTATTTCATGTTTATGCAGAGAAAAAAAGTGCATTTCTAATAAATGAATAGTGAGATGTAAATGAGAAAAAAATACCTATATGGCACAGGAAGATCTCAGAAATAACAATTGAACTAAGTAGTCCCAACAAAGATTAGTAGTTCTTGGGCAGTAGCAACAACAGATCATTGATTTTAAAAACACTGTAATTTTTTTAAACTATAATCACAATACCTATTTCTGCTGATCTTTCAAAACAGACCTCCTTTGGTTAGTCATTTTAAAGATGACTGTATCAGAAGAAAGAATTGTCATCCAGCAGATGGCAACGAAAGGGAAAGAGACACATTTTATCCAGGAAAAACATAGTCGAACCTTCTTATAAATCCATGGGAACTCTGTGAAGAATATTCATAAAAATATTAATTAGTTGGCAGTTATCAAAAGTGACAAATTTATCTGATGTCTTTAGGATTTATATGTAAAAATAGCACAGCTAAAGAAACATCTATTGGTCTTGTAGTATTTATAAGGAAATATTCTATGCCTCATATAAATTTTTTTAAATGTGTAATATAATATCATATGTTCCCTGTTATCAAGAAATACAATCTAATGAGACATATAGGACATGTCCACAACTAAAAATACCGCCTGCCAAATGATTATTGGTATAATTAAGGGATATATAAACTGCGGGAGTACTTAGAAGAAGGAATTTAGTGTCTCTAATATGAACACTCAAACATACCTCTTACTGAATCAGTAAGAATTCCTTCAGCAGGAAGTTTTGGTGCAGACAGGAAAAATATAATAATGAAAAGACACTTATATAAAAGAAATGACAAGCTAGCATAAAGCTTTTGCAATAGCGCTTAACATATTTCTTCCCAGTTGGTTCTACTTCTACTATCTCGGTCCTTGTGGAGCCGTGGATATGGGGCCTTGTCTAGTCTAGTCAGTGGCTCTCTCTTTATCAATTTGACATAGTTTTTTGGCACAGTTCACTGAACTCTTTACATGGCAGTCAGGGAATCTTTCACCATAAAATACTACAAACCTCCTGGTATTTTAGAAACTATACACATGAATGAATGAAATGCATGAAGACTATTTCCCTCAAAATATATATTATAAAACCTCAGAGTTTGTATGACAAGTTCTATTGTACTATTTTACTATTATGTAAAAATTCTACTGTATTGCTATATTGTAGATATTATTGAGAAGATATATATCTTAATAATATCTTAATAACAAACATACTAAATATAATAAATATTATAATATGTGTGTACATATGTAATATTTACTATATTAACTATGTTTATACCACAAATATATATTATGTAATATTTTATGCACATATATAATTGTGTATATATATTCATATGTATGATATTCATATATAATATTCATATATATAAATGAATGAGACATTGGGCCTGCAATACTCTTACATGAACTGAAAATACATTTATTTCTTATGGAGCTAAAGGAGTTACAAGTGAATATAAATTACTTTAAAATAATAATATTGGCTGACCTTCCATAGCTACATGACACTAGAAAATACCAATGATTTATTTCTTTAATATTTAATAAATAACAACTTATAAATCTTCAGTATGTAGTTGGGTCACATATTGCTTTATTTTACCCACTCCATCAATTTTAGTTCATGTATTTAGAGTATGCACATTTAGAATGTTCATTTGTATAGTTGGATTAATATCAACCATGTTTATAATTGATTTGTATTTGCTGTACTTGTTCCTGCTTTCTTTTATTGTCTTATTCTCATTTCCTGCTTGTCTTTTATTTTCACTGCAAACTGCTTTTTCAGTTTCAACTAACCATTTTCTTATTCCATTTTCTCTTCTTCTTAGCATATCAGTTATACCTCTTTTTAAATAGTTTTTTCTTGTTGCCCCTAGAATGTGAAACATACATGTACAGGCATTCTAAGTCTACTTTTAAATAACACTATGCCATTTTACATATAGTCCAGTAATTTACTATGGGATATTTCCAATTCTTCTATTCAGACTACGTTTCTACTTGCTTTTTAGCTTGCTTGTAATTTTTTTGTTGAAAGCTGTATGTGGTTTATCAGGGAATAGAAACCAAGTAAAGTAAGACTTTAGTGTTAAATTTTATGTTAAACTGACTAGGGCTTGGGCTGTGTGTTTAGTTTAGAAGTTTAGTTTTCTGTTATGTCTTAGATATTTTTTCTCCCCTGTGGTCTTTGAGTTTTCTTTAGAACTCCTTTAGTGCAATCTGCACTGTGGAAATCCATTGTTATAACACTGGAGCCCTGTTGATGTGGTGGTATGGGGAGGGCAAATGTTTTATAATCATTTGTTTAACTCTCAGTCTTTTAGAAGACCTGTTACCCTTACAAGTGTTTTTTTAACTGCCAGATGAAACAAGAAGGCTTTAGGGATGATGTTGGCTGAGTGCTGTTCTCTCAGATCCATAAGGCTCTGATAGAGATTTTCTTCCTGCAGAGTAGGTCTTTGTTATGGAGATAATTTGCCATATTTCAAAGTGGTTATGTTCCCCTGACCCTGCCAAAAATATTGGGGTATATTGCTTGGCTTTTAACTCTGAGGACCTGGTATGGTACCTGAAGCAAAAACTCCACAAAAGTTCCTTTCCCTATCCAGCCCCCAACACCACACACATACAAGACTGTGGTTCCCAGGTATTTCTTTCTTTTATTCTAGTCCACACTTATCCCCAACAATTCATCAAAATTGCTATTCAAGCTTTTCTGTCACTTCACGGTTCCATTGGTTTCTGCTCCATGCAAGCTGACCTCAGCTCTGTCTCTCTAGAACTGTTTGTATCTCCAGTTTCCAGGGTACCGGTCTTTCCTGTGACTTGAATTGTCTGGTAGTTCTAAGAAATGTCATTGATTTTTATTTTAGCTTTTCTCTTGTTGTAAGTTTGGGAGTGATAACATTCATCCTCTTTACATGTTGTAGAAAAGCAGAAGTCCTGAAGTCCTGTGCTTTTTAAATTGTGTGTGTGTGTGTGTGTATGTGTGTGTGTGAGAGAGAGAGAGACAGAGAGAGAAAGGAGAGAGAGAGAGTGAGAGAGAGAGAGAGAAAGAGAAAGAGAAGAAAATTTTAAGTACAAGGCTAAGGGCAAGGCATCTATCACAGATCTAAGAATGATGCTGAATATTAGAAATGAAGAGATTTTCATTTGGGAAAATATTATTAAGGGTATGCTTATATCTAGATCTTGTGAGGACAATAAACCGCTATCATCTCCAAGATTATTTGGTAGCAGAAAGCACATAGTATGCATAGATAGGGTTTTCGGTAAAAAAAATACAGTTCTTAGGGTTCTGAAATATCAATAAACACTGTAGAAATGAGATGAAGTTGTGGCAATATTAAAGTTTTCAGCATATTCTTATAAAGCACGACAATTAATTTATTGTTAAGAATAGGTAATTTCTTTCGGATAAAACTACTGTAATGGGCCTTTTAGTTACCCAAAGGTCAACAGATAAGATTTAACTGAAACTGTGAGATTTAGAGACATAGAAGTTTCAAAGAGCTGGGAAATCATTGCTTTGAGGTAAACTGAGGCATAGGGAAAACTAAATTGTATTAGAAAAACATGGTATGGTTAGAAGTAAGAAACATTGGTGGAAGAGAAGGCATAATATGCACTCCAAATGTAACCTGTTAATTTCAATTTTTCTAGTTTGGTTAAAGAAATCATGACCAGATGTTAACAAACATTCTAGGCTAGTGAAACCTCTGGTCTCGTGCATACAACAAATTACAATTTACCTGTTCCAGAAAATTTAGGATGCTTCCAAGATTTCACTATAATAAACAACACACTGATAAAGATGTGTATGTGTGTGTTTGTATGTGTGTATTCATCTTTTCTCAGGGCACATATGTAGACACTTATTCACTAGAACAAATAACATGTTGTCAGAAACATTTTGTGCTCCTGGATATAACATAATTGGCAATTGTAACTGCAATCTGACAACAAGAATGTACAAAATATAATACCAGTTTCTCAAACTTATCTTATTCAGCCATAAAGTGAACGGTCAGATAACATTCTATGTTAACACATGTGTTAACACAGAATGCTCAGAGTTGTAAACTTTTCATCTTTTCTAACTTTTATCTTTTGATCACTTTTTTCTTTCTTAAACTGACTTATTTTTGTTTACCAAAAGGTTGTACATATAATGGCTATTTGTATTTTTTCTTTTATAAAGTTATTATTCTTTCTCAGGCAAAATTTAATATTAGGGTATATAGTCTTGTTTGTTGTTCAATATATTGAGATTATTTGTTACTTATTTAATGTTAGATTTATATGCTCTAAACTATGGTCTCTAGTGTGTTCTTTGTCTTCAATTTTGGAATTCATATATTTTTAATATCACTGATATCATTTGGATGTTTTGTCTCCTTCAAATTTCATATGAAGTGTGACTTCCAGTGTTGGTGGTAGGCCTAGTGGAAGGTGTTTGGATCATGTGGGAGGATGCTTCATGAGTGGCTTGGTGTTTATTTCACAGTAATGAGTGAGTTCTCATTCTATGAGTTTACATGAGATCTGGTTATTTAAGAGTCTTGCACCTCCTCCCTCTCTTTCTTGCTACATCTCTTTCATGTGATAAGTCTCCTCCCCCTTGACCTTCCACCATGATTGTAAGCTTCCTGAGGCCCTCACCAGAAGCAGATGCTAACACTATGCAGCTTGTACAGTCTGCAGAAGTGTGAGTCAAATAAATTTCTTTTCTTTGTAAATTACCCAGGCTGAAGAGGTTTTTTACGGCAACACAAACGAACTAATACAACTACCATTTTAAATTTTTAGCTAGTTGAATATATCAATCACTTCTATATCCACCTTATATGTTTTTCTGATGCTCAGGAAAAAATTCGTATAACTCTTAAATATTCACTTGCGTTTACTTCTGGCTTTGTATCTTTATATTCCTTATTTAACTTTCCAGCTTTTCTGGGATTTGTGTTTGTTGATGGTGTAACATCAAATTTTGAATACATACTTTTTCCTCAAAATTACCCAGTGTCTTGAACAACCTGAGAAACACTTAGTTTTCTACAACTATTTGAAAAAATGCCTGTTTAAATAATCATATTTTAAATAATGTAATATAATTTGAACTTTGGTGTCCTCATGACCCAATCTTTATATTGTTTTCAAAGATACAGTCATCAAAATCAGAAAGCTTGATGAATAATGACGAGCTTTACCCTAAATCTCCTTAAGATTTATCCTTTTAATCATGGAACCTCATTAAGCATCCTATTTATTCAGCCCCTCATTCTTAAGTGTTTCCACTCAAAGAAGACACTAAAATATCTCTCTCATATTCCCTATCCTCCTGTGCTCTTGATCCCCAACACAGAACTTTATGATTCTTTATAGAACATCACTCATCAGCCTAATGACATTTTCTAGAAACTCAATGTTACTTCTGTGTTAATCAAGGGAAGCACGCAGGGCCTACTAGAAAATATAAATTGTTATTTCTCTCATAACTATTTTTCTAAAAAATGTCATAGATGATAACATATTTTCTTTGTTTCATATAAGTGCCAACATTGCTTTCTGAGATTTCTATTTGATTCCATTAATGTATCTATTCTGTACCTATAAAACTTTATTATTATTACACCTTTACAATCATTTGGTAAATCATATTACGCCAGTATGTTCATTACTCTCTTGTTTAAATTGCTTTGTCATTGTTTCTTATTTGTTGTTTCACATAGATTTTTAAGATATTTTTCAATATTAATGAATACTCATTTGGAGTTCTAGGGAACTTATGTTAATACACAAAATAAAGATAAAGGCATATCTTCGTAATAATTTTCTTCTAATACATGAGCATACTGTAGATTTCTACTGAAGCTGAATTTTATTTTATTGGCATAAAGTAAATTGAAATAAAATTAATAGAAAACATAAAAATTGGCAAAGATAATAAAAAGTTGATAGCCCTGTATAATTTTAATTGACATTTATATAATATGAAGTAGAATGTAATGAGGTGGTTCAATTTATAGCCTGAGAAGAAAAATTCAGTTCATGTGCATTGCTATTATTCCATTTAGTATATTGAGTTATTATTTTTAAATAACCTTTGCTTAGTAAAATAAAATAATCAAACTTTACTAAAATGCTCCTCACCAAAATTTTGTAGAAATGCTTTTCAATATCTTACTACAGAAGACACCTAATAGAAACAGGAAATAGAGGAAAGCCTTTGAGGGAAAAGTGTGACCATTTTACATTTGAAATCCTTAATAGAAGTATTTGAGTGCATTTTATCTGAAAATTAAGAACCTGGGGAAGTGAGTAAGTTGAAGTAACTTAAAAGATGACTAAACATCCAATAAATTTTAACTGTTATTTTGTCAGTAATCGATGCAAGTGATATATTAAATTTGGAATATTTTTGAATGCCTTGGTTTTCTACATAAATAATGTCATTTTCAGTTGTATTTTTCTCTTATAGATTCTGAATATCAACTCCAGTATTTTTTATTTTATTTTGTTATATTGTCTTAAATTGCCTAAAATCTTCTGAGCAACGTTAAAAAGTGGCAAGCAGGCCCGGCGCTGTGGCTCACGCCTGTAATCCCAGCACTTTGGGAGGCCAAGGCGGGAGGATAATGAGGTCAGGAGATCGAGAACATCCTGGCTGACATGGTGAAACCCCGTCTCTACTAAAAATACAAAAAATTAGCCAGACGTGGTGGCAGGCGCCTGTAGTCCCAGCTACTCGGGAGGCTGAGGCAGGAGAATGGCGTGAGCCCGGGATGCGGAGCACAGTGAGCCAAGATCGCGCCACTGCACTCCAGCTTGGGCGACAGAGCCAGACTCTGTCTGAAAAAAAAAAAAAAAAAAAAAAAAGTGGAAAACAGAGGTGCAGCTTTATTTTATTTATTCAATAAATATTTACTAAGTTTAGCTTACCTAAGAAATATTATATTGATCTAGTCCTCAGGAAATTTACATTTTAGTAGGAAAGACAGACAATCTCTAAATAATAATATAAACAGACAATTATGAATTCAAAAAGTATAGTTTGTGTTGCCAGATAAAATAAAGAACACTCAGTAAATTTTGAATTTCAGATTAATAACAAATAGGTTTAGTTTTTTTTAAATTTTAGTATGTTTTATAAATTTTTTATAAGAATTACCCATGTATTGCATAGCATATACTTGCTTTAGTACCTTTTATGTTTCTATAACAGAATACCACAGACTGGGTAATTTATAAAGCTTTTCCTTTTTTCCAAAGTTATAAAAATTTTAGGTAAGCACATGATCAACTAGAATAAAAAAAGTACCTTCCCCAGTATCCTTTGTAGATAGATATGTTCATGTGTTTAAGTTTCAACCAAATCGGTGGAAGTGGAAGTTGCGCAGCCCTTCTGAGAAATATCCTGAAGTGATATTTGGGGTACATTGTCCCTTTCTTCTTCCATTTATTGGTACTGCTGCTTGGAATGTGTAATTTCTGGAACTCATCTTGGACGCTGAGTAGTAGAGCCACACATAGAGATGCTAAAGCTGAAAGCTGGAAGGAGCTTGGGTGCCTAAGTGTGCTATGACATAATTTCTTAGTCTTAGATTTGTTACCTCTGAACTTTAACAACTGGGGGCAAATATTTATTTAAACCACTGTTCTTTTTTTTCTCTGTAATTTGTTTCTATATGAATTCTAACTCACGCTTTCTCCTATTGTTTGTCCCCTCTTTAATTTCATTTTGCTTTTTCATTTTGTAGCTCTATTCACTGGTCTCTCCCTTCTTCTTCACAAATTATAATTTTACTTTATCTTCATTTTATCCCTTTTCTTTCTTTTTAAAAAATAATTTTAATGTGGTCAAATATGCATAACATGTACTTCTTTAACCATTTTAAATTGTACATTTCACTGACATTAAGTTAATTCACATTGTTCTGTAACCATTACCACCATCCATCTTCATAACTCTTTTTGTCCTGCAAAACTGAAACTCAGTACACATTAAACAATGTAACTCTCCATTCTCCCCTTCCCACAGCTCCTGACAACCACCATTTTTACTTTTTGTCTGAGTTTGACTATTTTATGTACCTAATATAAGTGGAATCATACAGTATTTGTCCTTTTTTATCTGGTTTATTTTACTTAGAATATTTTTAAGATTCTTCCATGTTGTGGCATGAATAAGAATACCATCCCTTTTTAAAGCTGAATAATATTCCATTGTACATGTATGTTACATTTTGTTTATTCATCAATGGACACTTGAGTTCCTTTCACATTGAGCTATTGTGACTCATGCTGCTATAAACATAGATGCACAAGTATCTGTTCAAGTTTCTGCTTTCAATTCTTTTGTCTGTATGTCCAAAAGTAGAATTGCAAAATCACATGACAATTTCATTTTTAATTTTTTGAGGAACTGCCATTGTGTTCCATAGCAGCTGCACTATTTTGCATTCTCACCAGAAATGTACATGGGTTCAAATTTCTTCACATCCTTTTTTCTGTTGTTGATAATATTCATTGTAATAGGTGTGAAGTGGAATGTCATTGTGGTTCTTATTTATATTTTTCAAAGCTTCAATGATATTAAACAGCTTTCAAGACTGTATTGGATATTTGCGGTGTTTTTGAAATTCCATGTGAGTTTTACAATGAATTGTTAATTTTCTACAAAAATAACACCATTGGGATTTTGGTAGGGATAGCATTTAATCTGTACATCACTGAATAATGTTGAGATCTTAACAAAGAATTCTTGCCATCCATAAACACGAAATGTCTTTCTATTTATTTGTGTCTGCTTTAATTACTTTCGGCAAAACTTTGTAGTTTTCAGAGGGCAATTGTTTTACCTCCTTGGCTAAGTATGTAAGTATCATTTTCTTTTTAATGTTATTGTAAATGAAGCTGTTTTCTTAGCTATTTTTTCTAATTCTTCAGCATATAGAAACACAATTGATTTTATATGTTGTTTATTGTATCCTGAAACTTTGCTGAACTTTATTAGTTTTTAGCTTTCTTGTGGAATGTTTAGTTTTCTACATAGAAGATGCTGTCATTTATGAACAAAGGTATATTTACTTCTTGCTTTCTATTTTGGATGCCTTTCATTTCTTTTTCTTTCCTAATTGCTCTGGCTAAGGTTTCCAGTACTATGTTAAATAAAAGCTGCAAAAGCATGTATTATTCTCTTGTTCCTAATCTCAGAAGAAGAGCTTTCAGTTTTTCGCCATTGAGTATGTTAAGTGTGGATTTTTTGGACGTTCTATATTATATCGAGATAGTTTCCTTCTATTCCTAGTTTGTTGAATGTGTTTGTCATAAAAGAGTGTTGAATTTTGCCAAAAGCTTTCTATGCATTTGGATGATTATGTGTTTTTCCCCTTCATTCTGTTAATGTTATGTATTACATTGATCAGTTTTCATATTTTGAACCATCCTTGCATACTAGGAAAAAAATCCCACTTGGTCATGGTGTATAATTCTTTCATGTGCTATTGAATTCCCTTTGCTAGTATTTTTTTAAAGAATTTTTGCATTGATATTCATCCAGGATATTGGTCAATAGTTTTCTTCTCTTGTAGTGTTTTGTCTAGCTTTGATATCAGGATAATGGTGACTACACAGAAGGCATTAAAAAGTATTCCTGTTCTTCAATATTTTCAGAGTTTGAGGATTGACATTATTTTTTCTTCAAATGTTTGGTAGAATGCACCAGTGAAGCAATCTTGTCCTGAGTTTTCTTTGTGGAGAAATTTTTGATTACTGATCGATTCTCCTTTACTAGTTATAGGTCTATTCAGGTTTTCTATTTCTTCATGATTTTATATTGTTAGTTTGTGTGTTTCTAGGAATTTGGTCATTTCATGTAGGCTATATGGTTTGTTGGTGCTTGATTTTTTGTAGTAATATCATATAATCCTTTTCATATCTGTATAATTAGTGGTAGTATTACCACTTTCATTTCTGATTTTAATTATTTTTGTCTTCTCTCTTTTATTCTTAGACAATCTAACTAAAATTTTCTCCATGTCTTTTCAAAGAACCAATTCTTGATGCTATTCATTTTTTAAATTGTTTTTCTCTTCTCTAGATTATTTTTCTCTGTTCTAAACTTTAGTATTTTTTTCTTCTACTAGCTTTGTATTGTTTGTTCTTTATCTAGTTTCTTCAGGTATAAAGTTTGATTTTTGACTGGAGATCCTTCTTTTTCAATATAAGTATTTTAGGCACTAATTTCCTTCTTAATTGCATTTCATAAATTTTCATATGTTATTTTAAATTTTTATTTCTCTCAATAAAAATTTTCTAATCTTTATTGTGCTATCTTTTTGGCCCATTGGATATTTAAGAGAGTGTTGTTTAATTTCCACATATTTATGCATGTTTTAATTCCTCTTCTAATATTAACTACTAGTTTCATTTCATTGTGATCAGAAAAGATAATTTGTATAATTTTAATATTTTAAAATTTTTAATCATTTTTAATTTAAAAATGTAAAAATGTATTAAAGGCTTCTTTGTACCCTAACTTTGGTTTATCCTGGAGAATACTCAATGTGCTCTTTTCATCCTTTAATTCCTCTATTCCTCTTTATTTTATTGTTTACATAAGATGTAACCAAGACTATAATCTTTCCATTTATTGCATTTTTAAATAAAATTAATTTAGTTCATCTGAATTTTAAATAATGAGACCAGATTTCTTGTTTATAAAGGAGAAAAAAACATGTATACGTATTATTTTGCATGTATATTTTCCTGGGATGTTTTTACGTTTTTAACAGTTCTTAAAAATATCACCCATTATTGTTTTTAATGATGCACCCTCCTGCCAGGTCTTCCCTCATTTTTAAAGAACTATTGAAAACACAGTCATGAGTAAGACCACTTGAAAACAGATAACCTTAACTTTCAAACTTGAAGAATGTGTAAATTAAAACTGTTTATCCATTTTCAATACTTCTAATGTGTGAGTTTTCTGCAACAAGCAATTCTCCAATTTTTTTCTGTGGATACCAACTGGTGTCCTACAATTTAGTTCAATTCTGCCACTAACCACCCAGAGTCAGTATAGATTCCATAGTGCCACACTACTTCTCCCATTTCAGATTCTAGTCACTAGAAATGGTTGACTAGGACACTCACACTTTTTTCAGACTTGGCTATAAGTTGGAGTTTCCAACAATCCCCTCCTCATTTTCGATAATTTACTATAATGGCTCATAAAACTCAGGGAAACACTTTACTTATGTCTGCCAGTTTATCATAAAGGACATTATAAAAAGATATAAATGTCATCCAGATGAAAAGGTACATAGCATGAGGTTCAAAATTCCCAAACACGGGAGTTTCTGTTCTTGTGTAGTTGGGATATGTCACCACCCATCATGGAGATGCATTCGCCAATACAGAAGCTTTCCAAATCCCATGCTTTGGGATTTTTATGATGGCTTTATCACATAAGTATGATGGATTATCAATTCAATCTTCAGGCTATCACTCCTCCCTAGAGAATGGTGCTGGGGCTAAAAGTTCTAAGCCTGAAAATCTCCAGGATGCCAGCCACCCTGAAGCCCCAAAGCAGGTGCTACAGAGTGTTAACAGCTCTTTCATTCCTGACATCTGCAGCCTTATAAATGAGGGTGCATGGTGCCCAGTGGCTCAATATCCCATTGCTCAGCCAGCAAGAGGGGAGTGGTACAGGGTTACAGCTCTGTTCACACTTGCTGTTTGGAGGGCCCTGAGTTCTTGTCCCACATTCAAGAGGAATTAGGTTAAACTGACATCTGGCAGGTGAGCAAGATGAAGAGTTTTATTGAGTGATGAATCAGATCTCAGTGAGAGGTGGACCTGAGTTGGGCATCCCCTACCAAAAGTCGGGTAGCCTCCCCAAAATGTAGCTAAGTCTGAGGTTTTTATAGCCAGAGAATGGGGGAGGTGCCGGCCATAGGAAGCACTGGGAGATGTAACATTGAATTGATTGAAAAGCATTATTCAGAAATAACCAGTTAGGAAAGAGTGGGCAAACAGAAATATAAATTTTCACTCTTGGTAGTGGGTTTCATCTGGAACCAGCAGCCTGGGCTTTCAGGCTTCAGGCTGTTTTTGGCTTGAAGGTGTGGTTTCACTGGGGACCTGCCTTTGTCTGCCTAAGATTTGTCTGCCTCCTGCTGCTATGAAAGGCTTGGTCCTTCTAGTGTCTAACCCCCAATCTTGAGTTATCTAAGAGCCCACCAGGAGTTACCTCATTAGGACAAAAGACATTCCCATCACACAGGAAGCTCCAAGGGATTTAGGACGTTTGTGTAAGATGCACCTATTATCCCCCTTACTCAGAAAATTACAAAAGTTTTAGGCGGTCTGTGTCAAGAAATGGGGGAAAGGATCAAATATATATTTCTTAATATGTCACAATGTGTTAAGATCACCACATCTAAAGTTAGTGATTGTATTCTTATTTCTAAGCAAACACATTCCCAGGCATAATTTCCTCACATCTTTCCATCATCTAGTGTTTTAAATGAGATAAAACAAATAAACTAAATAAAATCAACAGTAAAGGAAAAAGCAATCCCCATAACTCAGTTCTAAGCCAATTAGAGTTTATAAGAACAAATATGTATTAATCACCTAAATTATAAGAAAAACTTCAAACGTTTTTAATAATTATGATAAATAAATGAAACTTTTTAAAGTAACTTTAGTTACTTTCCTGGAATTTTACAGAAATGGCTAAATTTCTATTTTATAGTGATCTGTTTTTTACCACAATGAAAATAGAAAGGCTTGGATTTTAATGTCTCTACTTTTATTATTTATACATTTCACCTGCATATTTTACTCATGACAACTGAAATGTTCTAAAAGAAATATGCAAAATAGATCTTCTGATGACAATCGATTTTATTTTGAAAAGATCATATGCCTTAATCCCTAAGGTAACCACTCAGTCAAAGGCTGAAATAGTACAAGATTTGGATGCCATGTCATATCAGAATTCAAGACTTACTTATTTTAAAAACTTGTTATAGTACCTTTTTCTTTGTAGTTTTTGAGATCACTATGAAATTCTCCTGAAGGTATTTATAAAAATATTTGACCATCAGACTCAGTTGACACAAGCTAGCAATACCTTTGCAAAAGAAAGAAAGAAAAGTTCAACTGAACAATTGTGGTAGGCAAAATATTAACTTCCTTATCATTATTCCCTATACCTATCTATTTTCTAGCACATGAAATACAATCTTTACTTGGATTTTCAATAGGTAAACACATCTATTAAATAATCTCTATGTATTTATCATCCACCATCAAACCAATCCATTTTACAAATTACACTTTAAAAGACACAAATTTACTTTTAATATGTATCTATTGATGTCATAAATCATCATATTCATAATTAAATTGTCATCCGACTGAGGCAGGGACACAGAAAAAAATAAAACAGCTTAATGAGCTTTCTCTAAGCCATTGCCTACCAGGTTTAAAAAAAACAAAAACAGTTCAGTCTTTTTATGTGAAAGAAATGTTTCTTTAAACCTACTATAAACTAGTGGATTTACAGTTATAATTATTTTTCTCATTGACTTTTATATTACACTTGGGACCCTGCTGTTATTCAGGATTTGCTTTTAGATCTATTTTCATCAGACAGTTTTCCAAGTATATTTGCACATCTCAATTCAGTTACATTGAAATTATTTTTAATCTAAAATGCATGTTTTAGTTATTTATTTCCTTTTCCAATCTGAATCATTCTGCCCTAATTTGTGTAAAAATTCATGCTGACTTCTTTTTCCTTGTTTATGATTTGTGAACCAACTTTCATCCATCTAATTAAAACTTTTGTGAAGGACAAAACATGAAATAACTGCAAGGAGGCAGTCTGAAGTTATCTGAAATGATTCCAGCATCAGTGATGCAACTTTCTATAGTACCTTCAAGTGTTTGCAGACCCAAATAAGTAAATTGCTTGGTCTTTCCTGAGTGTAATTAGTACTTAATTATAGATTGGATAGATTGGTGCAAAAGTAATTGCAGTTTTTGTTATTGAAAATAATACTACACTCTGGTGACTTGATGAACCTATCTGACAGTCAGTTTAAGATGTTAGCAAAATGATTCCAATGATATTCTGTTATTTATAACAATAAATAAATAGTTTGAATATAACAAAAGATTTAGAAAGAAAGGAAACCAAATAAAACTAATTACAGACTTTACTCCTATTTGGAAAAGAAAAAGATTGCGAAATAAAAACTATGAGAAACCTAGGCTAACATGAACAGTGAATAAAAGAAAAGCAGTAAGCCTCAGAAGGATGTTGATATGAATGAAAATAGCGATATTAAACCTCCCTTCCCACACACAGACAAATCTAGAACTATTGCTTAGTTTTTCTGTCGGTATGGAGTCTATTTTCTTTCTATGAAGCTCTTCAGTATTGCTGAGTGAGTAAGCCAAATGTAAATGAGACTATTGAAGGGTAAATGGACCTAAGAGGTGAGAAAATGTCATGCTAATAATCAGAGAGGTCTCTAAAGGTCATGGGAGAAAACTACATAAGGGCCACAATCAAGTTTTTCGTTTGGTCTCTGAGACTTGCTAGAAAATTACACTAATATTGATGAAAAGAAGATTCCTAGTACTCTCTAAAATGTCTATATAAAATAAATAACATGTTTTTCTAGAATTTCACAGACAATATAATTCTTGAGGCCTATAATAAACATTCATTACACCCACTATATCAAACAAGCATATCCCTGCTATTAGACATTTGATAACATTTAATCTTGAAAGTTTAAACTGAATAGTGAAAAAATTATTTTAAAAATGGTTCTAAATGCTCACTTCACTATGTGTTGAATATGGCAGTGGTAATTTGATATTTATACATCCAGTTATGGACAAGTCAGTATCTATCCTTTTATAAGATATTAATATATAGTTGTGGATTTGCTTTGTATTAAACAAATGCTTTTATATTTGGATAATAAAATTAGTAAAATGTACATGTATATTTTATTTACTCATGTTGAACAAAATTCTGATACTTTTTGTTTTGGGTTTATTTTGGCTTTGTGTATCATTTATTAACATACTAAATTTATTAGCAAAATAATATAATGAGAATATCTATATTTCAAGTTTATACATTCTCAGGTCTAATGTCCATATTACTTATGATAGAATAATAAAAATATAAAGTGAATAAAAGATGCAATTTGAATAAAAAATTCAATACAGTGATTTTTAACGATTTTTTTCTATATAAGAAATTATTACGAAATAATAATTTATCAAATACAAATGATACGGCTTTTTCACTCCCTTAGTTTGGAGAATGAGAAAAAATGGCACCCAGCAGCTTCTTCTCTCTTGTTGTTTAACAAGCAATAGGAAATATTTCAGCTCTTTTACTACCACCACCAGCAGCTCAGCAAGCAGGAGTGTTATAGATCTTTTGCTCCTGCAGTTTGGTGAGTTTTGGGTTCTTGTCCTGTGACTAAGAGGAATAAGGTACATGGACACTGAGGAGTGAGTAAGGCAGAGTAGAATTTTATTGGGTGACAGAAAGAAAGGTCTCAGAATCAAGAGGGTACCCAAAAGTTGTTTGTGAGGCTGAGTCCAGGGTTTTTATGGGCTTAGAATAAGGGAGTGTGTGCTGATTGCTCCATGGGTGGTCTTGGAAAAAGCACCATTTGATTGGTTACAAGGCGTCATTCAGAAGGAACCAATCTAGAGCGAGTGAGTAAGATGGTGATGGAAGTTCTCACTCAAGTCATGGACTGTATCTAGAACTGGCACCTCAGTTTTCAGGCTTTAAACTACCCTTGGCTTGAAGGTCGAGTTTCACTGGGGACCCATTGTTGTCTACTTAGGAATTTGTCTGTCTCCTGTCACTACCAAAAGCCAGAAACATGTTAATCCAATCAATGAAGTGTACTTTATTTTTATCTTGATAGAAATACAAGGAAAGCATTATCATAACAAAATAATACACTTTCATTCCATACATCAGCATTTCTCAGATAACTGATTTGGGCTGTTTATTTCATTCATATTTGAACTACAAATTTCAGCTTGTGTTAGAAAGCAACAAGTCCTGGTTTCGTATTTTTAATCACATGCTGGCCAAATTTAAAAATCTGAACTCAGTTTTTTGTCAATTTTAACTTTTTAAATGTTATAGAAATAATAAGTAGAAAATATTCTCCCTTGAGTCTTAGTTTCAGTTTGGATTTAAAGTAAAGGCAATGTTCATCAACAAATGCTGCATGATGTTTAAACTTCCTTTAATTTAACTTAAATATGATCCTACAAAAGCTATCAAAAAAATTAACTATTTTGCTAATATTTATTTTTGAGGAGACGTGAAATTTATCTGGGTAACTGAAGTCAAATGTGCAATCAAGGGGTTTATTATATAGGAGAAAACATTTGCATAAATTTACTTATAAACCACACATTCATTACATATATTCATGAACTAAAAGAAAGACAAGTAAATTCAATTTATTCTTGAAATGCTATTCCATCTTAAAACAAATTATACAGATGACTACCACTGTCCATAACATGAGGATTTAGAAATTATCCCCTCTTTTGGTAGTCAATTGTCAGAAATTACAGTGTGTGTGTGTGTGTGTGTGTGTGTTATTGTTGTTTTTTTTTTTTCCTACAAGATGATGTTAAAATAAGTGTTTGAATGCAATTTCAAATGTCATTGTTGGAGTTGTGGAAAAATGATAGGGAAGAAAAGGCAGTCACAAAGGATGCATTACAATCGGCTATCACAGTGGATACCTGGAACTTAGTCCCATTGAGAAACTCTGGAAAATGGCACAAAGTCACACTTCATAATCTCACTTGAGAGGCATAGGAGCTGCTATATTTATGTATTATTTCCCAAGATGATTATTTGAAGACTGCTCATAGAGTGGTGTGAATTCCATAACCCATTCATTCCCAGCACTCACAATGCACAGAGAGCAGCCTTCTGTGCTGTCAGAACAAGTCCTCAGACACAGAAACACAGAGATTGGTACTGGGAAATTAGCCATAATTTACTGAACCATTCCAAGTATTTGGGCAAGGCTTTGCTATGAATACTCCTATCTTTACCTTACATTGCTCAGAACCCCCTCAGGCTCTAAATTAAATTCATAGTTTATTTAATGTTATTTATGGTATATCCCTTAATGTTATTTATGGAATATCCCTTTTTAAGGGATGGTCAAAAATTTTTTAAAACACAAACAAAACCAACAAATTACAGGATGATGGAGAGTAGGTCAAGCTTTAGCTCTGCTTTTTTAGTGGGTGCTGAGTCTGGCCACAGCTGATATTCTTTATATCCGTCTTTTACTGCTCCTACCAGATTTCCCTCAACTTGTGTCAGCAGTTCAGCTAGTCCAGAGTACTTTCCCAGTGTGACAAATTATACTTTCATGCCTGAAGGTTCCAAATCTTTGGTTACCAATTGCTTTGTCAGATTGTGTCTTATACAATTGCCATTTAAGATTTTGATTTAATGGAAGCACTGAGATAACCCAAGGAATTGTTTTAACTACAGACATATTTCCTTCTACCCTCATTGCACAGCAACAACCCCACCTTCTCATAAAAATTATGGTCTGTTATCCCTGCCAGTATACTAACTCCTTTTTTGTGTGCTGTTTTAATGACATAAGGAGCTCAAAATAAGTTGAATGACATAAGAAGCTCAAAGTTAGTTGAATGAATACTTTTTTTTGGTAGTATCTTTAATATGTTCTTGGGTAAAAGTGTCCCTCCCCTCATAACAAAGACCTAGAAGAGGTCCAGAAGGCCAAAAATTGCTCAAAAAAGCAAAAATATTCTTAATTGCATCACTGGGAACATAGGTGAGAAAACACTGAGGCATAGGCATTCTATGTATCAGAAATACATTCAGTCCAAAGGATTCCAGGGACATTTTATTCATTGTTGCACTACCTTTGCTATATTGAGTACTGCTTGTTCCAAAGCACTGTTCAAGATAATTAATCAGTCAATGTGTTAGCCTTTGAGTAGAATTGCTGGTTAAGGCACTGCAGAAAGAGAAGGAAAACACATATCCATTCCCAAGTCAAAGCAAAAATTAAGCCAGATAAAGTTAAACAGGCAAAGAAGACTTTTTAATCCAAGAAGATTGCAATAAGAAAGGAAGCTGAACTCCACTGTAAAAAAGATTGGCGAACTTTTAGACACTGGAATGAACTAGTGAAAAAATATTGGAGGACTTTGAGGCTGGGGTTGATCAATGGCATCTGTCCAGCACATTGATTTATTCCTGAGTTTCTAAATATTTTTCTCTGTGATTATCCTATCAGTTTACTGATTGTTGCCCATTGAAAACAGGCTCCTACCCTCCCATGGAGATTAGCAGATAGGGGTTCCAGCTCCTCTGATGTTTACATTTCAAAGAAATTGTTCCCAGGTCCTTGAAAAAGACATTTCTTGGGTTATACAACTGGCAAGGGTCAGGAGATTTACATACATTTCAAAGTGACAGGAAAAGAATACACAACGGAAAGGTTTCCGTAGCAAATGTTATAAGACTAGGCAAGTCAGGTGTTCATAGTCAGAAAGAAATCCATCTAAAATTTAGTCAAGCTAAGGAGAACTTTAAAGAGTATGTGAATATGTGAATCCAGTATAGGTAAATTACTACTTAAGGGTGAAAAGGATCCAATGTAATCAATATATCACACAGTGGCTAGGTGAGCTTTTCAAGGGATGATAGCAATACTTAGGGCTAAAGTTTATTCTCTACTGCTAATTGGTTAGCATTCAGGCATGGCAATATCTATTACAGGAAAAGGGAGTCCATATTGGGCCCAGGAATATTTACCAGTTCTGCTAAGGCTATTCCTTTCATTAGAAAAATTCTTGCTTGGTTCTACAGTAATTAAGGACAGACCATTTTTGCTGTTTTCTGTTCTTTTATTCTTTTACCATTTTTGGTTCTTGGTTTTATTATGTCTTTTTTTTTTTTTTTGAGACAGAGTCTCACTCTGTCACCCATGCTGGAGTGCAATGGCGCAATCTCGGCTCACTGCAACCTCTGCCTCCCGGTTTCAAGCGATTCTCCCTGCCTCAGCCTCTCAAGTAGTTGGGATTACAGGCGCCCACCACCACACTCGGCTAATTTTTGTATTTTTAGTAGAGACAAGGTTTCACCACGTTGGCCATGCTGGTCTCGAACTCCTGACCTCACTTGATCCACCTGCCTTGGCCTTCCAAAGTGCTGGGATTACAGGCATAAGCCACCGTTCCCTGCATATTATATGGCATTTTTAGCAATGCTATAATTAATAAATATGGGGTGTGTCTTTGTTGACTTATCCAGATATATCTGTAGTATTAATTTCTACTTCAGTTCTTGAGTCAAATATACATGTGATGATAACATTGCAGGTAATTTTGATAGAGAATGCCAAATTTCGCTTTAAAAAATTAGATTCCTACTTTGTGGGTGTATGAAAAGATCAATTAATTTGATTAAGCCAATTTCAAGAAAGATCATGCTATAATGGCCATGCTATTTAGGTTCATCTGGACTCCTGGTACAAAGATTTTCCACGTTCCAACCCACAATATGAAACCTCCCCCACCCTTGGCATTCTTCAACTCATGGGATTTGTGTTAAAGTTAGCAATGGAGTTTGATTAATTAATTAAATCCTCACACAATTGAAGCATATGCATATACATAACAAGTTCACCATCCAGAATGTTTTTAGTAACATTTTTTATGCTAGTATAAACTCAAAATACCTCAAATGTCTATCAGCAGTTAAAAAGACATACAAATTTTGGTATATTAATAAACGAAACATGATACAGCCATGAAAATACATGAACCAAAGTAAAACTTCATGCAAAAATAAAATGGATTACACAAACATGTAAAGTGACTGAAGTCAGACCCAAATGAATACATACTATATAATTCAGTTTACATAAAGTATAAAGTAGCCAGAAGTATAGTATTGTGTTAGAATTCAAGATAGTGCTTATTTTGGGGAAAGGGAGGCTAGAATTGGAAGGGAGATAAAATAAATTTCTGAAAGGCAGGCAATCCCTTGTTCTTGACCTGTTTGTGATTACACAGGCATTTATGTTAAAAACATGGAGCACCGTATGCACTACATACTTTACTGTACATGTATTACGGTTAAAAATAAAAAATAAAAAGAACACAAAATTAAAATCTCATAGTTGCACATGCTAACCATTATATCGCAAAACATGGTTACAATTTTCTCAGCACTTTGTAAATATTGCTTTACTAAATTTTTGTTGGTGTTGTTCATCAAAACGATCATATTATAATGTCTTGAGAATAGAAGCAAGAGGTGTGGAAAACTTTTCCTGATATAAACAATGTTCATTAAATATTCTTTCTGATCATTTTATTTCAGAATGGTAACATAAAGTCATTTATATCCTAACGATATCTATCTAATCCATCAACACATACAAAATTGTCAGAATACCTACATTTAAATAGTACATTTCATCTTATCTTTTCTAATGTTTTGCCAATTATTTATTTTATTAACTCAAAATAAAGAGAATAGAATTAACTATTAGTGGGGACACATCAAAGTTGTAAAATTTTATCATGTATTTCCAGAATAAAATATATGTTACCATTTTCATAGCAAATTTAAAATACTTTAAAATGACAAAGGGAAAATTGGACGACAGAAAAACATGTAAAATGGTAGGTTAATTAAACCTTATTATAATATAAGAATATTCCTGGTAAATTCCCATCATGAAATTAAAAACTATATTATCAGTTAAAATTTTTTGCAAAAAATAACGTAACACATTTTTATATTTTTACTGAATTTCCATTTTATGTCCATATCAATTTAGATATTATTTTTGAGCAGCTTCTCAAGCTTTTTGCCCAATTTTCTAATGGATTGTCATTCTTTTATTTATTGATTTACAGAAGTGCCTTATATAATCTGAAATCAGGTTTGTTAGAGATATTTATTGTAACTATTTTTCTCCTATGGTTTACACTCTTTTTTCTTAATGTTTCTTTTGATAAAAATGAATTTCCTGTTGTAATAATATTTTTGTTTAAGCTTTTAGTTTCTATAGCTATGAGAGATATTGATATTAATATATTTCAATATTATTTTCAGGTTTTAGTGTTAAGAATATGTCACATTATAAATTATGTTAGGAAAGTATATTGTAACTCTAGGTTTTTTGAATAATGTCATGTAAGATCCTGGAGATTTCCTTCTTAAATATATGGAAAAATTGACTGTTTAAAATTAATAAAATTTAAGGCAGTGGCCCCATTTCCACAGCTCCACTAAGCAAAGCCCTGGTGAGTACTGTCTACAGTGGTTCTGCCTCTGTGGCAGGCTTCTGCCTGAGGATATATCCTCCAAAACCTAGGTGAATGTTACCAAGCCTCCAGCACTCCTGCATTCTGGGCATCTGCAGACTCAATACCATGTGGAAGACAGAGGGGCTTACACCTCATGCCCTCCAAACGCTTCCAACCTCTCCCCATTGCCCAGTTTCAAAGCTGCTTCCACATTTTCAGGTATCTTTACACCATCCCTCCTTTGGTACAGATTTACTGCATTAGTCTGTTTCATGTTGCTGTAAATATCTGCGGCTGGGTAATTTATAAAGCAAAAAGGTTTTATTTGGCTCACACTTCTCCAGTATATACAAGAAGCATGGCATCAGAATTGCTCCTGGTGAGGGTCTCAGATTCCCTCCACTCATGGTAGAAGGAAAAGGGGAGGCAGTGTGTGCAGAGATCACATAGTAAAAGAGGAAGGAAGAGAGTAGGAGAGGGGTGATGCTAGCTTATTTTTAACAACAAGCTCTGGAAGGAACTAATAGACCAAGAACTCACTCACCTCTCACACTAGAAGGTTTAATCTATTCATGTGAGATCTGCTCCCATGACACAAACACTTCCCATGAGGCTCCACCTCTAACACTGGGGATCACATTTGAGAGTGATCACACTGGGGATAAACATCCAAACATAATGGAATTCCTTTCAACTCATTTTCATTATAGCTTGTCTCTATTTTTTTAGTACTGTGTCTTTCATATTAAGTATAAATAAGGTATTAATCGCAATATAAAATTCATCACTATTCTGTCTTTCTGCCTTCACAGTGTTTTAGTTTGCCAAGTCATCACTTTTAATGCTTGGATATAATGTTCAGATGCTGGTTTTTCAAGTATGTGTGTATATACATATATATATATATATATATATATAAAAAATATACCAATAGACCAAGAATATTATCCATGCAAATGTCCATAAAGGTTACAAGAAATAATATTTACTCTAATAAGTCAAAAATACATCACAATTTTGAGTTTGACAGTGAAAGATTTTATTTTCAAAATTTATTTAATTGTTTACATGATATTATTTATTTAATGTGAATAAGGGTCGCCTTAGCTAAAGGCCATATATTTTTGGATACTTTTCCTCCCCACATTCAGTATTCTGTTTTGTTTAAATACAAGCATATTTATTCTTTCTTTCTTTATTTTTTTATTTTCTTGAGATAGAGTCTTGATCTGTAGTCCATGCTGGAGTGCAGTGGTGTGATGCTAGCTCAAAGCAGCCTTGAACTCCTGGCTCAAGCAATACTCTTGCCTCAGCCTCCAGAGTAGCTGGGACTACTGGCATGTGCCCCTATGCCTAGCTTTTTTTTTTTTTTTTTTGTAGAGACAGGGTCTTACTTTACAAATATCTTTATTCTTAATGAGCTTTTGCTACTTTCTGCATGTTTTAAAGGCTACATAGCTAAGATTATTACACAATAAATTAGGAGAGGATCTTAAAATTTCAAACAATTCCAAAGAGGAAAAAGGAAGGTTGTGAATCCTGTGTTGTCTTTATAAATGAAACACGTCCCTAAAGGAGCTAAATTGGGATCAAGGAACCAAGAAAAATCACACAGTAAAGATAATCTATTTTATTATCTATGTGAAAGTTTAAATGTATTCTTATAGGAAACATTGACTCCATAGAAAATTAGTATCTTTAAATAAAATATTATGAAATATTCTTTATAAGAAACTCTACTTCAATCTTACCTATATCCATATTTAAGCAGACTGCCTGAGCTCAGGAATTTGAGATCAGCCTGGGCAACACGCCAAAGCCTCATCTCTACTAAAAATACAAAAATTAGCTAGGCATGGTGGCACACGCCTATAGTCCCAGCTACTCGGGAGGCTGAGGCACGAGAATTGTTTGAACCCTGGAGGCAGAGGTTGCAGTGAGCTGAGATCCTGCCACTGACCTACATCCTGGGCAACACAGCCAGACTCTGTTTAAAAAATAAATAAATAAATAAATAACATCTCTCCTATCCTTTTGAATTTTACATATGCTTTGCAGTTTATTATATACCTAATATTTTACCTTCTCATTGATTCATCTATAAACATTGCCTTTGGACAATCAGAAGAATAAATTACTCCCTTTTAAAACTTCATATTTGGCTGATAAGATTATTTTTTTCTCCAGTGTTGTGTGGTTCATCATATTAATATTTTGCATTATTTGTACTTTATATATAAAAGAAACCTTGCTCATTCTGAATTTGTGTTTTTAAACATTCTAATGACAGTAGATTTTTTAATTTTTAAAATTTTTTAAATTTGTTAAGTTTCAGGATTATGTGAGCTACTGTACTTCTTTTTAAACTTCACATTTAATCTTAACATTTTTGTTGCTTAATTTGAAAAAGAAGTTCATAGATTACATTCACGATATTAATTTTCAGGTAAAGTGATAAAACACTATAGCAAAACTTCAACCGAATATTGTAGATGTTTTTTCTTTATATTTAACATTCTTAAATAGAGTCGAAATCACCATTATTATACAAATGTGATCACAAAATGATGCTAGTGATGTCAGTGTAGAAGCTGAAATGACAATTCATATGGCACAAATGGTATTGCCAGAGGTGACATGATTTTCCAAAATGTTGAACCACTCTAGGTTACATTTCAAAGAAAGCAAAATACAATCTCCTTATAATTTATCCAGTACTTTAATTTGACAGGCATGAAAGCTATGTAAAATTTATTTTATATTTCTGTGTAAAATGGAAGGCTATATTTAAAGTAGACTTTTTATTCTGGTCATTTGTCTATTACGTAACTTTATTTTTCTTACAAACTCTGATAATAGGTTGTCTATTTTCCTATTCCTTCTTTCTCTCCCCCAACACACATTATCTATTTCTAATCATTATCTACTTCTAATCATTATTTCTCTCCCAATTCACACACACACACAGTCACGTACAAAACATGCTCTCATATACACACAGTCTGAATGTAAACTTCTGAGAGAGATCTATGTCTATCTTCCTCATTGCTGTAACCTCTACACATTGTAATTATTCAATAAATATTTGTTAAAGAAATAAATAATTTTTATTTTCATCATTTTATTTGAAATAAATGTACTGTTCCTCTAAGTGAATTACATATAATCATTTAAAACCCAAAGTTATTATGATTAGAACAATTCAGCCAGAACACTGCAGTGATAGTACTAGTAGCTGTCTTCCATGGTTATTTTATCGTTAACTACCAAAAAACCACAGCATTTAAATCAGAAAATAAATATTTTGTAATCTGAATTTCTACACTAAAAGTCAAATGAGCTAACTCTAATAATTGTACTCTATGTTATTCACTTACAAACTTTTAAAAATGGATAGCTCTTAGTTTCTAAGTAAGAAACAATAACATAAAAAGCATTGAATTCAAAATGAGCCAAGGTACCCTTTAGCAGAAATGTTGAATTACAGTTTGTCTAAGGAATACTAGTATTGCTCACGTTTGCATATTTAGATTAATAGTACATTTCTACAAGGTTTGTGCTGTAATTGGAACTTAAGTAACATTTGTAAAGTGTTATTTGTCAGAGCCTGAAGAGACCCAAAGAGAATGTATGTCATTATGCAAAATTACTAATTAAGTACAAGTAATTCAGCAGATAATTTACATGTTCATTTTATAATAGAAATTATTTAGTTTTAAGGTCCTCTTTGTATTTCTAAAGTAATCTCGACCCAAGGGATCACAGACTGTTAAGAAGAAGTATAAATTATAGAATGAGACATATGTTTAACTGACTCACAGAGCTTTTGTTGTGGCTAATGATTCTTCTAACAGTAATTGCATAAGGGAAAACATTTTCTTTTTAAGTAAATAGTGCTCGTTACCTCTTAAATCTACTGTCACTTGACAACATTAATGTGGAAAAATTTCTACCTTCTTGATTAGCTCTCCAAGGATATTCAGCAGCTTTAAATTAATATTGATGAAACAGAAACCATCATATCCATCAGTGTTCTTACAAATGTGGATGCACGGAAAAAAATAATATTTCAATAGATTCTGGAAAGGGAAACAATTAGTTTTCTGAAACATATTGTAAATTACTGAAATATAGTGTAAACTATAAATATAAGGAAATTATATTAGAATGGGGTATTTATTGGGTACCTGTTAATAAATACTAGATCTATATATAAATCTTAAATCTTTCAATAATAAAGTCTGCATTTGTATAGTCTAACTGTGACCATATTGTGTTACAAATTGTTATCCCATAACACAACTCTGGAGAGAAAAGAAATCAACCTGCCTTTCCAAACCAGTCCTTTTTAAAATTCAAATCGTCTGAAAGCTCCATGAAGGTGGCAATACTGTTTATTTAAACAGCTCTAGTCCACTAATGTAAAACAGTGCTGAGGTATACTCTAATTTAGGTGACAATTCCCTCAAGTTCTTCTCTCTGTTTTCTTTAGGTTTAATATGTTGTTGGTTTTAAAATAACTGTAAAAATGATATTAATTCAATTTTTTTCTAATTTTTATTGGTGCATATATTTAATGCTGTCAAATGTTCTCTGATGCTTACTTTAGCTGTATCCTATAAATCCTGATAAGCCCCATTTTAATTTTGAGAAATAGTGTAGTTTTATTTGTTTCCAGTTTGATCCTGGGGTTGTTTAACACTGTCCATTTTAATACCTTGTGGAAGAATTTTTTGTTTTCAAATTTGTTACAAATTATTGTTTTATTCAAAATTCACAGAATGCTCTTAGTATTTTTTTTTTTAGTATTAAGATTTCATTTGTGGTATAAAATGATGAATTTTTATGAATAACTTTGCTGTACTTAAGACAAGTATAGTATCATCTGGGTTAAGGTTTCAATATATTAATATAATATCTAAATTATTGATGACAGATGTTCAGTACTTCAATATCTTTATGAAATTTTTGTCCACTTGATTCACCTTGATTAAAGAAGAATGTGTTGATTTTTATTTTTATTAATTTCCTTGTACAGTTCTTTTTGCAGCTGCAGTTGGTGTTTAAAGCAAGTCACTGCTATATTACTATTGGCATAAAAATTAATGGCTGTTACAGCTTCACTGAGAAACATTGTTTTTAAATTTATAAAATATTTCATCATTATATAATCTACTTGGCATCAATTTTGTACTTTTGGATATCAAGATTTTAACTCCTACTTTACTTCAATTGCATTTAGGTAGTACATATCAGTGCATCCTTCTATTTTTATCACTTTTTAATGTTGTTTTTTCAGGTCTGTCACTTATATAAAGTGATATTTTGGATTTTACATTTTTATTCAATAAAACCATTTTCTTTCTACTGGTGATTTAAGCTCATTTCATTACACTAGAATTAATATATTTGGCCTCCATTCTCTTATATTTTTAATGTTTTATGCACACAAGGTATGTCATTATGTGGTCACTTATTTGTTCTCTCCTCATATATTTTGGTATTTAGAAAGTTTTGCAATTCTAGACTAACGGCTATATTTATAACATTTATACTAATGCTTTTGAAGAATATCCTTAGTCCTCTAACTTTTTCAAGTTCTATTGTTTCCCTCTGTAAGTGAAATTTAATTTTACTTGGAAACTTTTATTCTCCCCCCACCATCTCCCTACAAATCTGATTTGAAGTAATATCTTTCACTCCCAGTTATTGTCAGTAATTTGTGAAGTGATTATCCTTTCCATACACTTTCTTAATTTTGTAAACCACTATTGATTATGTTACTTTATCTAAAATGTCAGAATATTTAACCTACAGGTACTTTATTGTCTTCTTTATATCTGTTAGTCATTTCTCTATAGATAAACATATATTCAATGTTTAGCACCAGATTTTAAGCTCAATTGTTTTTATATTCTACAGATAATTTTCTAGGTAGGATTTATGGAAACAGTATTCCTTGCGTTCTGACATATTCTTAAAGTCTACTTTTACACTAGAAGGTCAATTTAGACAGACATAAAATCTTTTTGTTATGCTTTTTCTTCCTTAGAACTTTAAGCATATTAATAGTTTTCTTTGGCACAAAACATTACAGATGAAAAGGCTGAATATCAGTCTTATTTTATTTGCTTTATAAGTGACTTGAACTTCTTGCCTGGATACTCAAAGAATGTCTTTTCCTTTGTTTTAAAGTATAATAGCTTTGCTAGAATATATCTAGGTGCTAGATGTCATCCACTGTAGGTTGATTTTACTAAGTACCAGAATATAAATATGGTTATGTGCCTCTTAATGATGGGGATATGTTCTGAAAAATGGCATCATGAGGCAACTTTGTCATCCTGGGAATATTATAGAGTGCATTTACACAAACTTAGATGGTATAGCCTATAACACACCCAGGTTATAGCCTATTGCTTTTAACCTAAAATCTGCATAGCATGTTACTATGTTGAATACTTGTAGGTAATTGTAACACAATGATCAGTATTTGTGTATCTAAACATATTGAAACATAGAAAAAGCACTGTAAAAATAGAGCATAAAAGATTAAAAAAAGGAATACCTGTATAGGGTGCTTATCATGAATGAAACTTATAGAAAAGAAAGTTACTGTGGGCAACTCAGTGAGTGAGTGGCGAGTGAATGTAAAGGCCTACAATATTAATGTGCACTACTGTAGACTTTACAACACTGTTCACTTAGACTACATTAAATCTATTAATTTTTCTTCAACAATAAATTAAACTTAGGTAATTCTACAGGAGAAGCAGAGCACAGTGGCCAAACAGTGACCACCCCCCTGTAGGAACACCCAATTAAACAACTATCCATGCAAGGAATCACCTTCATAGGGACCAGAAAATCAGATGCGTAATCATAGTACCTGGCTGTAACAGAATAACAAGGAAAGAAGCATTGAAGGGGACAGGCAGGATAGTCTTACATTGCCTACAGGACCCCTCCCTCAAGCCCAGACAGCACAGCACAAAGAGAATCTGTGTGCTTTGGGGAGGGAAAGTAAGCATGGGACTTTGCATTAAAGCTCAGTGCTACCCTATCATAGTGCAGAATTCTGCTGGCGCACTTAAAGGGAGCATTTAGACCAACACTGTGCCGGAGAGGAATCCTCCACCCTAACCTGAGGAAACATGAGGAAACTTGAGTCTCAGCCAGTTTCACCATGGGCTGACTAACATGGCCAGGGGCCCCAAATAAATTTGAGTGTCAGTAAGGCCACAGAGACTGCAGTCGCTGGGCAAGCCCTGGTGTTGCACTGATTTTGGAGACAGTGGATATGGAGTGCAACCCAGAGTGTCACCAGCTGCAGAAGCCCACAGCCATGAGAGTGCCTGCATCACCCCTCCCCCAATTGTAGGATGAGCAGCTCACAGGCAGCCTCCTTTTTAGGGGAAAAAGAAAGAGTAGAGACGATTTTGTCTTGAAACTTGGGTATAAACTCCGACACAGTAAAATAAGTCACCAAGCAGATTTATAAAGCACCAATTCCAGGTTTTTCCTCCTGCATGGTATTTATAGACCCACCCTGGGAATTCGCTCCCCTAATGGAATGGACCCAATCCAAGAAGGATTCAGCATCTGCTGCTTAAAATGATCCTGGGCCTTGAATAAAAATGAGTGGCAGCTAGGCATTAGTGTCCACAAGCCTTGGGCAAGGTTTAGTACTATGCTGATCTAGAAAACAATGGGCTACAGAAGTGACCCAGGGCCATGTTGGCTGTGGTGGCCATGAAGATGCTCATATTACCCCTTACCAAACTTTAGACAGCTCAGTGCAGAGAGAGATCCCTTCTGATTGGAGAAAAGAGAGGGAAGAGAGCAAGAGACTTTGCCTGGTATCCCAGATAATACACCCTCCTCCAGGTAACCCAAGGCTATGTAGTTAGGAGTCTACAAGAGCCACAGTGTTCCTATGCTTAAGACACTCCCCAGTGCTGAAAGAGCTGCAGTGACCACAGGATTAAGTCAGAACACACAAGCCCCTTTGAATTCATGGAAAGAAGGATAGGTACAAACAAGCCCAGACTGTGAATATTGTAATAAATGCCTGATTCTTCAATGCCAAGACATTGATAAATGTCCACAAGCATCAAAAACATCCAAATCTAGATGTGGTGGATCATGTCTATAATCCCAGCTATTTGGGAGGTTGATGTGAAAAGATTGTTGAGGTCAGAAGCTAGAGTCCAGCCTGGGCAACATAGTAAGACTCCATCTCTCTCAAAATATTAGCCAGGTGGTATGTGCCTATATTCCCAGCTACTCAGGAGTCTGAGGTGTGAGGATTGCTCAAGCCTAGGAGTTTGAGGCTGGACAGAGTGAGACCCCTATCTGTAAAAATAAGTAAAATGTAAAAGAAAAAAGTAAAATTAAAAAAAATTATAAAGTAAAATTTAAAAGAAAAAAGAAAGAAATTCCAGGAAAATATAACATCACCAAATGGACTAAGTGAGGAACCAGTAACCGATTCTGGAGTGACAGATACGTGACCTCTCAGACAATTAATTTAAAATAGTTCTGTTGAGGAAGCTTAACACAAAGAAGGAATTCCAAATTCTTTTAGAGAAACTTAACAAAGAGATTGAAATATTTAAAATAATTAAGCAGAAATTCTAAAGCTGAAAAATTCAATTAACAACCTGAAAAATGCATCAGAGTTTCTCAACAGCAGACTTAATCAAGCAGAAGAAAGAATTAGTAAGCTTAAATGCAGGCTACATGGAAATACACAGTCAGAGAAGAAAAAAAAAGAATGAAGCATGCCTATAGGATCTAGAAAATAGCCTAAAGAAGAAAAATCTAAGAGTTATTGGTTATAAAGAGGATGTAGAGAGAGATAATGAGATAGAAATCTTATTCAAGGAAGTAATAACACAGAACTTTACAAACACAAGGATAAACAAAGAATCCTAATAGCAGAAGGAGAAGAAAATAAATAGAATACAAAGGAGTTAAAATACATCTGGAAGCAGACTTCTCAGTAAAAACCTTAGAGATCAGGACAGATATTTGAAATGGTGAAAGAAAAAAGAAATCCCAACTTAGAATGTTATTTCCAGCAAAATTATCCTTCAAACATGAAGTAGAAATAAAGATCTACCAGACAAACAAAAGCTGAGGGATTTCATCAACAGCAGACTTGTCTTACAAGAGATGCTAAAGAGAATTCTTCAGTCTCAAAGAATAGGACATTAACGAGCAAAAATAAATTAACTGAACATATAAAAGTAACTGGTAAAAGTACACAGACAATACAGAATACTCTAGCACTGTAGCTGCAGTAAGTAAAAAAACTCATATATTTCACAGAAAAAACAAAAGACAAACCCATCAAAAATAATACTACAACAATTTGTTGAGACTGTACAAATATATAAATAGAGTCAACAAATAATTAAAAAGTGGGGGGATGGAGTTATAGAGCTTTTTAGCTTTCTCTTGTTTGTGTGCTTATTTGTTTTCTTTCTTTTTTCTTTTGTTTTCAGTGATCAAAGTTAAGTTTTCATCAGTTTAAAATAATTGGTTATAAGCTTCATTGTAATCCCAAAGCAAAAACCTTGTAACAAAGACACAAAAAAAAATGCAAGGAATTAAAAAATACTACCAGAGAAAATAACTTTTAAACAAAGGGAGACAATAAGGAGGAAGAAGAAAAGAAAGAGAACAACAAAACAACCAGAAAAGGAATAACAAATTGACAGTAATAAGTCCTTCCCTAGCAATAATAACATTGAAGCCACAATAGTAAAACCAAACAAAGAAGGTTATTATGTAATGATAAGAAGATCAGTTCAACAAAAATATATTACAATCCTAAATATATATGCATCTAACTCTGCAGCTCCCAGATCCATAAAACAATTAATACTAGACCTAAGAAAAGAGATAGACACCAACACAATAATAATAGGGGACCTCAAAACTCCACTGACAGCAGTAGACAGATCATCAAGGTGGAACGTCAACAAAGAAACACTGGACTTAAATTGCACTCTAGAACAAACAGAACTAACAGATATGCACAGAACACTCTACTCTAGAACTGCAGATTATACACTCTTCTCATCAGCACATGGAACATTCTTCAAGATAGACAATATGATATGCCACAAAAGTCTGAATAAATTTTTAAATATCAAAATCCTATCAAGTATCTTCTCAAGGCCACAGTGAAATAAAACTAGAAGTCAACTCCAAAAGGAAACCTTAAGACTATAGAAATACATGGAAATTAATCAAATCTGCTCTTGAATGATTTTGGGGTTAACAATGAAATCAAGATAAAAATTTAAAAATTTTTCAAAATGAATATTAACTGTGAGACAAGGTATAAAGACCTCTGGGATACAGCAAAAGCAATGCTAAGAGGAACGTTTATAGTGCTAAATGCCTACATCAAAAAGTCTGAAAGATCACAAATTGGCAACCCAATATCTCATTTAAATGAACTATAGAAACAATAACAAACCATATTCAAAGCCAGCAGAAGAAAAGAAACAAAGATCAGAACAGAACTACATGAAACTGAAATTAAAAAATTACAAAAGATCAATGAAACAAAAAGGTGGTTCTTATAAATAAAAATAAAATTGATAGACCATTAGCTAGAAGAACCAGGTAGAGGGAAGATTCAAATAAGCTCAATTGGAAATGCAAATGGAGGCATTCCAATTGACAATAAAGAAATACAAAAGATCATTTGAGACTGCTATGAATACCCCTCTATACATACAAACTAGACCATCTATACTAAATGAATAAATTCCTGAAGAAATATAACCCTCCTTGCTTTAATCTGGAAGAAACAGAAACCCTGAATACACCAATAATAAGCAGTGAGACTGAATCAGTAATGAAAAAAATGACATCAAAAAAGCCCAAAGCTAGATGAATTTGCAGTCAAATTCTACCAGACATTCAAATAATTGGTACGAATCCTACTGAAAATATTCCAAAAGACTGAAAAGAAGGAAATCATCTCTTATTCATTCTATGAAGTCAGCATCACCCTGACATCAAAGCCAGGAAAGAACATAAAAAAAGAAAACTACAGACCAATATCCCTGATGAACATAGATGCAAAAATCCTCAACAATATACTAGCAAACTGAATCCAACAGCACATAAAAAAGATAATTCACCATAATCAAGTGGGTTTCAGCCCAGGAGGGATGGTTCAAGATATGCAAGTCAATAAATGTGATTCATCACATAAATAGAATTTAAAATGAAAACCATATGATCATCTCATAGATACAGAAAACACATTCAATAAATTCCAGTATCTCTTTATTATAAAAACCCTCAACAACTTAGGTATAGAACAAACATACATAAACATAATATGTCATGTAGTACACACCCACAGCCAAAATCATAGTTAACATGGAAAAGCTGAGAGCATCCTCACAAAGAACTGGAACAAGACAGAGATGCCCACTTTTACCACTTCTGTTAAAAATAGAAGTCCTGGCTATAGCAATCAAGCAAGAGAAATAAATAAAGGACGTCTGTTTGCCAATGATGTGATTGGCTACATAGAAAATCCTAAAGACAACTCCAAAAGACTCCTAGATTTTATAAATGAATTCAGCAAAGACTCAAGCTATAAAATCCATGTATACAAATTGGTAGCACTGCTATACACCAACAGCAACCAAGCTGAGAATCAAACAAGAATGCAATCCCTTTTACAATAGCTGCAAAAAAATTGAGATACCTAGAAATATTCTTAAAAAATGTGAAAGATCTTTACAAGGAGAAATACAAAAGCATGGTAACATAAATCATCTTCTATACAAACAAATATAAATACATCCTATGCTCATGGATTGCAAGGATAAGTATTGTAAAAACGACCATACTGCCCAAAAGAATCTACAGATTCAATGCGATTTCTATCAAAACATCACCACCATTTTTTCACAGAATTAGAAAAAAAAAAGCTAAAATTCATATAGATCAGGAAAGAGCCCCAATAGCCAAAGCAATCCTAAGCAAAACTAATAAATCTGGAAGCATCACATTACCTGATTTCAAATTATACTACATGGGCATATTTACCAAAATAGCATGGTATTGGTTAAAATAAAAAAAGTAGATACATAGACCAATGGAACAGAATAAATAACTCAGACATAAAGCCAAATACATATAACCAACTGATCTTTGACTATGTACACAAAAACATAAACTGGGGAAAGGTCTCCCTGTTCAATAAATGGTGCCAGGAAAACTGGGAAGCAGCCACATGCAGAAGAATGAAACTGGATCCCCATCTCTCACCATATACAAAAATCAACTTAAGATGGATTAAAGCTTTAAATCTAAAACCTGAAACCATAAAAACTCTAAAAGAAAACCTAGGATAAACTCTTTTGGACATTGGCCTAGGCAAAGAAATTACGACTAATATCCCAAAAGCAAATGCAACAAAACCAAAAATGAATAAATGAGACCTCATTAAATTAAAAAGCTTCTGCATAGCAGAAAAGTAATCATCATAGTAAAGAGAAAACCCACAGAATGGGAGAAAATATTTGCAAACTATGCATCCAACAAAGGTCTAGTATCCTGGGTTTATAAGGAGCTTAAATCAGCAAGCAACAATAATAAAAATAATGAACCCCTCAAAAGGTGAGCAGATGACATGAGTAGACATTTTTCAAAAGAAGATACACAAATGATCAACAAACATGAAAAAATGCTCAACATCACTAATCATTATGGAAATGCAAATTAAAACCATATTGAGATACCTCCTTATCGCAGTCAGAAGGACCATTATTGAGACGTCAAAAAACAATAGATGTTGGCATAGATGTGGTGAAAAGAGAACTCTTACACACTGCTGGTAAGAATGTAAATTAGTACAATTCCTATGGAAAGCAGTTTGGAGGTTTCCAAAATAACTCAGAGTAGATCTGTTATTCAATCCAGCAATCCCTCTACTGGCTATCTACCTAAAAGAAAAGAAGTCATTGTATCAAAAAATACTTGCACATGTATGCTTATCATAGCGCAATTTATAATTGCGCTAGTGACCAACCTAAGTGCCCATCAACTGAAGAGTGGATAAAAAAAATGTGGTATACATCATGGAATACTATTCAGCCTCTAAAAAGAGTGAAATAAGGTATTTTGTAGCAACTTGGATGGAGGTGAAGGTCATTATTCTAAGTGAAATAATTCAGAAATGGAAAACCAAACACCATATGTTATCACTTACAAATGGGAGCTAAGCTATGGGTATGCAAAGGTATACAGAGTGGTACAACGGACACCGTAGAGGCAGAAGCCAGGAGGGTTGGAGTGAGGTGAGGGATAAAATCCTACATATTGGATACAAAGTACACTACTCAGGTGATGGCTGCGCTAAAACTTCAGACTTCACAAGTATATAGTTCATCTATGTAAGGAAAACCCACTTGTACCCCCAAAGCTGTTGACATAAATAAATAAATGAATATATATTTAGATAGATGATAGATAAATAGATGTAAATATAGAAAATAAATCAATACCATAGAAATAAAAATAAAAGAAAGCAGTTAATCTGCTTCCTGAAAGCTTAGGTTTCCCCACCTTGACCAGTTCTCAAAAGAGAAAATGCCCCTAAGCCTGCAGAGGTCCCAGAAGAAGCTTGGTCTTACTGAGCTGGCTCTGTTGCCTATGAGGGTCTAGAATGCTCTCTGCCTTGGGCACCACCCACTTGGGCAGGTCACACCATCATCGCTTTCCTTCAGGCCCTCTGAGGGTTACAGGGTCTACGTTCTGTGCCTTGTGCTCATAGGAGGCAGCAGATGTAACAGAGCTGATTTTCTGGAGGATCAAACAAAGGCATGTGGAAAGAAAAGAAAGAAACAGATCACAAATTAAGCCAGTGTATCTGCTTTGATTTTTGTCCCTTCCTATTCATTCCAGAGGACTCTGAGAAAAAGCCACTTAGATCCAGAGGTGCCCAACTTAAAACCCTTTAGTGTTCTATATGCCTCATGCCCACCCTCTGCCCCTCATTCACTGACATGCCATGCTGGACTTTCTTCTTTTCCTTAAATATATTGGATTCTTACCTAACCCATACCACTCTTCTCTTTGCTTCAAGCACCCTTCAATCCTCTGTCCTGTCTAACTTCTTTCACCTGGCTAAACTCTACTTGGCTTTCTGTTCTTGGCTTAAGTGTTTCTTTTTCAAAAATGTCCCTTTTGACTATTCCTATCCTAAGAAGTAATCCAATTGAATGAGAGAACACAGAGGATGTTTAGGACACTGAAACTACTCTGTGTGACACTGTAGTACTATATACATGGCATTATACATTTGTCCCAAGCCACAGAATGTACAACACCAAGAGTGAACCGTAATGCTAACTATGGACTGTGTGTGTTAATGATGTATTATGACAGGTTCATTCATTGCAACAAATATGCCACTCTAGGGGGGATATTGATACTGGGGGAGCTTGTGTGCATGTGTGGTAGCGGGGAGTATTTGGGAAATCTCTGTACCTTCATCTCAGTTTTGCTGTGATCCTAATATTGCTCTGAAAAATAAAGTTTATTATAATAAAATAAAAAACCAAAGCAATAATAATAATAAAAATAAATAATAATATGGCATGTAAGTCATCAAAATTCTCCAATAAAAATACATAGAGTGGCTGAATGGTTAAAAGAAAAACAGGACTCAAGTATATGCTGTGTATAAGAAACTCAACTCACTTATAAGGACACATAATAGAGTTACAATAAACAAATGGAAAACTATATTCCATGCAAAGGAAAATCTAAAAAGAGCAGGAATAGCTATACTTATATCACAAGAAATAGACTTCAAGACAAAAATCTGTAAAAAGAGACAAAGAAAAATAATTATATAATAATAAAGGGGTCAACTCACTAAGAGTATATAACAATTGTAAATATATATGCACTCAATACTGGAGCACCCAGATATATAAAACAAATATTATTTGAGCTAAAGAGAGAGATAGGCCCTAATACAGTAATAGTTGAGAACTTCAACACTCTACTTTCAGCATTGCATGTATCATCTAGACAGAAAATAAACAACAAAACACGAGACTTATTCTGTACTATAGAACAAATTGATTTAATAGACACAGAACATTTCATACAACAGCAGCCAACTTCACATTCTTCTCCTCAGCACATGAAACATTCTCAAAGATAGTATATGTGTTAGGCCATAAAACAAGTCCTGTAAATTTCAAAAAAGTACCTTTTCTGACAAAAGTGGAATAAAACTAGAAATCAATAACAAGAGGAAATTTGAAAACTATGTAGACACATGTAAATTAAACAACATTCTCTTGACTGAGCATTGGGACAATAAAGAAATTAAGAAGAAAACTTTTTAAAATATTGAAACAAATAAAAATAAAAACACAGCATGCCCAAATCTATGGTTACAGAAAAAGCAGTAATAAGAGGAATGTTTATAGCAATAAATGCCTACATGAAAATAGTAGAAAAACTTTAAATAACTAATGATGCATCTTAAAGAAGTAGAACAGCAAGAGCAAACCAAACCTCAAATTAGCAGAAGAGAAATAGTAACAATAAGAACAGAAATAAATGAAATTGAGACAAAAAAAAAATTGCAAATGAAAGAAAAATTTAGTTTCTTGAAAAGATAAACAAAATTAACAAACATTTTGTTCTGAGTAACTAGGAAAAAAAGAGAGAATACCCAAATAAATAAAATCAAAGAGAAAAAGAAAACATTACAAATGATACCACAGAAATTTAAAAGGATCATTAAAGACTATTATGAGCAACTATATGCCAATAAATTGAAAAACGTAGAAGAAATATGTAAATTCCTAGACACATAAAACCTACCAAGATTGAGCCATAAAAAATCAGAAACCTGAATAGACTGATAACAAACAAGATAGAACCAATAATAAAAAAAATTCTATCAAAGAAAATCCCAGGATCTGCTGATTTCTCAGCTGAATTTTAACAAACACTAAAAGATGAATCAATCCTACTCAAAACTATTCCAAAAAGTTGAGAATGAGGGAATACTCTCAAACTCATTTCATAAACTCAAACTCATTTCATCATACAAGACCAGTATTGCCCTGATGTCAAAATCCAACAAAGACAAAACAGCAACAAACTGTTGTTGGTTGGTGACCAATATCACCAATCAACATAGATGCAGAAACCTTCAACAAAATACTAGCAAACTGAATTCAACAACTATTCAAAAGACCATTAACCATAATAAGGTGGGATTCTTCCCATAAATGCAAGGATGAGTCAACATATGCAAATCGATAACTGTGAGAGATCACATCAAAAGAATAAAGAGTAAAATACATATGGTCATTTCTACTGATGCTGATAAAACTTTTGATAAATTCCACATCTCTTTATGATAAAAACTCTCAACAAACTGGGTGTAGAAGGAACAAATCTCAAAATTCTAAAAATCCATATAAGACAAACCCATGAATATTATCATACTGAAAAACGGAAAGCCTTTCGTCTAAGTTCTGGAACCCAACAAAGATACTCGCTTTCATCACTGTTATTCAAAAGAGTACTATAATTCCTAGCTAGAGCAATCAGACAAGAGAAAGAAATAAAAGGCATCCAAATTAGAAAGAAGTCAAATTATCCCAGTTTGCTGCTGATATAATCTTATGTTTAGAGAAACCTCAAGACTCCATCAAAAAAGATTTAGAACTAATAAACAAATTCAGTAAAATTGCAGGATACAAAATCAACCAACGAAAACCAGTAGCATTGCAATATGTCAACAGCAAACAATCTGAAAAAGAAAAAAAATTCCATTTATAATAGCAAAAGATAAAATAAAATACCTGGGAGTATACTTGGCCAAATAAGTGAAAGCTCTCTACATTTAAAACTGTGAGTCATTGATGAAAGAAATTGAAAGGGACAAAAAAAGTAAAGACATTCTATGGTCATGGATAGGAAAAATAAAAATTGTTTTTGTTATTATCTTATGCATTTTACTTTTTAATTTTTTTTAACTTTTAATTTAGGTTCAGGACTAAATATGCAAGTGTGTTACATAAGGAAATTGCATGTCACCTGTGTTTGGTATACAAATAATCTTGTTACTAAGGTAATAAGCATAGTAACTGTAGTAACTGATAGGTAGTTTTTCTATTTTCTCTCTCCTTCCACACTCCACACTCAAGTAGACCTGTGTCTGCTTTTCCCAAGTAGACCTGTGTCCATGTGAACTCAACATTTAGCTCCCACTTACAAGTGAGAACATGTGGTATTTGGTTTTCTGTTCCTGCATTACTTGGCTTGGTATAATTGTATACCATTGTATAATACTTGCAGCTCCCTCTATGTTGCTGCAAAGGACATGATCTCATTATTTTTTACAGCTGTGTAGTATTCCATAATGTATACATACCACATTTCCTTTATCCAGTCTACCATTCATGGACATTTTTGTTGATTCCATGTATTTACTTTTTATGAATAGTATGGAATTAACGTAGGTGTACATGTGTCTTTATGATAGAATGTATCAGTCCATTCTTGCACTGCTATAAAGAAATACCCGAGACTGCACAATTTATAAAGAAAATAGGTTTAATTGCCTCACGGTACCATAGGCTGTACAGGAAGCATGATGCTGGCATCTGCTCAGGTTTGGGTGTGATCTCAGGAAATTTAGAATCATAGCAGAAGGTGAAGGGGGAGCAAGGTGCCTCATATGGTGGAAACAGGAGCCAGAGACAATGAGGAAGGAGGTGCTACACACATTTAAACAACTAGATCTTGTGAGAACTCACTATCACGAGAACAGCACCAAGAGGATGACAATAGACCAATCATGAGAAATCCATTACCATGATCCAAGAACCTCCCACCAGGTCCCACCTCCAACACTAGGGACTACAATTCAACATGAGACTTACTGGGAACACAGATTCAGACAATATCATAGAATGATTTCTATTCCTTTGGGTATATACCCAATAAGGGGATTGCTGGATCAAATGGTACTTCTCTTTTAAGTGCTTTGAGATATCACCACACTGCTTTCCCCAATTGCTGAAATAATTTGCATTTCCCCCAGCAGTGTATAAGTGTTCCCTTTTATCTGCAACCTTGCCAGCATTTGTTATCTTTTGACTTCTTAATAATACTTATTCTGATTGGTGTGAGATGGTATCTCATTGTGGTTTGGAATTCCATTTGCATTTCTACTAATGATTAATGATGGTGAGCATTTTTTCATATGCTTTTGGCCACTTGTATGCACTCTTTTTTGGCTCTGTCAGCAAGGCTGCAGTACAGTGGCACAATCTCGGCTCACTGCAACCTCCACCTTCCAGGTTCAAGCAATTATCCTGCCTCAGCCTCCCAAGTAGCTGAGATTACAGGTGCATGCCACCACGCTTGAAGAATTTTTGTATTTTTAGTAGATACGGGGTTTCACCATATTGGTCCGGTTGGTCTCGAACTCCTGACCTTGTGATCCACTTGCCTCAGCCTCCCAAAGTACTGGGATTACAAGCATGAGCCACCACGCCTGGCCATATGCATTACTTTGAAAAGTGACTGTTCATGTACTTTGCCCACTTTTAAATGGGGTTGTTTTTTGCTAGATACTGTCTTTAAGTTCCTTAGAGATTCTGGATCCTAGCTGTTTGTCAGGTACATAGTTTGCAAACCAACAGCCAACATCATACTAAATGGGCAAAAGCTGGAAGCATTCCCCTTAGAAGCAAAACAAGACAAGGTTGCCCACTGTCATGATTCCTATTCAATATAGTACTATAAGTCCTAGCCAGAGCAATCAGGCAAAGAAATGAAAGGCATCTGAATAGGAGGAGAGGAAGTAAAACTCTCTTTGTTTGCAGATTATGTGATGCTATACCTAGAAAAACCCATAGTCTCTGTTGAAAAGCTCCAAGATCTAATAAACAACTTCAGCAAAGTTTCAAGATACAAAGTCAATGTACAAAAATCAGTAGCATTTCTATATACCAACAACATCCAAGCTGACAGACAAATCAGAAAGACAATCCCATTCACAATATAGCCACAAAAAGAATAAAATACCTAGGAATACACCTAACAGGGGCATGAAATATCTCTACAATGAGAATTACAAACCAGTGCTCAAAAAAATCAAAGATAACATGAACAGATGGAAAAAAACATTCCATGCTCATGGATAGGAAAAATCAATATTGTTATAATGGCCATCCTGCCCAAAGTAATTTACATATCAATGCTATTCCTATAAAACTACCAATTACATTATTCACAGAATTAGAAAAAAAAATTCTAAAATTCACATGGAACCAAAAAAACTCACATAGCCAAAGCAATTCTAAGCAAGAAGTACAAAGTTGGAGACAGCACGTCACCCAATTTCAAACTACACTGCAAGCCTACGGTAACCAAAACAGCACGGTACTGGTACAAAAACAGACATATAGACTATTAAAACAGCATAGAGAGCCCAGAAATAAAGCCAAACCCCTACAAACATGTGATCTTTGGCAAAGTTGACCAACTAGCAATGGGGAAAGGACTATTCAATAAATGATGCTAGGATAACTGCCTAGCCATATGCAGAAGATTGAACCTTGACTGCTTCGTTACACCATACGCAAAAATCAATTCAAAATAGATAAAAGGCTTAAATGTAAAACCTAAAACTATATAAATTCTGGGAGATAATCTAGAAAATACCATTCTGGACATAAGTCCTGGCAAATATTTCATGATGAAGATGCCAAAAACAATTGCAACAACAACAAAAAACTGGCAAATGGGACCTAATTAAACTAAAAAGCTTCTGCACAGTAAAAAAACTATCTATATCATTTAAAAGTCAGTACTATTCAATGAAATCTGCAGATCCAATGCAATCTCCCTCAAAATACCAATAATATTCTTCACAGAAATATAAAAAATATTAAAATATATATGAAATTACAGAGCAAAAAAGAACAAAGCTTCAGGCATCACATTACCTGACTTCAAATTATAGTACAAAAATGGATAAAAGGTATGAACAGACATTTCTTAAAAGAAGACAAACAAATGGCCAACAGTTTTATGAAAAAATGTTCAACATCATTAATCATTAGATAGATGCATATAAAAACTACAAGGAGATGTCATCTCATCCCAGTTAAAATAGCTTTTATCAAAAAGACAGGCAATAACAAATGCTGATGAGGATGTGGAGAAAGAGAAACTCTGGTACACTGGTGATGAAAATTTAAATTAGAAGAGCTACTATGGAGAACACCGTGGGGATTCCTCAAAAAAAAAAAAAAAAGAAACTGAAAATAGAACTACCATATGATCCAGCAAACCCACTGGTGGGCATTTATCCAACAGAAAGGAAATCTGTATATCAAAGAGATATTTGCACTGCCATGTTTGTAACAGTACTATTCACAATAGCCAAAATACAGAAACAACCTAAGTATCCATCAGTTAATAAATGGGTTTAAAAAGTGGCACACATACACAATATAATCACAAAAATGAAATCCTGTCATTTTCAATAACATGAATAGAACTGGAGGACATTAAGTTAAATAAGACAGGCACAAAGAGACAAATATCACATGTTCTCACTCATGTGGGAAATAAAAAATACTGAACTCATGGAGATAGAAAGTAGAATGATGGTTACCAGAGGCTGGGAATGGTAGTTGTCAGGGAGGATGAAGAGTGGATGGTAAATGGGTACAAAAATACAGTTAGATAGAAGAAATATGATCCAGTGTTTTGTAGCAAAATAAGACAACTATAGTTAACAATTTATTGTACATTTAAAAAAAACTAAGAGTGAAATTGGAATGTTTGTAACACAAAGAAATGATAAGTGCTTGAGGTGATTGCTGCATAAGCCAATTACCCTGATTTGAACATTACACATTTTATGCTTGTATCAAAATATCACATGTACCCCATAAATATTTATAATGATTTTATATCCATAGTAATTAAAAATAAAATGTTTTTATAAAATTTAACCTGATGGTACTGTAACTATTTTAAACTTTTAAATTTGTTAACTTTTGTGCTTTTTTGTAATAACAGCTTAAAACACAAACACATTGTACAGAATATTTAGTACAGCTGTACAAAAATATTTTCTTTCTTTATATCCTTATTCAATAAGCTTCTTTCTTTTTAAAAACATTTTATTTTTCTTTTACTATTTAATTTTTTTTTGTTAAAATCTATGACATCAACACATATTTTCCTAGGCCTACACGTGGTCAGTATCATTAACATCAACATGTTCCACTTCCATATCTCATCTCATATCTCATTAAATGTATGGAGCTATCATCTCCTATCACAATGTCTACTTCTGAAATAATTCCTGAAGGAATTGCGCTAGGCTGTTTTTACAGTTACCTTTTTTTAAAAAAAAATAGTAAGTAGAAGTATATCCCAAATGAATAATAAATAGTATAGTAAGTTCATAAACCAGTAACATATTTATTATCAAGTATTAGATACTGTACATAATTGCATGTGCTATACTTTTACACTACTGGCAGGACTGTATGTGTGTTTACATCAGCATCACCAAAAACAGATGAGTAAGCCTTGTGTATGACTGCTATAACCATGTTATGACTGCTACAATGACACTAGGTGATAGTAATTTTTCAGCTTTATTAGAATCTTATGGGACCACCATTGTACATGTGATATAACACTGATCAAAACATAATTATGTGGCACATGACTGTATATGTATTTATGTTTGTATTTGTGTGCATGCATGTGTGTATATATGTTTATATGTTTCTGCGGTTTTTCCCTTTTGGCATTATCTACATAAGTATTCATTATTAGTTTCCTTTTTGTTTAAACTTCATTTCTATATATTTTTTCCTTTTAGAGTTCATTTATTTCTAAGATGACCAGAAATTTTTTATATCACCTTGTCTAATTTTATTTCCAGATTTTTCTAAATTTCATTGATGTTATTTTTATAATTTCTCTCATTTTCTCTAAATCTTTAGCTGGTTTTGAAATAGTAGGGTAAATTTTTCATGTTTCCTATGTCTGTCCTTTAAGTATGGTTTCATTGTAAAAATGCAATCCTATTTATTATTTTATGGCCATGTGTTTAATGCTTGGCCACATCACATACATAGGGAACTACCTATACCTTCATTCAGAACAGAATTGAGGGAGCAAGAGGTAAGATCAGATCTTCAGAATATAGTAAAACATGACAGTGATAGCTTTTATAATTCCACGCATACCCACGTCCTTTAAGGACAAAATAGAAGTACTCGTGAAAAGTAGCTTTGACTATCTTAACAGATATAAAAAGTATGAAGTCTAAAAAGCATGAAATCAAATTTGCTTGAAGAGTTGTGAGATGTCTACAGAAATAAGAATAAATAATTAAAATGTGAATTACATGTGTGCTATGTCAGCCTCTGTAGATTTAAGCTGTTATTGTTTTGGTTTGTTTTATTATGATGCCACCCAAATGATCTGACCGTTTTTCAAAATAATTTAATTTATTTTTAAAATTAATTAATTAATTAATTAATTAATTTTAATTAATTAATTAATTAGTTAATTTATTTATTTATTTATTTATTTGAGACATGGTCTCTCTCTGTCACCCAGGCTGAATTGCAGTGGCACAATCTCGGCTCACTGCAACCTCCACCTCCTGAGTTCAAGCGATTCTCCTGCCTCAGCCTCCCGAGTAGCTGGGATTACAGGCATGTGCCACCACGTCTGGCTAATTTTTGTATTTTTAGTAGAGATGAGGTTTTACCATGTTGCCCAGGCTTCTCTTGAATTCCTGGCCTCATGTGATTCACCCGCCTTGGCTTCCCAAAGTGCTGGGATTACAGGCATGAGTCACTGTGCCTGGTCTGATCTGACAGTTTTAAAAGAAGCAATTAACAAAATGGATTTCCTTAAACAATTTTGAAAAAGAGGAGACTAATCCTAGGCTGCAGAGTAATAGGCAATTGAAAATACCTGCAAGAGCATATAACAAATAGAAGAAAAAGAATCAAATGGAAACCTGCAAATGTAAAATAGTCTTGTCTTAACTGCAGACTCTTTCCAAGTAAATTCAGATTCCTGAAAAGAATATAAAGCTTTTACAAAGATACTTAAGCTAAGGATAAATTTCTACTACTATTTTGGAAAGAAACTATACATAATGAATGGTGACCTAGAATCTTCAGCTAATCTCATGGTCACAGTTTGAAGAGGTAAATCAGAAAGAAAATAACATTTTGCATAAACTGTTTCTTTATCATTAAAGTTAATTATTCTCTTAAATACGTTACATATTAAATGTCAGCATATTAGAAACTGTGAATGTATTAAATTTTTATTCATGATATCATTAATAGAAAACTCAAGTTATATTAATAGATAAATGATTATAAGCTATATTATGATTTATATCATTTATAGAAATAAATTATGTCTATCTGCTCGAAAGATAAAGATGTTGGATAATTGGTTGTTGTGTTAAAGTAAATGTAGGGCCAGGTGTGGTGGCTCATCCCCGTAATCCCAGCCCTCTGAGAGGATTGCTTGAGCACAGGAGTTGGAGACCAGCCTCGGCAAAACAGTGAGACCCTGGCTCTTCAAATAATAATAATGATAATAACAATAATAATAAGCAAATGTAGAAACACTTAAAAATAATCAGATTTAGGGTGAGGCCAAGATGGCAGACTAGAAGCAGCACATGTGTGCCTCTCTCACGGAGAGGAAACAAAAAGGCTAGTGAACACTAACCCAACAGGCCGATCATCTGAAAAACCACGTCAGGATCCATCAAGGCAGCAGGGGGACACAGAACAGAGAGGAGAAAAGTTGGGTGCTAGCATGTTTGGGCTCAACACGAAGCCAGGAGAACCTCTGTGACATGGGAAAGGGTAAGTGAGTGAGGGTGCCCAGGGTGATTCATGCTCTCCACAGGAACCTGTGTAAGACTGGGAATAAGAGAATCCCCCTGGCGCCCCCATGCCCTCACTGCACTTCTAAACTGAGGCAAAGAGCCACCTGGATGTTTTGCAGGGGCAACTCACAAGTCCAAGGAAACTTTACAAGCCTTGAGCCCTGCAGCAGACCTATAATGGTGCCACAACCCCAATAGAGGCACCAGTTGTGGTGACTTGGAGCAGTGAGATTGTTGCACCCCCTTTTCCGGATAGGGCTTGGTGGCAGCTTCCAGCCCAGTGGTCCTGCTTAGGCCCAAACTTGCCTGCCCACTCCTGCCACGCCCCCACCACTGGTAACCACATGGACAAGCCCTGCTAGAGCTTCTATCCCAGCCATCCCTTTTTTCTTTTTCTTTTTTTTTTTTTTAGATGTAGTCTTGCTATCACCAGGCTGGAGTGCAGTGGCAGGATCTCGGCTCACTGCAGCCTCCACCTCCTGGGTTCAGGCAATTCTCCTGCTTCAGCCTCCCAACTAGCTGGGACTACAGGTGCGTGCCACCATGCCCAGATAATTTTTGAATTTTTAGTAGAGACAGGGTTTCACCGTATTGGCCAGGATGGTTTTGGTCTCTTAAACCTGTGATCCACCCAACTCAGCCTCCAAAAGTGCTGGGATTACAGGCATGAGCCACCGTGCCCAACTCAGCAGTCCCACTTCTGTGTGAACTCAGTTGGAGGGCACATCTTCCTGTTGTCTCAGAAAACACCCAGACAACAGAGCTGGTGACCACACCGGCCCTCACTACTGGTAACCAGGCAGGCAATGCTTGCTAGAGCTTCTAGCCCAGCAGTTCCACTTCTATGTGAACTCATCTGGTAAGCACATCTTTATATTGTCCCCTAGGAAACATCCAGATGTCAGAGCACATGACACCACCTGGCCCTACCAGTGGTAACCAGGTAGGCAAGGCCTGCCACAGCCTCTAGCATGGTGCTCCTGGTTCTGCAGGAACTCAGCTGATGAACGCAGCCTTCCTGTTGTCCCAGGAAACAACCAGACTGCAGGGCTCATGACCCCACCCTCCCCCACTATTAATAGCCAAGCAGGCAACACTTGCTAGAGTTTCCAGCCTAGCAACCCTGATTCTGTGTAAACTCGGCTAGAAGGCACAGTTTCCTGTGTCTCAGGAAAGGCCTAGACAGCAGGGCAGGCATCCTCACCCATCCCTATTTCTGGTAGCCAGGAAAGCCATGCCTGCTAGAGCTTCCAGCCCAGTGGTCCTACTTCTCCCTACTTCTGTCTGAGGGTAGGCACAACCTTGTATTTCCCCAGGAGGCATACATATAGCAGATTAGGGCTGACCTCACAAGGATATAGCTTGTTTGCTAACTCAGGCCCCTGCCTGTGAGAACTCACGAAGCAGAACACCCCACATAAGAAATGTGGGCATGGAGAGTTATTGGAGGAGGTTCCTCCAAGACCAGGAATTAACTAGAATTGAAGTGAGTAAACCAAACACACCATATACCATAATTAACCCCTGAAGGGTATTAAAGAAGAAAAAAGAAAAAAAATCCCCACAAGGATAGTAACTTCAAGACTGAACAAACATCAGCCCACACAAATGAGAAAAAACCCAACACAACAACTCTGGCAACTCAAAAAGCCAGAGTGTTTTCTTATCTCCAAATGATTGCACTCTTTCACCAGCAATGGTTCTTAACCAAGCTGAAATGGCTAAAATGTCAGAAATAGAATTCAGAATAAGAACAGGAATGAAAATCATCAACATACAGGAGATAGTTGAAACCCAAACCAAGAAATCTAAGGATTACAATAAAACAATACAGGAGTTGAAAAATCAAATGGCCATTATAAGAAAGCACTAAACAGTTCTGAAAGAGCTGAAAAATTCACTAGAAAAATTTTATAAAGCAGTCGCAAGTATTAACAGCAGTATCAACTGAGTTGAGAAAAGAATTTCAGAGCTTGAAAACTGATCCTTTGAAATAACTCAGGAAGACAAAAATGAAGAAAAAACAATAAAGACTGAATAAAACATCTGAGAAAAAAATGGGATTATGTAAAAACACCAAATATATGACTCACTGGCATCCCTGAGAGAGAGGAAGAGAACTAAGCAACTTAAAACACATATTTCAGGATACTGTCCATGAAAATTTTCCCAACCTCACTGGAGAGGCCAACATTCAAATGTTGAGAAAATACAGAGAATCCCTACAAAATACTAAATCAGAAGGCAATCCTCAAGTCACATAGTCATTAGATTTTCAAAGGTCAAAATGAAAGAAAAAATGTTAAAGAGCACTAGAAAGAAGGGGCAGGTCACCTACAAAGGAAAGCCCATCGGGCAAACAGCAGACCTGTCAACAAAAACTCTATGAGCCAGATAAAACTGGGGGCCAATATTCAGCATTCTTAAAAGAAAAAAAAATTATTTCAACCAAGAATTTCATATCCAGCCAAGTAAAGGAGAAATAAGATCCTTTCCAGATAAGTAAATGCTAAGGGAATTCATGGCCAGCAGATCTGCCTTACAAGAGGTCCTGAAGGGAGTGCTAAATATGGAAAAGAAAGACCATTACTGCCCACTACAAAAAGACACTTAAGTACGTAGACCAGTGACACTATAAAACAGCCACACAAACAAGTCTGCATAATATCCAGCTAACAACATGATGACGGAATCAAATTCACATATATCAATGGTAACCTTGAATGTAAATGAGCTAAATGCCGCAACTGAAAGGCAAAAAGTGGCAAGTTGGATAAAAATGGAAAACCAAACAGCATGCTGCCTTCAGTAGCACCATCTCACATGCAATGACACCTATAGGCTCAAAGTAAAGGGACAGAAAAAAATCTAGCAAGTGAATGCAAAACATAAAGAGGCAGGGGCTGCTATTCTAATTGGTTTAAAGATACTTTAAATCAACAAAAATCAAAAAAGACAAAAAAAAAAAATGCATTACCTAATGGTAAAGGCCTTGATTCAACAAGAGGACCTAACTATCCTGCACATACACACACCTAACACAGGAGCACCCAGATTCATAACACAAGTTACAAAGACCTATTAAGATACTTAGATAACCACACAATAACTGTGGGATACTTTAACACATTATTGACAGTATTAGATAGTATTAGACAGATCATCAAGGCAGAAAACTAACAAAGGTATTTGTGACCTGAACTCCACACCAGACAAAATGGTTCTAATAGACATCAACAGGACTCTTCATCCAAAAACAGAATATACACTCTTCTCATTGCCACATGACACATACTGTAAAATTGTCCACAGAATTGGGCATAAAACAATCCTCAGCAAATTCATAAAAAACAAAATCATACCAACCAGGATCTCATACCACAGTGCAATAAAATAGAAATCAATGCTAAGAAAATCACTCAATACAATAATATGGAAACTTAAAAACTTGGCTTTTGAATGACTTTTGGGTAAATAATGAAATAAAGGCAGAATTCAAAGAATTATTTGAAACTAATCAGAAAAAAAATATATAACACACCAGAATCTCTAGTACAAAGCCAAAGTACTTTTAAGATGGAAGTTTATAGCACTAAACACCAACATTAAAAAGTTAGAAAGATCTCAAATTGACAACCTAATATCACAATTAGAGAAACAAGAGCAAACCAACTCCAAGACTAGCAGAAGACAAGAAATAACCAAAGTCAGAGCTGACCAGAGGAAACTGAGATGCAAAAAATCATACAAGAGATCAGTGAATTTAGGAGCTGATTCTTTGAAAATATTAATGATAGATAGACCACTAGCTAGACTAATAAAGGAGAAAAAGAGAGATGATCCAAATAAATACAAGCAGAAAAGACAAAGAGGATGTACAGTTGACCTCACAGAAATACAAAAAACCCTCAGAGATTATTATAAAAACCTCTATGTACAAAAGCTAGAAAATTTAGAGAAAATGGATAAATTCCTGGAAACATACAACCTCCCAAGTTTGAACTGGTAAGATATTGAATCCTTGAACAGATCAATAATAAGTTCCAGAATAGGATCAGTAATAAAATGCCTACCAACCAGAAAAAGTTCAGGGCCAGAATAATCCATAGCCCAATTCTACCAGATAAATAAAGGAGAGGTGGTAACATTCCTACTGAAACGATTCCAAAAAATTGAGGAGGTGAGAATCCTCCCTAACTCTATGAGGTCAGCATCATTCTGATACAAAACTTGGCAGAGACATAACAAAATAACAGAAGTTCAATATTCTTGATGAACATAAGTGCAAAAATCCTCAATAAAACACAAGCAAACCAAATTTAGTAGCAATTCAAAAAGTTAATCCACAAGGATCAGTTAGGCTTTATCCCAGTGATGCAAAGTTGGTTCAACATATGCAAATCAATAAATGTACTTCATCACATAAACAGAACTAAAAGCAAAAACCACATAACCATCTCAACAGATGTAGAAAAGGCTTTCAATTAAATTTAATATCCCTTTATGTTAAATACCCCCAACAGACTAGGCATTAAAGGGACATACCTCAAAACAGTAAGAGCCATCTATGATAAACCCATTGCTAACATCATACTGAATGGCAAAAGCTGGATGCATTCCCCTTGAAAACTGGAACAAAACAAGGTTGCCCTTTCTCACCACTCCTACTCAACATAGTGCTGGACATCTTAGCCAAAGTAATCAGACAAGACTAAGAAACAAAAGGCATCCAAACAGGAAGAGAAAAAGACAAACTATCCCTGTAATTCATACAATATGTTTCTATACCTAGAAAATACCATAGTCTCTGCCCCAAAGCTCCTAGATATGATAAACTACTTCAACAAAGTTTCAAGATACAAAATCAGTATGTAAAAATCAGTAGCATTCATATACAACAGAAACATCCAAGCTGAGAGCCAAATCAGGAACAAAATTCCATTCACAATTGCCACAAAAAGAATAAAATACCTAGGAATACAGCTAACCAGCAAGGTAAAATATCTCTACAACGAGAATTACAAGATACTACTTAAATAAAACAGAGATAACACAAACAAATGGAAAAACATTCCATGCTCATAGATAGGAAGTATCAATATTGTTAAAATACTCAAAGCAATTTACATATTCAATGCTATACACATCAAACTACTAAAGACATTCTTCACAGAAGTAAAAAAAAAAACAAAAATTAAAAAACTCCCAAAGCAATTTGCATATTCAGTGCTATACATATCAAACTACCAAAGACATTCTTCATAGAACTAAAAAAACAAAAAAAACTATCTAAAAATTCATATTAAACTATAAAAGAGCCTTAATAAAAAGCCTAAGTAAAAAGAAAAAAGCTGAAAGCATCACATTGCCCAACTTCAAACTATACTACAAGGCTATAGTAACCAAAACAGCATGATACTGATACAAAAACAGACACATAGACCAGTGGAACATAATAGAGAGCCCAGAAATAATACCACACACCTACAACCATCTGATCTTCAACAAAATCAACAAAATTAAGCAAGGGGGAAAGGACTCCCTATTATATAAATGGTGCTGGGATAACTGGCTAGTCATATGCAGAAGATTGAAACTGGACCCTTTCCTTACATCATATACAAAAATCAACTCAAGATGGATTAAGGACTTATATGTAAAGCCCAAAACTATAAAAACCCTGGAAAATGACCTAGGAAGTACCATTCTGGACATAGGACCTAGCAAAAATTTCATTACCAACACACCAAAAGCGATTGCAACAAAAACAAAAATTGACAAATGGGATGTAATTAAACTAAAGAGTTTTTGCACAGGAAAAGAAACTATCAACAGAATAACAGACAAGACAACCTACAGAATAGGAGAAAATATTTGCAAACTACTAATCCAACAGAGGTCTAATATCCAGAATCTATAAATAATGTAAACAAATTTACAAGCAAAAACTAAACAACCCCATTAAAAGATGGGCAAAGGACATAAAGAGACGCTGTTCAAAAAAAGACATACACATGGCCAACACGCATATAGAAAAATGCTCAACATCACTAATCTTTAGGGAAATTCAAATCAAAACCACAATGAGAAAACATCTTATACCAGTGAAAATGAGTATTATTAAAAAGTCACAAAATAACAGATGTTTATGAGGCTGTGGAGAAAAGGGAACACTTATACACTGCTTGTGGGAATGTAAATTAGTTCAGCTATGTGGAAAGCAGTGTGGGAATTTCTCAAAGAACCTAAAACAGAATTACCATTCAACCCAGCAATCCCATTATTGGGTATATACCCAAATGAATATAAATTATTCTAACACAAAGACAATAGCATGCAAATGTTCACTGCAGCACTATTCATGATAGCAAAGACATGGAATCCACCCAAATACTCATCAATGGTAGAGTGGATAAAAGAAAATATGGTACATATACACAATGGAATACTATGCAGCCATGAAAAAAGAATGAGATCATGTCCTCTGTTGCAACATAGATGGAGCTGGAGGCCATTATCCTAAGTGAAGTAAAGCATAAACAGAAAACCAGATATCGTATGTTCTCACTTATAAGTGGGAAATAAACTTTGAGTACATACGGACACAAAGAAGGGAACAACAGACACGGGGGCCTACTTGAAGGTGGAGGGTGGGAGGAGGGAGAGGGTAAAAAAAAAACTACCAATAAGGTACCATGCTTATTACCTGGGTGACAAAATAGTCTGAACACCAAACCCCTGAGACAAAATTTACCTATATATGTACCTACACATGCACACCTGGAAGTTACCTGCAAATGTACACCAAAACTTAAAATAAAAGTTAGAAGTAAATGTGTTTCCATGTATTTGTTAAAAACAGGAATTAGTATTAAGTGTTTTATAGAAACTTAGAAATATCATACATCTAAGAATAAAACTAATAAAGATATGCAAGAATTCTACACAAAATCTATAAAATATTGTTGAAGAAGAAGAAGACCAATAAATTGATATTTATTTTCATTGATTAGAAGGCTATATTTTAAGGATTTCACTTCTCCTTAAATGTATCAAAAAAAGCCATGATTGCAATAAAATCCCTACAAGATTGTGTGTGTGCATGTGTATGTGTAGAACTTAACAAGTTGATTGTGTGCAATTGTAGAACTTAACAAGTTGATTTCATCATATCTATGGATATTCATAGGGCCAAGAATAATCAAGACAATCTTAGGTAAGAAGAAAAAGATGGAAGATTCTCACTACCTGAAATAAAGACATCTTATCAAATAATAAAGATCATATGACACTGGCAGAGGATAGACTGGTTAACCAGACTAATGAAACAGAAACCAGAGACTGACCCAAACATAGAACAAATAGGGGGATCTGATTTATGGCAATATATCATTTCAGGACACTGCAGGAAAAGGCTAAATTTTTCAATAAACAGTACTGAATCTGCTGAATGTCTAAATAGAAAAAGTAAGACACACCACTCTGACATTTCATCATAACAAAAAAAAATTCCAAGTGGATTGTATATCTAAATGTAAAATATGATTTTAGAGATCACAGAAAGACAAGCAACAGACTGGGCTTCCTCCCCACCACCACTGGCAACCACTGATTTTATTATCTCCACACTTTTACCTTTTCCAGAATGTCATATAGTTGGAATGATACTGTACATAGCCATTTCAGATTGGCTTCTTTCACTTCATAATATTCATTTAAGATTCCTCCATATCTTTTCATGGCTTGACAGCTCATTTTGTTTTAGTGCTGAATATTTCACTGTGTGCATGTATCACCACAGTGTATTTCTCCATTCACCTACTGAAGGGCACCTTGGTGTGGACATAACATTTCACTCCTTTGTGTAGATACCAAGGATCGTGATTTCTGAATAATATGGTAGAAATATGTTTAGTTATGGAATAAACTATAAAACTCTCTTACAAAATGGCTGTACCATTTTGCATTCTCACAAGTAAGGAATGAGAGTTCCTGTTGTTATACATCCCTTTTGGAATTTGATGTTCTCAGTGTTTTGGATTTTGGCTATTCTAATAAATTTGTAATGATACTGCACTGTTATTTTTATTTGTGAGTCTCTACTGACAGCTGTTCGTGTGCTTATTCACCATCTGTATATCTCCTTTACTGAGCTGTCTTCTGCCTATTTTTTAAATCAGGTAATTCATTTGCTTATTGTTGAGTTTTAACAGTTCTTTCTATATTCTGGATTATAATCCTTCATCAGGTGTCTTTCTCATTGTGTAACTTGTCTTCTCATTCTCTTGACAATATATTTTGTCAAGCAGAATTTTTCAATGTATTCCAGCTTATCTATTACTTTGCACAAATTGTGTCTTTGGTGTTGTATCTAAATAGTCATGTCACTCGCCACAACAAAAAACAGATAATTTTCGACCAATATCCCTGAGGAACATCGATGCAAAAATCCTCAATAAAATACTGGCAAACCGGATCCAGCGGCACATCAAAAAGCTTATCCACCACAATCAAGTTGGCTTCATTCCTGGCATGCAAGGCTGGTTCAACATATGCAAATCAATAAACGTAATCCATCATATAAACAGAACCAAAAACAAAAACCACAGGACTATCTCAATAGAGGCAGAAAAGGCCTTCAACAAAATTCAACAGCCTTCATGCTAAAAACTCTCAATAAACTAGGTATTGATGGGACATATCTCAAAATAATCAGACCTATTTATGACAAACCACAGCCAATATCATACTGAATGGGCAAAAACTGGAAGCATTCCCTTTGAAAATGGGCACAAGACAGAGATGCCCTCTCTCACCACTCCTACTCAACATAGTGTTGGAAGTTCTGGCCAGGGCAATCAGGCAAGAGAAAGAAATAAAGGGTATTCAGTTAGGAAAAGAGGAAGTCAAATTGTCCCTGTTTGCAGATGACATGATTGTATCTTTAGAAAACCCCATCGTCTCAACCCAAAATCTCCTTAAGCTGATAAGCAACTTCAGCAAAGTCTCAGAATACAAAACCAATGTGCAAAAATCACAAGCATTTCTATACACCAATAACAAACAGAGGGCCAAATCATGAGTGAACTCCCATTCACAATTGCTACAAAGACAATAAAATATCTAGGAATCCAACTTACAAGGGAGGCGAAGGACCTCTTCAAGGAGAAATACAAACCACTGCTCAAAGAAATAAAAGAGGACACAAACAAATGGAAGAACATCCCATGCTCATGGATAAAAAGAATCAATATTGTGAAAATGGCCATACTGTCCAAGGTAATTTATAGATTCAGTGCCATCCCCATCAAGCTACCAATGACTTTCTTCACAGAGTTGGAAAAAACTACTTTAAAGTTCACATGGAACCAAAAAAGAGCCCACATTGCCAAGACAATCCTAAGCCAAAAGAACAAAGCTGGAGGCATCATGCTGCTACCTGACTTCAAACTATACTACAAGGCTACAGTAACCAAAACAGCATGGTACTGATGCCAAAACAGAGATATAGACCAATGGAACAGAATAGAGTCCCTGGAAATAATACCACACACATCCACAACCATCTGATCTTTGACAAAACTGACAATAACAAGAAATGGGGAAAAGATTCCCTATTTAATAAATGGTGCTGGAAAAACTGGCTAGCCATATGCAGAAAGCTGAAACTGGATCCCTTCCTTACACCTTATACAAAAATTAATTCAAAATGGATTAAAGACTTAAATGTTAGACCTAAAACCATAAAAACCCTAGAAGAAAACCTAGGCATTACCATTCAGGACATAGGCATGGGCAAGGACTTCATGCTAAAACACCAAAAGCAATGGCAACAAAAGCCAAAACTGACAAATGGGATCTAATTAAACTCAAGAGCTTCTAAACAGCAAAAGAAACTACCCTCAGAGTGAACAGGCAACATACAGAATGGGAGAAAATTTTTGCAACCTACTCATCTGACAAAGGGCTAATATCCAGAATCTATAATGAACTCAAACAAATTTACAAGAAAAAAAAACCCCATCAAAAAGTGGGCAAAGGATATGAACAGACACTTCTCAAAAGAAGACATTTATGCAGCCAAAAGACACATGAAAAATTGCTCATCATCACTGGCCATCAGGGAAATGCAAATCAAAACCACAATGAGATACCATCTCACACCAGTTAGAAGGCGATCATTAAAAAGTCAGGAAACAACAGGTGCTGGAGAGGATGTGGAGAAATAGGAATGCTTTTACACTGTTGGTGGGACTGTAAACTACTTCAACCATTGTGGAAGACAGTGTGGCAATTCCTCAGGGATCTAGAACTAGAAATACCATTTGACCCAGCCATCCCATTACGGGACATATAACCAAAGGATTATAAATCGTGCTGCTATAAAGACACAGACACACGTATGTTTATTGTGGCACTATTCACAATAGCAAAGACTTGGAACCAATCTAAATGTCCATCAATGATACACTGGATTAAGAAAATTTGGCACATATACACCATGGAATACTCTTCAGCCATAAAAAAGGATGAGTTCATGTCCTTTGTAGGGACATGGATGAAGCTGGAAACCATCATTCTAAGCAAAGTATCGCAAGGACAGAAAAGCAAACACCACATATTCTCACTCATAGGTGGGAACTGAGCAATGAGAACACTTGGACACATGGTGGGGAACATCACACACTGGGGCCTGTCATGTGGTGGGGGGAGGGAGGAGGGCTAGCATTAGGAGATATACCTAATGTAAATGACACTCTGCTTTCAGGCACATACACATTAAGAATCAATATGTATTTTTGGAGAATCGACTCCTTTATTATTATGTAATGCCCTTCTTTTTTCCCTGATAAATTACTTTGAAGTCTGCTTTGTCTGACGTTAATGTAGATACTCCCGCTTTCTTTTTATTAGTGCTAGCAGATTTCATCTCTTTACTTTCTTCATTCCTTTACTTTTAATTTACCTGTGACTTTATATTCAAAGTGAGCTTCTTGTATACAAGATATACTGTTTTTTGATATAATCTGATTTCTGTCATTTAATTGGTGTCTGTAGACCACTGATGTTTAATGTAATTTTTATTTAATTGCATTAATATAGATGATATGTTTTTAGTTTTTATTTAGTGCTTATGTTTTCCCTCCTTTTTATGTCTTCCACACTTTTTCTAACTTTTATAATTTTAACCGAGCATTTTACATAGTTCTATTTTCTCTCTTTCTTAGCATATCCATTATACTTCTTTAATTTTTCATGTGTGTGTGTGCGTGTGTGTGCATGTGTGTGTGTGTGGTTGCTCTAGAGATTACCATATACTTTCCAACTAATCCATGTCCACTAATTAAAACAACAACAACAACACTACCACTTCTGGTGTAATACAAGGGCAAGTATATGCCCATGAAGTGGGTAATATCCATAATGCCCAGTTCATGATCATACATAATCAGATGCATTGTTGCTATAATTACTTTGGATGAACTTTTACTTGGTAGATCAATTAAAGGGAAGATAAATTATATTTGTATTTTACCTTCAATTATTTTTTCACCATGCTCTCTCATTCTTTATGTAGATGTTAATTATTGACTTATAACATTTCCCTTATCTCTGCAGAACTTCTATCATCTCTTGCAAGGAAGGTGTACTGGCAACAAATTCTCTCAATTTTTTTTGGTTTGAGGAAGTTTTCATTTCTCCTTCACTTTTGAAGAATAATCTTGCAGAATACAAATTCTAAGATGGAGAAGTTGTTGTTTGTTGGTTTTGTTTTGTTTTCTCTCAACACTTTAAATCTTCCCTCTACTTCTTGCTTGCATGGTTACTAAGAACTCAGTTAATCATCTATAGATAAGGTGTCATTTTCTTCTGACTTTTTTCAAAACTTTTTCTTTGTCTTTATTTTTCTGCAGTTTGAATATGATACTTCCAGGCATATTTTGTATTGTTTTTAATTATCCTGCTCAGTGCTCTCTGAGCTTCCAGAATCTGTTGTCTGATGTTAATTTTGAAAAATTCTTAGTCATTATTGTTTCAGGTATTTCTTTTGTTTCATTCTCTCTTTCTTCTTCACTTAATATTTTCATTATTCATATGTTACACCTTCTGTAGTCCCATAGTTCTTGGATTTTTTTTTTTTTTTTGGTTTTTTCTTCACTGTGTCTTTCATTTGGTAAGTTTTGTTAACGTATTCTCAAGCTTAGGGATTTTCTCCTCAGCCTTATCCAATCTACTAATAATGAGCCCATCAAAGGCATTCTTCATTTCTGTTACAGTGTTTTCGATCTCTTGAATTTCTTTTTGATGATTTCTTAGAATTCTCATCTCTCTGCATACATTGTCCATCTATTCTTGCATATTGTCTACTTTTTCCATTAGAGCCCTTAACATATTCACTAAAGTTGTTTAAATTCATGATTTGATAATACCAACATTGCTGTCATGTTTGAGTCTGGTTGTGATGCTTGCTCTATCTCTTCAAATTGTATTTTGCCATTTAGTATATTTTACAGCTTTGTTGACAGGCAGGTATATATCTTTTTTGTTGACAGGCAGATGTGTGTACACACACATACACACATATACATGGTATATATGTATACATACATGTATACATACATATATACATGATATACATACATGTACATACATAGATACATGGTATAAATGGTGTATATGTGTGTATATATATACACATATATATATATACATGTACATACATATATACATGGTATAAATGGTGTATATGTGTGTATATATATACAGTTTCTTTTACTATGTGAATATACATTCACATATATAATGTGTGTGTGTGTGTGTATTCCTTTTACACACACATGGTAAAAAGAACTGTGGTACCTAGGCCTTTAGTAATGTAAGTGGTAAGATGTGGGTGGAAGGGAAGCATCCTGTAGTCTTATGATTAGATTTCTGTCTTTTAGTGAGTCTGTGCTCTTGCACTATGAACTTCATAAATGCTTTCATTTTTCTTTTTGTTGGTTTTGTTTTCATTTTTTCAAACCCTTCCTTCGTATGGAATAACTAGAGTTGACTGGAATTGTGTATTTACCTTCCCCTGATTTGGTCAAGGTCTAACAAAACCCCCTAGGTTAAGCTCTGGGAAAATAGTTTCTCTTGAGGGTAGGCCTTATTAAGTATAACAAAATACTGTCTTCCCCTTACCCAGTAAGAACCATAAAATAATTTTACTCTGTTTTTCACTGTGAGAAACTGGGACAGCTCCTGGGAAAGCTCCTGAAGGTAAAACTCACAAAAGTGTGGGAACCCCCAAGGACTTTGTCTGCCTGCAGTTTTGATCTCTCAGGCTTATCTACATTAAGCCATCAGCAATACAGTTACAGTTTATATTTTCCTACTTGAGTACTGGTTACCATACAGGTTTCTGCTTGTGAGCCTCTGTTCTGCTAAATTGTGATTCTCTTTATCTGTCTATCTGCCTCTTTAATTTTGGATATAGTGGTTTGTCCTGACACATACTTATCTGACATATCTAAGAGTTGTTGATTTTTCAGTCTGTTAAGTTTTTTAGTTGTTGTTAGAATAATGTGGTAACTCTGAAGCAACTTACAGATTGAAGTAGAATCTCTCATGTTTTTAACAGACTTGTATAGGTACCCTTCAGTTCTTGTGTGGTTTGGGGCTTTCTTTTTTCTATTTCTTTAATTTTTATTCTTAATTTTTTTCTACTTTATTCTAATTCCTGTCCTTTCCCCAATTTCTGGAGATGAACACTTAGCTCATTTCTTCAATATTTTCTTTTCTAATATATACATTTTAAGACTACAAATAAATCACAAAGCATGACTATAATACTTCTCATAAGTTTGGATAGTTTATATAATCATTGTACAATACTCAATTCATATATATATATATACATATGAATATCTGGAGACAGAGTCTCACTCTGTCACCCAGGCTGGAGTGGTGTGGTGCAATCTCGGCTCACTGCAACTTCTGCCTTCCGGGTTCAAGCCATTATCTTGCCTCAGCCTCCCCAGTAGCTGCAATTACAGGCGCACCTCACCACGCCTAGCTGATTTTTATATTTTTAGTAGAGATGGGGCTTCTCCACGTTGGCCAGGCTGGTCTCTAACTCCTGACCTCAGGTTATCTGCCCACCTCGGCCTCCCAATGTGCTGGGATTATAGGCATGAGGGTCTGCACTCAGCCTCAATTCAAAATATTTTAAATGTCCACTGTGCTTTCATAGTGTATCTCTTAATTTCTGAATCTGTAAGGATTTTCTAGTTATATATTCTTCTTGATCCTTAGTTGAATTGCATAATTGTCAGTAGAAATATTCAGTATGATATTCATCTCTTGAAATGTATTGTGGCTATGTTTATGGCTTATTATTGGGTATATAGTTGAAAATACTCCACTTACACATAAAACTAACGTGTTCTGTAGTTGTTTTCTCTTGATTCTATATATGCCAATTGGATCCATTTGTCCTACTCTATATCTTAACTGATATTTTGCTTGCTTATTCTATGTGTTTCAACCAGACAGAAAATTAAAAAGGAAATACATGACTGGAACAACAGTATATACCAACTACACCTAACACATATCTATACAGTACTCCAGCCAATAACAGCAGAATGTACAGTTCTTCTCAAGTACACATGAAGCATTCCTCAGAATACACCACGTTAGCTATAAAGTAAGTCTCAACAAATTTAAAAAAGGATTGAAATAATACAAAGTATGCTCACCAACCACAATGGAATGATATTATAAATTAATATCAGGAAACAATTTGGGAAATATACAAATATATAGAAGTTAAAAACAAACTCCTAAATCACCAATGAGTCAAAGAAGAAATCAAAAGGGAAATTAGAAAGTACTTTGGTTTCAATGAAAACAAAACACATACCAAAGCAGTTTAAGATCAATGAAAACAAAAACACAACACACCAACATATTGGTTGACCCTAAAGCCATGCTGAAGGGCATGTGTACCTGTGAATATCTATACTAAAAAAGAGGAAAATTTTCAAATCAATATCCTAACTTCTCATCTTAAGAAAATACACATAAAAAAGTACACTAACCCAAAGCAAGCAAAAAAAAAAAAAAAAAAAAAAAAGGGGGAATGGTAAAGATTACATCAGAAATAAACAAAATTAAGAATAGAAAAACAATAGAAAAAGTGAATGAAGCCAAAAAATTGGTTTTTTGAGAAGATAAATAAAATTGATAATGACAATGAGAAACTCTTTGCCTATTAATATAACCAAGAGAACTGAAAACATTTATTCATATAAAATCCTGTACTTGAATGTTCACAGCAGTATTATTCATTACAGCCAGAGTAGAAACATTCCAAATGTCCATCAAGTGATATATGAATAAACAAAATGTGGTGTATTCACACAAATGAATATTATACAGTCATAAAGAGAAATTAAGTACTGATACATGCTCCAACATGGATGAAACTTTAAAACATTAAGTGAAAGAAGGCAGAAACAGAAGATCATATATTATATAATACTATTTATACTATATATATGTCCATATGAAAGGTCCAGAATATACAAATCCCTAGAGACACAGACTATATTGTGGTTGCCAGAGGCTGTGAAGAGACGAGACTGGGAAGCGACTGCTCCTTGGCCTGAAGTTTTGTTGTGAGGTGATAGAAATGTCCCAAAATTAAATAGTGGTGATTTTGCACAATCTTGTGAGTACATTAAAAACCAGTAAATCTATACTTGAAAATGAATTTATACTATCTGAATTATATCTCAATCAAAAAGAAAGACATCTATGATAATTTTTATAGTGGCATTACTTGTTATTCTTCTAACACAAAAGCAACCCAAATGTTTATTCATGGTGAAAGAATAAATAATTTGTCATACAGTCACACAACAGAAGAATATGACGATGACAATAAGTACACTACTACTAAACTCAGTGGTATGAAATGAATCTCACTAAAATACGCTGAGTAGAAGTATGTGACACAAGAGGATTCATGCTGTATGAATCAATTTGAATAAAGTTTAAGGTAATCAGGATTAATCTTTAGAATTTGAAGTCAAGATAGAGTTTATATTTGAATAAGTGAGATAGACAAGTGCTTGGGAGAGAGTTGGAGGGGTACAGTTAATGTTCTGTTTCTTGACTTGAGTGGTAGTTACAAAAAATACATACTTTAATCATTCATTAAGTTACATGCTTAAAATTTCTGCAATTTTCTATTGTGGATACTACCTCTTTAACATAAGTTCTAAATAATAAAAATTATCTAAATGAATGTCCCTCATCAATATGTTGATTTGCCCAACTTTGTTTTTGCCTATAGTGTTCTAGTTTTGTGCTGCCGTAGTGTATGAACTTAGTAAGCCAATATCCAATAAAAGATTCAGTAAGAAGCAGTGATTTTCTACTGAATATTCCTCCCTATCCCTTACTTCATCTTTTTAAAGAATTGAAACTTACTTTACTTTTTTTTTTATTATGCAACAGAGCTTCTTTCAAATGGTCCTTCTAGAATAAGATCAGATATACCACAAATAAATATACCCATCCTATATCCTAAAATATGAAAAAGCAGAAATGTGAAGAATGAGCTATTACTTAAAACAATATATTTTTTTAAAATATAAATATTTGAAGGTGATCCTCCCCAGCTTTTCCAAGAGACTTGCTCTTTTTCTCCCTGTAACACTTTCATATGTGATCTAATTTTGATAAAAGGTATCAGTTTTTGTAGGCTAACATCCTATAGGCAGACTTTCCTGCCTCTTGAAAGAAAGAAAAGAGAAAGAAAAGTATTTCCATTTTGAAAAGAAGATCATTTACATATTCCGATTTGGCTCCCAAATTCTATACTGTGTATATGAGCCCAAGTCCATGTTGGGCATCAATATTTAATCTAGTCTGGTTTGGATGGCTTCTGATATTAGCAAGTCCAGAAGCATAAGAATATCTAGATCTTGCCCAAACACCTTGTCTCTCCACAAGGGTCCCTAGAGAGAGGTATAAAAGAAACATTAGAACATTAGACCGATAGAAAAAAAGTAGTTAGTTATATCCACATAAATATTCAATAAAATAAATTTTAGATAATTAAAAAACATGGATAAAAACTGTGGCTTACATCTTGAAACTTAAGAATGTTCTTCTATCACTTCCTGAACTTAACTTGGAAATTCATGCTTTTATAGTCACCTGTATAGTGAAAGATACCTGAAAGAGACAGAACTTTTCAGGCGATATATTGGCTTAGCAGTCCAGTGACATGTATTAAGAAAGAGACAAGAGTAGGTAATTATGTGTAATAAGTTTGCCAACTGATAAATAAGGATTAATTAATGAGCCAGCTACTAATAAAAAAAGAAGAGTTATGTTGCCTGCCTTGGGAGTGGAGTTTTATTTTGCTCCTCTAATAAGTGCTATGCTAGTAGAGTAGAGAGGGAAATAGGAGTACTGAGAGTTCAAAAGACTGTGCTTGAAAATAGATAAGCAAGAATCAGTCAGATTAAAATTAAGGGAGAGTATTCTAGGCACTAAGAATAGTTTATCTATAATAGCTCATCTATTGCAGATGCTGGGGTGGGAAGGTTCATTCTACAGCAATTCACACTTTTTCTGGCACTTGTATCTTGATTTTTCCTTGAAAAACAACCTCTACCTTTCTCACTCAAGGATATTTTTGCTTAACGTTTGAATATGTTACCTAACCCCAGCGAATCAGCAAATCTCATTACCTTGGTTACAGTGATTGGTTAAGAAAAAGAATGTCACATAAACAGAACCAGTAAAACTTACACTGAGAATTCTGAAACAAAAACTTATTCCTGGCTACCTATACTTATAATATCTTTTTTCTAGGAGGTAATTAAATGTTTTCACCATATAGTTTTTCATAAACCAGTTGGAAGATTTGTTCCACCTGTACAATACACAGCCTTCTATCTGTTAAAAGGTTAAAGCTTTTAGTGAGGCAGGAACTATCCTGACAGTTTTAAAAGAGTTGAAACAAGACCAATTAATTTCCAGTATATTGACAAAGGGAAATAGTAGCACAATAAAAGATTTAAAGAATACACAAGGACCAGAATGCAAGGACTCCTAGGACACAGTAAAAATTTATACCTGATTTTAAGAGTGATGGAAGGCCATGAAAGGTTTTTAAGGAGAAGAATGATATGATCAAATAGGCATATTTACCAATATCTTTTTAGTTAAAATCAAAATAAATATTAAAAATTGGATTCCCATATAACTGATGGCCTTTTGCCAATTGCAATCTATACAATATAAATGTCATTTTTATACAAACTATATATAAAATGTTAGTGACTAGAGTGGTGAATAATACTAGGCTTCTAATGCTTCCTATGGTAATTCGGTAAAATAATAATGTGTCAAAATAATCTAGTTATAATTCTAAGATTTGCCTTGCATTCAAATTGAGGCATGTCTTTGATTAACAAAGATTTGCTAGAACTACTATTATAAAGGTTTACTTTAACTTCAAGGAATTAATATTGGCTGCTACTAACACATGTACAAAGTTGAAATTAAATGTAAATCAAAATTGTGATGCCCTACAATACCATTAGACATGGCTTCCTGAAATAAGAAAATTCCCCTGGAGATACTGATTGTAAAACAAACAAAAAATGAATTATGACTGATATTCACTGAATGCAAAAAAAACAATTGTATCTGCCACTTCAGTGATATTGCCTTCGCAACTCAAATGTGCTGTTAGTGTGTTTGGCAAAACTTCAAAATAAGGATTTTTAAAATATCTAAGGTGATGTAAATATAAATGGGTTAACAAAATCTGATGGAATATCATTGTACAAATTATGAATCTCTCTCAGAAGTTAAGGTGTTTTCTCCACTACAGTTAAGAACGCCACTAAGAAGATAAATTTCCTTCTCATTTGGATTCAATTGTTTCATTCAGGGCAACTACAATTTAGTTCAGAGCATTCTGTGAACTCTAAAATATGACAAGACCACGAGACAAAACCAACACTTAATTATACATATTTCCTCTGGGTGAACCTGCAAAATAATCTGACTTTAACAAATTCAGATCCAAGTGTATGTGTAACTCAGATTTGAGTACACATGCACTTGGGAGATATATATATGGCAAAAGTATCATGAGGGTATTTAATTTGTTCTACTTTTGAAAGTGTAGATTTTTTAAAATTATATTTTTCCTCTATTGTTTTATTATATCTATTTTTTAAATTATATTATGGGGCATATTTCCAAATGTACTATGAGTAAGCCAATTCTAAGCACTTGACAGGTTAGTTGAATTTAACAATAAATTCAGAAATGTCTTTAAAATAGTTAATTATTCCTCATTAAAACTTGTTAGTGTTTTGTTTTCAATTGTGAGCTCATAATTATGAATAACTTAAAAAAGAAATACTAGTTCACAAAGAAATTGTCCTTGAAAACCTGAAATACAAGTATTTCGCTAAAAACACAAGTAATTTTCAGTTCATGCTTGAGATAACTGATCTTTGGAAAATCAGAAATACTTTATAATAAATAAAAATAATTTTCAAACTTGCTTTCACCTTTGAAATATTAGATTTCATTTGACATTTTCTCAGTGGATCTACAACAATATTGAGAACATGAAAATGACAATATTAAATCACTTTAAAATTTTTATTTTTACCAACTATAAATTCCTATTTGAAATTTAAAAGATAAAATGTTAAAAGAATACATTTATTGAAATGGCTGTACATGTAAGCAGGCAACTACACAGCAGACGTGGCAATATGTGTGGAGAGAAGGGTGAAAGTAGAAACAGTGGCTCAAGGCATATCTATGTACATTAGCTTTTACTGGAATGCTTATCAGAAAAGTTAAGATTCTACTTATATATTAAGGCACTTGGGCACGTAAGATTTAATACTCTTTAATGAATGAATCCCTATTTTCAACTAAGATAACTTGCTATTATCACACACCAAAAAAAATTAGAATGAACAAAATTTAAATAAATTAAATCCATAGGATTGTATATTTTTGTAAACTGACTGTCTTTTTTTTTTTACAGCAAATGCTGGAAATAAGCAATTTCTACTAAGAAGGCAGATTATTGTGTAATTAAGCCATAGCTATAATTCATCTAGACATCTGATGTTATGTCCTATTAACTCCTTACATACATGAAAAAACTCTGTTTCCTGATATTATCTTGAAAATATATGTAAGCATTATCAAATATTGTTCAGATATTTGAACAGTTTTACAGATTAGCTTTCCTAAATTAAGATGTAGACTAGATTATCCAGAATAAGATGTCAAGGCCAGGCACACTTAATACACTTTCCAGTCTTGTTGTCTGGTAAACCTTTTTAACAACTTTCTGCTTCTGATATATGTTTTGGTAAATACTTACCTAGTATAAGAATCTATGTGAAACTCATATGCCAACTCTAATTCATTGGCTCTCTGAATCAAGTATTTACCAAAATATATGTTATTAAAAATGGAAAAGCACATTTTTAAAAGATTTACTATAGGTTTTATATAAGATACTTTTTATGAACCAAAATTTTAGTTAGAAGCGTTGAGAATACGAAATTCTGAAAGTCATAAACACAATACAGATAAATTGTGTGGGTGTGTATATATTTGTGTGAATATATGTATTTAAAGTGTTCAAAATATTTTGAAGCATGACATCAAAGCCATTTAAATAAAATACTGAAACTTTCCAGCTTAACATTCAATTTTGGAATAACCTTCAAAACTATAAAGAAAGTGAAATATCAGGGGGAAAAGTCTAAAATGTAGTCATAATATGCAAAGAAATCTAAAAATCCATGTAAATAAAAAACACCCCAACAAGAAAATAAATTGTGATCATGAGACATTAACTCATAAGTATGAAAATACAAATGGTCAGTGAGTACACAAATGCTGTTCAACTTTTGTAATTTACAAAAGTGAAATAAAGCAATGATGAAATGGTTTGTTTTACATATCATGTTGAATTGACCAACAGCTTAAAAAAGACCCTTGTTTCTTGGAGCATATGGAAATAGGTATTCTCCTACAATGACAATGGAAATGTAAGTGCCACAAGTATTCTGGACAGCATTTAAGCAATATTTATCAAAATTACTTTTTAAAATTGATTCTTTTTTAACCATTAATTCTACTTCTAAACATTTTCTTAAGAAAATAGATATATTTGCATATATAAGTTTGCAAGGATGTTAACCTCCAAGTTATTTATGACAGAGGAAGAAAGAAAAAAGGAAGAAATTATCTAGCAACAAGAAGTTTATTAATAAGAAATTAGTTATATTTTGGTACAGTCATTGAACAAAACATAAATGTCACTCAGATTATAAGACAAATAATTATTGTGAGCATAAAAGTTGACCATAGCATATTGTTTAATTAAGAAAGCAATTTCAAACAACATTTGTAATATTATCCTATTTTTCTTAAATTACCTAGGTGTATATATGTAGAGAGAGAAAAAAATAGAAAAATATGTAACAAATTATAATAGGGAATTGGTTTGCATAATACAATTATATGCAAATTCTTTTAATTTTTTCATTGTCCATAATTTTTTATGGACTAAAAGATTTTTATTTTAGAAAATGTGCAAAGAATATACACATAATTTCTATAAAAATAAAAGACAAAAAATTGTTCTCATTCATAAGCTGAGGTATTGCCAAAAAATATTTTACTATTTCTTTTATATTAGTAATATATGAAATAGAGAATGTGAATAATAGTTACGAGAAACAACTAAGCCAAGTAAAAATATGAAAACAGTAAAAACAAAAGCACTTGCTTGCTAGATACCTTTGGTATGAATCAGAATTTGTAAAGCAATTATTTAAATGTAATTAAATAACTCTTGCCTCGATTTCCAAATGTATTTGAAGCAGCACATATTAAAAGACAACATAAAAAAAAATCCTTTAGAAAGTATTTTAAAAAGCTGAGGAATATAGATGAAAGGCAAGAGAGAAAGGAAAATAGGTGAATGGTTCTAAACTAAAAATTATGCTAGAAAACAGAATAAGTGATGTAACTTCAATTCATCAGAAAATCAATCAGTGAGTTTCTGATCAATGAAGGCTAAAAGTGAACCTTAATGGGTTCCATAGCTGCCACAGTCTAATAAAAGGAGATGTGAGTACATAAAAATAGAGGAACTTACTTTTCTGAACCCTAAGAGAATATCACAACACAAAACAATATAAAAGAGATTTTAAAAGTTTTTAAACAGAATTTCTATAATCTGTATATATGATTTTCATAATATTAGCATCTGGTAAATATTAAGCCATGTAAGTATGAAGAGATTTAGGACCAGGCCAACTTTGGATCACCTGAGTTGATAACAGATTTATAACTTAAGGAATGTAGAAGTTAAGGTTTTACAGTGCAAGTTACAATTTAGATTAACTAGTAAGTACCTGAATTATAGTCAACTAATGGAAAAAACAAAACACATAAAGCCAGTTTTTAGGCAACATTAAAAACTTCCATCATCTTAATTTAAACCATCCAAAAAACAAGCATGTCAGGATATAAATTTAAAAGAAATTCAACTATATCTGAGTACTTTAAGCATCAATTCAAAATGAAATTAGATCTTTAAATTCATACTATAAATTTCTAAAAGTCTGATTCCTCTGAACTTGGATGAAAAATTAGAAAATTTCTGTTGGTAAAAATACTTTGGAATCTTTAGGTGTAAGAACTATTTTGAGCATATTTTCATAGAAGAAATTAAAGCTAGCAATATTACTAAAATAATAAAATATGCAATAAATTCAAATAATTACCTCATTTCATTTGGTTCAAATGTAATAAAAATATATCTATTTATACTTATTGCTATGAACACATCAAAATAAGAAAAATGTGCAATATTAAAATTAGAAAATGTGCCTCTGTAAAATGAACTAAGCTTCATTTCTTTTTCCACAAAAGAAAAAAAAATGGCTTTGTATAAAAAACGTTTTATCATAAAGTTTACTGAACTAAGCACCCATCATGTGGAATATGAAATTTACTGAGGTCAATTCAGGCAGAGATCACTATCATTCCTCCACCTGCTGCAGATACTAGCTGGGAAGGTACGTTTTTCTTTCCTAGTGTCTCTGGGCCAAGGCAATGCTAAGAGGTTTGGAGCCCAAGATGCGGCCATTCATCTCAGTCATTGCTTTAGTAGCATCCTCAGGAGAGGAGAAGCAGATCAAGCCAAACCCTTTGCTCTGTCCCTCTTCCTGCATTACCTTAACTCTGCTAATTGATCCAAATGAAGAAAACTCGTTTCGTAGTTTTTCATCATCAATGGTGTCATCAAGGTTCTTAATATAGAGCTTTACCCCCTGGCACCCACAAATTCGTTCCCTTTTCAGCTGCTCAAACATTTGCTTTAACTCAGCCTGTCGCTCTACTTTCTTTTGCGCCCGGCCTACAAAAATCAGCTGCCCATTTATGTCCCTTCCATTCATTTCTTCAACAGCTTTCTTGGCAGCCTCATGGCTATCAAAACTCACAAAGCCAAAGCCTTTGGATTTCCCACTGGAATCTGTCATCACCTTAACACTCAGAGTTTTGCCATATTTGCTGAAAACGTCCTTCAATCTCTCATCATCCATGTCACCGCCAAAGTTTTTGATGTAAATATTGGTGAATTCACTGGCTTTGCTTCTGAGTTCAGCTTCACGATCTTTTCGGTTTTTGAATCTGCCAACAAACACCTTGCAGCCCTTGAGTAGTTTTCCATTCATCTCCTCAATGGCCCTGTCTGCAGCACTCTGGTTCTGAAAGTGCACAAATGCATAGCCCTTGGAGCCTTGATCATCACTCATCACTTTGGAGGAAAGGATCTTTCCAAAAGCTGAAAAATGTTCATAAAGGGTTTTGTTATCGATAGATTTGTCCAGATTCTTGATGAACACGTTCCCAATTCCAGATCTCCTCAAGTAGGCATCGCGCTGAGACCACATGAGACGGATGGATTTGCCTTTTATGATGTCAAAGTTCATTGTGTCCAGCGCCTTCTGGGCATCAGCCAGCTGCAAGAAGTTCACGTAGGCATAGCCCAGAGAGCGGCGGGTGACCTGGTCCCTGCAAATGCGGATGGACAGCACAGGCCCCACAGTGCTGAACTTCCTGAACAGCAGGTCCTCGGTGACATCTGCATGTAAGTCACCCACATACAGGGAGGCCATGCGGTACTTGGCTGCTACATTCATCTCCCTGTCCTTGCCACTGTGAGTCTGTCCCCTGGAGCTCTTTGAGCAATCCCTGTGGGGGGATACTAGGTCACAGCTTTGGCCGGGCTCAAGTGTGGAGGCCTCGGGATCACCACACAAAGGCCAAGCAATGGAGTTCAGACACGGCTTCCCCAGCTCAGGCAACACCCTAATCCAAAAGTCCCCACAGCCACCAATCTGGCCCTCCTAGGACGCAGCAATAGAACTGTGAAATCGCGAAGAGAGATTATTATTAGGACAAGACGTTCCTTCCCCTCAGATTTGTGAGAAAACTTCAAGTGGCGGGCTGGCCCTCCATCTGAGCATTCTCCACAGACGCCCTGGTCGCTGGTTTCTGAATAAAAATAGGCCTCGCTCAGAGTGGTTTAAAGTTACAGCCGCTCAGGGAAGAACTCCACAAGCGGAGGCGTCAGAGGCCCCAGCCGTGGAGTATGGGCTGCGAGGTTCTGCCCGGCAGAGACCCGAACCTGCCAGGTACCGGGTTCTGCAGGCGCCGCCGCCGAGGCGCTGCCGGGAGCGACGCGGGCCAAGGGCGTCCTGAAGACCTAGGGGGCCCCTCCGACCTCCCGACCCGCGCGGCGCCCAGAGAAAGGAGGCGTGGGGGAAGGGGAGGCTGACAGACCGACGGACTGACGGACGCGGCGAAGCGGGTGGCCAGGCGGGGGCTGGGGGCTCACCGGCGGTCGTCTGCGGGCGGGCGGGAAGCCCGGAACTCGCGCGCTGAACTTCCCGCGCACTCGCTGCCAAGTGGGATGTTTTCTTTTTAATATTTTTTTTAAGAACGTTTTTCTTCCCCCCGCCCCTATTACACGTTTCCCACCCTCCTCAGATGGCTAAGCTGAGAAGCAGGAGGCGGTGACTGGGGTGGAGAAAGGCAGCCGAGGGGAGTGGCCCCAATAAACCCACCCGCCCGCAGGGCTTTGCATGGGTCTGAGTGAAGGAGCCTTTCCAAATGTGGATCAGGGCCTGTCACTTCCTGGCTTCAAACCCTCCAGTGGCTTCCTTTGACTTTTTGATAAGGTCCAACATCCGCACCTTGTTCTATAAAGTTCTGCAGGATTCCTGAAATGTTCCAGCCTCAACTGCTGCTTAGTTCCCCTTACAAAACTCCAAGACACACTAGCCTTTTTCAGAGCCAACTTTATAAAAATGTGTTCTTCGGAAATAAGTTAACTGCTCTTTCCAAATAGATGTTTTTTCTAAATCCCTCTGACAATTTAGGTTTCCCTCTTAGAAACTCTAACCCTACCCTGTATTTGCCTGGCTTTTGTCTAATTACAAAATATTGCATATTTCGTAACAATAGAAGCCATGTGCACTTTATTCTCAGGGACTTGCAGACAAGGGATGTGCAGTATTTATTGAACAAATCTTAGCCTCAGGTTAGTTTTCACATCTAGTTAAATGGAGGCGATGGCACTTATCTTAGAGAGTATTTTACGTGTGAAATGAGTTAATAGATTTGGAAATGGATAACACAATATCAGATACATAAGTGGTTTCCAGTAACAATGATTTCATTTTCTTTAGCATTAAATAAAATTCCTTAGTATCTAATGAATCCTTAAAATTTGAATCATAATGCATCTTAGGGAGTCAATAAGTTACTGTCACGGTAGCATGACCTTGATTCTCCAAGAGTGCCAGAACCTATGAAATTACCCTGTGGTCTCAGTTGTACTTGTTTACAGAAACAAAAGCCAGGCCGGATGCCAGTAGCCACAAACAAGCCACTAGATAAAAACTCAGCTTGGCAGTGCTACTCAGACAGACCTGAATCCTCACTTCCTTATCATATTAAAATCTCTGCCCAGTGGGGAGAGATGCCCTTTGCTAGGCACATATAGTAAGTGCCCAGTGCAAAAGGAAGAACAAGACTGCACACATTCTAGTTTTCTCTTGAAAGTCCCACCTCTTTCCAGGAATTCGCATCCTTAGTCTCCACCTCCATGCTCTAAGAGACCTTAAAAATCCCCCTTCTGCACATACCTGGGGAGAAGGTGAATGGGAAGCTCACCTTCTCTACTCTTTGAACAACAAATAAAGTTTCTGCTCTGCTTAACAGAACCAACCTCCTTTCTACTGTCTCAATGGCAACAGGCAGGTAAAGGACCCATTGGGGTAAAACAACCCCTCTTCAGGGCGGAACATTACTTGCAAATCTGAATTGGGTGGATCAGTTAATGTAAGGCAAATTTAGTACTTTTTCAACTTTACTGGACATAAGAAAAAACTAGTGCTCTTGTTGAAAAAGCAGATTTTGATTCAGTAGCTTGAGGTGGACCTGAGATTCAACTTTTCGAACAAGTTCCTGAGTGATGCAAATTCTGCTGGTCTCTGAACCACACTGAGTAGCAAGACTGATTGAATCCTCATTTAGAGGGATCTTTTCTAATGTAAGAACTGGAAAACTAAAAATATGTGTTTAACTTGCAGAAGATAATAATACTCTAGCAAAATTCATTCTTAGAAATGCATTAAACAAAACTGGAGCATGATTTTCACTATAAAATCCAAATTGATTGTAATCTATCTAAAATTTCCTATGTGGGAGATGAGAAGATGCCACTCCAAAATATGAGAGATTACTGAGCTGAAGATAATTAAGAAGAAGCAGATGCAGGAAAGCTCACTGCCCTGCATCTACTTGCCTAGAAGCATGATAGAATTATAATGAAAAATGTTACTTTGCCCTCCCCAAACCCGCTTGCAAATGTTAGCCACTGAAGACAACTTTGGACCCTATCAGCCTGGAGAAGGTACGAGAGGAATCTATATTAACAAATTTTAACAAGATAACTAGCATTTATCTACCATTGATTCACCTTCCCCCAAGTTGCTGCCCATAACAACTTAAAGTCCTTTTTTGTTTGTTTTACCACTCATCTAAGAATTTACTTAGAAGAAGAAGGTGCTATATAATCTGAAATTCACCAAAGAGGTGAGTCACCTCTTTGAGAACTACTCATTATATATTTTATATATACACGAGAATATATGTAAAATATACATACTCATGTATATATAATACATGAGAGTATAAAATATATATGTTAAATTACACATGAACTTGTTTGTTTTTCTCTTGTTTTTTTTTTTTTTTTTTTGTCTTGTTTTAGTTTGTAATTTTTTTAGGCAGGGTCTCACTCTGTTAGCCAAGCTGGAGTGCAGTGATGCAAACAGGGCTCTCTGCACCTTGGACTTCATGGGCTCAAGCAATCCCTCCACCTCAGCCTCTCTAATAGTTGGAACAACAGACGCATGCCAACATGCCAGGCTATTTATTTATTTATTTATGTTTTATTATAGAGACAGGGTCTTGCCTGTTGACCAGGACTATCTCCAGTTCCTGGGCTCAAGTGATACTCCTGCCTTAGCCTCTCAGAATGCTAGGATTAGAGGCATAAGTCACTGTGCCTGGCTGTTTGTAAAATTTATTTCAATATGTGTTGTTCCTATAGCATCATTTGTTCAAATAAATAAATACAGTAATCTTTTCTTTCAGCCTGTCTTGTAAGCTGCAATTGTAAAAAGGAAAAGAGATCACCAACATAGTTGTAGACACCATTAATGGATTTGGGCAGTACTCCAGTACACACTTTAAGAATTTAGATGCTATTTGGTGTTGTTTAACATAAATAAAACAGTGATTGCTATGTTCAATATTATCAGGAGTTTTTTGTTTTTGTTTTTGTTTTTTAAGAAAGCTCCTAAGTGTGTAGTCCCTCAGAATTTAGTCTTAAGATTTTTAATTTCTAAAAAAATATAGTTTAGATCTCATCAGTTCTTTGTGTTGTTTGAATACAACGGTACTTCAGCTATAACAAGATACCAAAATATTTCAAGAACTTGTGGGTTTTTCATTTTACCTTAGTGTGATCTTCACTCGACATTTTGTGAAAAATGAGAAGAATTTCCAAATTTAGAATTTAGTCCTACATTCTCTAATCAACTTACAGGCAACTGGTACAAACCTCAGTTGGTTAAATGACTAATTATTATACATCTTCCTATTTGTTTTAGTTACGGTGTTTTTATTTTTATATTTTAACAAATACAGCATTTTTTAAGTAACTATGATTCTTCCTTCTCTTTAATTCGCTAAATCTCCTCTTTTTGTCAGTTGTGTTCTTCACTTGGGGTGTCCTTTACATTTGCCCTTTCTTTCCCTTCCCTTTCCTATTGCCTTTGCTTCATTTCCTTGTATATTACTGCATGAGTCTTATTTGTTCACCTTCTTTGATTTGGGCTGTTTGTATATCAGTCCATGCTGCATTTTGTTACTGGAATAATTTTACTAATCTCTCTTTCATAATATTTTAGTAAAAAATAGCAAATGACACCAAAGACTTTGCAAGATCAATATCATTGTAACTACATATATTTTCTCTTGTCAAGCTAATCCCTCGCTTGTTTTATATGTACATGCAGTTAATTCTTTTAAAAATAGAAAGGAATGCAATATATTTGAAGAGATTATCTGCATTCTCTTGTTTATTACAGTACTATTCACAACAGCCAAGATTTATGGAATCAACTGAAGTGTCCACCAGTGGATGAATGAATAAATAAAACGTGTGTGTGCGTGTGTGTGTATATATACATATATATAAGTATATATATGCATATATAAGTATATATACATATATATGCATATATAAGTATATATACATATATATGCATATATAAGTATATATACATAATGGAATATTATTCAACCATAAAAAAGATTGAAATCCTGTCATTTGCAGCAACATGGTTGGAACTGGAAGTCATTATGTTAATTGAAATAGACCAGGGACAGAGAGATAAATATTGCATGTTCTAACTCATATGTGAGAGATAAAAAAATGAATCTCGTGCAAATAGAGTAGATTGCCTAATCTTGAAAAAAAATAGTAATTTTGCCTACCTTATGTTATTTAGTTCAATTGCCCTCCAATGTACAAGTTTGTTGTGTGGGTGGCTCACAGAATTAGGAGAGGATGAGATTGCTGTTTTGCTTAAATGGCAGGAAAACCGTCAGTATTTCTACTCACTGATATTGACAGCAATGGAAGTTATTGTTTACTTTGGTATTTATCGTGAAGATATTAATAAGTAGCTATTTTGGGTATGGAAATGCATTTTAAAATAAAAATATCTCATACTAAATTAGGTAAAATTAGTTTCTGAAGTCTTGAATCATTGTTCTGATGTAGTCAACTATTAATAAAATTTTTCTTTTTTGTGTTCAAAATGGTCTTTATTGCCTTAATACATAGTAATTAAATAAAGAAAACTTGCTTTTGTTGTATTATGAAACTATCATGTTCAATTTACCACAAAGTATATTATTGTATCTTTCAGATTATTTGGTTCATTTTTTTGACAATAATCTCTTTCCAGTTGTTATTTGTTATTGTTGTTGTTGCTTGTGTATTTTGTTTTGTTTTTCTTACCCAAATATAGTGTTAATTTCTTGAGATGAGGAATATGATTTACATTTCAGAGTTACCTTTCTCTATATAGCACATATGGAAATTTTTCAATAAGTAATGCTTGATTGCTAGTAGATCTTGATGAAAGGTAAATGTCCCCCAAGGCTGAAATAGATGGTGTCAATCATCACATATCACCCAATATACAGCTTTGAGCACAATAAAAACCTTGGAAATTCATTTACTTGAATCCCAAGCTGTCATCACACCAGTAGAAACTGATGCGAAGACTTACTTTATGATAAAAGGTTGCTTCATTTATGTACATCCCCTGATCCTCCTCTGTCCCCCACCACAACCTCAGTCATTTCAATGAGAAAGATAATTAGGGATAGGGCCAAGGCTCCTAAGAAAAATAAGAGAATAACATCATTCAGACCTATTTAAGAGAAAGAGAAATAACATTATTCAGACCTATGTAAGCATACTGAGGTATTATATTTCAGGAAATAGCATCAAATTTCAGTGGTTTTATTAGATACTGATACCCAAGTTATAATACTGCCTGGTTCCCTGGCAGGTGAGAGTGCCCAAATCCAGCTGATGGGGTTTAGACATTGTTCACAGTAGGGAAAGAAGCTAAATGGACCTTGTGGGCTGCTCCATTGGACCAATTTAATGTACCATTTTTACTTATTTTACAACTGATTTATAACCAATTTCACAACAAAATTTATAATAGGAATTTCTATGTTAGATGCTTATACATTTCTACAAATTGGCAGATTCTAGGGCACTGAACTGTGGAAATAAATTTCTATCCCTTATAGAAACATCTTGGTCCTTCATGTAGATGTCATGTTAAGGGTCATTCACTCATAAGATAGTAATTGAGCTGGAGATTGACCTTGCACCACTCAGATTGCTACCATTGCTAACTGTGTCCATCAATATAGCATACATTTTTTGACTTGCTTTTGAGGCAAGGAAGGCTACATGGCATTGAGTTCTGATGACTCCTGGAAAGCTCTAGTGGGATAACACTTCTTGAGGCTATCAGTGCTGTCCCACCACCATTGATCCATTTTTTGGTTGCAATGTTACGGTTTAAATTCTATCAGCCCACTGTGGCTACACTATTGTGGCCTTTGGAATGAAAGTCTTACATTTTTAGTTTTTAGAACTAAATATTTAGAAATATTTACAGTCTGACAATGGAATATCTTCTATCATGATACCCACTCTACAACACCTTGATAATCAAGATAGACTTCAATAGACTTTCCTTATGCCAAACTATCTGTAGAAATCAGGTTGTGCTGAGAACTGGAATGTCCTTCTTTAAAAAATCAATTTGAAAGGATTCTGAGTCTATATCCCTCAAAACCTCTTAGTCCCCAGCTTTTAGCAAGAGAGTTCAGTGGTTATCCCCAGAAAGTGGCTATCTCATTGGCTACTTCCTGGGTAATCATCAGGACAAAAACAGTGGGTTACATAGATCTATTATGAACAGTTGGCATTCTACCCTGTTCATTCTTGATCATGATACCTTTTCTTTTCCCTGATGTCCTCACCATGCTGGACTGGCTGGTGTGCTCTCCAAGGAATAGACTGACCAATACAGACTCAAAGGATTTAAATTCTATTGCAATTCAACCACCTGGATACTCTTCTTAGATTGGTATATTCCTGTGTCATAACAATAACGACCGTTTGTTCAATATATTACTCCCTAAGTCCCTGTATTGTTGTCCACACCAACCAAAATAGCAGACATATGGATGTAGTTTTTGTCTCTTATGTCCCTGGCCTCCATGGATTAAAGTTATGGGTTCAAGTAGAGTATGATTGGGGATAGGTGAATTTTTAGCTCCAGAATCGATACACAGCAATTCTGTAGCAAAGGAAAGAGAAGAACAAACTTAGTACCCGGGAAATATCTCAGAATTTAGAAATTATGATGAAGAAAGGAAGATCAATGATAATCGTCTTTCAGAATCACCCTGAAGAGTTGCTCATGATGAAAAAAACTCCTTGGTGTGCGTCTCCCAAACTGTGGAAAGTGCTTTCAATTTAAGTGACGGCAGAGTCTTTCATCTTCTACCACATGGAAATATGACCACGATTTGAATGCTGCTTTCCTAAAATTCACTGTGAAGTCAACTGGAAAACAGCAGAGGATGCCCTCAGTTCCTGCATATCCCAGGCAAAATAACTGTCAGCACCTTGGGATGTTTCTCGCACTCCACTTTCCACAGATATTATTCAGTTATTCCATATAGTAGATGAATGCCATCTTGCTGTCAGCACAGACAAAATACTGTAAGCTGTACTGATGTGTCAGGCAATCCCTCAACAAACATTCTATTTGAACTGAATTGGGAATTCTAAAATGTGCCAGCTAGCTGGGAGGACACGTCATAGGCACTATCAACCTGTGACCCTCATGATATAAGTCCCATGTGGGGCACAAAATTTGTAATTATACTTTTCTCTATGGATACTATGTAGATCTGTGAGATTGCACTTCTGCTTACAAGCCAGGCATTAACTTGACTACCCTCTGAAGACATGGTAACTTGCCCTTTATGAATGACAATAAAATATCTTCAAGTATTTAACAAAATTACATCAGTATAACATGTAGCTTTCAAATAACTATGGAGAGTTCTCTGAAATGAGGCAACCCTTTGGTGATTTTTCCAGAGGTAAGTGACTTATTCATGTGAAACCTGTATACAATTATCCCTATAATGGAAGTCATACAATTTGAAATGGTAATATGAAATTTGCTCCTGATTTTGTCTGAAGTAACCAGTAACACTATTTTGGCCCTGAAAGATATTCAGGCCTCACTTCACTGTCCAAAGTTGTTATGGAAGAAATAATTACTCTACACTTTGTGCTTGAAAACCAAGACAGTTTCTGTGCAATCTCACATATAGTCTATTGCACTTGGATTAGTGCCTCAGGCCAGGTGGAAAGGTCAATACAGGAAAAAATAAAAATAAAAAGAAATTCATTCTTCATCTCAGGTAGACCCTGATGCTTTAAAGGAGTTGTTGAGTTGGTTGGGTCTAGAACCCTGGTATACAAGGTTGAAAGTGATACCACAGGTTTATTTCATCCTGTTACTTGAAGTCCTGTTGATAGTAGCCTTTCTATCAACAATAAATATGGGACAAATTGAGCAGCCTCAATTTTCTCCCTGCTTCTGTTGCTTAGAATGGCCAACAGAGTGGTGTACTCATAGGAAAATTTGCCAAAATACAAGATAATGTAGAAATAAGAGGTGGATATTAATAGGGAACAATTTTCCATGGTTCTTTTGTGTTTCTGTATGATTTACAAGCAGAATCACTGACTTTCATTTTTTTTTTTTTCAGATTGTCTTTTCTAAGATGGTTTCATGATAAACAGTCTGGAAAGATTGATGGTGTCTCCATCTAAAGAAAGAGCAAATATTTTTACTATTCCTTATAAAAGATCTGTGTTCCCTAAACTTAGGTTTCCCTCTCTTAACGCAACATACTGAATAGATAGGTGTCACCTGGCTCTCTTCACATGGCCTTTTGAAAATTGTGCTTGAGGAACTGACGCAAGAAAATGCTTATATTCTGGCTCCCATTGTTGTTGTGAGTGATGAAGTCCTTTGTCTCTGACTCAGAAGTCTCATGTCTCCTGGCAATATCCATGCTAACTTGGTAGTTTGTAAGTAGGGTAAAAATATCAAAGTCTTCACAGTTCTTGATATTGAACAAATAAAAGAATGAATTAAGGATAATCTCTCATGTTTAGAGCAGAAATCTCATGACTTTGAAAGAAGATCACATTTATTTTACTGGTATTATTTTCTCTTTCTTCTACATTACTGGTATATCTCCACATCCTCACACTACACTTGGCAGTACTCCTATACCGCCAATTATGGAAGTAGTAATGGACTTAAGATTTTATCAGTAACACAGGAAGCTGTCTGGTGTGCAGCCTATTATCCCTCTTTATTTTGTAAATTCCCCATGTCGCAAGTTTCACTAGGTTTCTTTAGCTTCCTTTGTTGCTATTTCTCTTAGTAAAATTATCTTTAGTCTGACAACAAAATTAAAAACAAATTGGATTTAGAGAACATTCTTGGTGTTTTCTACTTCATCAAAAACTTACATTAGAGCAGTCAAATATGATGTTTAGGTGTCTACAACAATCTAAGAGAAAGACTTGAAAGTCTCCATAACATTCTTGTTTTATGGTATCTGGAACACTTCATTTCAGTCTCTAAAGCCAAGTGTCTGCTAATATGCCTTATAAAAATTCTGGACTTTTGCAATCTGATGACATAAAAGAATGTCTGGCTAGCTTATCCTGTCTCCTTCCTAACACTGATAGCAGATGATCCCTTGGTGAATGGGGTACAATCCAGGATTGACTGGAATCCTTCCATTAGCTCTATCATTGCCTACATGTCACTTGTTTCTTTTCCCAGGAATGAGACACTGGAATGTCTTTAATGTCTGTAGCCTTAGCATTACTCATCCTAGGCTCCCTCTCCTAATATGTCATGCAGAAAATTTGCTTTATGGCTCATCCTAACAAACTTAAACTAAAAGGTACAGTCTTGGCTGGCTTTCTAGTTAAAATCTAGTTAGAAAATCCTTTTTTAAAATCTATGTAACTACAACTGTCCTAGTGCTAAGGTATCTGCTTTTTTAGGTTCCTCTTTCCTAAAGCGTCAGGGATCATACTTTCTAAGGCTAAATCTACACCTCATCCTACGCATCATTATTGTAATAGTTTCTAACAATTGTAATAAGATTCAGGGCAATCACTTACTGCATCAGAGTTTAACAATCCCAAGAGAGAGACTCGACAAATACCAGCCTGCCTTTATGTCATACAAAGTCTGCAACTATGTGCAAATCCAGTATATTACCAGAAAAAATGCAGTCTTGTCTATAACCAATGATAATCGCCTTTCAGGAAACACGGAGTCAGTCTCAGAAGGAAAGCCAGAAGTTGACTTTCTCGCTGATCTCTCTCTCTTATTCCATATCTATCTCTATTTCTTCAGAATCCCTGGTTTATCCTGTAACTCTTTGTCAGGGCCAGAAAAACCTGTTGTGCCTGGATCCTGATATTCCTCCAGGAGGAACACATGTAAAACAAAACAAATTTTTTCATGCTAATGTTGATTTACTCTTAATATTATAATATTTTTTAGACTAACACAATGTTTCTTCATTGTTAAAGACTCCACCCTACCAGGGGTGAGGATGGGAAGAACAAAATCCTAAAGAGATATAGAACCTGGGCCAACCACACAGTCATTTGGATAATGATTGATAAAGGCCTGAATTAAGGCAGTAGCAATGGGAAATAAAATAATTGGGTTGCATATGCAAGAATTCAAACTGGTATATAATCTGAAGTTATAATTTGTTTCCTAAAATTACGCTGCTAAAGTTGTAGTATTTAACTAATAAGAGCAACAACCTAAAGAACATCATCTATGTTCCAAACACTGTAATATAAAGTATTAAACACAGAGTAAGTACTCATACAGCACTATTAAAACAGTATTATATTGTTATATCAGTTTTACATAGTGATGCCTACTCATTTCAGGCAACAATCTTAAAGAGGAGATTTCAGTCTAACTGTTTTTGATTTGGACATCAGACTCAGAAACTTTAACTTGTCCAAGTAATCAGAATATTTAAAAAAGGTAAGTATTTTAGTCTATGTCTCTCTAATTTCCAAAATCATGCTTTTATACTCATGCTTTTGTTTATACTGCATTCACTTTGAGAATACCTATGATGGCTCAGTGAACATGTCTTTCTATTTTTTAACAATATCTAAGCTGCTTAAGCAGACATTTTCACAACAAAGCCAATATAAACAAAGTTTCAAGTAATTTTCATAGTTTCTGCCACAATTCTGATTTGTATTCCCACTTGTTGACTCAATCCAGTTGTAATTTACTATGTCCTGTATTTATTCTTTATACCTTTATTCTCAGCATTTCTCTAATTTATCTTCCTCTTATATCTTGACAACACATCTCTCCCTCTCCTCAGATAGCTAATTAAAAATTTGCAAGACTAAATAATATGAGTTCCCAAAAGACAGTGTGTCAAGGAGACATTAGAGGCCATGGATGAGGTGTAGGGAAATGCTGGGAAGACATGCCACTTTGATAGACAGGCATTTTGAGCTAATAAAGTCCTTAGAGATCTCCCTGACCCTTTGGAATGCACATATGGATACAGCTGAAATCCTCTCCAGCTGTTCTGTTCCCAGAAGAGATATGGGCTAACTTTAGATGACCCACAAAAAGCCCTCTACTCAGGAAAATTTCAGAGGAGATGATCCAGAAGGAGAAAGAGTGTGAGGGAAGAAAAATTTAGAACAAATGGGCATGTTCCAGAAATATAATAAATGGACATGAAATATTTTAGAAGAACTTGAGGAAAAAGGTTGTTTCTCTAGTGATGTAAGGCTAATCATGTTTATGAACTTCTCTGGGATTTTTTTTTTGCATTTGTGAAAAGGAAATTATGACACCTATATTAATGTAGAATTACCTGCTATAATTATGAAAGCCAACAATTACTGAATACTTACTAGGAACCATACTGTCTTATAAGCATATTACATAAATTATCTCATTTAATGTTCTATAAAATAGTATATGGTAAATACTATTACTAGCTCCATTTCCAGATGCAAGTAGTGAGGTTCAGAGAGTCTGAATAACCTGCCTTAAGTTATATGGATAACCTCGACAGTCTTACTCCAGGGTCAGTTCTCTTCTCAGCATCATTGGTGAGAAATGTCATAGCAGTTAACCTTTCACTTCAGACACTGCTGATCAGCCATTCGTTTTTATTTTATTTTATTTTATTTTATTTATTTTATTTTATTTTTTCTCACAAGGGAATTTGTCTCAAGGGAATTCCTTTGTGGGATGCTAAAGAGTGGACTCCAGGGTCCCACTCTATCACCCAGGCTAGAGCCAGTGCAGTGGCACAATCATGGCTCACTGCTGCCTCACCTAGGCTCAAATGATTCTCCCACCTCAGCCTCCTGAGTAGCTGGGATTACAAGCACATGCCGCCACACCTATTTGTTTCTTTTTATTTTTGTAGAGATGAGGTCTCTCTATGTTGTGCAGGTTGGTCTGGAATTCCTGGCTTTAACCGACCCTCCCATCTTGGCCTCCCAAAGTGTTGGGATCGAAGGTGTAAACCATTTCACCTGGCCTGATTGGCCATTCTTAATGGCTATTTCTGGAGAGGTAGGGCAGTGATAATGTCCATTGTGCCCCTGATTCTTTTACACTTTAACCAGTATTAGCTAACAGGCTCTGACACAGAACCTGACTAGTTTACTTACCTATCTGCCTCCTACCCTCTCTCTGGTTTTTAAACCCTCTTTAATATTCTGACACCCATTATTTGACTGGGGTCTTCTTTCTTACACTGGAGAGCCACTGAATTTTTGCCCTGGTCTTAAGGACACCAGTTTTCCTTATCTAAGGGCCATCCTCTCTGCCCTTTGCCCATCTAACTCTCTTCAGCTCAACATTCATTGCTCTCTACTTCCTGAGTTTCAATTTTATCTACATTATCCTCATCCCCCTTGCCCACCCCAATAAACAATGCAAACTATAAACATGCAAACAATAATGCAAAAAATAATGCAAACAATAAACAATGCCAGGCCAGACATTCAGGTCCTCTTACAGCACAGTAGAAATGGGTAGTTAGAAGATTTACAGACACAATGTCAGTTGGCAGACATTCTAAGCAGTGACAACTTTTTTTAAATTAAATGAGAGTATTGATTTTTTTATGTCGTGCGCATTTTAAAATGTCATCGACAACCCTCCATCTCATCTTTCACTGATGTATTTTGTCTTTAAAAGCATTTCAACCTCTTACTTTTCCTCTTGAAAACTGCACTTTATTTTATCTTCCTTTATTGATTATTAGTAGGTACTTTTTGTTTTATTGATACTTTAATCCTTTTATGATCATTATTTATTTTAAATTGTTCTTTATTTCTACTCACTTAAACAAACAAACAAACAAAAATATGCATTACCTGATCACTGACTTACCTCACTCATCCTGTATGCCACAGTCTCATTTGTGAAGATGTAAAACCCTTCTAGTAACTCAGCTCAAAGAGAAATTCTCTAATGGTTCCTATCACATTTTTATTTTGCTAGCAATCATAAAATTACCTATCCTTTCTCTATTTCTGAACTATGTTTTGTATCTTATTTAAGCGCTTTTTGCAATAACAATTCATTTAGCTGTTATGAAGCTCAAAAATTCTACAAAAAAGCACAATTTTGGAAATCATAGTCTAATTATTGCAATTGATATTTGCCCTTTTTAGCATTAAATAGTGATGAGATTTTTCTTCTTAGAAATATTAATCGTTATGACTTATTAATTGAGAGTAGAACAAGATAAAAATGGGGCTTATCATAAGAAACAAATTTAGAGGAACAAGAGATTTTAGCTTGAAAAACAGGAGATTAATGGGTAATCTTACAATTGTCCTGAGAAATAAGTTTCGACTTAATATCTTTGTGTTAAAGGACAGAACTAGTAACTGTTATATGAGGAACATTATAGCATAATTTGAGAAACCACTAAAAATTAGAAGAGTTTAAAAATGAAAATTAGCTGATTTTTTGTAGTAACAAGTTTAAATATTTGAGCCATATAAACATATAGCAGAAGTATGACAATGGGAAAACCTTTGTGGGAGGCTAAATAGATAATCTTTGAGATTGATTCCTACTTTATTATTCATGACATATTTTACAATGTTGTAGAGGCATGATATGAAATAATTAGAATCGACCAAAATTTGTGGAAGTTTAAACTGTGTACAGGGATGATTCATTTCTATGTGATGTTTTGAATAGTTGCAGTAGAAAGATATTTTTAAGAATGTTCAGTATGTAATCAGCACATATTGTTTTTTGTTGTTAATTACACCTATTTATCTGTTTATGTCTTTTTAGTAAGGATTAGCTATAGATGCATATTCATAATTTTCCTTAAAATATCTATAAAAACAATAGCATTAATAACTATCATTAAAATTGAAGTATGGTAGCAAAATTTTATTTCTACTTTTTCTTCATTTTCCGATATACCAGGAAGGAATATCAACATCTATAATTCTCAGAACCTGCATTTAAATATCTTCAGATTACTTGAGTAAATATTCTTGATTTTTGCAAGGACAATTAGTATATTTCTTCTCTCAAGTATAGATTCTGGATTTAGGAGAGGAAAAGTCTTCCAAAATGTATATGCACTTTTTGCATTCATGGATATTTATGTGTTATATAGCTATGTTTGTGTGTATATTTTTACATTGAACAGGGTAAAAAATAGGAAATATACAACTGTACCTGAATGTCAAATCCCCTGTTATTTGAGGATATGCTATTTAAAGTGATTTTTAACACATATGTAAAGTAGTTTTAATCAACTCAGGTGTGCTTCTAACAATGTTTGGTACTTGTCAAGAATTGTATTAAATACTGGAAAATAATGATGCTAGACACAATTCTTACCCACAGGTACATATAGCCTAGTGAAAGGAGGGAAACAGACATAAATACCTAAATAAATAAGTTATAATAAAATATTAATTAATATTTCTTAATTAGTAGTACTTATCACCCATTCACAGATGGTTTAATATGCTTCCATTTGTATTTGTCTATTGTAATCATCAGTGCTTGAGTAACCTTGGCAACGTAGATGTCTAAGTAAAATTATTGATTAAATGAACAGCTAAGTTATTCAAGTTGTACCTTTTTTTATATTCAGCAAAGCTGATAAAGAGTATTAGTGAATAAAAATAAATAAATAATGGAGTTTGATCAGTTAATGTGTTGCAAAGTGTTGGTAAAAACAGGTTTCTTAAGGAGGACACTTAAATTTGCCTATAAAAATTTTTGTTCTGCAATACTAAATTAGTCCCATAAGCTACAATGTAGTACAGTATTAATTGAAAAGAATTGTGAGCAGTTTATCTTACATAGAATAAGAAATGTAGCAAAGAAACATGAATGGATTTAACTTACAGTAGCTAACTCTGGCTGAGAAACAAACAACAAATTCCAAATATTATTCTTTCTATTGCCATGGAAATCTATTATCCTCCAGCAGCTTTCCCCAGTCCACTCGGTTGAAATTGTCTCTTCATAGCCCTCTGATATTTATTTTATAAAAAGATTGAAGGTTCCAAACATTGACAGAAACATAAAAAGTTAAAAATAACTTATATGAGGGGTGACGAAATTGTGGCAACAAAAATTTGTGACTTCCCAAGCAATTTAATTAAAAATGTGTTTTGTTTTCCCTGAATGGTAAACTGTTAGGTCACAAAAGCAGGCTTCAAAATGTCCACAAAATAGCAGAGATTGGTGTATTAATTTATTTTCTCTCAATTGCTGACTCTCATACATTAACTAATTTAACTCTTCAGCTCTTATCAGAAACAAATAAGTATATTCAAGATTTTGAATATGCTTTGTTGCCAATAGGTAGCTTTTTATGGCAGGAGAAAATAAAAGAAGACACGGTGTTTTGGAGGTTCATTTCAGAAGTTAAAGGCCTTGAAACCCTAAAAGTTCTTAAAAGTTCTTAGTCTGAAACTCAGCTCAACACTTGTGAGCTATGTAACCATTGGGAAGTCACCTTACTTTTGTAAGCCTCACATTCCTAATTTGTAAAATTAGGTTAGTGTCAGCCCTTCCTATCTCACGCACTATGTTTGGCATATAAATCTATAGATCTATAGATATATAGATGTGTGTGTCTGTGTAATGCTCTATAGGAACACACACACACACATCCATATGTATATATCAAACAGTGTGTGAGATAGGAAGGGCTGAATCTATCATAATTTTACAAATTAAGAATGTGAGGCTGACAAAAGTAAAGTGACTTGCCAATGGTTACATAGCTCACAAGTATATATACTATATATATAACATTACACAAGCACACACACATACACACACACACATCACTATGTTACATTTAATCCTTTTTGCTTGAAATATGCCTCACACCCCATACTCTCACTGAAAATCTAGCCACACAACAGTTAAGTACAGCAACTAACAATATGTTGACTGCTTGGTACATATAGTAGAGGAACTACTTTATGAAAGCAAACAGTGAGGTAATTTTATCAATGTCAGCCTAAGTATCTGACTACAGTTCAAACCAGTGAGTTAGGAAATGGATTTCCCTAACAAACAGAATAAGAATCTATTCAGAATTCCACCATTTTTATTTTCTTATAGAACAAATAACATAAAATGAAAGGTGCATGTCTGTCTTTACAAGGGAGAGAAATGGTAAGAAAGTAAATTTAAGATGAAAGAGGAGAAGGAGAAGTGAGGAAAACAATGATAGAGCGAAGTGGAAATGACCTTGACGGACCAGATGATTTATGGGGATTTCGTTGAAGCTGTACAACAATTGGGACACAGTCAGGAGACCAGGGGGATGGAAAAATCACAGTAATTGTACTTTATAAATAAACTTGAAACATGTTCTTTTTTCATCTATCAGGGTAAGAAAACCAAATCAAAACTTAAAGAAAATTGTATATACTTGGCAAATGTGCTCATTAATACTGCCAGCAACATTGTCTAAGTTTCTAAATTAAAAAACAAACAAACAAACAACAACAACAAAAAAACAACTATCCTTTCACAGGGCTTACTCTAGCCATTGTAAATATTCTCAACTTCATAAAAACAATGCTCAAACCAGGATGGTTTGTAAAAACTGTCTTCACTTCCATTCTCCTAAATCTATGCACTGGATACTTCACTCACTACAACAAAGTAGTAGTTGGTAATAGCAGTTGGCCTTTTGCCTTTTAAAGGCTTTCATACTTCCATCACACAAATTCTATGGTCAGTTTTCAATTTTACTTTTCCTCAGTCTCCCAGTAGCATTTCATACATTATTTTCCATTCCTCCTGCCCAAGTTTCTGTTTCTGGTTTCTTTTCCTTTGTCCTACCTCTAGTAAAATGTATTTTTAAACATATTTGTTCCTGATCTATTAAATATGATCAATAAATACATACTGAATGAAATTAAGTGAAGCTAAACAATTAAAATCTATGAGTCCATATTGTATTACTCACAATAGGCCAGATAACCCAAAATATCCACTGTAAATCAGTTGTCTTACGTTGTCTTCATTCTTGGGTGAATCTGACAGAGTGGCCTCGACCTAGATCATTCTATAATGATTCCTTCAGCTAAGAAAAAATATGGCACTAGCTCATATTTCATTGGCCAAAACTAATAATATAGCTCTGTATGAGTTCCACAGGGAGAACATATATAATCCTCCAGTAAGGAGAGATATCAGTTTTGGTGAGTAGTAATACAATCAACTAACATATATGAACAACAACAAAAAAAGAAACAAAACGTCCAGTAGAGATAATTATTACAATATTTTCCCCCTGAAACTTGGTAATTTTAAAAAATCAATAATTTCTCTACCTTTTAGGACCAACTGTAAATTATCTTAATTGTTGGAGAAACACTCCATTACAGAAAAATGCCTGCTAATAAAAGCAGAAGGAATGTTTGCATTTCAATGACAGATTCAGGCAAGGATTACAAATAAATATTAAAAGGAGTAGCTTATGCTGTTGGAAAACAATATATGTTCAGTTCCAAAGTAAGACCTCACACTTCTCTTAATAAATTCAAAGTGAAACACTGTATCTGTAAATTAGAGAGGTTTGGAAGTTAGTATGAATAATCCTAACAGCACTAATAAAAGGACACTCAATATTACATCCCTCTCCTATTGTGTTGCAAAATGAAGTGGGATCATTGCACATGAAATATTTATGCAAAAAATGTTTAACTTGAATCCAATAAAGGCCTGAGGCTTAACTTTTACTTTACAAGATAAAGTTTTAAAGGAACACGGAATGACATCACAAGGGAACACTTACTAAAATTCACTGTGTGAGGCATTTTATAGAAAAACTGGCTAGGACTTTTCAGAGTTAATGTTATTTTAAAAATGTAAAAGCTAAGAGGATTTTTCTCCATCAAAAAAGACAAAGAAGACACACAGGTGAATATGTTACATGAACTTTCATTGGACCCTCATTAAAATTATACAGCTATAAAATATTATTTTGGAAAAAATAGATATTTTCAATATAGATTTGATATTAAAAATGACTTCAGTAAAGTTTAAGGATATAAAAATCAATGTACAAAAATCAGCAGCATTTCTATAGACTAGCAATGTTCAAAATGAGTGGCAACTCAAGAGCACAATGCCATTTACAACAGCCATTAAAAAAAAAGTCTAGGAATACATATAACCAAAGAGGTAAAGATCTCTACAAGAAGAAATACAATCACTGCTGAAAGAAATCAGATTTGACACAAACAAATGGAAAAATATTTCATGCTCATGGATTGGAAAAATCAGTATCATTAAAATTGCCATACTGCCCAAAGCAACCTAGAAATTCAACAATATTCCTACCAAACAATTGTCATTTCTCACAGAATTAGAAAAAGCTATTCTAAAATTCATATGGAACCATAAAAGATCCCAAATAGCAAAAGCAATCCTAAGCAATAAGAACAAAACCAAAGGAATAACATTATTTGACTTCAAGCTATACTATAAGGTTACAGTAACCAAAAGAGCATGGTACCAGTAAAAAATAAACACATAGACCAATGGAATAGAACAGGGACTTCAAAATAAAACCGCACACTTACAGACCTCTGACCTTTGACAAAGTCTACAAAAATAAGCAATGGGGAAAGACTCCCTATTCAATAAATGGTGCTGGGATAGCTGGCTAGCCATATGCAGAAGAATGAAACTGAACCCATCTTTTATCATATATAAAAATTAACATAAGATGAACTAAAAAGTTAAATGTAAGACCACAAACTACAAGAATCCTAGAAGAAAACCTAGGAAATGCCATTCTGGACATCAACCTTGGAAAAGAATTTATGACCAAGCCCTCAAAAGCAATTGCAACAAAACCAAATTTGACAAGTGAGACCTAATTCAAATAAGAGCTTCTGCATAGCAAAAGAAATTATCAACAGGGTAAACAGACAACCTACAAAATGGGAGGAAATCATCACAAACTATGCATACAACTAAGGTCTAATATCCAGAATGTATAAGTAGCTTAAACAATTCAACAAGCAAAAAACAAGTAACCCTGAGCAATTCTGTAAAGACAAGTAGGCAAAAGACATGAACAAACACTTCTCAAAAGAAGACATAGAAGTGACCAATAAACATAGAAAAAATGCTTCACATCACTAATCATCAGAGAAATGCAAATCAATACTACAATGAGATACTATCTTATACCAGTTAGAATGGCTACTATTAAAAAGTCAGAAAACAACAGATGCCGGTGAGGCTGCAGAGAAACGGGAACACTTACACACTGTTGATGGGAATGTAATTAGTTCAGCCACTGTGGAAAGCAGTATGGTGATGCCTCAAAGAGCTAAAAGCAGAACTACCACTTGGACCAGCACTCCCATTACTGGGTATATACCCAGAAGAATATAGATCATTCTACCACAAAGACACATGTGTGCATATGTTCATTGCTGCACTATTTACAATAGCAAACACATGGAATCAACCTAGGTGCCCATCAAGAGTGGATTGAATGAAGAAAATGTGGTCCATATACACCATGGATTACTATGCAGCAATAAAAAAGAACCAAAGCCTGTCCTTTGCAGTAACATGGATGCATCTGGAGGACATTATTGTAAGCAAATTAATGCAGGAACAGAAACCAAATACTGCATGTTCTAATTTATAAGTTAGGGCTAAATATTGGTAAAAATGGACATTAAGATGACCACACTAGACACTGGAGAGTGCTACAAAAGGAGGAAAGGAGGGAGGCAAGTGATGAAAAATTAACTGTTGGGTACTGTGGTCACTACCAGAGTAATGGTGGCAGTCGTACTCCAAAGCTCAGCATTACACAATATACCCATTTAACACACAAGCACATGTACTCTACGAATTTAAAATAAGTTGAAATTATTAAAAAATGGTTTTATTCTTCATTTTCTCTTGTAATTGAACTGAGATCAAATCCTGATTATTATAACGTTATATTGAAATATTTTTAGATGAAGTTCTATAAATTTGCACTAACTTTCAAATGCTTTAAAAATAATATGGCAAAATAACTCGAATTCAGGTGTTAGATCTATAAAACTTCATTTTATTATTTGATTACTTTTAGGTATGATTAAACTTTTCAACAGTAAAAAGTAGAGAACAAACTACAATGAGATGTCACTTCTTCTAATAAGATTTGCACAGCTTTGAAAATCTCACTTTGTCTAGTTATGGGAAGAATATGGCCAACTGAGCAATTCTGTATATCAATAGCTAGATAATACATTTTCATGAAAAACAATTTTTGAAAATCTTGTGAAAACTATTTCATAAGAATATTCATTTCTGCTTAATTTATACTATTAAACAATTAGAAATAACTAAGATATCTGCAAATAAAAGGATGTTTGAATGAAACATGATCCATTCATATGACAGATAAGGAAAAATACATATTTTATTAGTAAGTAAAAAAAAACGCATTTCAGATCCATACCTCTGTTGTAATACTAGGAATAAAAGTGTTGGTATAAATAAGTCTATATATAAGTCTAGAAGGAGGACAGTTTTATTTTTATTTTGTATGCTTGAAAAAATTAAGCCATGAAACACTGTATAATAATGATCACATGCCAATCCAAGTGTCAGAACTGGAACGAAGTCAAAGAATATCTGCATCTTGTTTTTTTTTTTTTTTAAATTAAAACAAAACAATGTGAAAATAATAATAAAACTTAAGCCCAAATTTTTTATGCCTTACTTTACATTGCTTAGCTAGAGTTTTACAGAACAAAGAAGCCAGGTCCTATGATGCTTATGCTTTTATTGTGGTGTGATAGCAGTCTGCATATACGTTTTCTAACTACACAGCTAATTACAAAATGAAGTTCAAGATAGGATGCTTTTGTCAACATCAGTTTAAAAAGTTAACATTCTGATTTGGAATATGCTTGCTAAAATAAGCATGTTTATTAAAATATAATACTTTAGAGTTTCTATTTAGTATTTGAATACAATTTTAAAATTGAATGACTTTTTTAAAATGTCAGGTTTTATTTTAAATAAGTAAAGATTAAGGTTTTTTTTAAGTGTTTTCTTTCAAATTGCCTAGCTATTTATCTTTGTTTTTATTGCATTTGCTTTTGGGTTCTTGGTCATGAAATCCATGCCTAAGTCAATGTCTAAAAGGTTTTTCTGATGTTATCTTCTAGAATTTTTATAGTTTCAGGTCTTAGATTTAAGTCCTTGAGCCATCTTGACTTGATTTTTTTATAAGGTGAGAGATGAGGATCCGGTTTCATTCTTCTACATGTGACTAGCCAGTTACCCCAGCAACATTTGTTGAATAGGGTGTCTTTTCCTCACTTTATGTTTTTGTTAGCTTTGTTGAAGATCAGTTGGCTGTAAGAATTTGGGTTTATTTCTGGGTTCTCTATTCTGTTCCATTGGTCTATGTGCCTTTCTGTATACCAGTACCATGCTGTTTTGGTGACTGTAGCCTTATAGTATAGTCTGAAATCAGGTAATGTGATGCCTCCAGATTTGTTCCGCCTCCCTGGTTCACACCATTCTCCTGTCTCAGCCTCCCCAGTAGCTGGACTACAGGCACCCGCCACCATGCCTGGCTAATTTTTTTGTTGCTGCTGTTGTTGTTGTTTAGTAGAGACGGGGTTTCATCATGTTAGCCAGGATGGTCTCAATCTCCTGACTTTGTGACCTGCCCACCTCGGCCTCCCAAAGTGCTGGGATTACAGACGTGAGCCACTGCACCTGGCCTGTTCTTTTTGTTTAGTCTTGCTTTGGCTATGTGGACTCTTTTTTGGTTCCATATAAGTTTTAGAATTGTTTTTTCTAGTTCTGTGAAGAATGATCGTGGCATTTTGATGGGAATTGCATTAAATTTGTAGATTACTTTTGGCAGTATGGTCATTTTCACAACATTGATTCTACCCATCCTTGAGCATGGAATGTGTTTCCACTTGTTTGTGTCATCTATGGTTACTTTCAGCAGTGTTTTGTAGTTTTCCTTGTAGTGGTCTTTCACCTCCTTGGTTAGGTATATTCCTAAGTATTTTTTTTTCAGCTATTGTAAAAAGAGTTGAGTTCTTGATTTGATTCTCAGCTTGGTCACTGTTGGTGTATAGACAAGCTACTGATTTGTGTACATTAATTTTGTATCTAGAAACTTTGCTGATTTCTTTAATCAGTTCTAGGAGCTTTTTGGAGGAGTCTTTAGGGTTTTCTAGGTGTACAACCATATCATCTGCAAATAGCAACAGTTGCACTTCCTCTTTACCAATTTGGATGGTCCTTGTTTCTTTCTCTTGTCTGATTGCCCTGGCTAGGACTTCTAGTACTATGTTGAATAGAAGTGGTGCAAGTGGGCACCCTTGTCTTGTTCTGGTTCTCAGAGGGAATGCTTTCAACTTTTCCTTGTTGAGTATAATGTTGGCTGTAGGTTTGTTGTAGATGGCTTTTGTTACATTGAGGTATGTCCCTTGTATGCCGATTTTGCTGAGAGTTTTAATCACAAAGAGATTCTGTCAAATCCTTTTTTGCATCTATTGAGACGATCATGTGATTTTGGTTTTTAATTCTGTTTATGTGGTGTATCACATTTACCGACTTGCTTATGTTAAACCATCCCCGCATCCCTGGTCTGAAACCCAGTTGATCATGATAGATTATCTTGTTGTTATGTTGTTAGATTTCGTTAGCTAATATTTTATTGAGGATTTTTGCATCTATGTTCATCAGGGATATTGGTCTGTAGTTTTCTTTTTTGGTTATGTTCTTTCCTGGTTTTGGTATTAGGGTGATACCGTCTTCATAGAATGATTAAGGGAGGATTCCCTGTTTCTCTGTCTTGTGGAACAGTGTCAATAGAATTGGTACCAGTTCTTCTTTGAATGTCTGGCAGAATTCAGGTGTGAATTTATCGATTCCTGGGCTTTTTGTTGTCATTGGTAATTTTTTTTATTAGCATTTCAATCTTGCTGTTTGTTATTCGTCTGTTCAGGGTATCTAATTCTTCCTGATTTAAGCTAGGAGGCTGGCATCTTTCCAGGAATTTATCCATCTCCTCTAGGTTTTCTAGTTTATGTGTGTAAAGGTTTTCATAGTAGTCTTGAATAATCTTTTGTATTTCTGTGGTGTCAGTTGTAATATCTCCTGTTTCATTTTTAGTTGAGCTTATTTGGATTTTCTCTTTTTTTTTTTTGGTTAAGATAACATATTAATATTGAAAAGAATTTAAAGTAGTATTTTCTCCATAACAACACCTAATTGATTAAATCATCATGCTGTTCTAAGTGTGGGTAGGGGTGGGGAACAATTATCACCTTTATTGTTTGGAGTAGGGGGAGTAGACACCATTCTTCAGGGGGTGCCATGTCATGCTTGGTATTCTCTATTCCTTTTCCACACTCTCCCTTATTTCCTCTTATGCAAAGAGAAATTATTTATCTCATTGTGGAATTGTCAAGACACTGATATCCACTGAGCCATGCTATGTAGTGCGCATATCACTACATGAGTAGTGTGCATACCTATGGACACTAATTTACAATTTGCCTGAACAGCAGAAACAGCCCTGTCTCTGTTTCTTGCTCTACAGTATCACCAGAAATTGTATGCATCAAGTCTTTGGAGCCTCCTAGGACTCTGACAGGCACCCACCAGGCTTCTTCTTTCCTTTTCTGTGCTTTCTGCTATGTTACTTTTGTTAGCTGCTGAAATCCTTCACATAGTTGTCTAGGTAAGTGTCTGCTATTCAGGCCCAACATTTTCCAAGAAGATAATTTCATAATTTCATTCACTTGGGTTTGACGATTTGGTAGGAGAACATATACATTGAAGGAAGTTCTTCTTTTGAGTAGAATCCAAACTGCATTCTCCAGTTTAGCTATAACGGAAAGCCCTTGTACTTTTAGTGTTATTGAGCTCTTACATTGTATATTAATGTCATTAACACTGTATATTATTCAATATTCTGCCCTAGTATTCAGTTTTAGTTTGTAAAAACTTTAAAGGAGAGAGGAATTGATTCTTGAATACTCACATAATTCTGCCTCTATATAATGTATCTAAATATTCGCCCTCCTTTTCTTTTCCTCCATCCTGATTATAAAATAAAAATCAAATTTCAGAATTTAGTATTTTATTAAGTAAGGGAGCAATATAACATTGGGAGAGTGATCTTTTTATTATTTATTCTTAAAACTTTAAAAATGTGTTATGAAGCTGACATTTTGATTTGTTGGACTGTGGGAGGGGATGGGAAGAAGGTATTATTCGATATATTTTGGATAATATTCAAATATATTTATTTTCAAAATTTTACCCACATTTTTCTTAGGTTGATTTGTGATCAAAGAGAAAAAAGGCAAGCCAGAAAATAAAATATCCTTACAATTTTAATATCAACTATTTACATAGTCTAACATCACTCCATGCTAACCTAAAGTGTAGAAACTCTTCTAAAACACCAAACAATTACTGGTTTAGTTTTTTATATTCTAATAAACTGTGTAGTACATAGGAGCCAATGGTGTTTTACAACTAGCAAGCAATTTCTGTAAAAGTAGGGTAGCTGTTTCAGACAACATAAAACATAATTTTCAGATTAATTGGAATAAGGAGGTGATATGCTCAGATAACACTAATAGGAAAACAAGGTTCAAGAATCAGAAAATTCAATAAAATAAGCACCTTATCTCTAGCAAACCATATGGACCTTAAGCCATGAATCCTTAGGTGCTAACTTTACCTCTTGGTTTAGTGGATTTATTTATTTTGACTCATCAGAAACTTCATATTTTTGTATTGTGTACATTTTTTGTAAACCACATCATATTTTTTGTGGAATGGTATAAAGTATAGTTGATTAAATATGTTTCCAATTTTAAGGAGTTTAGATTGCTTTTAGAGGAGATTTTTATGCTTTACACAACCAAACTAGCGCTTCAAAATTCAATCAACTTTACTTTGTAAAACTGCTTTAAGTACTTGTTTACACATTTTTTTTCTAGAATCGATTATGTTATATGTCCTTATATATGATTTACTAAGTAGTATGAGTAGAGTTTTTAGGAAGCATAGAAAATATTTATTTTATTCTGTAAGTAGAGCCAGTTTATTGATTCAAGTAATAGTATATATTTTCAACTTTTAAAGTGGTTCTAGTGATTTTTTTCACTTAAGATTTTATTTAGCAATGTCTTCACAGAAAGAAAAACAGCATACAATATATCACAAATAGATTAACTAAAATATCGCCAAACAATGCTTACATCTTTGTAAAATGACTACCTTACAGAGCAATCTACCCAAAATTATATATAAATAAATATTCTGGTTGTAGTATAGTTGATAGGGAATTATATTAGATAAAATAGGCCAGAAATGTTGTTTTATAGTAAGTTTTCCTTTGTTCCAGGAAGTTTCAATTAAGGATTTCAGAAACATAATTCTCTGAACTTATTTGTTCATTTATCTTCCATAGAAATATTTCAATAATATGTGAATTTTCAAGATGACCCAGAATGAGAGAGATCAATGTTCAAACCATTCTTGCTACAGATTTAAGATGCAATTCAATTTGGAGGTTTGACCTTGGTTTTCATAACTGAACTGTTTGTCTCCATACAATGTTCTACCTTTGAAGAATTGGCTTTAAATCTTTTTCATTTTTTTTTTTGAGACGGAATTTCACTCTTGTTGCCCAGGCTGGAGTGCAATGGAGCGATCTCGGCTCACTGCAACCTCCACCTCCCAGATTCAAGCAATTCTCCTGCCTCAGCCTCCCCCATAGCTGGGATTACAGATACCTGCCACCATCCCTGGCTATTTTTTATTTTTATTTTTTAGTAGAGAGGGGGTTTCACCATATTGGCCAGGCTGGTCTTGAACTCTTGAACTGGCTTTAAATCTTTATATTGAGTTAAATAACTAATTTGGAGTCAAATTACTCAAAGAATATAGACATGATATTGCTAAGGGAATGTAGGTGCTGGGTTATTACTGTTTGAAAAATATATGTAATATGAAACATTAAAAATAATTATTGCTCTTTGAATAACTTTATAGAAATGGAGAAAAAACTATTTGAACAATCCCTATGGGCTTGAGGCTCAGACTTCTGAGGATAGGATGCTATCCAACTGTTGGTATCTCTGAAAAGACAGGATAGGGTGCTTCTAGGAGTACCAAAATAAGTTAGACTCTAATTGCTAATGCCAGGGCAACACTAAGAGGAACATTAAGTGGAAAGGAGAAAGTCCCTTCTCTCCTTCTCAGCTTTCATTTTTTGCAAGCCATTTACTGGCAAAACCTAACAGAAAATCAGTGCTCCAGCATTACTGAGCAGATGGAGGCAATGATAAATAACTGATCTAGGACATCTCCCTGTTAGTCAGTATTCATGGATATTCCTACAAGCATAATAAAATGTCCATCCAATATTTACTTCATGTTTCTATTTAACAAGATGTGATGATTCTCCAACAAATGAACTGTTACCATCAAAAGGTATAAAAATATCTATCTCTGCATGATGTTAATTCTTCTTCTAGTTTAATCATTATCCCAATGAATCTCTATTAGAGATTAAAAAAATTAGAACAATATTGCCAAGGAAGTATTGTTTCTATCATTAATTTTTTAAAGAATGTCTATAATATATAAAAAATTTTAAATCATCATTAAGTCTTTTAGAGTTTTGGATGGGTGCCATCATCCACCACATTAAATCCGTATTAAAGCTGAACAGCTTAATGGAGTGGTGGTGAACCACTGGACATACAGATCTGTGCCTATTTACTATTTTCCTGATTATCTATCTGTTTACCCTGCCTTCCCTCACTCCCTCCCTATATTGCTCTCTCATTTCTTTTTCTAACTTTCTCACTTGCTGGTTGTCCTTCTAGTAGAAAATTTTAAACGCTTCAGGAATTGATGAGAACAAGTTGAGGAAACAGAGATAGAGTTAGTGTCTGCAACAGCTGAAAAATAAGAAGTTGACCAAATTTGTAGACTTAATGAAGAACATTAGACCCAATGTCAGCAACATACTCCTCAGCATTTTAGATAGCTTATAGGGATTTTACTTGAATCATTATTTTTGTAAAAAATATATCAAATGAATAAATTTGAAATTACATTCTCATTTTCCTTTTTGTATTACATTATCAGGCAGGGTACATTAATAAAAGTATTAGAGTTATAAAGGCAAAATAGAAACCATGTTATAAACAATATCATAGCCTAAGTTTTTGCTTCTTTGCAGATGAATTACTGAGATTTTAAAAAAATTCTAACTTAAATAGCATAATATATAGAGAGGGATTCTGGCTTAAACTGGCAGACTTATAAATAACTTCCATTTGTAAAAGGTCACGTTGAAGTCATAGAAAATACGTAAAAAGAACTAAGTAAGTAAATATAAAAAATCATGAAGCACAAAATTATAAGAAAATACAAAAGTTTAGAGAAATTCCCGGAAAAAAGGCAGATGGTAGTTGATCCAATTAATCTAATTAGCCTTTACAATTAATAATATTTTTATAATTCTAATAAAGTAAATGCTACTTATCAATTTTTAATTTTCAAATGTAACATATAGAAAAATCCTGATGAACTTAATTATAGGTAAAGCACAGAATGTAAATGTTGTAACCTGTATTTAAAAAGTAAAATAATAGTAATAATAATATAGTACAAACAGAAAGAAGTAATATTTTAAATGTCTCCCTCTTTTATATTTGAGAATCAATGTAATCTTTAACATTTACATAAATCAAGACAAGCATGTAAAGTATTATTTATACACTAATAAAGATAGTAAATAAAAGAAGCAAAGTTTGTCAAAACAAAATAACGGATGAAGACATCAATAATATACTGATAAATGAAGAGAAAACTAAATATCATATTTGTACTTATAAGAATTACTACTTAAAATATTAAAAAGAAGTATTTTATGTGGAACGATTTGTAACTACCTTTTGTCTTCTTAACCTCTTTATGTTTGAGGAATACAGCAAGCTATTAAGCAGAATGACTCCTAATTTTGGTTTATTTGATGTGTACTCATATTTAGATTCAGGTACCATTTTTAGCAGAATTTCCCCAGAAATACTATGTCATCATTTTAGGAAGTAAGTAATGTCAAATTTGTGCACAATTTGTTGCAATATTATTGATCGTAACTTTAATCACTTATTTAGGGTGGTACAAATTAAGGTTTTCAACTGTGAAATCACTCCCTATTGTAAGTAATAAGAAATTTGTAGGTAGCTACTTTGAGAATGTGCACTGTGAATTTGATAATACTGCATTGATGTTAAATTTCTAGATTTTGATAATTGTATTGTATCTATATATGAGAATATGTTGCTGATAAGAAATACATGTAAAGTAGTATATTAAGATGTAAAAGGATACAATATCCTGAAATTAATATCTAATAGTTAAAAAAGAATATTATCTTTGTATAAATACATACATAGAGAATAATAAAATATCGATGTTGCGAAGAGTTAGAATTGATGAATCTGAGTGAAGGATACCTGGAATTTCCTTGTACTATTTTTGAATCTTCTTTGTAAGTTTGAAAATAAAATGAAAAACTACAAAAATAAAATAACGGTGTCCTCTCAGATTTGAGACTATGTGTTGAAGATGGTAACAGGGAAATTATCTCATTTTTTTCTTAATACATGCATTGTATAATTCCTTTTTTTTTTCTTTTTTTTTCTTTTTTTGAGACGGAGTCTTGCTCTGTCGCCCAGTTTGGAGTGCAGTGACACGATCTCGGCTCACTGCAACCTCTGTCTCCCGAGTTCAAGCGATTCTCCTGCCTCAGCCTCCCAAGTAGCTGGGACTACAGGCACGCACCACCACGCCCAGCTAACTTTTTGTATTTTTAGTAGAGATGGGGTTACACTGTGTTAGCCAGGATTGTTTCCATCTCCTGACCTTGTGATATGCCCTCCTTGGTCTCCCAAAGTGCTGGGATTACTGGCATGAGCCACCACGCCCAGCCATATAATTCTTTTAAGTAAGCAAAACAATTTAATAATATGAAACTTTAAGCATTTAGCACAATACTTAGCACATAGTGAGGACTTAACAGTGGTGTATGAGTAGTGTGCTATTCCTTGAAGGAATACAAAAAGAAACATTTGTTCTTCACATTTTCTAAATGAAGAATTCTAAGGTTGTGTATTAATGGTTGCTTTGTAGAGAACTTTACTCTCAGGCTCTCTGAACTAACACAAACCTTTTGACTGGTATCATTTCACAGGTCACATGGCAGTAACCTAAACATATTAAAATTAACTGTGGGAAACCGTAAAAGGGCTGCCAGGACAGGTTCAAATCACTGGACAAAATGATGATATTCCAAAAATGAATTTCTGTAGGTTTCCTTCAAATTAAGGTGACTTATAAGAAGTAACTGAAGATAATATTCCCATGACCTTTTACACTCATTTCTTCTTTGAGGTATGTGCTTAACAAATAAAATTTGTAAAACATTGTTTTTTTTTCAATAGTTTTTTTTGGTAACAGGTAGTTTGCTTACATAAATAAGTTGTTTTGTGGTGATTTCTGAGATTCTGCACCCATCACCCAAGCAGTGTACACTGTACCCAATGTGTAGCCAACCCTTTCTCTTGAGTCCCGAAAGTCCATTGTATCATTCTTAAGCCTTTGCATCCTCGTAGCTTAGTTCCCACTATGAGTGAAAACATGCGATGTTTGATTTTCCATTTCTGAGTTACTTCACTTAGAATAATGGTCTCCAGTTCCATCCAGGTTGCTGTAAATGCCATTATTTTGTTTCTTTTTATGGCTGAATAGTGTTCCGTGGGGGGGGGGTGTGTGTGTGTGTGTGTATATATATATACACACATATATATATGTCACATATATATATGACATTGTCTTTATCCACTCATTGCTTGATGGGCATGTAGGCTGGTACCATATTATTGCAATTGTGAATTCTGCTGGTATAAACATGGGCGTGTGGTTATCTTTTTCATATAGTAACTTCTTTTCCACTGGGTAGATACCCAGGAGTGGGATTGCTGGATCAAATGGTAGATCTACTTTTAATTACTTAAGGAATCTCCACACTGTTTTCCATAATGGTTATACTAGTTTACATTCCCACCAACAGTGTAAGGTGTTCCCTTTTCACCACATCCACACCAGCATCTATTATTTTTTGATTTTTTAATTTATGGTCATTCTTGCAGGAGTGAGGTAGTATCGTATTATGGTTTTGATTTGCATTTCCCTGATCATTAGTGATGTTAAGCATTTTTTTAATGATTTTTGGCCATTTGTATATCTTCTTTTGAGAATTGTCTATTCATGTTCTTAGCCCACTTTTTGATGGGATTGTTTGTTTTTTCTTGCTGATTTGTTTTAGTTGTTTGTAGATTCTGGATATCAGTCTTTTGACAGATATATAGATTACAAAGATTTTCTCCCACTCTGTGGGTTGCCTGTTTACTCTGCTGATTATTTCTTTTGCTGTGCAGAAGCTTTTCAGTTTAATTAAGTCCCATCTATTTATCTATGCTTTTGTTGCATTTGCTTTTGGTTCACAGTCATGAAGTCTTTCCCTAAGCCAATGTCTAGAAGGGTTTTTCCAATGTCATCTTCTATAATTTTTATGATTTCCAGTCTTAGCTTTAAGTTTTTGATCTATCTTGAGTTGATTTTTGTATAGTGTGAGAGATGAGGATCCAGTTTCATTCTTCTATACATGGCTTGCCAATCATCCCAGCACCATTTGTTGAATAGGATGTCGCTTACCCACTTTATGTTTTTGTTTGCTTTGTTGAAGATCAGTTGACTGTTAGTATTTGGCTTTGTTTTGGGATTCTCTATTCTGTTCAATTGATCTATATGTCTATTTACATATCAGTACCATGCTGTTTTGGTGCCTATGGCTTTATAGTATAGTTAGAACTCTAGTAATGTAATGGTTCCAGATTTGTTCTTTTTGCTTAGTCTTGCTTTGGCTATGTGGGCTCTTTTTTTATTCCATATGAATTTTAGGATTTTTTTTTCTAGTTCTGTGAAGAATGATGGTGGCATTTTGATGGGAATTGCACTGAATTTGTAGATTGCTTTTGGCAGTATGGCCAACCAGCATCTATTTATGATTAAAGCCCTCAGCTAAATTGGTATAGAAGAGACATACCTCAAGGTAATACAAGCCATCTATGACAAACCCACAGCCAACATTATACTGAAGGGGAAAAATTTGAAAGCATTCCCCTCTCCGAGCACTGGAACAAGACAAGGATACCCACTTTCACAACTGCTGTTCTTCCCCAGAGCAATCAGACAAGAGAAAGAAATAAAGGGCATCCAAATTGGTAATGAGGAAGAAAAACTGCCCCTCTTTGATTATGACATGATTGTAATACCTAGAAAACCCTAAATCGTCATCCAAAAAGCTCCCTGAACTGGTAAGTGGATTCAGCAAAGTTTCAGGATACAAAATTAGTGTACACAAATCAGTAGGCCTGATATACACCAACAGTCACCAAGCTAAGAATCAAATAAATAACTCAACTTCTTTTACAACAGCTGCAAAATAAATAAAATACTTAGAAATATACTTAACCAAAAAGGTGACAGACTTCTACAAGAAAACTACAAAACACTTCTGAAAGTAATCATAGATGACACAAAGAAATGGAAACACATCCCATGCTCATGGTTGGGTAGAATCAATATTGTGAAAACACAGTATTTTAAAATGTAAAATGATCACTTTTTAATTTTAATCAAGGGTTATTGAAAGTGCATATTAATAAAGGTAAATATGTAGAGGAGATTAACAAGAGGCTTCTCATTTTTAGAGCCCATATCGGGTTAAATAAGTCTGACTGGGTTGAATGAGGTAATATTGGTATGATAGAATTAAGACACAAGTGAAACTTGGTATTTATTGGAAAGTAGTTATCATTTGTTCTGCTGAATGCAAAAAGGAAACCAATAAAAGGACAGGGAATTATGTCTTAAAAAGCCCAGAAAATATGTAACAAATAAATTCTCACATAAGCTTTTATAAAGATCCATTTCTAGATTAAAGTTAGTATTACATGTAGTCCCAGCTACTGGAGAGGCTGAGACAGAATTGCTTGGACCTGGGAGGCAGAGGTTGCAGTGAGCCAAGATCGTCCCACTGCACTCCAGTATGGGTGCCAGAGTGAGTCTCCATCTCAAAAACAAACAAACAAACAAACAACAACAGAAAAGTTGGCATTCCATGGAACCACACATACATAGGCATAATGTAAGTAAATAAAGTTTTATTGGCTTTTTCAGAAACATCTAAGAATTATACACCACATGAATATTTTGTATGTCAATATACATGACCTGAGAAGCTTTTTGCTTTTCCTTGTGTGTTTTGAAGTATTTTAGAAACTATTTTAGGAGTGTTTTCAAAGCTAAAGCATTTTACCTTTTGTAACATTTGAATATTTGATATGTGTAAATAATTTGAATGCACTAAAGGCTGAATTTAATTAACTACAATCTGAATGAATAAAAATAAAGAATAAAAGTATATAACATAATTTGAGATAATAAAACATACTGTGTAAACATATAGTATTAGGACGGAATTTCTTGTTTAATTTATGAATTGAGACTAAAAGAAAAAAAGTCCTAATTTATTTTGTTGTAATTTTGTGGGGGAATAAATGCATTTCATTGCAAATAACTGTATGGAATTAAAGTGTTAAATAGAATATACCTTATAAGCCAGTATATGTTTGAACAAATCACTCTGGCATTTTATAGTTTACTCATTTAGTCACTCACAAATCATAAATTACATTCCTACACATACAAAACTCTGTACTAGTTGTGATTAGCTTTTACCTATTCCTTTCTATTCTACATCAGACACTCTATTAGAAGCCTATTTTTTCACACACATGAAGACTGAGATTTAGGTAAATCATTTGTCCAGGATCACATAGCAAGAAGTGATATAAAACAGATTTGAACCTATGCAATTTAATTTCAGAGTTGACTACACATAAACATTATATATACTTTCTAGGACTTGACACAGTCTCTCAAAAGACTTACAATACTGAAGTAGAGAATAGAATTATAACTAGAAAATCTTGAAAATAAGGGAAGTATGTATTAGTATGCAAATCTTAATCAATTTTTTTAACAAAGCACAAAGAGAGAAAGAAATTTTGGGGAAATAGTGTAGAAGTGATGAGTATTCACAGAGTCAGATTTGAGTTCCATCTTGTATCAATCACTTACTTGATGAGAAATTTTGGGCAAGTAATTTAACATTTCTAAGCCTCATTTTTATTACCTCTAAAGTGAGACTATTAATACCTACTCCATGGGACAGATTTGAAGATTAAGTAAAACGACACACAAGGCCAAAGGAGCATAGCAAAGGCTTGGAGAACTGAACTATGACATAGACTACTGGAAATATCTCAGATTAATCCTGAGTGGAACAAGTATGGGACACACAGAAAGCAGCACAGGAAAAACTTTAAAAACTGAAAAGTTATTGGAAACACAAATAGCAAAACATCAAAACAGTGTATGCAGTCTGAGTTGAACAATGTTGATTTCCTGCTAAACAAAACCAGGAAACTCCACAGCAGTTGTCCAGAGAATTTACCGGGACCAATAATCTCACAACATAGTTTTAAAGTTTACTCAAGATCTAAAGAACAAGAAAAATGTTATTTATTTCAAAGTTATTTGCAAGAGGAAAGGCTATAACTAGTACAAATCCCAACCCCAAGATAAATAAGATGTTGAAATTATCAATGAAGTCTTAAAGCAGCTATAATAACCATATTCCTTGAGATAAAAGTAATAATCTTAAAATAAATGGAAGGATAGAAGGTCTCAGCAGAGAGTTAGAAACCATAAAATACAAATGGTAACTTTAGAACTAAAAAGAAATCTAATATTTGTAAAGAATTATTGAATGAGGACCATATCAGAATGATGATCACAGTGAAATGTCAGTGAACTCAAAGAAAGATTAATAGGAATTATCAAATCTGAAGATTAGAAAGAAAATGCATGAAAAAGAAGCATAAATGAAGTTTCAGGAGCCAATGGGACAGCGTAAAATGTATAGTATTTGTGACTTTGAAAACCTAGATGAAGAGGAGAAAAAGAATAAGGCAGAAAAACAAACAACAAAACCTGAGCAAAACCTGGCCTAATATTTCCAAAACCTGGTGAAAGACACAATTTACAGATTTACTTCTTGGTGAATGCCAAAGAAGAAAAATTCAGAAAGGCTATGCTCATACAGAGTGTAATTAAGTTGCTGAAAAATCAAATAAACTTTGAAAATACCCTGAGAGAAACAAGACATTAAATATAAGACAACAATGACGTGAAAATCTACAATTTCTCATCAGAAACCGCAAAGGCCAGAAGACAGAGAAATAATATGTTCAAATGGCTGACATATAAGAATGTCAACCCAGAATTCTATATACAGAGGAAAGATCCTTTACTTAGAAAAGTAGAACAAAGGTATTTTTTAAGGATGAAAAATTTTTGGGAGACATGCTTTAATGAAGTGCTAATGAAGGTTCTTCAACCAAAATGGAAATGCTACCAGAAAGAAACATCAAGAATGAAGGAAATGATAAATATTGAACAGATGTAGTGGATTATTTCTTTCCAGAAGTGTTTATTAAAATATGTAGAACAATTTAAAGCATAAATTATATAATCAAATAGGGGGAGGTTTAAAATGTATGTAGATACAATACTTATGACAACTATAACATAAAGAGGAGATAGTAAAATGAATAATATCATTGTAACTCTTTTATATTTTATGTAAAGTAGTAAAACGTTAACTCTGTGGAAGATTACTTATGTGTATTTCAATCCCTAGTACATTCATTAAAAAATAATACAAAGAGATATTGTAAAAGTCAGTAGATAAGTTAAAATTGTTTACGAAAAATATCCAAATAATCAAAAAGAAGGCAGAAAAGAGAGCAAAATACCAAGGATACAAAGAGAAAACAAACCTAAATCCAATATTTCAATATTATGTTAAGTACGAATGGTCTAAAACTTCAAATAAAATATATTATTAGATTAGATTTAAAAATAAAAGCAATACATATACCTTAAATATAATGATATAGACACGTTAAAGTACAAGTATAAAATAAGCTACATTTTAATATCAAAGTATATTTCAGAGTAAAAATAATATGACCAGGTATAAAAGTCATTTCATAACAATAATGGTTTCAACTAATCAAAGGGACATAACAATTCTAAACACCTACACCTTTAATAACATTACTTAAAAATACATAAAAACTTAATGGAACTGCAGAAGATTTAGACAAATTCACAGTTAACAAATACTTCTTTCTCAAAAATTGACAGACTATGCTGTCAGAAAATCAGCAAAAATATAGTAGACTTGGATAACACTATCCACAAACTTGAGGTTATCAACATTTTTAAATATTTGTAGAACACTATACAAAACAGCAGCAGACATGAATTCCTTCAAGCGCAAAAGATAGAATATTTGCCAAGACAGATCATATTTTGAGACACAAGACAAACCTCAATAAATTTTTAAAGATTTGTCAGACAAATTATGTTTTCTGACAATGAAATTAAACTCGAAAATGGTAATAGACAGATCTTGAAAAACCCACATACATTTTAAAATTTTAAAAACTTCAAATAAAATGACTTAAAAAGAAATATTTAAAAAAAACAAAAAAATTGAACTGAATAAAAATATAAATGCCCATACCAAAATTTGACGGATGCAGTTTAGCAGCAATTGGAGTAAAATAATAGCATTAAATTTTTATTAGAAAAGAAGAAAAGTCTTAAATCAGGCATTTAACGTTAGGCATTAGCAAATTTTTCTGTATAGGTTCAGATGTTAAATATGTAAGCCTTATTAAGTCACATGGTCTCAATCACAGCTACTCAACTGCCATTTTAGTACAAAAGAAGACATAGACAATACATAAATAAATGTCCATGACCAAGTTCCAATAAAACTTTATTTACAAAAAGTAGAGAGCAGACCAGATTTGGGCATAGTTTGCCAATTGTTGACACTCACCTTAAAGACCTTTTTCATGCCCAAAGCATGCAGAAGGTACTGAAAGCAGCGGTGGCCCTTCTGGTGCATCCACTGCAGAATGCCAGCTCCGGCATGGGAGGCGCTGGGGCTGCACGCTCTGTGAAGCAAGTGGGAGCCAGGAACAGGCTAGAGTCCCGCCCTCTTCTGAGTTGGCAGTCAGTTGCCACTCAGCTGCAGCTGCGGACCCAGCATCCTGTGCTCTTAGGGACCCGGGAAACCCACCTGCCCCTGTAGGCTCGGAAGTGCCTGTTTCCACTGCTTGGCCTCTCCCTGCTTTTGGCGCCCGGTCCAATTTTGGAGCAAAGTTGAAGCCAAGCTTTGGTGTTGTGGCAACTTGGCTGGGTGTCCGTGTGCTTTGGGGTGGTGCTGACACGCCAGCCTCCTGCCCCCCATGCCTCAGCCCCCTCTGGACTTTGGGCATCAACAAGCACAGGAGGGAGCCTGAGGGGGACTGAGGGCGGCAGCGTGGTGCCAGCCTGCAGGTGGCCCTGGGCATGAACAGCCTTGACCCAGTGGACCACATGGTGGAGGCAGACAGGTTCAGGTTCATGGGTGGAAAGGGGCCGTCCTGGGTGAAGCCCCATCTTCAAGCCAGGGATGGGCTGAAGCCTCGGGGCTGGGCTGACAGTTCCAAGTGAAGTCTGCCGGCCTAGGGTGCTTTGCATCATGTTTATGTATAGTAAAAGCACAGTTCATTTTACTTGAATTAGATGTCTACCTCAAAGATATTTTACCATAATAAAACAGTGTGCTTCACTCAAAGTTGGTTCACTGCATTCTTAACACATTATGTTTAACAGACTCATTTGGAGTTGAAGGTGAAGAACAATGGCGAGTTGATTTTATGATGAACGTTGTACTCTGATTATGATGTCTAGGGTAGGCAAGACATACTAACTGAAAATTAAAATTACTAATATAAGGAAGGAAATAAATAACAGCCAAACAACCATATAGGCTAGAATTCTACCCACGTTCGTAAGAAAAATACTATAGACTTCTGTAGCCAAGAAATATTTATTGAGGTTCTTCTGAAACTATGGTTCTTCTGAAACTTTTAGAGTAGGTGTAATTTGTATAATCATGCTGAGGTAAGAAAGAAAAAGATATTCAAGGTTGGAAGAAAGGAGTGAGTTTGAGAATAGTGAGTGCTATGGAGAACATGTTTAGGGTGTTTTCAGTGGGTAAATAGGATTATTCCACAACTTTGTTTGCTGTAGTCCTCATTTTGGTTATCATATGACCTTTGAAGATCGAACAAATTTCACACAGGCAGCATCAGCAATGTAATTTTAGCAAATTAACCTCAAGTGAGAGGAAGGAGAGGAAGCATCCTCGTATTCAAAATAATCCCTCTAAAAACTCCATTCTCTTCAACAGTGGGCACGGTGGAACAGAGCAGTGACCAATAAATATTTGTTGAATAAATAAATGGTAAACATAAAACACACATAACAAACACATTTATTGCTTATCAAAATTCTAATGACATAATTATGAAAACATTTATTTAAAGTTAGTACTCTGTGGAAATGTAAGCTCCCATTGGAGCATGAATTTATTTTTCTACTCTTCAGCACCATACAACAAATGTTTAGTTTAGTGCCTCATCCATGATAGGGACTCTATAAATATTTCCAACATGAAAGAAAAAAAGAATGGCTGAGTAAAGGAAAAAAACAGTATTGTTCAAACAATGGCACCAGATAGAACTAAATTTATTTTCTTTCTTTTCTGGTGAAGGGGTTGTTTTGTTTGTAATTTGTTTTAAAATAGAATAAAATATGCAATAATTAAATACAATAAAGGCAAATGGAGAGAAGTAAAATTTTTACCATTTTTATGTATTGTAAACAGTTTTGCATTTAAGATATATACACAATACCACAAGAATAAAAGAAGGGAAGAAAGTGGAAATGAAAAGAAAATAATTAGTAACAAATATTTACAATAAAGGAAGGAAGACTCAAAATTTAAAGAGGTGACAAATTTTCTTTCTTCCGTTTTAATTCTTTTAAGTTATTACTAGCTATATTGGTAACAGAGGCATAAATTGAGGTAATGATAAATGATGAATATCCAAAAGCCTTTTTAAATTGTAAAACATATTAACTTTAGATAAAATATGTAAATGTACCAATAATATTTTTGTAAATGTTCACTATACTGTATTTCATTTGTTCCTATCTACAAAAAGTGACTATGAAGTATTATCTTAAATAATCTAAGGAAAATAATATACACTGTTCTCTATCAGCAAGGGTGGGAGATACATGAATTTTTTCAGACTTATCAGAGTAAGGAAATGGAAAACTATAATTTCCAGGTAATTAATTGCTAATGTAATTACCTGGAAAAAGGTTTATAACTTGTTCCTCCAGAAAACACATTTTTTTATCCCCTCATAATGAAAGAAAATTTTACAAGTTTTAAAAACTCTTTTTTTTAATTTAATTTTATTTTATTACTATTTTACTTTAAGTTTTAGGGTACATGTGCACAATGTGCATGTTTGTTACGTATGTATACATGTGCCATGTTGGTGTGCTGCACCCATTAACTCGTCATTTAGCATTAGGTATATCTCCTAATACTATCCCTCCCACCCCCTCCCCACAACAGTCCCCGGAGTGTGATGTTCCCCTTAATATTTTTCCATTTACACATTATTCAGCTCCTTCACATTACCGAGAAATCCCCAACATTTACCAATCTTTCATCTGAAAACATTTATTGCTATTGGCTTAAAATTAGCACTTAGAAATTTTAATAAGTAAAATTGAGTTTAAATGTGAAAACTTACTACATAAATATTAAATAAACATCTAATGTGGACTCTATCAAGAACCCCCAAAATGTTATGTATTTTTCTGAATATATGCTTTGCTTATTTTAAGATATTTTTTAAAAATTAAAAATATAAACAAGAGAAAGATCTGTCATTTACTATAAAATCTTAAAGTATATTGCATATTAATTTCACTATTTGTATCTATGAATATGCGTATATACTATACACACCTATATAGATATACCATATTTTTTCATATCCTCACAAAGAAAAATTTGTCCATATTTTAGGACAAAAGCAATAAGCATGAGCTTATTGGTCCTCTGTTTCTTAATTATGTGTATCTACCATGTGTCCACTTTTATATTTGATTTTTAAACATTTTCTTATCCATTGTAATTTAGTAATATAAAGGGTATTATATCAAAGATTAACTCTTAAAAATGATCATAACTAATATTTACCAAATTTGTTACGTGTTTTGCTGTTCTAACTTCTATATCAAAGGAACACTACAACTTAGTGACTTAAAATCATCATTTAAATTTGTTCATAATTGCATGACTCAAGAATTCAAGGAGAACTTAGCTGTATATTCAACTCTGGTACACATGAAATTAGCATGGTACCTGGGGCTGGAGGACCTACTTCAAAGTTGGCTTCTTCACTCACAGTCTGACTCTCTCGTGCCCCTTGGCCTCTATATTTTTCAACATGATGTTTCTCTTCCAAGACTTCTTCATGGACTTGGACTTTTCACAGCATGGTAATTTCAGGTCAGTTATTTATATTGGCTTACTTTCCTTAGAGCTAACATTTCAATAACAACTATTACAAGTTATCTGGACAGATATTGAATCACTCATATATTGTTGGTGAGAATATAAAATGGTATAGACACTTTAAAAATTAGTTTTGCAGTCGCTATTACAAAACTAAACAATCAATTTTCATGAAATCCAACACGTTCATTCTTGAGTATTTAACCCAGAAAAAAATGAAAATTTATATTCACACAAAAACCAATAAAAATAAAAATTTATGATCACACAAAAACGTTCATCTAACCTTTATTCATAATAGTCAAACACTGGGTATACACCACATATGCGGTAGTACATTTTTTACCATGAAATGCCCTTCGACACTAAAATAAAATTGATGAATGATGCAAAAACTTAGAAGAATCTCTAGAGAATTATGCTGTGTGAAAAGATCAGTATCAGAATTTTGCATACAGTAGAATCCAATTTATAAAACATTATTTGAATGACAAATTATAGAAATGAAGAACATATTAGTTATTTACAGGGCTGAGAGATGAGGAAAGAAATGGTATGAGAATTTATTATAAAAAAGTGACAGAGGAATCATTGTGGTGCTGGAACTGTTCTGCACCTTGACTGCGGTGGTGGCTACACAAGCCTGCACATGTTTTAAAATTTCATAGAACTTAATAGAAACTTGTGCAAATAAATCAGTACTTGTAAAACTGGAGAGAGCTGAATAAGATCAGTTCATTTTACTAATGTCAATATCCTGGTTATGGTACTGTACTGGTGTTAAAAGTTGTTACCATGGGAAAAAACTGAATAGGATACATTGAATGTCTCTATATTAGTTCTTAAAACTGCATGGGTCTACAGTTATTTCAAAATAAACATAATTAATTTTAAAAATCAAAGCCAAAATGTACAAATGTATATGTAAAAATGTTTTATTATTTTAAAATAATGCATTTTAATATCACAAATGATAAAAGGATATTTCTTGTCAGCTTTACATTCAACACAAAATTGGTTGCTTAGCCATAAACATAAGAAAATATAGAGAAATAAAATTCATTAGAAATGAAAACAAAAATATCTATGCTCCCAGATGTTACGATTCTAGACAGAAATAAAATTCAAGTTTACAAAAAGTTTACAAAAGCAAGTAATTAAAATTAATAAAGTTAGGCAAGTTTGACATACACAAGGGCAATATACAAAAATCAAATGATGTCTGAACTTTAAGAATAGTATCAAAAATAAATTATGAATAAATCTAACTAAGGTTCTACAAAAGCTTTTTAAATGAAATTATACCATATTATATATTGAAAGAAATGAAACAGGATATAAAAAGTTATATCATATTCATAGGAAAAGATATTACAAAGATGACAAATGTCTCTAAATTGAGATATAGATTTAATGTGATTCTATTTATAATCATAACAATATATTTTTTCTACTTGACAACTTTATTCTCAATTATTTGGAAAAGTAAAGGGCCAAGAAAAACAGAAGAATTCCTGAAAACAGACAAGGAAAAAGCAATTCTAGTTTTAAATATAACGACTTCTTCTAAAGCTATAAATATTTAGGACAGTGTGGAAATTGTACAAAAAAGGCAAATAAAAAATTACAGAATAGAAAGCTACAGACCTATGTATTTATGCAAGATGTATATAACAGAAGTGTTTGTGCAAATCAGTGGAACTGGATAGACTATTTAAGTATTTATGGATTACTTCATTATATAGATTTTTCAAATTAAAACAACATTCATACCTTAAGCAAAACGAATTTCACATGGCTTAATGGATAAAAAATGATACATTGAAATGCATTAAATTTAAGTACTTATATTCATCAAAAGACTCATAAAAACAAAGTGAACACCAAACCCTATGAATCTGAAAAGATATTTGAAACACATTTAGCAGTCATGAATTCAAATTTGGAAAATATGAAGAACACCTAAGATAAATAACAAAAAGGTAAATATTACAATGGAAAAGTGGACAAGGAAAACTGACAGAGCATTTCATCAAAAATCGAAATATAAGTGGTCCATAAACAGTAGGAAAATGACCAATTTTATCATAAAAATGAAATACAATGAAATAGCAATGCATGCCTATCACATTGGTTGAAAAGGATGTTGAACAACAGAAGCTCTTTTTTCCAGTTTTAAATTGATACATAATAACTGTATATATTTATAAAGTGCATATGATATTTTGATACATGCATACAATCTATTATGATCAAATCAAAGTAATTAGAATATCCATCACCTCAAACACTTATCATTTCTTTATGTTGAGAACCATCTTAATCTTTTGAAATATTCGATAAATTATTGTTAACTATAGTCACCCTACTGTGCTCTCAAACACTAGAGTTTACTCCTTCTATTTAACTGTATCTTTGTACCCATTAACCAACCTTACGCCTCTCTTCCCAACACTTTCCAGCCTCTGGTTATGATCATTCTACCTTCTACTTCCAGGAGATAAACTTTTGTAGCTTCCACATATGAACGACAATATGTACCATTTGTCTTTCTCTGCCTGGCTCACTAAATGTAACATAATGACCTGAAATTCCAATTATGTTGTTGCAAATGACATGATTATATTCTTTTTTTATGGCTGAATACTATGCCATTATGTATGTATACCACATTTTCTTTATTTATTCATCATTGTTGGATACTTAGGTGAATTTCATATCTTGGCTATTGTGAATATAGCTGCAGTAAACATGGGAGTACAGACATCCCTTTACTATAGCAATTTATATATATATAGATATATATATATCTAGCAGTAGGGATTGCTGCAAAGATCTATCTTTAGTTTTTTGTGGAACCTGCATACTATTTTCCCTGGTAGCTGCACTAACTTACATTCCTACCAACAGTACACTAGCATCCCCCTTTCTCTGCATCCTCACTAGACTCTCCTTTCCACAATGTTTATTCTTGCTGCCTTTGATATCTTTTTAGAAAGTTCACTATTAACTAATTTTTGTATGTTGATTTTATACTATGAAACGTTATGGAATTGGTTTATGTGTTGTTAACAGTTATATGTTAGACTGTTTAGTTTATTCTGTGTATAAGATCATGTCATATGCAAACAGGGACAATTTGACTTCCTTCTTTCCAATTCAGATGCCTTTTGTTTCTTTCTCTTGTCTAACTGCTTTAGGTTGACTTCCAGTACCAAGTTGAATAATGGTGAAAGTGAGCATCCTCGTCTTTTTCCAGATCTTAAGCAAAGTCTTTCGGTTTTTTTCCTGTTCAGTATGGTATTAACTGTGGGTTTGTTACATATGGACTTTACTGTTTTGAGGTCTGTTCCTTCTATACCCAGTTGAAAGTTTTTAATCATGAAGAGATATTAAATTTTGTTGAATGATTTTTCAACATCAGTTGAAATGATTACATGATCTTTTCTTCTTCATTCTGTTAACATAATGTATCATTCATAGTTTGCATATATTGATATGCAAACTAATGGTCAGTGATATTTTTATTGTGTTGTTGAATTCAGTTTGCTAGTATTTTGGTGAGAATTTTTGCATCTGTGTTCAATAGGGACATTAGCCTGTAGTTTTCTCTTTGTTATCTTCTTTTCTGGGTTTAGTGTCAGGGTAATTCTGGCCTTAAAAAATAAGTTTGAAAGTATTCCTTCCTACTTAATTATTTGGAACAGATGAGTAGAATTATTTTTCTTTTTTTTAATTATTATTATACTTTAAGTTTTAGGGTACATGTGCACAATGTGCAGGTTAGTTACATATGTATACATGTGCTATGCTGGTGTGCTGCACCCATTAACTCGTCATTTAGCATTAGGTATATCTCCTAATGCTATCCCTCCCCCCTCCCCCCACCCCACAACAGTCCCCAGACTGTGATGTTCCCCTTCCTGTGTCCATGTGTTCTCATTGTTCAATTCCCCTCTATGAATGAGAATATGTGGTGTTTGGTTTTTTGTCCTTGTGACAGTTTACTGAGAATGATCATTTCCAATTTCATCCATGTCCCATTTTTCATTTTTATTCAATAGTTTGGTAGAATCTGGCAGTGAAGCCCTAAGGTCCTGGGCTTTTCTTTGATGGAGGACTTTTTTACTCTTACTTCAATCTCATTAGTTTTTATTGGTCTCTTCAGGTTTTCTGTTTCTTCGTGGTTCAATCCTGGTAAGTTGTACTTGTCCAGGAATTTGTCAGTTTCTTCAGGTTTTCCAATTTGTTGGCACATAATTGCTCATAATATTAGCTAATAATTATTTGTATTTTTGTGATACCAGTTGTAATGTTTCCCTTTTCTCATCTCTGATTTTATTCGGGCATTTTCTTTTGTTTTCTAACTAATGGTAACTATCTAAAGATATGTCAATTTTGTTTATCTTTTCAAATAATCAAGTTTTTGTTTGGTTGATCTTCCATGTTGTTCTTTTAGTCTCAATTTTATGTATTTCTTCTTTGATCTTTATTATTTCTTCCCTCCTATTAATTTTGTGTTTGATTTATTCTTGCTTTTCTACTTCTAAAAGGTGAATTGTTAGGTTATTTGAAGTCTTTCTACTTTTTTTGATGTAGACGTTTATTGCTAAAACCTTCCAAGAACTGTTTTTGCTTGTTTTGATATACTGTGTTTCCATTTTCATTTTTGTCTCAAATAATTTTTAAAATTTCTTTTCTAAATTTATTTAATGGCCCATTTGTTGCGCAGAAGCAGGTTGTTTAATTTCAATAAATGTGTACAGTTTCCAATATTCCTTCAGCTATTGATTTATAGTTTTATTCAATTATTGTCAGAAAAGATAATGGATAAGATTTTGATTTTTAAACATTTTTTAGGACTTGTTTTGTTACCTCATAGATGGTCTAAATGTTCCATGTGCTGATAAGAAAATGTGTATTCTGCAGCTGTTGGGTGAAATGTTCTGCAAATGTCTGTTAGGTCATTTGGCCCATGATACAGTTTGACTTTTCTTTGTTGATTTGCTGTCTAGATGATTTATCCATTAATGAAAGTGGGGTATTGAAGTCCCCCCCTTAGTATTATTGTATTGCAGTCAAATTCTCTCTTTATGTCTATCAGTATTTGTTTTACATTTTTTGGGTGATTTGGGGTTGAGTGCAATATATTCATAATTGTCTTAAGTTCTTGCTATACTGACCCCTTTATCATTATGTAATGGCTTTCCTTGTCTTTTTTATTTTATTTTTATCTTTCTTTACTTAAAGTCTCTTTTATCTGATATGGTTATAGCTACTCTTGCTCTTTTTTGGTTTCCTTGTACGGAGATACTTTTTTTTTAACCCTTTCATTTTCAGGCTGAGTGTTTCCTTGCAGGTGAAGTATGTTTCTTGTAGGTAGCATATAGTTGAGTTTGGTTCTTACAGATCTATTCAGTCCCTCTGTTTTTTAATTGGATAATTTAATCCATTTCCATTTAAGGTTATTAACTATAGGTAAGGGTTTACTGCTACTGTTTTGTTACTTTTTTTAAAAATTGTTTTGAAGATCCTTTCTTCCTTTTCTGTCTTCTTGTATGGTTAAGTGATTTTCCCTAATATTATGTTTGGTTTCTGTGCTATTTATTTTTAGTGTAATTATTATAGATTTTTGCTCTGTGGTTACCATAAGGCTTATAAAAGCATCCTATAGTTGTAACAAGTTATTTTAAACTTATAGTGACGTAACTTTGATCTCAAAGAAAATAAAACTCTATAACACAATTCCCCTCTCCATTTGGATTTAGCAATGTTTCAATTTACAAGTTGTTATATTGCCTATCTCTTAAACTATTGTTTTAGTTATTATTGTATTTAAAAGTTTTTCCTTTTAGTCTTCCCACTTAATATATAAGTAGAAAGACTCTGGTTTACTTATCATGAATACAGTATCCATAGTATTCTAACTTTGTTTCTTTACTTTTATCAGTGAATTTTATACGTTCAGATGTTTTATTGTTACACGTTAGTGTACACTTCTTTCAGATGGAAGAACTCCTTTTAGCATTTCTTTTTTAAAAATCGTTATTTATTTTTTAAAATTTTACCTTTTATTTTATATACCAAAGGGTACTTGTACAGGTTTGTTATATGAGAATACTGCATGATGCTAATATTTGGGATACAGATCTCATTACCCAGGTGGTGAGCATAGTACCCAATAGGTAGTTTTTCAACCCATGACTTCCTCTCTCCTTCCACCATCTAGAAGTCTACAGCAACTAGTGTTCCCATATTTATGTCCATGTGTACTAAATCTTTAGCTTCCACTTATAAATGAGAACATGTAGTATTTAGTTTGCTGTTCCCACATTAATTTGCTTAAGATTATAGCCTCAAGCTGCATCCATGTTGCTGCAAAGGACACAATTTTATTATTTTTTATGGCTGTGTAGTGTTCCATAGTGAACATGTACCACATTTTCTGAGGCAGATCTGGTGTTGATGAATTACCTCAGTTTTTGCTTATCTAGGAAAGTCTTTACTTCCCTTTCATGGTTGAAAGATAGCTTTGCCAGATACAGTTTTGTTGGTTGGCAGAGGGTGTTTGTTTGTTTGTTTATTTGTTTGTTTTGTAGTTTTGTTTTCTCTCTTCAGCACTTTGAATATAGCATTTCAGTCTCTCCTGGCCTACAGCATTTCTGCTGAGAAATGTGCTCAACACCATATTGAGTATCTGTTGAAAGTAAAATATTTATTTTCTCTTGCGAGTTTGAGTATTTTTTTCTATGTATTTCAGTTTTGCTAAATTGATTATAATGTGCTTTGGGAAATCCTACTTTTTATTGAATTTGATTAGTGACTTCTGAGATTCCTGAACCTGGATATTGTCATATTTCTCCTGATTTAAAAACTTTTCAGCAATTATTTTCTTAAATGTGTTTATAGGCCTATTTCTCTCTCATCTTCCTCAAAAATTCCAATTATGTGGAGATTAGTTTACTTGATGGTTTCCCGTAATTCTTATAGATCTTCTTCACTCTTTTTAAATACTTATTTCTTTTTGCTTCTCTGATTGGGTAATTTTATATATTCCATCTTTAAGTTCACTAATTCTTTTCTCTTTTTGATCAAGTCTGTTGTGACAGCTCTCTAATGAGTTTTTCGGTTCAGTTATTTTAATTTTTATTCCTTGGACTTTTAATATTGTTTCTATTTTTTCAAGTTTCTCATTTTGTTAATTGATTGTTTTTTAATTTTTATTTAGTTTCTATCCATATTTCTTTGTGATTTTCTAAACTTCTTTAGGGGTTCTCCAGATTTGGAATGGCTGAATTCCCAGCCATTATTTATATAGAGAGAGGAAGAGATTTTTCTGAATGCTCTGTCAGACATCTCACAGACGTTTAATTATTCTGGATCCATTGATGGAGCCTCCTTGATGCCTTTTGGTGAGTTCATATCTACCTGAGTTTTCACCATTTTGATGTGCTTATGTTGATGCCTGCACATTTGAGGAGACACCCACCTCTTCCAGTTTTTGCAGATGTTCTTTGGTGATGTTAGGGGTTATGTCTTAGTATTAAATTTAAACACTTGAATGTTGTTTCAATTCCTGGGAAGGACTTACGGTGAATATCGGAACGAAAATACTGTACTGAAACTAAATTATTGCCTGTCATTTTTTTCTCAGTCTCAGGATGACTTATGTTAAGCTGAGCACTAGATCTTAAATACCGCCCCAAACTATATTGCTGCCCTGACATTATTTCCCATTCTAGGGAAATTTTACGGGGACACTAAACCATGTAGTTGTTTATAGGCAAGGGTAAGGCTCTATGCAAGCACCTGGGCTTTGTGGAAACTCCAGCTAGGAATGTAAACCTTCCCTAAAATTGTGCCTCCTGTGTTGCTATGGCTCCTACCAATCTCCTCAACAGGGTGTCATCACTGCCTACAGTACAGAGTAGCCATCAAGATCTATGCACCAGTCACTGCAATCAGCACGCTGCTTTTTCTTTTCAATTCACCTCAGATGGTTAGGCCTCCTGGCACTCCCATTAGTTTCCACAGGACAGGACTGGAGTAGATTTCCTGTAAAGATTTGCAGAGCAATCTGAAGATTGTACTTCCACTTTTAATTCCCTCCTCTCACCTCAGAGACCACAGGTCTACAGAAATTATTATTACATTTTTAATTTTTATTTTTCAGATGGAGTCTCACTCTGTTACCCAGGCTGGAGTGCAGTCACATGATCTTGGCTCACTGCAACCTCTGCTTCCTGGGTTCAAGTGGTCCTCAGTCTTTTGAATAGCTTGAATTATAGGCACCAGCCACCATGCTCAGCTAATCTTTTTTTTTGTATTTTTAGTAGAGATGGGGTTTCACCATGTTGGCCAGGCTGGTCTGGAACACCTGACCTCAAGTGATCCACCCACCTTGTCCTCCCAAAGTGAGAGGATTACAGGTGTGAGCCATCACGCCAGACTGGTCTAGAGAAATTCTCTGTGAGAGGTGTTATGCTAGTTTTGGGGAGAGAGTAGCACACTTTAAAATGACCATTTATTTTACTATTCATGGCTTCTGTCAGTTCTATGAACTTAAAAGCTTTCTTGGCTTCTCCCCTGAGTTCTGGTTTATTCAGAGTGATAGTTTTGTCTTTAAATAGTTTCTAATTGTATTTTTGTTGGGGAAGTAATGCCAGGAGATATTCTGTTTCACCATCTTGCTGATATCACTGATGAAACTGCATCAGAAATTTTATACACTGTTACTTAAAGGGTAGGATGCTAAAGGCACTTTGAAAAAATATTAAAATTTGATTTGTGGAGTAGAAGACATACAGACTCTATGGATCATAATTCCCATTTCAGATATACATCTTGAAGATATTCATTCGTGTATAACTCTCTTCATATCTCTCATGCCTTCAATACTTATAAGTATATAACAGTAATCCTTTTTTGGCACACTTTTAGACCCTGGACAATATTTTATAGTAAAATTTTGGATGCAAGCATATAATATTTTTATTTTGTAGAATGAAGAAGGCATGTCTTCAAAGCAGAGCTCTCAAGGAGTTTTAAAATAGAATATGTATGGAAGTTTAGAATAAGGAAGAAAAACATTTTGTTAAAATCCGGTGCCTATGAAGCGCTGAAAATTATTTCATTTATCCAAAATCACTCAAAATGAGTACTCAAAATTACTCATTTTTATTTTTAAAAATCAATATTACAGGATAACCCTTTGGTGTTTTAAGCATCCCTTTTCTTCTCTACCAAGATAAAGTGAGCTCCCTGATAATTAGGTTATAATCATTGATTTGTGTATTTAAATTGGGTAGAAACAACCTCTCATAGGTCCATAAGCACTGAAGAAATCTTAGATTTTATCAAGCTAGGTTCACTCATTTAATTCCTAAAGAAAGTACCTTGTGAGGTAATATATATCTAACATATATCTAAAGGGATATATTTATGAACACATAAAACATTCTTTTCCTCTTTTTCATGATTTTATATTCAAACTTATATAGCTCATAACTTCTTCTCACAACCCAAAACAAATTCTGCCTCTCAAGCAAAACAGTTTGATCCTCAAAAGGAAATGAAGTTATTCATCGAAACCTTGGCACTAAAAAGCTCCCAGAAATCCATAAATGGTAGTTTGTACTCTTACTTCATTCTTTTTACCATGTTCCCTTTTACTTTTTTCCCCTTACTCAAGAGAAATGGCTGAAGAAATAACTTCTTTGTCCACTTTCTGATCCCAGAGTAGATAATATCCTGCTTATAATATATATATGTATTTTATTACTGTTCAATTTATTTTTCAAATTTTCATAGTAATCACATGCAAAGTTTCCTCTATTTTAAAAGGAATTTTAATTTAATTTTAAATTAATTTTAATTTAATTTAAAAGGATTTTTAAAAATGTAACTAATATAGAGATACATACTCTGTATCCTGTGAAACATGGATAGATTTGCCTAAAATTGCCTCTTTTGAAGAAGTTAATGACTTCCCTGGATTTCTTTGGATTAACAAAAAATCATGTTCTTGAAATACACTCTGGCCTCAAGTCTCCACAATCACATATGTCATTTTTATTTTGTGGCATATCATTGCAGAGAAAAAAAAAAACTCATTTTTTTCGCTAGTATCAATCAATACATAAGTAGCTAGCTAGATAAATAGATAAATGATATACAATTTTCAGGCCAGAGTAGCTCAGATTTAAATAAAAGCTTACAGATATAATGAATGGCTTGTATTATAGCAACTCGAATATACTTCTCTCTATATATATATGTCAGTGTGCGTGTGTGTGTGTGTGTATACATATTTTAGTTTGTCAGGTTTCATCGTTGCTCTAAATTCCCAAGCTCTATTTTCTATCTAACTAGGTCCTCACAGATTCTGCTACTCTTTCTTTTTCCTTCTATTTATGCTCCATGTTAAAAGCAAAATTTACTCCTCTTGCCCCATACAGCAACTCCCCCATTGCTAACAAACAGTTCTTGGTGGAGGAGTTATTAGAGCTCAAGTTCACAGTCTACCTTTGCCATCACAAAGCAACCCTTTTCCTAAACAAATATTAAAAAGGTAAGAGAAATTCTGGTTCTTGTAGATAGAATATCCTCTTGTTTGTTGTAATTGTAAAAGTGATACTTGCATTATTTGAATTTTAACATATATCTAAAGGGATATAGAAACAGAAGTGAATATTTTCCTCCTCAGCCACTTTCTTTCCACCACATTATGATTATCCAGTGCTTAACAATTTATTGTATTGTTGCATAAATTTTCAGTGCATATAAAAACATTTTGCAAGGTTTTTTCTTCAAGTATGTATCTTGGATATGCATTTGTGTCTGCATCTAAAATTTTAGTGTTTAACAGTGGCAGAGTGTTAAATCATTTAATGAAACAATGACAAATGTTTACCATTATCCTATCTCCCTGTCATGCTCTCTCTATTTTACTGTCTCATTATTTGGCAAAATCATGTGAATACTTGAAGAATTTCCTTGTGTGTCTGTGCATATGTGTATGTGTGTGTGTGTGTGTGTGTGTGTGTGTGTATGTCAGGGAGAAAAAGGTCTATCAAGAGCTTATGGCATAGGAGGATATCCCCAGAACAAAATTCTTTTTTCCAAACACAACAAGCATTATCCATTAATTTAATTGCTTACCACAGGAAGATAAATATTGCAATTCCGGATCACTTCTCCAAAAGTTTCAAGTTCCCTCAGAACATCCAGTTCTCAACTTCTCAAGGACAGAATTCCAGCTTTTGGCTGCTAGACTATTTCTGCCAAATTCCCACTAATTCAAAATAAAATATTTGGACGGAAAGAGTATGGAAATAGCTGAGGGAATAAACAAGTCAAGTTCGACTCTGCACAAAATCTTGAATGCCCGATATAATTCAATACTTACAACATCCTATGATACAGCTATTTTTAAATCAAATCTAGTGCAGGTGAGAAACTAGGCTTAGAGAGTTGAAGCAATTTTCTCAATGTCTCTGCATGTGCTATTTCTGTTACTTTATATCATTTTCTTGTCAAAGAAAGAAAAACATCTCCCAAAAGATATACCTAAAAATGCCTGAAGTTGTTGCACTGTGTGGTCTTCCCTTGTATTAGCCCATTTTCATATGGCTACAAAGAAAAACCTGAGACTGGGTAATTTATAAAGAAAAGGAGGTTCAATGAACTCACAGTTCCACATGACTGGGGAGGTCTCACAATCACGGCTGAAGGCAAAGGAGGAGCAAAGGCATGTCTTACATGGTGGCACACAAGAGAATCTGTGTAGGGGAACTGCTCTTTACAAAACCATCAGATCTTCTGAGACTTAATCACTATCATGAGAACAGCACAGGAAAGACCTGCCCTTATGATTCAATTACCTCCTACTGGGTCCCTCCCATGACATACGGAGATTATGGGAGCTACAATTCAAGATGAGATTTGGTTAGGGACACAGCCAAACCATATCATTCCGCCCGGACCCCTTCCAAATCTCAGGTCCTCATATTTCAAAACCAATCATGCTGTTCAAAAATTACCCAAAGTCTTAACTCATTTCTCCATTAACGCAAAAGTCCATGGTACAAAACCTCATTTGAGACAAGTTCCTTCCACCTATGAGCCTGTAAAATCAAAAGCAAGTTAATTACTTCCTAGATACAAAAAGGGTACAGGCATTGGTAAATACAGACATTCAAAATTAGCCAAAACAAAGAGGCTACAGGTCCCATGCAAGTCCAAAATCCAGCAGGGCAGTCAAATCTTAAAGCTCCAAAATGATCTCCTTTGACTCCATGTCTCACATCCAGGTTAGGCTGATGCAAGAGGTGGGCTCCCATGGCGTTTGGCACCTCCTACTCTGTGGCTTTGAAGGGTACATCCCTCCTCACGATTGCTTTCATGGGCCGGTGTTGAGTGTGTATAGCTTTTCTAGGTGTACGGTGCAAGCTGTTGGTGGATCTACCGTTCTGTGGTCTGAAGAATGGTGGCCCTCTTCTCACAGCTTCACTAGGTAGTGCCGCAGTGGGGACTTGGTCGGTGCTGCAACCCCTCATTTTCTTTCTGCACTGCCCTAGCAGAGTTTTTCCATGAGGGAGAATCTGCAGCACAACTCTGTCTGGACATCTAGGTGTTTCCATACATCCTATGAAATCTAAGCAGAGGTTCCTAAACCTCAATTCTTGACTTCTGTGCACCCGTCAGCCCAAAACCACATGTAAGCTACAAAGGTTTGGGGCTTGCACCTCTAAGGCAATGGCCTGATCTGTACATTGGCTCCTTTTAGCCATGATTGGGACACAGGGCACCAAGTCCTGAGACTGCATAAAGTAGCAAATCTTTGGGGTCTGGACCATGAAAGCATGTTTTCCTCCTAGGCCTCCCAGCTTGTGATGGGAGGTGCTGCCATGAAGACCTCTGACATGCCCTGGAGACATTTTCCCCATTGTCTTGGTGATTAACATTTGATTCCTGGTTACTTATGCAAATTTTTGCAGCCAGCTTGAATTTCTCCTCAGAAGATGTTTTTTTTTCTTTTCTACCGCATCATCAGGCTACAAATATTCTGAACTTTTAAGCTCTGTTTCCCTTTTAAACATAAGTTCCAATTCCAAAGCATATCTTTGTGAATGAATAAAACTTAATGCTTTTAAGTTATGTCTTGAACACTTTGCTGCTTAGAACTTTCTCCCACTAGTACTCTAAATCATCTCTGTCAAGTTCAAAGTTCCACAGATCTCTAGGGCATGGGCAAATAGCCACCAGTGTTTATGCTAAAATATAGCAAGAATCACCTTTGTTCCAGTTCCTAGTAAGTTCCTTATCTCCATTTGAGACCACCTCAGCCTGGACTTTTTGGTCAAAACAATTCAACCAGTCTCCAGGAAGCTCCAAATTTTCCTACATCTTCCTGTCTTCTTCTGAGCCCTCCAAACTGTTTCATCACCTACTTGTTACCCAGTTTCAAAGTTGCTTCCATATTTTTGGGTATCTTCATAGCAGTACCTCACTCTACCAATACCAATTTACTGTATTAGTCCATTTCTATACTGCTATGAAGAAATACCCAAGACTGGGTAATTTATTCAAAAGAAAGACGTTTAATAGACTCATTATTCCTCATGGCTGGGGAGGCCTCACAATCATGGCAGAAGGTAGAACAACAAAGGCACTTCTTACATGGTGGCAGGCAAGAGAACCTGTGCAGGGGTACTTCCCTTTATAAAACCATGAGATGTCATGAGTTTTCTTCACTATCACGAGAACAGCATGGGAAAAACCTGCCCCCATGATTCAATTACCTCCCACCGGCTCCCTCCCATGACATGTGGAGATTATGAGAGCTATGATTCAAGATGAAGTTTGGGTGGGGACAGAGCCAAACCGCATCATCCCTTATACTAATTGAATATCTGCCTTATGGTTGATGAGATTGTTGGAATAAACTGCATAGATAACTTTAAATGGTGCTTATCCTGAGGCGGCCAATACATTGGCCCTCATTGATGTACTCAACAATACTCCATTTGGTTTGTGACAAGACTTAAGGGTTGATGACAGAGTTTTGTTATCCGAAAATGTCGTATAATGAAATCTTCTGTTTTTATAGACAGGAAAATGAGTATGAGATGTTGCGGGGTATCTGTCTAATAACAGACATATTTTATGGTGAAACTGAGATTCCTCTGTGGTCTTATATTTCCTCTGAGCAAAACCATGCTGGTGAACTAGAACATCTACAAATAATCATGTATCTCATGGGATAAATCCTATAGAAATGGTGAATCGCATCAAACAATGGTTTAAGGTAAACCTAAATCTGGAAAGATCACAAGAAGACTGAGAGATATAGCCATCTCATCTTTGGTGTTTATATTTGAAGGATTAAACTGAAAGGACAATTAAATATGAAGTACTTGTTTCAACCAGTTTGTTCTCACTTGTCCAGATTTAGTTTTTCTGCTAATCAACTTTAGTTCTCAGAGATAAAACTAAAACAAAAGTAGCAACAAGTAGATGCTTGCTAGTATTCAGGCCGTCAGTAGCTTTAAGAATAAATTTCTATATGTTGACGAAAAATTAAAGTGAAACAGGAAACAAAACATATGTTTCATTATGAAAAATAACAAAGTAAACAATTATTATACTGTAAGAATAGTATGTATTTTATGAAAGGGCTTTTCTATCAAACTTCAATTATTAATACTTATTTTTAATAATATTTTATTGTAATTAAGTTTTAACTTATGTTAAAGTGATTTGAAGTGATTAACAAAGTCTGGTACTAAATGTTTTATTTTTCCTTTCTATGTCTACAAATGAATTTACAAATCTCTTTAAATTGTGGAAAATTTTGAAAATAATTGTTCATGTGCTGTGTAATGTGCTTTCTTTAGTGAAATCTTCACATAATGCCATGATCATGCAGTGTTTTTATGTTGCAGATCAAAAACAAGAGAAAGCATGGTAGCATTATTTTCCAAGGTGTTAGCACAGGTTTATTTTCCCATAATAATGGAGACCAAGTAGCTGGCAGAAACATTTTAAAATATCAACTTTCAAATGTAGCTGCACAGTTTAAATTCAGTCATATTTCACATCTGTGTTATGCAGCTCTATCCTAACAGGGGTAGAATCCAGAACACAATCTGTGTTAGAATGGTCTTGAAAGTAAAATGAGAGAACTCTTCACCTGCCCACTGATGTTCTTTGTGCTGTACACAGAAGCAACAAACACAGGTTCAAGTTGCTGAAAACAAACAATTAGAAATCAAATCAAAGCCTGTTTGGCTTCACAATTGAATGCTGAGATGCAATAGGAATTGTAACAATGCAAAGTAATAGCCTGCCGAATTCAATGAATATGGCTTAATACTTTTAGACCACAGCAAGACTTGGGTAAAATTAAAAAGTAATGTAAAGCTCTTTGGTATGCTCTACTAAATTAGTATTCTGAGGCATGTGTCTACACACCATACATAATGAAGACTGTTGGTTTCATTTACAGACACTGGCTACATTAGCTAGCACTAATGTGTAAAAACATATTGTATGCTGGTCTATAGAGGCACTCCAAATTTTCATTATGTTTTAGTCAAAAAGTGCTTGTTTTGCAGGATGGAATCCATGTCAATAAAATGGATTGGGTGTCACTTAAACCAAGTGACATGCTAATCTTCTAGAGGCCTCTGTCCTTAATCTCTAAAGGACATAAGTCAGTTTAGAAGCATGAGCTGTTCTCACAGGTAGCAACTATTGAGCTCTTTAATGTAAATTCAAAAGCAAAGCTTATCAGTGTGTTTCAGAAATTGCTTCAATGTGAGTTGCTGTCTATGAAAAAAAAAAAATCCCCCTACTTCCTCCAAATCCATGGGCAACTTCCAAGTTTTTATAGTGCCTGGGAGCACCATTTAATTATAAAGAAATTGGTTTTGGTGATAGCTGCCCTATGACCAATTGGATTAGAGGCATTTCTTCTGGCTGTTATTAAGGTAACTTTACTATTGCCCTTGTATAGTTAGGCATGATCAAAATATTAAGCAAAGCAATGTCTCAATCCAGAATTTCAAGACCCAGTACCTAGATGTTTTTAAAGTACAGCTATAACTAACCATTTAATAACAAAAGAAAAGAGTAATGGGATTGGGATTAATAGTTCTTTAGTTTGTAGAGAGAGTTACAAAATGTGGAAAATGACACTAATTTAATTTCTAATATTTTAACATTGCATTTGTTATATCATAGGAAAGCTAGAAAAGCTCAAAGAAAAATTGCAAGACGTTTCCAGAATCTAAGAGCTAAATTAGTTGACAATAAAAACTTTAAAACACAAAATTAAATAGAAGTCTCCATTCTGTATATATTTTATTTTCTAAATACCAAATAGTATACATTTTCTGCTCATTTGCTCCAAATAGAATAAAATGCAATCATTACTGGAAGTTATTACTTCAGTAGAGTACACTGGAGTATATTCTACTCCAATATAACACTTTCCACAAAAGAGTAAGAGTCTCACATCTATGATTATTTCTGGTATTACATGACACTCTGTTCATAAATACACACATGAAATCTTGAAAGCATGCATTGCACTAAAATTAGAATCACTAACATAAAAAGATGTAATCGACAGAATAAAATGATAAAATATTCCATTACTTCTGAGAGCAAAGCAATAGGCTAATAGCTAATAAGTAATGAAGTTAATGAGTATGCTTGAATGCAGGGATATTTTCTTTAAATTGGAATTAGCAAATACCTTTTTTAAAATTTAAACTATTTTTAAGAGTGTGTGCAAAATATATTTTTCATTCAGGAAATAAAATATGCTGATTCAAACTTTATTTTCATTGGATAATTTCAGGTGTCACTGACTTGCATTGTTAATATAAGTATCATTTCTTTTAATTGCTTATCTATAAACACCGAAGGATATCGAGTAGTATCTGTAATGATTCCAGGATAAAGCAGTCCCATTTCTCTCTTTAATATGTTTTTCATATTAACTTGTTTTATTCCCACATTCTTAGAATAAATAATGTATGTGTTGTTGAATAACTCAATGCATATTGTGAGCTCTAGTTAATGAAAAATTAGATTTACAATGATAAATTAGTTTGCTGGTAGCAGTAAAATACAGATTATTTTTACTTAGTTGCAAAATGATGACAAGCTAAAATTTTGGGACCATTGCCAAAGGATTAGTACTATCAAAGACATAATATAAATGCATCGTAATGACACATTTAGGAGGAAACATTTTAAAAAATCATTTTGAAAATAATATTTTATACAGCTAGAAGGATGTTGATTTTGTTGCAAGTATAAATTTAAGAAATATTTAAACATGTAAGTTAGTATGTCTTAATGAAATAAAAACATAAGTATGTGTAGAATTAACATTAGTCAGCTTTGAACACTATACACGTAAGATATTCCTTCACATAATTAAAATTTTTGTGTGTCAATAAATATATAAGTAAACATGAATTCTAACATAAGTTATATAGTGTTGTTCTTGATTTTTATCCAGTGTTCTTAGGCAAGAACATTGAAATCTTTTTTATCTATTTTTATATTAAAATACTTTATTAACTACATATAAAATACTCAATTGGTTTTGGTTTTTTTGTTTGTTTGCTTAAGGAAGATGATTATGATAGAATTGTTTGTGTTTCTTAAAAGAAACTTGGGATTAACATTTGTCTCTAAAATATATGAAGTTCATGTGATTCCTTTGATGTCTCCAAACTGACGCTCAGCTGTTGGAAAATGTTCTTTGTTTTGTGTGACATTTGCTCACAGATGTTTCTGCATGATTCTGTCCACAACTGTTTGTTCTTTTAAGTGTCTGCCAATCTGAGAGCATCAGTATATGTAATGCATGGATATATATTCATAGAAACAAATACTTAAATGATAAATAATTTAAAAATAGGGATAAAAGTGCTTTGAAATACACTGTAATAGTTGCTTTCTACATTCTGTGATTAGAGTTTAAAGGATATTTAAAATGTGTGAGCACAAAAAAATATATTTAAAGAAAATGAAGAAAAAAGAGAGAAAAAAAGCAATAATTGAATACAAAACTGTATTTCCAGAGGAGACACTTTTTTTTTTTCTTTTGGAAAGTAGAAAACTACTTACGTAAATTTCTTTTCTTTCTGTAAACAAATGAAGAAACACAAAGTTAGGAAATAAATAAAAAAAATAATACTGGGTAATTAACCAAAAAAAAGTCATAATAGAGTGCTGCGAAATGATATATTTACATTTTAAGTTTATATATGTATATAAAATAGTGTAGACAAGAAGTATATATATTTATTTTCCCTATAAGTATTATAGTCTTATTCTGGAAACTATTAGGGTAATTCAGAAAACTATCACTCTGCATTGCTACATCAAAAATATCATTGTTCTGGAATAGATCTTGAGGATAAGTAAAAAAGGTAGTGGAATTGAAATGATATCTCAAGCTTATTGAATTGCGATATATCAATATTGCTTTTCTTGGTTTGAAAATGTATCACGGTAATATAAGATGTCAACATCAGGGAAAATAGTAAAGACTATATGGAAAACTGTTGTAAATCTAAAAATATGCCAAAATCAAATGTTTATTTAAACATACATCATATGTTGTTGTATTAGAGATGTAGCCTTTAGCCATTCATTTAGCAGAGATTGATTCAATGCTACTGGTGCTGGTCCCTCAACTTGGCACAAAGTGGGCAGTGAGATAATTAAAACCAAACTACGTAACTCAGAAAATACAGAAACCAAGCTGGGTGCAGTGGCTCATGCTTGCATTTCCAGCACTTTGAGAGGTTCAGGCAAGAGGATTGCCTGAGGCCAGGAGTTTGAGACCAGCCTGGGGAACACAGTGAGACCTCATTTCTATTTTTTTTTAATTAACTTGGCAGAGTGGTACACACCTGTAGCCCCAGCTACTAGGGAGGCTAAGGTGGGAGGATTGCTTGAGGCCAGGAGTTTGGGCTGGGTAACAAACAAAAAAAGAATTAAGAAGGAAAAGAAAATATAGAAACCAAGGTTACTGCCCTCATGAAACTTACAGGCTCATATAGCGAAGATTTGCTAATCATATGAAAAAATACAGATATACAATGATAAATTCTAATTATTTTACCATTAAATTTTAATGATAATTTTAATATGGGAAATGCTTGTTGTTGAGAGAGAAAATTAAAAAAGAAGTGCCACTGTAATTTTTAAGAGATTTAAAAAAATTGTGCTAAAATACACACAAGATAAACTCAACAATTTTTAAGTGTACAATTCAGTAGCATAAGTATATTCACATTGTTGTGGAACTATCATCCCTATCATTCTCCAAAACTTTTTTAACATTGTAAACTGAAATTATCTACTCCTTAAACAATAACTCCCTATTTCTTCCTCCACACAGCTCCTGGTCACCGCTATTCTACTTTCTCTATTTACCTCATATAAGGTAAATATGTGTATAAGTGGAAATGTGTAGTATTTGTTCTTTCGTGTCTGGCTTATTTAATTATCAATGTTTTCAAGACTCATCCATGTTGTAGCACATATCAGAAAATCATACCTTTTTAAGGCTGAATAATATTCTATTTTATGTGTATGCTATTCTTTGTTTATCCATTCATATGTTGATAGGCATTTGGGTTGCTTCTACCTTCTGGTTATAATAAAGCTGCTATCAACATCAGTGTACAAATATCTGTTCATATTTCTGCTTCCAATTTTTTGGGGTACTCAGAAGTGGATTACTGGATCATATTCTATGTTTAATTTTTTTTTGAGAAATTGACATGCTATAATCCACCACTGCTGTTTTTAAGCAAAACCTAATGTGTACAATGAGAAGGTCAATTGAAGAGTATGTTAGATAGTGATGAGGAGGCGAAGGGCATTGGAGGGAAGAGAAAATTTGAAACTGAGGTGACATCATGATGCAGAGGCCCTGAGGCCACATTGGCTAGTTCTGAAGATGCTGAAGGCTTAAAGGAGGACAACATGTGGTTGGCCATGAAGACAGGAAAGGAATTGGGTTAAACACAATGTGCAGACCTGGTAAGGTGCCAGATGAGACAAGATTATGTAGGCCACTGCAGTGTGTTTTCATTTTATTCTCTGTACAAAGAAAACACTGTGACAAATTTTCAAGTAGGACTATACTAGGGCTTAAATTTTATCATATGAAAAATAGGAGTAAGGCAAGAACATATGAAGTGAGACACCTTAAGAGGCTATTATCAAATTTCTCCAGGTATGACTTTATTATTACCTTGCATGAGGATGGTGGGGTTTGTGATATGGACTTAGGAAACTTGGTGATGAATCCAGTATAGGAAGTATAGGAGGTAAGAGAGATAGAGGTGGCAGGATTAACTTACAGCTTTTTGTTTGTAACAGCTCAATGGATGTTTGCATCATTTACCAATGAGGAAGAGATTGTGGGGGAACATGTTGGTTTGGGAAATTTCAAATTAGAAGTGCCCATTAGAGATATGAAAATCCTATAATTTAAAAAGTCTCTCCTTGAGTTTAGAGTTACCTAAAGACAAAAAACTTTAGAAATTTTTATTTTTTTCAGATTTGACTTAACCTGCAGAGATACAGTGATCCTACAGAGTAAGTGGTTTTTTTTTCTTTTTTTGTTCATTTTACTCTGAAAGTCAAAGATGACTGCATTATTAAAAGAAAAGAAAGATAACAAAATGTACCTGAAACCTTCCTTCAAAAATCATTTTATTTCATAGAGACATTAAAATTTGTTACTCACAATTACCTGGTAAATTTACCCTATATAATTTGTCAAATCTTGTAATTCAGGCAAAATATGTACTACCTTTTCAATATATTAATACAAAATGACCTGACTATACAAAACTAATTCACTGTATATATCTGAAATCTCACAGTTGACTTTGTTTTATAGATTTCTTCTCAATTTTATTGTCTTCTGCCTTAGTAGAGTGTTCTCTGTATATTACATTTTAGTCATTACTACTGTTTGGTTGGACTTTGTGAAGTCTGTTTTTTTTTTCTTTTTCCTTATGAATAGAAGTGTCCTGGCAGAGAAAATCAATTTGTCACCCATTCTTAGGACTGTAAAACTGTTGCCACTTGGTCACTTACAATCTTAGTGTGCATTGAATGTTATTGGTTTTACGCCATCTCACAAGTAGCTCTTTGCCTTTGATATTTTACAATATTATTATGTAATCTGGTGAAACTACTTCATGTATTTCTTCTAGAATACATTTCCAGAAAAAAAATCTGCACAGGAGCTCAGAAACATATTAAATAAGGCTAAAATATGCCATAGTTCTCCTGAGGTGATTCTTGTAGGAAAAAATAAAAAATAGTTTACATTTGGTAATATATGTGCCATGTTATCATTACTAGAAACATTAGAAAAAGCATAATTGACATTGTACTAATATGGTAGCAAGGAGAAATTATCACTTTGATTTTAGGGCTATGATTTTTTTTCATATTTTTATGGTTATATGACTCTATCATGTGTTTTGTTATGTGTCCTTCCAACTACCCACTAGCCAGGAGAAAAATAAAGCTACTTTAGGAAAAAATATAGAAGAAGAAGGAGAAGAAATGAAAGAGGAGGAAGAGGAAGAAGAGGATAACTTTAATGAAATTTGACAGTTATATGAAACTGTTTTCACTGGTTATAAATATAATATATAATTCATAATAATATAATATTATTTCAGAAAATTAGAAAATACAAAAAAAAAGAAGAAGGTACTGCCAATAGTAATTTTTTTCACAAGAAGTAAACATTGTTAACATATTCTCGTATATTCTCCAGTATTTGATGCATAATGAGATTCAGGTGATTTTTTTACCTGCCTTTTTTCATTGAAAGCCAATCACAATTTAAATAATAATATAAACTACTTCCAAATACTGTTTCACCTAGTGTTGAAAAGCATTGTTATTCTCATACATGTCTGGTAAATTTGCATCGTAAAACTTATCAGTCTGGATTATTGACATAAAATTTTTGACTCTGCATTTACCTTTAAAAGTGGCATGCTTATACAGATTATTTTAGGCATTGAGAGGACAAAGATGACCCATTTGAGACAGCAATAAAGGGGCTAGAGATGGCCATGATGACCCTGCCTAGACTGAGTTGGCTGGACAATAACAGTCCTCTGACAAATCTGTAAAAGTTAATTCATTGAGAATTAAGAGTGGTAGCAGCCATTTAAAGAACAAAAGAAAAGATATCTAAATATATACGCAAGATTGTAGAAAGACACAAAATATATTTCTTGAAAAGAGTCAAAGGTAGACAAGTTGACCCTTAGCTGAGGTTTCTTTTAAATAGTCTAATATTAGTGATATGATATGCATTGTGATAGGAATGTACTTGTAGTTAGGCAGGCTTGTGTACAAATTTTGAATTTACTTCTTATATTTGTATGAATTGAGCATGTCATTTAACTTCTCTAACTTGGCTCAGTTTACTCATTGTTAAGATGATATTAATTATAAGATTTCTTCATTGGATTCTTGTGATTATTGGATGAAATTTGTATAAACAGCTTAATATAGTGAGTAACATATAGTAAATGATTAATTAATGGTACAAGTAAATGATAGCTATAGAGATATTTCTTACATCACTGATTTTTTTCTACTCAAATTGCTATATTACCCAAATAAACAAATATCATATATTCTATTCATATTGCTGTTACATTAAAATGTACAACTTATTTAAATTATACATGATACTTCAAATGTGTAAAGAATGTCCATTTTCATCTGCTCTATTTTGTGATTTTTAAAGAATACAGGCATATCATGTTTTATTGAACTTCACAAATGCTGCTTTCTTTTTTTCTTTTTTTCTTTCTTTCTTTTTTTTTTTTTTTTTTTTGAGAGGGAGTCTTGCTCTGTAGCTCAGGCTGGAGTGCAGTGGTGCGATCTCGGCTCACTGTAAGCTCCCCCTCCCGGGTTCAAGGGATTCTCCTGACTCAGCCTCCTAAGTAGCTGGGACTACAGGCACATGACACCATGCCAGGCTAATTTTTGCAGTTTTAGTAGAGACGGGGTTTCACCATATTGGTCAGGCTGGTCTCGAACTCCTGACCTCAGGTGATCCACCTGCCTCAGACTCCTAAGTAGCTGGGACTACAGGTGCCCGCCACCATGCTTGGCTAATTTTTTTGTATCTTTAGTAGAGACGTGGTTTCACCATATTGGTCAGGCTGGTCTCAAACTCCTGACCTCAGGGGATCGGCCTGCCTCGGCCTCCCAAAGTGCTAGGATTACAGGCGTGAGCCGCCACGCCTGGCCAAATGTTGCATTTTTAACTAATTGAACCTTTGTGGCAACCCTGTGTCGAGCAAATCTATGGGTACCTTTTTTTTTTTTTTTTTTAAGACAGAGTTTCACTCTTGTTGCCCAGGCTGGAGTGCAATGGCATGATCTTGGCTCACTGCAACCTCCACCTCCTGGGTTCAAGCGATTCTCCTGACTCAGCCTGCTGAGTAGCTAGGATTACAGGCATGCGCCACCACACCCGGCTAATTCTTGTATTTTTAGTAGAGACGAGGTTTCACCACATTGGCCAGGCTGGTCTTGAACTCTGGACCTTGTGACCCACCCGCCTCAGCCTCCCAAAAGTGCTGGGATTACAGGCGTGAGCCACCGCACCCAGCCGGGTACCATTTTTTCAATAGCAGGTGTTCACTTCCCATCTCTGTGTCACATTTTGGTAATTCTTAAAATATTAAAGTGTTTTTATTATTATCGTATCTGTTATGGTCATCTGAAATCAGTGATCTTTGATATTTCTATTGTAATTGTTTTGGGGCTCCATGAACTGTGACCATATAAAGTGACAAACTTAATTGATAAATGTTCTTAATTGACATATGTTCTCACTGCTCCACTAACCAGCCGTTCCTCAGTCTTTCTCCCTCTTCTTGGGCTTTCCTGTTCTCTGAGACACAACAATATTGAAATATACAAAATATTTAAATTAGGCCCATTAATAACCCTATAATGGCATTTAGGTCATCAAATGAAAAGAAGAGCCACTTTAAATCAAAAGCTAGAAATAATTAAGCTTAGTGAGTAAGGCATGTCCAGATTGAAATGGGCTAAAAGCTAGGGTTCATGACTTAAACAGCTTAGTTGTGAATGCAAAGGAAAAATTATCATAGGAAATTAGAAGTGTTACTCAAGAGAAGACACAAATGATAAGAAAGTGACAACAGCCTTATTTCTGATATGAACTAAATTTGAATAGCCTGGATAGAAGATCAAACCAGTCACAAAATTCCTTTAAGCCAAATCCTGATTTAGAGCAAGGCCCTAACTCTTTTCAATTCTAGGGAAGCTTGGAGAGGTAATAAAGCTGAAGAAAAGTTAAAAGCTAGCAGAAGTTGGTTCATGAGGTTTAAGGAAATAACCTGTCTCCCTAATGTAAAGTGCAAAGTAAAGCAAAATGTGCTGATGAAAAAGCTTGAGCAAGTAATGCAGAAAAATCTAGCTAAGATAAATGCTGAAGGTGACTACACTAAAGAACAGATTTTAAATGAAGATAAAACAGCCTTTTATTGGAGGATAATTCAATCAAGGGCTTTCATAGCTAGAGAGGAGAAGTCAACACTTAGCTTCAAAGGACAGGCTTAATCTCTTGCTTGGAGCTAATGCAGTAGGTGACTTCAGGTTAAAGTCAATATTTGTTTGTTCTAGAAATGGAAAAACAAAGCCCAGATGACAGCACATCTGGTTACAGCATGGTTTACTAAATATTTTAAGTTCACTAGTGAGACCTACTGCTCAAAAAATAGATTCCTTTTAAAATATTACTGCTCATTGATAATACCCCCGGTCAGCCAAGAGTTCTAATGAAGATGTACAAATGTTGAATGTTGTTTTCACACCTGATAGCACATCCATTCTGCAGCCCATAGATGAAGGAGTAATTTCAACTTTCAAGTTTTATTATTTGAGAAATACCTTTTGCAAGGCAATAGCTACCACAGATAGTGATTCCTTTGATGGATTTGGACAAAGTAAATTGAAAACCTTCTGGAAAGGATTAGCTATTCTAGATACCATTAAGAACATTTGTTATTCATGGAAGGTCATCAAATATCAACAAAGTTTGGAAGAAGCTGATTCCAACCTTCATGGATGACTTTGAGGGATTCCATATTTTAGTCCAAGAAGTAACTACAGATGTAGTGGAAATAGCAAGAGAATTAGAACTTGAAGTGGAACCTGAAGATGTAACTGAATTGCTACAATCTCATGATGAAATTTAAATGGATAAGGAGTTGCTTCTTAGAGAAGAGCAAAGAAAGAGGTTTCATGAGATGGAATCTACTTCTGGTGAAGATGCTGTCCACATTGCTGAAATGACAACAAAGGATTTATAATCTTGCATAAACTTAGATGCAACAGAAGTGGCAGGGTTTGAAGGATTAACTCCAATTTTGAAATAAGTTCTATTGTGCATGGAATGCTATCAAAGAGACTTGCATGCTTGATATGGAAAACCTTACTGTTGTCTTTTTTAAAAAAATTGCCACAGCCAACCCCAGCCTACTACAATCATCACCCAGAGCAGTCAGCAGTCATCAACATTGAGGCAAGACCCTCCACTAGCAAGAAGATTATAACTTGCTGAAGGCTCAGATTATTGTTAGCATTTTTTAGTAATACATTATTTTTAAATTATGTATTTTTTATACATAATGCTATTGTACACTTAATAGAGTACATTATAGTGTAAACATAACTCTTAAATGCACTTGGAAATCAAGAAATTTGTGTGACTTGCTTTATTGTGATATTCACTTTATTGCGGTGGTTGGGAACTGAACTTGCGATATCTTTGAGGTATGCCTATATGTTGCAGAAGATACTCCCTATAATCCAGTGACTGCTCTTTATATTCAGGGGCATGGCCCCTTCATGACAGACTTTGTAAAGGCAACACTTTTTCCTCAACTGCCCTTGGGAGAAAACATACTCACTAATAGGAAGGCCATTATAGTTTAGAAAAGACGCTGACAGATCAGATGAAATTTCTGGCTTCAGACCTTGTTCTGCCACTCAATATTTATACATTCCCTGCCAAATTATTTATTCTGTCTGCAACATAATATCTTGTTTGGAAGTGAATGAGATAACTTGCATCATTCCATTTATTTCCAATATTGTCTTCTCTGTTTCCTGTGCATTGCCTTTCTCTTTGCAAATATAGAGTTCACGTAGCAAATCCTCTTCAACATTAAAAGGCTAACGTTGGTTATAAACTGAGTACAGAGATGACAAAACTAAATATATGGTACAAAATGACACTTTCCTTTATTGAGATGTATGAGAAGCACAAGGGCAACATTGTCAAACTATCAAAGATAGATGAATGGGGAAGTTTTATTGCCAGAGGAAAGATATTTGATTTTCAGTTGCCAAAGTACTGTGAGAGCTGACAGAGGAGCCTGGACAAAAAGCAGATGAATAACTTCTTTCCATTCAATGAACAGATTTCATCTGGACCTTGATGACACATGTGTGCTTCTCACATATGTTTTTATGCTATTTCCATTACTTAATTCATTTCTAAGAGTGCTCCATACACCTATAATGGCCCTCTCCAACTCTGTTCCAAGTAGATTTGAACTTGGTAGAATGGGAATGAGGAGTGGGTAAAAAATGAAACTTATTGAATGTTGAGTACTTGTCAAGGAATTTGCTAAGGAATCAACACTCCGATTTAATCATAGACACTGTCTGAAGTAGTTATCCTCATCAGCTCCATTTTACAGATGTAAAAACTGAGTGTCAAAAAATGAAGTTACTTACCCAATATAATAGAGTTAGTAGGTGTCTGTGCCTGGATGTGTGCATCTACTCAAAAAATTTTAAACCTCACACCCTTAAATACAAAACGCAACTCAGAACTGGTGACTTTGATACATTAGAAGTATGCTGAGATATTTTTCTCTTCAGTCAGTCCCTAGAGCTGTCGCCTATGCCCCAGGCCCGTTTGCTCCAGCCTCCAAAGGCCTTCTCCATTTCCCCCTGCACATGGTGCTGGCATCATTTTCCATGTATGCATGATGTGATAAAGTTGAGAGGCCCAGCTCCACCATATGACTTGAACAAACACTGGGAATAGAAATAATACATACGCTAAGTGACACACTTATGACTTTTATCAGTTTTTTAAAAATAAGAAATTAGCATGGGTAAGAGTCATGAGTCTTAAGAAGGAACACATACATCTGTACCTTCCAACACTGTTAAAATATGCCAAATTCATACCTGTGGAAAGAAGTTGAAGATAGCACCTGGGTGGATGTCTTTTCAGAAGTGCCGAAGAATGGAAGAGTAAGAAGATCAATGCGATACTTGGTTATACTAAAATTATACAGTAGCAGCTCTGACAATATTGTCTGTTAAATCATTTATTTAACATTAGTACACTGTTTATGTCAATAACATTCAAATCCAAAGAATACCTGTCATTTCTCACATATAATTTCAATGTTTTAAAATGCCTTTACAAAGAAATACATTTAAATCTAGAAATTTTCATAAGTGTATTAATACAATCCAAGATTTGAATTTATTGAGATACCTGGTTTCTAATCTATATCTTCATTCTTTTTTGGCAGTTTTCAAAACTATATATAATACACTATGACAGAAAAAAAGTATAGGAAAGATATAGCCCAAATACTATCTTGAGTCACTAGGAGAAATTAGTTCTGAAAATTTGGGGGCATCCTAAAGTTTTCTAATGGTTCGGTTCTGACTTCTTACTTTGGCATATATGTTAGTTCTTCTCTCAAATTTGCCTTCTCTTTATTTAACTTGGTATGTTCCAGTTTCTTCATTTAGAACACAGAAACAAATTTTCCCTTGCTTATTTGACAAAACTTTTGTGATGTTCACACAAAGCGACAGATCACAAACTTATGAATCTGAAAATAATTATAAACACCTATAAAACTATAATAATACACATTTGTATGTTCTAAGGTGTTACATAGGTATTACAGTAGTTGCATATATAACAATTGTGTAATTTTTATTATAACTAAATCCAAAACTTCATTAAATTTAAGTTCTAAAAAATAAACAAAACCTCATTATTCTACTAAAACAAATTCCAAAGAAAATCTAACGACATGGAAGACACCATTAATTTTTAAAATGTAATTTTCCCTTTTAAAAATTTAATTTTTGCTAGAATTTGTATAATAATATATGGTGATAATTGCTTGTAATATACATTTAACCTCGATTTAATTTTGAAGGATAAACAATAAGAATATGCTGACCTGGATTTTGGGCTTCACATGTCGTTTTCCAAGTAGTTTAATCCATAAACACTGCTTGAACCTTTGTCTATGTTTAATACCTCAACAATGTTTAAGTACAATTGACCTTTGAGTAGCACAGGGGAAGGGAGTCCTAGTTCACTCTCCTACAGTCAAAATTCTGCATAAAATTGTAGACTTCTCAAAAATGTAACTGCCAACTGCCTATTGTAAACCAGAAGCTTTACCAGTAACATAAACAGCCAATTAACATATACTTTTAATGTTATATGTATTACATACTGTATTCTTATAACAAAATAAGTTAGAGAAAATAAAATATTATTAAGAAAATCATAAAGAAGAGAAAATATCTGCTATTCATTAAGTAAAAGTAGGACATCATAAAGGTCCTCATCATCATTGTCTTCACACTGAATGGGCTGGGAAGGCAGAGGGGGAAGAGGATCGTTTGTCTTTGTTGTCTCAGGGGTGGGAGAGGTGAAAAAGAGGAGTCAGGAGAGGCAAGCACAGCCACTGTCACTTTATGGAAATACATCGTAATTTCAGTCTGATTTTTTTGTTTTTTCATTTATTTACAAACGTTTCTGTATAGTACCAACCCTTCTTCTACCATTTGCTTTAATTTTAGTATCCATCTAATAGAAGGGTCCATGCCATAAAATAAGTAAAATTAATCCTGAAAAATCAAACCCTCTGTCAGATTCTCTAATGCTAGTATGTTTTATGACACTGCTTCTACATCTTCTTCCTCATCTTCTGACACTGGTTTGGAAGCACTCACTTTCATCAAGTTGTTTTCTTCTAATTCCTCTGGTGTGGTGTCTATTAGCTTTTGCATTTTTCTAAGGAGTCTATCTTGAAACACTTCAACTTCTACTTTTTTGCCATAGCTATAAGTTCTTTCATAATTTCCTTAATTCATTCTGTTGTAAATCATGTGAAGTCATGCAAAACATCTGGACAGTTTTATCCAGCAGAAATTTATTGTTTCGGGCTTGAAGACTTTTATGGCTTTTTCTATAACAATGATGGAATCTTCAATGGTGTAATCCTTCCAGGCTTTCACAGTGTTCTCCCTATTGGGGTTCTCTTCCACAGCCTTGATAAGCCTTGTCATAGAGTAATATATGTAATGAGCTTTAAAGGTTCTTATGACTTCTTGGACTAGAGGTTGAATCATAGACTCTGTGTTTGGGAGTAAGTAGACCACTGTTATGCCCTTAGTGTTGAACTCATGGGGTTCTGGGTAGCCAGGAGCAATATCCACTGTTAACTTTAAAATGCAGTCCCTTACTGGTAAGGTATTTTCTGACTTCAGGGACAAATAATTAATCGAACCAATCCAGTGAAAGCGTTTTCATTGTCCAAGACCTCTTGTCAGATAGACAAAAGATTAGCAGCTGATGTTTGTCTTTTCCTCTTAATTCTTGGAAATTAGTAGCTTTATAGATAACGGCTGAGTTGATCAAAACCTCAACAACATTTGCATAAAACAGTAGAGTTAGCCTATCCCTTTCTGCCTTAAATCCTGGTGATCGCTTCTCTTCCTTACTAATAAACATCCTTTGTGGCATTTTTTTTTCCAGGATAGGCTACTTTAATCTGCATTAAAAATCTGTTCAGGCAAATATCTTTTCCCTTCAAGGATTCCTTTAGTAGTGTCTGGGAACTTTTCTGCTGCCTCTTGGTCAGCAGAAGCTGCTTCTCTTGTTATCTGGACACTGTTTAGAGTTAAATCTCTTTCTAAAATTATCAAGCCATCCTTTGCTGGCATTAAATTTTCCAGCTTTAGATCCTTCACTTTCCTTTTGCTTTGTCATATAATGACTTCACTTTTTCTCAAATTTTGTGAGTCTACAGGTATGCCTTTCTTATAGCAATGTGCATCCACATAAAAGCTACATTTTTAATACAAGATAAAAAGGCACATGTTTCACAAGAAGTGCAAAGTTTTGTGCCTGCTGGAGTAACTGCAGCAATGGCTTTACAAATTCTCTATTCTTTTTTACAATGGTCCTAATGCTGAATTTGTTTATCTTGAAATGGTGGGCAACTGCTGGAACTGCAGACATTATTCTATGGTACATATGAAGCAATTTAACTTTTTCTTATAAAGTCATGACTTTGCTTCTTGGAGGCACTTCTAGCATCACTAGTGGCACTGCATGTGGATCTTATGGTGTTATTTAAGGTTTACTGTATTTCACTAAACACCACGGAAAATACATGAGAACTATAAGAGATCACTTTTTACTGCAGTATGCAATTTACTGGCGAGACAAGCTGCTCACAGGGAGATGATTAGCATCACATGGTGTTTTAAGTGTATACAACAAGAGCTCACTGCAATAACAGGAGGTGGCCACAAAATTATTACATTAGTATAATATTATTATAGTTAATTTTATACAGTTATAATTTAATACAGTATTTTTACTTTTTTTTACATTTCTCTCAACAGCCAATGGCACCATTACTATCTGTAAGCATGTGCACAAGTTTTGATTTTTACTTTTTGTAATAGATTTGTGTATATTTTATGGTAGTAAATGATAAAATATGCTAATATGCTAATATTTACAAATATTTTATGTATTCATGACATATCTTACCTTTTCTTAATTTTTAAAATTTTCTAGGCTATGTGGATTCATCTGTGAATTTTTTCAAGTTATTGCAAATCTTCAAAAAGTTGATATATTCATTGAAAAAAAATCTTTGTGTAAGTGGACCCACACAGTTCAAACCTGGGTAGTTCGAGTGAAGTATTTTAGTCAAGTATTTTAGAAAGTTTACCTATCTTATTTCTTCAGATAGAATAATGACACTCATGACTTTCTCAATCGTAAATAAAAAAAACTAATGGTAGAGGTTTTTTTTAGTGTACACTTTTGTAAATTATCTAATTGTTAACAATGAACAAGTTTTGCTGTCTGAATTAGAAAGAAAAAAAAGTAAAAAGTCAAGGTAAAGTAAAACTCTGTAATGTGTTTTAAGTAAAATGATTTGGTCATTACTATAATTCTTAAAGGTCAGAATAAGAGTAAAACACTCTAAATGAGTCATTCTTTAAAAATCATATTAAAATGTTTGGATTTAAACTGATAGCATCTCTAAGTTGAAAACTTTGATTTAGGGCTTCATAAATTAGAAGTTGTTGTGGGTTTGGTCTTTTGAGATACAACAGCAGTAGTTCCATTGAGTCGGATAGACAATTTATAATATATAGAGACACAGATAGCACTTTTGGACTTCCTAATAAGGATGCCATTTTACTCAAGCTATCTACTTGTAAATTTTAAACGAAAGACCAAACTAGCTAATAGAAACTGTCTTACATGAATAATGTTTAAATTTTATAAGGATGATTTCATTACATAGACTTGTGCTCTCCAACAGGCATTTAATTTCCTTTAGATTTGTGGTGATAAAGCATTGTGTACTTCATTTTAACAACTGTCCACTTTCTTAACATAGAGTAATATGATTTAAAATAAAACAAGTGTATATATGTAATAATTTTATTAATTTTTGATGTTATGTATTAATATAAATATGAAAATTCCTTGAAATATTAAAAAAATAAGCTACTGATTATACTGTCAACATACATTTGATATAAAATATTGATATGCTAGTCATTTTGTATTTATAATCTTTCCATGGATAAGCATTTTTCCTATTTTTTAATACATGAACATAGAAGATGCATATATACATAGCTAGTGCAATGGTACTGGAACCGATAATATTGATAATAACAAACATTAGTAACAATAACAATCATGTGTTGAGTGCAAATATGTTCTAGTCACATTACAGGGTTTTTTTTAGCCCTAATAGTAGCCCTGCAAAATACAAATGTATTTACCCATGAGGATGCTCTTGTTCAAAAAAGTCAAATAACTTACACTCTTTTTCTTATCTCACGGCCTCTGATTCTTCTCTGTTTCATTACGATATTGGTGCATTTTCTACTGCATCAAGTTTGTAATCTATTCTCCACAATAAATAGATTACACTTTATTTTAACTATACTACTTACTAAAAGGTATTCTATGTATATATTATGTGCCTTAAATTGGTGTGTTGTTTTAATACTTAAATTTTATGAAGACACCGCATTATTTATATCTGTGCATTTAGAATGATAAGAACAAAATTTAAACAAAATTCACAGAGTTTGTATTTCATATGTCATTAAAAAAATAAAACAGCCAAAGTACAACATAATCTGAGTTTGCATAACAAAAATGTATCTTACAACAATGTTGAGGTTAAAGTCAAGTGATAAGAGCCTCTCACTGAACTTTATTCTCCCCCATGGTCTCTGGAAATAGACTAGACACATTTACAGATTTTTAATGCCTATTTCATATACCTCCTTATGTCAGACATTATAAATTTAGGATTAGTGGTCAAATTCTTTTCCTTAACCTGAAAAGTCTATTATTCTTGAGGAACCTTGCTCATGATATTCACTTGACATTCAATTGCTTACCAGCACCTCAATGTGCCCAAAACAAGATTCATTTTCCAGGATCCCAGATAAGATTCTTCTCTTACTCATTCTCTTTGATTAGCATCCAGTTGCTCAGGAAACAAATCAGACCATCATCTTAAGTATTTTTTTTTATTCACAGCCCAAAAGCCAATATTTATTTCTGCTTTCGATTCAAGTCCACTTCTTGTCTCTCATCATCACCAGCTTCAATGTTTGCTATACCTTTTAGGGTATTTATATCTACTATGACTTTCTAGCAATTTTACTCATTATGCTGTCATATGAATATTTTTTTCAAAGTAGTAATCTGATGATATCATTTCTGTGTTTCAAATCCTTCAAAGAGTGATAAAACCACACCCCTTAGCTTTTCACAAAAACCATGGGATTTCTTGGTTTTCCTGGACTCTATGTTTCTTTCCTGCTCCTGCTCCCATCACTTCCTCTTAAAGTTTCCTTTCCAACAGTGGTGAGCCACTTTGAGTTTCCTGAAAAGTAACACCCAATTTCTTATCACCAGTCATCTGTCTTTAGAAACTTTTTTTTTCTTATCTGTCTTTATCCTGCAAAATGCTGCACCTCCATCATACCACTCATAATCTCTTTGACCTGTATCTCTATGACCTCAGTGTAATTAATAATTAACACTATGTACTACTTCTTCTTGACATATTTTTATTATTAAGCGTGCCACAAAGTATTCTAATTGATAGCATATACTTTTTTTTTTTTGCTACTGGACCAAAGCAACATGAAAGCAGGGAGTATGTTTTCTTCTTTATTTCCATAGCATCTAGCACAGTACATGAAATAAAAATGATGCTCAAATAAACCCTTCTGTAAGGAAAAAAAAAAGGCTTTGGAGAGTAGAGACTTGAAACAGAAACGTTAAGAAAGAAATAATAACGTAGTAAAGATCCAATGAATTTTATTTTTAGTCTTGACTGTAATTTCTACCTGAGTCCAGCTGGCAATAAAACCTTAGCAAAAAATCTTTAATGACAAGAAATATTTTTCCTGTGTAAAAAGAAATGAGAATTTGAGTTTTTCACTATGTACTGTTTTGCTTCAACTTCAGAGTTAGGGTTTAAGTGCAGATAAAACAGAGTCAAATGAGAAATCAAAGAACAGTGGAGTTTTTTTGGTTACTATAAACATTAAGCATTCATCCATTAAAATTTGGGTATATTATGGACTTCTTTTCAGCTGATAAGTTAATAAATTATGTATTTGTACCTTATAGTGGCATCACACATACTCAACACAGACGTTGATAGTAATATTTACAAATAAGAGTATCTAAACACACTATAATAAATAGCCTTACTTTTTAATGGACGTTGAATTATCATTGAATGTGGGTAAACACTAAAACAGCAAAATGACAAAATATTTTTTAGGTTTTTAAATTTTATTTTAATCTCACTTTAGAAACAGAAGAAAGAAATCATAATCAATTAATGCTATCTCAAAATATATAAAATATTCCCATAAAATGTTTTATATTAAGAATAGAACAATCTTGTCTCAAAAGTGTTCTTTGTTGAAAGAAGAAACAAAAGGCATCTGAAATTTATTTATTTAGCTTAATTCATGACATCTATTCTGAATCAATTCAGCAAATTAAAATCATCAGGAAGGTATCAGATGTACAAGCTATAAGAAGTTAAGAATTGAACATAGATAAAATGCTCTTTGAGGCAGATCACAGATCTTTCAGACTGACTATTAAGTCTTGTTAAATAAAATAGTAGCCAAAAAGCAAAATTATTTAAAAATGAAAATAAATCAATGGCATTTAGCTATTATTATTGTGACTTTGAATGCCCAATTTGAAATTTCTGTACTATTATTAACAAGAATATGTCAGTACTTTTTATTATGAATGCCTATAATGTTAAAATACATTTCCATTTTAAAAATTTTACCCATTCATCTCATTATATATATATATATTTCTTATTATCTATCTATCTATCTATCTATCTATCTATATCTTTCTCTCATAAAGCAGATACATAGGCCATAGATTTATTTGAAAGGAAATTTACAAGTGAATTTCTTTCTCTATTATGTGAGATGGAATAATTGTAATTTCTGATATACTAAATTTAATTATTTAAGATAAATAAATATTTATATAACATTTTAATTTTTGTACCCTACTTTAAAATTTTAATCTTGAAAAACAGTTCCTAAGCTCAAGCAATACTTCCTGAGTTGACTGATTTTATACTATAAACATTTCTTAAAAATCAATATCAGTTACATCTTAGTAACAAGTCACAGATCACCAGATGTAACAAGTCACCATTTTCATGAGATCAGACTATTGAATATTGAAATTCACTATAAGCATTATTTTACCACAAAATATAGAAGAAAAGGAACTCAGAAAAAATGAAACTGTCAATTCAAGGAAGAATTGTGTATATAGACTTGATCGCATTAAGTCTGAAGTATATTTTTAAAAAAGAAACAAAGATAAAATGTTGAGCACTTTGCTATGTCAAGTCAGCAATGCAAAATGAAGCATTCACTCTATTCATGCTTCTGATAGAAGATGTTTTCAGAAATCATAGAAACAGACTTGCAAGAACTTTTTTAAACTAAATTAGGAGGATTATTGCACAATATTTCAGGAGATTCTGAAATATCAAAACCCATAAAGGAATTCAAAGAAAATATAAAAAGCATAAATGAGAAGACAGTGGTATGTAGATTTACATCCACTTTAACTCTCTGATCTTAGGGTTGCCTAACTTCTTGGGATTCGATTTTTTTTTAATTTATCAAATAGAAATGCTATTTGTTGTATAAGTTATTCCAAAACCATAGTATGTATACACCTGTACAGATTTCTGAGATGATTTAACTATAAACACTGTATTGGCTTTATTTGGCAATGAATTTCAACCCTCTTTTACAATTTACCTGGAAGGAAAGAAAATGTTCTATGTGAAATTTGTAGCACAATACCATCCATGTACAAAGGACATCCTATGACAATGTAAACAACAATGATAAATGCATCTCATGTGTTAAAATATCAAAGATAGTAGAATATAATTAATTATGTTATTAAATGTCCCACAAGGTAATAATTAAACAAACAACATAGAATTAAGGGCAATTGATAAAGTGATGAATCTAATATATGGGTAGCATTTAGAAAAACCACCAATGGTGATGTTTTAGTACTCATGGGCTAATAAGGAGAGTGAGGAGAGCTGTAACTAACCCTAAGTTTGAAGGGGAAGTGGGAAAGTGATTACTAGAAATGAAAAATGGGAGCTATATGGAAAGGGATGTTCCAGATGCACTGTGAACCTAGATCCAGTCAACTAATAGTGACCTGACAGAAATTGAACAGAGGAAATATGTATCTTGACCTCACTGTTCATCTATTCTTTTACATTCTTCTAATGACACTGTTGGCTAAATCCTTTTGCAAGACTGAAGTGATACAGTCTATACAAGACAATCTCTTTAGACCTAAAGCAATGGAGAAGGGTAGAAAGTGGATCCAGAGGACTAATAATTTCAGGAATATATTATATATTCATCAAATATTTTTCCAAATATTTAAAACTTTAGCAGTATACACCAGTGGAAAGAATGAAGATTGCAATCAACACACCTGTATTTGAATTTAAATTCCATTGTTTTCTAGCTGATTTACATTAGGCAAGTTAATTATCTTTTCTATATTATAGTATCCTCTATGAACTAGGAACAATAGCACTTGTTCATATGTGAGGTCACCGTATTGTGCTCATAATAGGCTATATATAAAAAGCATCTACACAGAATTTGGCATGTAGTAAGCATTGGAAAATAAAATTATTTTGTCTTTCTTTTTCCCTACAAATCAGATTTTACTTAGATTACTCAACTCCATGGCACATCATTTTAAAAAAAATTTGGATAACACCTAAGTTCTGAGAACATTATACTCAATCAATTTCACATTCTTTGAAGGCAAGAGAGAGTCTGATGCACTTGAAAATTCTGCTATAGTAAATATTCTTAAGGAAATCAGAATTAATTTAACAGTATAGGACATTTATTAGTCATATGCTATAATTTTAGTCTGGATTTTATGATACTTCATCTTATGGAAATAATTCTCAACAGAGGAACAAAGCAGACTAATATATTGTGACCATGGCTGTTTGATGTCATCTTGAATATGTATTTACAAACTCCATAGAAGGCAGGAATTGATGTTAGGTTTGCAAGAAGTGGTGAATCATCTCTTTGACAATGATTGCATTACAAATCCAAAAAGTTATCAAAAATTAGCATGAATATGCAAGAACTGGTGTCTTCACCCATTTTTGTGTTGCTTAAAAAGGAATACAATACCTGAGGGTGTATAATATGTAAAGAAAAAACTTTATTTGTCTCATGGATCTGCAGGTTTTATGAGAAGCATGGCACCAGTTGCTTCTGGTGGGAGGCTCAGACTACTTCCACTCATAGCAGAAAGCAAACGGGAGCAAGAGTGTGCAGAGATCACATGGCAAGAAAGTGAGAGAGACAGGAGAGGGAGGTGCCAGGCTTTTTTCAACAGCTAAGTTTTTTGAGAACTAATAGAGTGAGAACTCACTCATTACTGAAGGACAGCACCAAGCTATTCATGAGGGATCTGCCCCCATGAACAAAACATCTCCAATTAGGTTCCACCTCCTAAATGATCAAATTTCACCTTGAAATTTGGAAGGGTCAAATATCCAAACCATTGTAATCAGTAAAAGCAATATTGACAACTGATAAAACTTTGTCCTAAAACTAAGTGTGCAGTATATAGTGCTTGTAAGTGTCCCAAATGAAAAAATGCATATTTAAAACTATAAACCCTAAGTAAGTAAGGAAATAAACAAGAATCACACTTTTGCCATAATATTTTAACTTAAAAGAATGTCATTGATTACTTAAGTATTCAATTGTGTGAAGAAAAAAATCTAACTTTCAATTTCAACTGAAATCAACAGCCATAATGCATTAAATTTAGACAACCATTAATCAATAACCAATATACAATACAAAGAATTATCTTAAATGAAGTAATTTAAATGAAGTAATTTAAATGAAGTATACAACATTAGAGCACATATTAAGTGCGCACTCTGTGCCAGGTATTCTGTTAAGTGTTCCAAACAAATCACCTTATGTGATCCTAATCTATACACTATTGAATGTCCCCATTTTATGAATGAGGAAAGTGACTCTTAAGGGAGGTTAAATAATTTGCCTAAAACATCAAGATAGTAAGTTTTGGGGTCAGAATTTGTATTCAATCAGCATGACTCTGAGACTCTACCCTCATTCACTATATCGCACTGAATTTTTCATGCATTTTCAAAGTTTTACATTATGACCCTGAAATAACTAATGAAATTCTAAAAAGTGTAGGTGCCAAAGATGTAGTAAAACAATATATATAGTACAAACAGAAGATGACAGGACATAGGTCACAGGGGAAAAAAAATATTTATGGCACATACGTTCAACTGAGATGTTCCTGAGTGAACTACCGACGTGATAAGCCAACGACAACAAAGTGCAAAAAGGAGATATATAATCAAGGTAAAAAATAATGATCTTATGATTTTCTGGGTGGGAAAAGTCAGATAAATAACATAATTTTTCCACCATGTCCAAGAAGTTTAGAAGTTTCTGATCACAGAGGGCAAAGTACTTCTCTAATTGACTTTGCTACTCTTTCTTTTTTGAAAGATTGTAAAACAAGTTTTTTAAGAATGAAGTTTGAGGCTGTGTAGTTCAAGGCTATTTTTGCTTTTGTTATATACAGGTGTATTACGTAAACTATGGTGCAGATCTATATTACTCACCCCAAATTGAGGGAAAGAAAAAAATCAGTGGTTAATGTGAGATAATTTACTACAAGTTAAAATAAACACATTACAGGTTCTGGAGGTAATATCCCCTGTAACAGGTGTGAAGCAAATATCAGTAGGCTTAACTCTTTGACTATATCAAATATGATATTCTTATGATTATTAGAAAATTTTTATTATAATATGCTATAGTGGTTAAGAAATGAAAACCTGGAATGACTACCTATATGATTTAACTGTGTGTCTCACTTTCCTTATCTCTAAAATGAGGGAAATACTGTCAATATTTTACAGACCTTTAGCTATACATTGATGAATCTCAGATTTATTTCTTTCGAAGTTATCTCTCCAGCTCTGACCTCTTCTTTGAGTTCTAAAACATATACATAATAATCTATTCTATTTATTCCACTTAAAATATTACGGTCATCTTAATCTTAACATATTTATTATTAAAGTTTTCATTTATCACCTAAGTTAGGTACTTTCAGCCTTTCCTCTCTCTGTATACATCATACCATCTGACCATCTGCTTAAGAGCCATAAGTGTCAGTCATCGTTATTACCTCTCACTCTCTCCTTCAGTCACCATAATTCATTGGCAAATCAGCTCCTACTTCTCTCTGTCTTCTTTGCCACTACTTTGCTTAAAACCATCCTTTGTCTTGATGAAAATATTATAATATCCTCCTAAAAGCAACATTGCCATATCTCAATGTTAGGGACAAAGAAAGAAAAACTAACAGAGTGAGAAGGTGATCTACAGAGAAAATATTTTCACACTACACATTAGACAAGGGGTTAATATCCAAAACTTATAAGGGACTTAAACAACTCAAAGGCAACAAACAAAACAAAACAAAAAACTTCAAATTATGTAATTAAAAAAATGCACAAAAATACTCTGAATTTCTCAAAAGAGAGCATACACATAACCCACAGGTATATGAAAAAATGCTCAGCATCACTAACCATCAGGGAAATGCAAATTAAAGCTGCAATAAGAGATACCATCTCGCTTTATTAGAATGGCCATTATAAAAAAGACCAAAGAAAACAATTGGCAAGGATGTGGAGAAAAATAAACATGTACACAGTTTTGGAGGAACTGTAAATCAGTACAGCCATTATGGAAAACACTATGGAGGTTCCTTAAAACATTAAAAATGGAACTTTCATGTGATCCAAAATTCCCACTACTGGGTATATATCCAAAGGAAATGAAATCAGTATGCCAATGAGGTATCTACACTCTCATGTTTGTTGTGGTACTATTTACAACAGCCAAGACAGGAATCAACCTAAGTGTCCAACAACAGATGAATGAATAAAGAAAATGTGGTATATGTACACAAAGGAATACTATTCAGCCATAAAAAATAATGAAATCTTGTCATACACAATTACCTGGAAGACATCATTCTAAGTGAAATAAGCCAGATACATAGACAAATACCACATGATCTTATTTATATTTGGAATCTTTAAAAAAAAGTTCATATCCTAGAGGTAGATTAGTTACCAGAGACTAGGGTAAGGGGACAAGGAAGAATGGGTAGAGGTTGGTCAATGAGTATGACATTACAATTAGATAAGATGAATAATTTATCACTTTTTATTACTATGGTTAACGGTAAGGTATTGTATATTACAAAATAGCTAGAAGAGAGGCCTTTGAATGTTCTCATTATAAAGAAATAATAAATGCTTGAGGTGATGGGTATGGTAACCACCCTGATTTTATCATTATACATATATGTATCAAAATCTCAAATTGTATTCCATAAGTAGGTACCATTACTATTTGTCAATTTAAAAATTTAAAAGTTAATATGTACCCCCTCCCTCAAATTCTGACATAAAAAACAAAACAAAATAACATTAGGGGTATGTGAATTAAAAGTGTGTGCTGCTAATTGCTGTGCTTTAGAGATTGTAACTTTAATGGATGATTTCAGAAACAATTGCCAGTTGGAGTAATAAGGGCTAAATCCACAAAGATTCCACACAGCTAGATGTTAAAGGAAATACTAGCTGATAAAAGAAAGGAAGGCACTTCATCTTTGGAGAGACTACAAGAGCAAAGACCTGAAGGTAGAAATGGTCTCTCTTCATATAAAGAATAACCAAGCGCTCTAATTGGAGAAAAATTAGGGAAAATTAATTAAGTGACAAATCCATTGACTATTCTTTGCACTACTCTCAGAAAAATTTCTATATGTTGCTAATATAAAATATTGTGAGTGTCTATTATTGGATTTCAGGAAACATAACTAAAATCATAGCAAATAAATGTTAATCTAAATCTTAGATAACTTATGACTACAGGTTCAGCCCGTGTTAGAGCAATGCATATTACATTTGAAAGAAGGGAATGAGACAACATTATACAAACACGTTGCTCCAGACTACCTTGCATTAAAAATTTCAAAATATTTCGGTTAGAAATAGCAGTTTCAGTAGAACTTCAAAGTCCTTCTTTTAAAAAAAGTAAAATTTCTTTTGAGCTATTGCTAGCTGAAGATGAACAAACAAAATCATGAAAACATAAGCAATTAGTATTTGTGTTTCCTCAATAATCCTCGTCAGACTTTCTCAGTAATTCCTTTTCCTGCTCTCAACCAAAGGGTTGTGCTACAGGGAAAATGATTTATTTCAGACTTCAAAATGTAGTATTAGTGGATGTGAATTAAAAATAGATAAGAGCATAAACACTTTGCTAGAGACTATTTATTCTTCTTTACATTTATTTATTTATTTATTTTTTAATTTTATTATTATTATACTTGAAGTTTTAGGGTATATGTGCACAATGTGCAGGTTTGTTACACATGTATACATGTGCCATGTTGGTGTGCTGCACCCATTAACTCGTCATTTAGCATTAGGTATATCTCCTAATGCTATCCCTCCCCCCTCCCCCACCCCACAATAGGCCCCAGTGTGTGATGTTCCCCTTCCTGTGTCCATGTGTTCTCATTGTTCAGTCCCCACCTATGAGTGACAACATGTGGTGTTTGGTTTTTTGTCCTTGTGATAGTTCACTGAGAATGATGATTTCCAGCTTCATCCATGTCCCTACAAAGGACATGAACTCATCATTTTTTATGGCTGCATAGTATTCCATGGTGTATATGTGCCACATTTTCTTAATCCAGTCTATCATTGTTGGACATTTGGGTTGGTTCCAAGTCTTTGCTATTGTGAATAATGCTGCAATAAACATACGTGTACATGTGTCTTTATAGCAGCATGATTTATAATCCTTTGGGTATATGCCCAGTAATGGGATGGCTGGCTCAAATGGTATTTCTAGTTCTAGATCCCTGAGGAATCGCCACACTGACTTCCACAATGGTTGAACTAGTTTACAGTCCCACCAACAGTGTAAAAGTGTTCCTGTTTCTCCACATCCTCTCCAGCACCTGTTGTTTCCTGACTTTTTAATGCTCGCCATTCTAACTGGTGTGAGATGGTATCTCATTGTGGTTTTGATTTGCATTTCTCTGATGGCCAGTGATGATGAGCATTTTTTCATGTGTTTTTTAGCTGCATAAATGTCTTCTTTTGAGAAGTGTCTATTCATATCCTTTGCCCACTTTTTGATGGGGTTGTTTGTTTTTTTCTTGTAAATTTGTTTGAGTTCATTGTAGATTCTGAATATTAGCCCTTTGTCAGATGAGTATGTTGCAAAAATTTTCTCCCATTCTGTAGGTTGCCTGTTCACTCTGATGGTAGTTTCTTTGGCTGTGCAGAAGCTCTTTAGTTTAATTAGATCCCTACATTTATTTTTATAGTAACTTACTGACAGATTACTTTAAATGTGTTAAAAGAGACTTATCCAATAATAAAATTTAAGAATTTTCCTATCTAAAATGTAGTATACATGTTCAGAGAAAACAAGGAAAAGGAAACTTCAAGCTAGCACATTCACACTATGATTTTTTAAGCTGAATGGCTCATATGAACTTCTTATGCAACAGACAAAACACTGAATGAGAAATATATGTTAATTTAGAAAAATGCAATATAAAATAAAGCATTGATTAGTAGTAAAATTTTAGCTTGGTTAGTGCTAATATTCCAATGTTAATATACCATAATTGTGTAAAATAAAATATTAGTTAAGTCTTTCATGAATTATTCAATATATTGATTTTGCTATATGTAATTTAGAATCAGTCTGGCAATATAGTGTTTTAAAATGGTTTTAATATATTATAGGAAGATATCTCCATTTAACCAGGACAAATTTTCTAATAACTTCTACTACAAAACTTTATTCTTGCCTATATTGCATAAGACTATAAATTGCACTGTTTTAATTGGGAAAATAAGTTCCATTTAATTTCCTTATTATATTTTAATTAATCTTTTTAAAAAAATTAGAAGAACTCATTTTCAATGCTTTATTAAACAATTTGAGAGACAGAAATATTCTGGTTTTAAGTGGATTTTTGATATCAATTTTCGAAGTACTTATAATTAGTGTAAAATAATATAATTCTATGACATGTTAGATATTCTTACAAAATAACCTACCATGTGTTTTGCATTTAATTTATAGCTGGGAACTCACTAGGGTGTATTTTGATGTTTCTACATGAAGCATAATATCGTGATTTTGACCAATAATGTTTTGTTTTTAATAATTTTCACCATAAAATAGGTTCTCTGGGAGCTTTCAAAGAAGTATGTATCCCTATCCTCCACATTATTTTAACATAGATCAAAGATAAAGACCTTGCAAAAATTTCAGTTTGACCACAGCTTTCAAATAATTAAAAGAAAAAACATCTATTTCTACTGAAACATATAGTTAAAAATAAGTAATGGAACTTACACAAACACTTCTAAAATAACTAGGCTCAAATGAACATCTTTTCGGGTTTCTAACTTCATGAATTATTTACTTTTGTCCAGTTGCTTGAGAACTAATAATTAGTCATTTCAGAGATTTTGTCTTAATTTTTAAGGCCTAGAGATTTGTGAGTAAAAATTTTGCACATGAAAGGCTGCTATAAAACTTTACTAGATACTATAATGTTTTACTAAATATATACTTAACAGATAGAAGCAATAACCATGACTCACTTATTTTTAAGGGTGGATATTACTGGGAGAAAATAGACTGCATGTTGAATTAGACTTGCCTTGCTTTCAAAAGATTCCAATTTAAATTTGACTATGTTTTAATTAAAATATATATTCATTGGCAATTATTCATTCCTATTTCAAAACGTAAATATCATGAGAATATCATACTCAATGTTAATAATCATTTAGTTGGCACTTAGCACAGTTCCTAGCTGACTTTGTTTTATAAAGTATGGGTAAAGATGAATAAGGCATAATAAACCCAGTTTTCTGAAAAAGTAGGAATATACACTCTGGGAAATGGGAAAATAATTAAGAACATGTTGTCTAATAGGAATTATTGAAAATAAAACCAAAGCATGTCCAGGATGGCATTACGGAGAATGACTAGGGGTATTTCAGAGGTGGAAACGGGAATATCATGACTAAATGGGAAGGACATAGTGATGACTTCCATAGAATCTGGGATATGTAACAGCCTTAGATCTACGTCTAGTTTAGTTAAGAATAAAACAGAATGGCAAGTTTTTAGGTCTGGAGGAGAAGGGATGATATACAGTACGTAATTTTGAAATTTTTGAGGTTAAGTTGCTTGTGGAACATCTAAGATTTAATGTTCAGAAAGATCTAGGTACAGAAGACAACAGCTACACAGATTAATGCCAGCACATTTTTAAAAAGGCAACATGGAAGTTAGTGACTTTTTTTATATCAATAATTATTACTCAGTAAATGAATATTTTTGTATTAAATCTAATTGTGTGTAACCTAACACCAGCCTCATCCAAACCTATAAACAGCCAAATATCAGGGTAAAGTACAGTTTCCCCAAGGCAAATGTTCAAATATATTTTGGTTTAAAAGGCTACTGTCTTAAACTTGAAAAGAAAACTAAAGGGAAAATTCAATAACTTAATTGTAATAATATATAATAGATAACCAAATTAGAAGAGTCTACAATGATGATGATGGTGATAGATAATATTTATATAGAGAACAAAACAAACATAAATGTTTTAATTGACTAAAATAAAAATATCCATGAAATCCTAATAAAAACTTGAAACTATTTTTTCATATTTTGAGATAATTCTTGATATTTAATAGTGACTACATATTTAATTTTAAAACATTTTAGTAGGATGATATTAATATAAAGATAAAAATAATCAAAGTTATACACCTTAAAAATCAAGTTAGAAAAGTTATATGGCTGTTAGAAAATATATATACCTCCTATGTGCTAGGAACATCTATATAATGTTCCAAGGACTTTACATAAATTAGTTCATATATCCTCAGAGTATGCTTATGAATTCCTGTTTTACTAAGCAGACATTGAGGCTGAAAAATGTTTTAATTGGAGTCAGAATTTCAACCCTATTAATACATTTTATCAAGATATAGAAATGTTATCTTAAAAGGACTTTAAAAAATATGAGTTTTCTTATCTGATCACATAACACAATAATTTTGTGCTTTTGGCTAGTATTTATGAAACCTAATCTATATTTGAAGTGATGTACCAAGAAGCCTAATCTAGTACACCCAGGCACCAGGCAGGATCCACCCCACCTCAAACCCCTGGTAACAGGCCTATGGACCTCACTGGAGACTCAGCAGTAGCCATGTGACCTGGCTCCAATCCCATAAGACCCCCTTTCTGGAGGTAATCCCATCAGCCTATGGACCCAAAACATCTTTACCTACCAAAACCAGTCTGTAAAGACTGGAAGAGGTGTTTGCTCCTTCAGATGCACAGACACAAATGCAAGCCTATGCAGATCATAAAAAATCAGGCAACTGTCACACAACCAAAGGAAAGCAATAAAATCCTAGCAGCCCACTTCTACTAGATCTCTATAGAACTACAGATCTATAAATTGTCAAAAAACAAAATGATCATCTTGAAGCTGAATAAGATGCTCAAAACAGATAAACAACTAAATAAAATTAGGAAAACAATGCATGGGCAAAATAAGTTTGATAAAAAAATGGAAACCATAAAAAGAACCCAATAGAAATCCTGAAGCTAAAGAATGCAATAACAGAAGTGATAATTTTATAGATAGCTTTACTGGCAGACGTATTCATGCAGAAGAAATTCTTTAAATTTTTAATACCATGATTGTTTTCAATACCATAGAATATTAGAAAACTCAGAAACAATACAAAGTAGACTTTCATTGACTGAAATAATAGTAACATATAAAAACCTAATAAAAATTGGAAACTCATTTTCTCACATTTTGAGATCATTCTGGATAACACTTAATGACTACAAACATCATTTTAAAATGTTAGCTGAGTGGTACCAATATGAAAATAGGAAGAGTCCATCTGATATATAAACTTATATAAATGATATGGCTATTAGAAAATATGTCCAAATGGAAGCTGAGCACGTTGGCTCACACTTGTAATCTCAGTGCTTTGGGAAGCAAAGTGGGAGGGTTGCTTGAGCCTAAATCACAACTAAAATAACTTGAGAACCAAGAGCAAACAAATCCCTAAGCTAGCAGAAGACAACAAATAACCAAAATCAGAGCTGAACTGAAGAAGATAGAGACACGAAAACCCTTCAAAAGATCAACAAATTCAGGAGCTGGTTACAGTGAGCTATGATCATGCCACTGCACTCTAGCCTGGGTAACAGAGCAAGTCTCTCTCTCTCTCTTAAAAAGAAAATGAATATACCCAAATGGGTCTGTCCTTTTAAAAAATCTGTAAGACAGTGGCAAAATAACCCTCAAAAGAATCACACTGATTTCAGGTAGCAAAGGAGAGTTAAACTTTGTGTTAAGTATTCCTATTCAAATCATTTATTAAATAGGGAATCCTTTCCCCATTGCTTGTTTTTCTCAGTTTTGTCAAAGATCAGATAGTTGTAGATATGTGGCGTTATTTCTGAGGGCTCTGTTCTGTTCCATTGATCTCTATCTCTGTTTTGCTACCAGTACCATGCTGTTTTGGTTATTGTAGCCTTGTAGTATAGTTTGAAGTCAGGTAGCGTGATGACTCCAGCTTTGTTCTTTTGGCTTAGGATTGACTTGGTGATGTGGGCTCTTTTTTGGTTCCATATGAACTTTCAAGTAGTTTTTTCCAATTCTGTGAAGAAAGTCATTGGTAACTTGATGGGGATGGCATTGAATCTATAAATTACCTTGGGCAGTATGGCCATTTTCATGATATTGATTCTTCCTACCCATGAGCATGGAATGTTCTTCCATTTGTTTGTATCTTCTTTTATTTCATTGAACAGTGGCTTATAGTTCTCCTTGAAGAGGTCCTTCACGTCCCTTGTAAATTGGATTCCTAAGTATTTTATTCTCTTTGAAGCAATTGTGAATGGGAGTTCACTCATGATTTAGCTCTCTGTTTGTCTGTTATTGGTGTATAAGAATGCTTGTGATTTTTGTACATTGATTTTGTATCCTGAGACTTTGCTGAAGTTGCTTATCAGCTTAAGGAGATTTTGGGCTGAGACAATGGGGTTTTCTACATATACAATCATGTCGTCTGCAAACAGGGACAATTGGATTTCCTCTTTTCCTAACTGAATACCCTTTATTTCCTTCTCCTGCCTAATTGCCCTGGCCAGAACTTCCAACACTATGTTGAATAGGAGTAGTGAGATAGGGCATCCCTGTCTTGTGCCAGTTTTCAAAGGGAATGCTTCCAGTTTTTGCCCATTCAGTATGACATTGGCCGTGGGTTTGTCATAGATAGATCTTATTATTTTGAGATACGTCCCATCAATACCTAATTTATTGAGAGTTTTTAGCATGAAGGGTTGGTAAATTTTGTCAAAGGCCTTTTCTGCATCTATTGAGATAATCATGTGGTTTTTGTCTTTGGTTCTGTTTATATGCTGGATTACATGTATTGATTTGCGTATATTGAACCAGCCTTGCATCCCAGGGATGAAGCCCACTTGATCATGGTGGATAAGGTTTTTGATGTGCTGCTGGATTCGGTTTGCCGGTATTTTATTGAGGATTTTTGCATCAATGTTCATTAAAGATATTGGTCTAAAATTCTCTTTTTTGGTTGTGTCTCTGCCCAGCTTTGGTATCAGGATGATGCTGGCCTCATAAAATGAGTTAGGGAGGATTCCCTCTTTCTCTATTGATTGGAATAGTTTCAGAAGGAATGGTACCAGTTCCTCCTTGTACCTCTGGTAGAATTCGGCTGTGAATCCATCTGGTCCTGGACTCTTTTTGGTTGGTAAGCTATTGATTATTGCCACAATTTCAGAGCCTGTTATTGGTCTATTCAGAGATTCAACTTCTTCATGGTTTAGTCTTGGGAGAGTGTATGTGTCGAGGAATTTATCTATTTCTTCTAGATTTTCTAGTTTATTTGTGTAGAGGTGTTTGTAGTATTCTCTGATGGTAGTTTGTATTTCTGTGGGATCAGAGGTGATATCCCCTTTATCATTTTTTATTGCATCTATTTGATTCTTCTCTCTTTTTTTCTTTATTAGTCTTGCTAGCGGTCTATCAATTTTGTTGATCCTTTCAAAAAACCAGCTCCTGGATTCATTGATTATTTGAAGGGTTTTTATCGTCTCTATTTCCTTCAGTTCTGCTCTGATTTTAGTTATTTCTTGCCTTCTGCTAGCTTTTGAATGTGTTTGCTCTTGCTTTTCTAGTTCTTTTAATTGTGATGTTAGGGTGTCATTTTGGATCTTTCCTGCTTTCTCTTGTGGGCATTTAGTGCTATAAATTTCCCTCTACACACTGCTTTGAATGTGTCCCAGAGATTCTGGTACACATGTGTCTTTGTTCTCGTTGGTTTCAAAGAACATCTTTATTTCTGCCTTCATTTCGTTATGTACCCAGTAGTCATTCAGGAGCAGGTTGTTCAGTTTCCATGTAGTTGAGCGGTTTTGAGTGAGTTTCTTAATCCTGAGTTCTAGTTTGATTGCACTGTGGTCTGAGAGACAGTTTGTTATAATTTCTGTTCTTTTACATTTGCTGAGGAGAGCTTTACTTCCAACTATGTGGTCAATTTTGGAATAGGTGTGGTGTGGTGCTGAAAAAAATGTATATTCTGTTGATTTGGGGTGGAGAGTTCTGTAGATGTCTATTAGGTCCGCTTGGTGCAGAGCTGAGTTCAATTCCTGGGTATCCTTGTTAACATTCCGTCTTGTTGATCTGTCTAATGTTAACGGTGGGGTGTTAAAGTCTCCCATTATTAATGTGTGGGAGTCTAAGTCTCTTTGTAGGTCACTCAGGACTTGCTTTATGAATCTGGGTGCTCCTGTATTGGGTGCATATATATTTAGGATAGTTAGCTCTTCCTGTTGAATTGATCCCTTTACCATTATGTAATGGCCTTCTTTGTCTCTTTTGATCTTTGTTGGTTTAAAGTCTGTTTTATCAGAGACTAGGATTGCAACGCCTGCCTTTTTTTGTTTTCCATTTGCTTGGTAGATCTTCCTCCATCCTTTTATTTTGAGCCTATGTGTGTCTCTGCACGTGAGATGGGTTTCCTGAATACAGCACACTGATGGGTCTTGACTCTTTATCCAATTTGCCAGTCTGTGTCTTTTACTTGGAGCATTTAGTCCATTTACATTTAAAGTTAATATTGTTATGTGCGAATTTGATCCTGTCATTATGATGTTAGCTGGTTATTTTGCTCGTTAGTTGATGCAGTTTCTTCCTTGTCTTGATGGTCTTTATATTTTGGCATGATTTTGCAGCAGCTGGTACCGGTTGTGCCTTTCCATGTTTAGTGCTTCCTTCAGGAGTTCTTTTAGGGCAGGCCTGGTGGTGACAAAATCTCTCAGCATTTGCTTGTCTGTAAAGGATTTTATTTCTCCTTCACTTATGAAGCTTAGTTTGGCTGGATATGAAATTCTGGGTTGAAAATTCTTTTCTTTAAGAATGTTGAATATTGGCCCCCACTCTCTTCGGGCTTGTAGAGTTTCTGCTGAGAGATCCGCTGTTAGTCTGATGGGCTTCCCTTTGTGGGTAACCCGACCTTTCTCTCTGGCTGCCCTTAACATTTTTTCCTTCATTTCAACTTTGGTGAATCTGACAATTATGTGTCTTGGAGTTGCTCTTCTCGAGGAGTATCTTTTTGATGTTCTCTATATTTCCTGAATCTGAATGTTGGCCTGCCTTGCTAGATTGGGGAAGTTCTCCGGATAATATATTGCAGAGTGTTTTCCAACTTGGTTCCATTCTCCCCGTCACTTTCAGGTACACCAATGAGATGCAGATTTGGTCTTTTCACATAGTCCCATATTTCTTGGAGGCTTTGTTCGTTTCTTTTTATTCTTTTTTCTCTAAACTTCCCTTCTCACTTCATTTCATTCATTTCATCTTCCATCACTGATACCCTTTCTTCCAGTTGGTCACATCAGCTCCTGAGGCTTCTGCATTCTTCACATAGTTCTCGAGCCTTGGCTTTCAGTTCCATCAGCTCCTTTAAGCACTTCTCTGTATTGGTTATTCTAGTTATACATTTGTCTAAAGTTTTTTCAAAGTTTTCAACTTCTTTGCCTTTGGTTTGAATTTCCTCCTGTAGCTTGGAGTAGTTTGATCGTCTGAAGCCATAGTCCCCTTAATATTAGTCTCGTTCCCTAGTATGAAAAATTTGCATAACAATCCCTCAAATAGTTGAAATCTATAGAGTATACTTCATCCAATTTTTGTTATATTATTGCCCACCAATAGTAGAAAAATATTCCTAGTAAAACTAACAAAGTAGCAATTACTTGGAGCTGTTAATATCTCATTAAGTTTATATATTACAAATACATATCTATATTAACAATTTCAATCAATATTCTTTAAAGAGTATTTTAGCCCTTAGCTATCAATAGTCAGGAAGACTAATGAATATTTTTTTCTCCAACGCCCACACTGAATTGTATAGCCTCACAAACCATTAAAAAAACAAAAGGATTAATAGGGACAGAAAGTGAAATAGTGGTTACCAAGGACTTGGGGAAGGAGGAATGGGCAGTTATTGCTTAAATGGTACAGAGTTTCTGTTTGGGATGATGTAAAAGTTCTGGAAGTATATAAAGGTGATGGTTGCACAACATTGTGAATGTACTTAATGCCATTTAAATATATATTTAGTAATTTTTAAATGCTATATTTTATGTCACGTATATTTTGTCATAATAAAAATGCAAAAAATAAAACACCCCACACAAAAGGAGCATTTTTGGAGTTGTTCCAAAATATTCCATGCTAATAAAGCATGAAAATTGAATAAGCTGCTCTTGAATGACTTTTGGGTAAATAATGAAATTAAGGCAGAAATCAAGATGCTCTTTGAAATTAATCAGAAAAAAAGATACAACATACCAGAATCTCTGGAACACAGCCAACAGTTTTAGGAGGGAAGTTTATAGCACTAAATGGCCACATTAAAAAGTTAGAAAGATCTCAACTTAACAACCTAAAATCACAACTAAAGGAACTTGAGAACCAGGAGCAAACAAATCCCTAAGCTAGCAGAAGATAACAAATAACCAAAATCAGAACTGAACTGAAGAAGATAGAGACACGAAAACCCTTCAAAAGATCAACAAATTCAGAAGGTGGTTTTTAGAAAAAAAAATTAATAAAACAGACAACTAGCTAGACTAATAAAGAAGAAAAGAGAGAAGATTCAAATAAACACAACCAAAAATGACAAGGGATATTACCATTGACCCAATAAAATATGAACAGCCATCAGAGAATATTATTAACACCTCTCTGCACATAAACTAGAAAATCGAGAATAAATACATACATTCCTGGACACAGACACCCTCCCAAGAGTGAGCCAGGAAGAAATTAAATTACTGAATAGACCAAAACAAGCTCTGAAGTTGAGTAAGTAATAAATATCCAACCAACCAAAAAAATCCCAGGACCAGAGGGATTCTACCTGATGTACAAAGTAGAGCTGATATGACTCCTGCTGAAAATATTCCAAAAAATTCAGTAGGAGAAATTCCTCCCTAACTCATTCTACAAGGCAAGCATCATCCTAATACCAAAATCTGACAAAGATCCAACAAAACAAGAGAACTTCAGGCCAATATCCCTGATGAACATCAATACAAAAATCCTCAACAAAATACAGGCAAACCAAATCCAGCAGCACATCAAAAAGCTTATTCACCACAATCAAATATGCTTTATCCCTAAGATGCCATGTTGGTTCAACATACACAAATCAATCAATGTGATTCATCATATAAGTAGAGCTAAAGACAAAAACCACATAATTCTCTCAATAGATGCAACAAAGGCTTTTGATAAAATTCAATACATCTTCATGTTAAAAACTCTCAATAAACTAGCTATTGAAGGAATATACCTCGAAATAATAAGAGCCATCTATGACAAACCCCCAGCCAAAATCATACTGCATGGGCAAAAACTGGAAACATTCTTGGCAAAAGACAAGCATGCCCTCTCTCACCACTCCTATTCAGCCATAGTATTGGAAGGCTGGTCCAGGGCCATCAGGCAAGAAATTAAAAATAATAATAAAGGGTATCCAAGTAGGAATGGAGGAAGTTAAACTATCTCTGTTTGCAGATGACATGATCCTATATCTAGAAAATCCTATTGCCTCAACCTAAAAGCTTCATAAGCTGATAAACAACTTCAGCAAAGTATCAGCATATAAAATCATTGTGTAAAAATGTCTAGCATTATTACAGCAACCACAGTGAAGCTGAGAGACAAGTCAGGAGCACAATCTCATCCACAATTGCCACAAAAAGAATAAACTATCTGGGAATATAGGTAACTAGGGAGGGTGAAAGATCTCTACAAGGAGTACTACAAAACATTGTTGAAAGAAATCAGAGATAACATAAACAATGGAAACGCATCCCACATTCTTGTATAAGAAGAATAAATATCAAAAAAAATGGCCATACTTCCCAAAGCAATTTATAGATTCAATACTATTCCTATTAAACTACCATTGACATTCTTCATGGAACTAGAAAAACTATATGAGAATTCATATGAAACCAAAAAAGAGCCTGAATAATCAAGACAATCTTAAATAAAAAGAACAAAGCTGGAGGCATCATGCTACCTGATTTCAAACCATACTTCAGGGCTACAGTAACAAAAACAGTATGGCACTGATACAAAAACAGGCACATAAACCAACGGAACAGAATAGAGAGCCCAGAAATAAGTTCACACACCTGCAACCTAATGCCTATCTGATCCTCAACAGACCTGACAAAAACAAGCAATGGGGAAAGGATTCTTTATTCAACAAATGGTGCTGAGATAACTGGCTAGCCTTATGCAGAAGATTCAAACTGAACTCCTTCCTTACACCGTATACAAAAATAAACTCAAGATGGATGAAAGGCTTAAATGTAAAACCCAAAACTATAAAAGCCCTGGAAGACAACCTAGGTAATATCATTCAGGACATAGGCACAGGCAAAGATTTCATGATGAAGATACTGAAAGCAATTGCATCAAAAGCAAAAATTGACAAATGGGGTCTAATTAAACTAAAGAACTTCTGCACAGCAAAAGAAACTATCAACAGAGTGAATAGACAAACCTACATAATGGGAGCAAATTTTTGCAAACTATGCTTCCAACAAAGGTCTAATAGCCAACACCTACAAGGAACTTAAACAAATATACAAGAAGAAAACAACCCCATTAAAGAGTGGACAAAGAACATGAACAGAAACTTCTCCAAAGAAGACATACACACAGACAACAAACAGGGAAAAAAGCTCAAAATCATTTGATAATTAGAGAAATGCAAATGAAAACACAATTAGATATCATCTCCTACCAGTCAGAATGGCTATTAATAAAAAGTCAAAAAATAACAGCTGCTGGCAAGGTTGTGAAGAAATAGGAATGCTTATACACTTTTCATAAGAGTGTAAATTAGTTCAACCATTGTGAAAGACAGTGCGGTAATTCTTCAGAGACTTAAAGACAGAAATGCCATCGATCCAGCAATCCCATTATTGGGTATATACCCCAAAGAATATAAATCATTCAATTACAAAAACACATGCACCTGTATGTTCATTGCAGCACTATTCACAATAGCAAAGACAGAATCAACCTAAATGCCCATCAATAATAGACTGAATGAAGGAAATGTGGTACATATATACCATGGAATACTATGCAGCCATAAAAATATAACAAGATCCTGTCTTTTGCAGGGACACTGATGGTGCTGGGCGCCATTATCCTTAGCAAACTAATGAAGGAACAGAAAACCAAATACCACATGCTGTCACTTATTAGTGGGAGCTAAATGATGAGATGATAATATATGGACACATACAGGGAACAACATGCACTGGGGCCTATCAGAGGGTGGAGGGTGAAAGGAGGGAGAGGATCCAGAAAAACAAGGGGTCCTTGGCTTAATACTTGGGTGACAAAATAATCTGTATAACAATACCCCATGACACAAGTTTTACCTATATAACAATCCTGCACGTGTACCCCTGAACTTAAATAAAAGTTAAAGAAAGAAAATTTCAGGGAAGTTTTCTAGAATTATCTGAGCAATTACTCCAAGCCATTGCTCAATAAGATGTCTGTTTAACCTGTGCTTACTATCCAAATGCAGTTCCACTTTTTAATACAGACCCATATCTAAAGGAGCCCATTAAATCCCACTATAAACCAAATTTCTTAAGAGCTAGCTGTGAGAATCAGTTGCAGAAAGCTTGTTTTTCAGTGGAGTTAACTGCTCACAATCAAGAGAACTTCCAGGAATCCCAAGTTCAAAGGTAAACACCTACTTCAGCTTCATGCTATCTAGAACTTGATAGAAGAGAGCTAGGAGGCTTTTATGATTTTCCTGTGCACAAGAACTAAACTAGCAGGCTTTAAAAAGTATAAGTGAAACTTCAGAGGGTTATATAGCTCTGAAGTAATGGTAAAAAACCTAGCAGGGGAGGTGAATGGTGAAAAGAAGAGATGATTCTAAGGGGATTTCTGGTAACTATTGCATAAACTGACTTGGCTGCTAAAATACCTGCTGTGTCTGAACATCAGTCAAGAAAGGCAAAAAAAAAAAATGCATTTTGATTTTTTTGGTTAAAGTACTGTGTTTAAAATTCAAGACGTCTAATGTTATTCTAAATCATATTCTCATTGTTTCTTCACATGTCCTTTTAAAAACATACTACAATTGAACATTTAGCTCTTCTTAATAAAAATTTGTATAGGGACTTGTTTATAAGCACAATAAACTATTCTGTGTGTGAATTACGGGGTAATAATTCACACCTTGAGCTTTAAATGGAGCTCAGTATGATCTTATGTCTACCCATGCAAAGGATGTGAATTATTACATCATCATTCACATCCTGTTGTGTTGTGCTTCTTAAATATCATGTTTTTGCAGAAAAAAATGCTTTATATTTATGCGTTTTATTCTTAAATTTGTGTTTGGGTATATGGCTTTGGAAACTGTACAAAAATGCGAGGCAAACAATACTTTAATGCTGTATTAGAGGCATTGTTTATTTTACATTTGAAATATTGTTGGCTAAGTTTAATCAAGCTATATCATCATACTAGCAAAGGCACTGCATAGGTATTACACATTTCTTTTACAGAGCAGACGTATTCATCTGTTTGATTACCTTGATTATCGTCTTTAAAGTTAAATTTGTCTGTTTGCCTCTTATCTTGTACATTGAGGCAAGAGTTGTAAATTAATTATTTAATGTTATCCAGATGGTAGAGATTCTTTCACGTTTAAGGTTGCATCTAGGCAAATACTTCAAAAATTTCTTTTACTTGTTATTTCTAGAAGTACACAAATTTGGTAATTCTACAAATTTTGTTGAATATTTTTTATCTAAATATTTAGTAATGAAATTAAAAAGTGAAGATTAATTTTGTTGTAGAAATTCTTATTTATATGTGTCCATGTTTATCTTAAACAGAAATATAGGATTTCAAAATTGAGGCTTGTTAGATGTTTCATTTTATTAGAATCTACAGAAAGCAGCAGACCTAGAATTTGTTTGGACTCACCTGCTTTTTGTCTAATTATTTACTTGTTTAACAAACTAACTTAATCCTAGGGAGATTAAGATTATCAAATTTGATAATAGAAGATGTAAATATTTCCATTTTTCAATTGTAAGTTTTGTAAGATTTGGTAACAGTGAAACAGCAAAATAACTAACTCCATTTTTGTCTAAGGGGCCTTTACTCATTCCTGCAGGTAGGCTAGTATAATTTTAGAGCACTAAGATAATATGTAAAAACAGCCATTATGTAATTTTTAAAACTAACTCTGAGATTAAAGGAGAAGTATGTAAACAACTATGTTTTGGGAAAGGCTTATAGGAGCATTGTGACCTGACCAAGGGCAAAAATGTTCCCAGCCTCCTCAGACCCTCCCTGGTGCCCAGATGTCTGTGGTTGTCAATCACCTCTTGATCCCAACCCCCTGTTCTTCCCCTTGCCCTTAACATTAAAAAAGCCTAAAATTTGTTCTGACTTAAGATGGTATTTTAGGATACTGGTCCACTATCTTCTTGATTTGCTGGCTTTCTGAATAAAACTGCTTTTACTTTCTCACTAATTCTCTTCTCTTGTGTTTGGCTTTTGAGTGGTGAGCAGCTGAACCTGGACTTGCCTTATTCTGTTGTAACATGAACCTGTGATTATATTGTTTAGTATCATTAAATATATATATATGTGCACATATACATATAAGCATATACCCATACATTATATATAAAATACCAACATAAATTTAGATTATATATGTACATTTTATACATAATTACATATATAATACCAATTTATAGATAAGTTTTGCTCTCCAATATGATATTCACTAACTTCATCTGTTATTTAAATTCAAATTTTGATTGATTTACATTAAATTAAAATTTCAGTTACTCAGCTACACTAGGCACATTTTAAGTGCTCAATAGTCCTCATCACAGAAAGTCCTATTGAACTGAACTTAATATATATGTACACACACATACACACACAATATATATATACACACACATACAAGCTTATATATATGCTGTCTAAATTTAAATATAATCCATACATATACATGCACACTACATAAATATAAGTTTTATAGCAGATTCTTCTATTTATTGACCAAATTGAGTAGGTCACAAGAAATTACTAGGAGCTCTACCAAAAAAAAGCTAAAGCTCTCTTGAAGGCAAATTATATTAAAAAAAATTATTAAAGAATTTATCTAATTTGCCAGTATGTTGCTTTTGTATGTTTGTTTCCTTGTTTGTGTTTGAACACTTCTTTTTAACCCAAACTACCATTGAAAATTGTTACTGTAAACAGCAAATTATTTACTTTTAGAAAAATAAACTGAAAAATATTTGGTGGATAGTTCTCTCTCTTAATTTATGTCAAATGTAGTCATTGTCCTTATCTTTATGTTGTCTAAAATATTTCTATGCTATTATTATATAAATTTATTCTTGTTAATTTGTAAATATGTATTACAGTTTTGATTCCATCACTTAAGTAGGCTATAATTGAATTTGACTGCAGTTGTTTTTATAATTAATTTTCATGTTTATTTGCAGAATGTATTATGTACACTTTTGAACAGTGTGCCACATGCAATTAATTGCAGAAGATTTGACTTGGTATGCTCTTTTTCATTTAATTAAAACTCCAACTCATTGCTATGATGAAGACTGGCACAATGGGAAAGGCAAATAATCTAGAAAAGAGTGAAATGTAACAAGCTTCAATGAAACATATGCACAGTTTGGAAATAAGCGAGCAAATGTTAATATCTTTTATCTTGTGCTCTAGTTTATGAAAATTGCCATGGCATATATTCATTCAAGTACCCATTCATTAATCACTTATTTAGTACCTACTATGCACGAGGTACCATGTCAGATGAATGCAAAACTAGAAAATCGTGGTGTCAGAAGAAATCCAGAGAAGCGCAAAGTTATTAGAAGAGAACTCTTTCCAGACCATTTTCAAGTAGATATGTTTTGCTTAATCAAAGGAAAAAAAGAGGCAAATGTTTAAATGTATGCTCAGTGACCGTTCTCCAATTGTTGATTCCTGCTACACAGTCTTGTTCTCATGTACAGGCTTGAATGCAGCTGATTGAGAGTTGCAGAGAGGTCACTGTTGTAAAACGGTATGTGTATAAACATCTAATGAACAAAAGGCATTTGTTAGGTTGTGTACTCATTTTCTAGGGCTGCCATAAAAAGTAATGCACCACTGAGGAGCTTTTTTCTCACAGTTCTACAGGCTAGAAGTCCAAGATCAAGATGTCAGTAGGGTTAGTTTCTTCTGAAGACCTGTCTCCTTGTAAACAGTTATATTTTCCATGTATCTTCACATGATCTTTCCTCTGTGTCTGTGTATCCTAATCTCTTCTTCTTATAAGGACACTAGTCCTATTGGATTAGGGCTCACACCAGTGACCTAATTTAACCTTAATTACTTCTCTAAATACATTATCTTCAAATAAGAGTCACATTCTGAGGTACTGAACGTTAAGATTTTAACACATACATTTCAGGGCACACAATTTAGCCCATAGCACACTGCCAGACAATATACATATATATTATCTTATTAGATTCTTACTAGTCTTACCACCAAGCCCCTGTTCCATGGTTACCTCGGCCCTGCATCCTTATTACTCTTACTTTGTGGGACTTTTACCTTCAGACTTTAACTTAAATCTGATTCTCCCGGAAAAGAGTGCTTTTCCTGTATCCCTTAAAGTGGAGGGTGTTTGGGCCATCTGACTAAAGCCTCTCTCCCACCTTAGGCACTCTTCATTTCACTAGTGAAATGGCACGTAACTGGCAATGTTCCCTTTCAATATAAGTCTCATCTCATTCTTGCTAACTATGCTGCCCACATGCGCAAGATATCTAATGATTTATTTCTTATTCATTGAACTCTGCAACTCCAAAGACCTCATCTACTTCAGCTACAAACTCCCATGGACTTTCATCACCAAAATTACTCTGTCTTAAAGTTACAAATTATGTTTGTATTCCCCCTATATCTTTCTCAGTAGGTATTCACTCAACAAATTAAGAGTGAAATATCAAGGTTAGGCTTTATTCCAGGGTCTTAAAAACATTAAAGGACATACTTATATCTTACAAAAGTAAATTGCACTATAAAATACTAAACTATACTATGCTAAATTAAATGTAGTACTTTACAAACAAGAAATTTATGAAACATTGACTATTCACCTTTCTAGTATTTCACATCAAGGCGAGATAAGCATATTAAGAATGAGCAAAACTAAAACTCCAGATATTATAAAATTTACATGAGGCTATTAATTTCTGAAACTTATTTATTTATTTATTTTTTGAGATGGAGTTTCACTCACTCTGTTGCCCAGGCTCGAGTGCAGTGGCACGATTCATGTTCAAGTGATTCTCCTGCTTTCAGCCTCCCAAGTAGTTGGCATTACTGGCACATGCCATCACACCCAGCTAATTTTTGTATTTTTAGTAGAGACGGGGTTTTGCCATGTTGGCCAGGCTGGTCTCAAACTCCTGGCCTCAAGCAATCCTCCTGCCTTGGTCTCCCAAAGTGCTGAGATTACAGTCATGAGCCACTACACCCAGCCAGACTTTTTTATCTCAGTGGCTTTAAGGATACAAGTGATTTTTGGTTACGTGGATAAAATATGGGATTTTAGTGTACCCGTCACCTGAAGCATGTACATTGTACCTAATAGGTGGTTTTTCATCCCTCACCACCCCCCCAATCCTCCATGCTTTTGAGTCTCCAGTGTCCTTTACACCACTCTTTAAAATAGAATCTTGCAATAGTTGGTGAGCCTTGTTCTTCCAAGGCAGTGCGGAATTAGGTTACTTACTTACGTGCCAGTCGCAAAATTTACCCCTTTCTGCTGTGCATGTTTTTTGCTACCACCCTTGGCAGATGGATGACTATAAGAGCCACAAATACCTCCCTGCTCCCTATTTCGTACCCCAGCTGACTCCCATTCTTTCTCTACATAGCAGGAGGTTGGTCTCGCTAAATCTCATATATTTGATTGTTTCCCCACACTACTTACAGAAGTTCAATAACTTTCAGCGGCCTTCGCTTATGAAAATGTATTCTATACAATGAAAGGGATGTGTTACACAGCACCTAAATGTGTCTCTTTTTTAACTTTTATTTTAGGTTTGGGGCTACATGTGAAACTTTGTTATATAAGTAAACTCATGTCACACAGGTTTGGTGTACAGATTATTTTGTTAACCAGGTACCAAGCCTAATATGCAGTAGTTGTTTTTTTCTGCTCCTCTCCCTCCTCCCAATCTCCATCGTCCAAAAGGCCCCAGTGTCTGTTGTTCCGTTCTTTGTGTTCATGAGTTCTCATCATTCAGCTCCCACTTATAAGTGAAAACATGCAGTATTTGGGCTTTTGTTCTCTTGTTAGTTTGCTAAGGATAATGGCCTCTAGCTCCATCCATGTTCCTGCTAAAGACATGATCTTGTTCTTTTATATGGCTGGATAGTATTCCATGGTGTATATGTACCACATTTTCTTTATTGAATCTGTCATTGACGGAGATTTAGACTGGTTCCATGTCTTTGCTATTGTGAATAGTGCTGCAGTGAACTTTTGCTTGCATATGTCTTTATAATAGAATAATTTATATTCCTCTGGGTATATACCTAGTAGTGGGATTGCTGAGCTGAATGGTGGTTCTGTTTTTAGCTCTTTGAGGAATCACCATAGTGCTTTCCACGATGGTTGAACTAATTTACACTCCCACTGACAGTGTATAAGTGTTCCCTTTTCTCCACAACCTTGCCAGCATCTGTTATTTTTTTGCTTGTTAATAACAGCCATTCTGACTGGTGTGAGATGGTATCTCACTGTGGTTTTGATTTACATTTCCCTAATGTTGAGTGATATTGAGCTTTTTTTCATATGCTTGTTAGCCACATGTATGTCTTTTTTAGAAAAGTCTCTGTTCATGTCTTTTGCCCACTTTTTAATAGGGTTGTTCATTTTTTCTTGTACATTTGTTTAAGTTCCTTACAGATTCTAGATACTACACCTTTGACAAATGCATAGTTTGCAAAAAATTTGCTCCCATTCTGTAGGTCTGTTTATTTTGTTAATAGTTTATTTTACTGTGCAGAAACTCCTAAGTTTAATTAGATCCCATTTGTCAATTTTTGTTTTTGTTATGATTGCTTTTGGCATCTTTGTCATGAAATATTTGCCTGTTCCTATATCCAATATAGTATTTCCTAGGTTGTCTTTCAGAGTTTTTACCCTTTTGGGTTTTATATTTAAGTCTTTAATCCATCTTGAATTTATTTTTATATATGGTATAAGGAAGGGGTTCAGCTTCAGTATTTTGCATATGGTTAGCCAGTTATCTCAGCACCATTTATTGAATAGGGAATCATTTCCCTATTGTTTGTTTTGGTCAGCTTCGTTGAAGACCCAGAGGTTGTAGGTGTGCAGCTTTATTTCTGGGCACTCTATTCTCACCACTGCTATTCAACATAACTATGAAAGTTCTTGCCAGAATAGCCAGGCAAGAGAAAGAAATAAAGTGTATCCAAATAGGAAGAAAAGAAGTCAATCTATCCCTCTTTGTAGATAACAAGTTTCTATATCTGGGAAATCCCCTAGTCTTGGCCCAACAGCTTCTTAAGCTGATAAACAACCCCAGCAAGTTTCAGGATACAAAATCAATGTGCAAAAATCACTAGTATTCCTATACACCAACAATAGCCAAGAGACAAATCAGGAATGCACTGCCGTTCATGGTAGCCACAAAAAGAATTAAATACCCAGAAATAATGCAAAAGATCTCTACAATGTGAATTACAAAACACTGCTCAAAGAAAACAGAGATAACACAAATGGAAAAACATCCCGTGCTTATGGATAAGTAAAATCAATATCATTAAAATGGCTATACTACCCAAAGCAATTTATACATTTAATGTTATTCCTATCAAACTATCAATTACATTCTTCACAGAACTAGGAAAAAAAAACTATTTTACAATGCATATGGAACCATAAAAGAGCCCAAATATCTAAGGCTATTCTATGCAAAAAGAACAAAGTTGGAGGCATCACATTACCCAACTTCAAACTATACTACAGGGCTACAGTAACAAAAACAGCATGGTACTGTTACAGGAACAGACACATAGACCAAAGGAAAATGTGTTTTAAATTACTATATTTGTTAATCTGTATATATGAATTTTTGTTATGTACTATGATTTTCAATTTTGATTTGTAAATACCAGATATTCATTATTTGAATAAAGTAATTGATTTCAATTAACTTGGTTAGTTGTTGCTTTGTAATTTGTAGAAAACCAGTTTATATAGAAAATGGAAATATACATACTTTCACTTATGTCATTCTCACAACAATTCCATGAACTAGGTATTATTATACCATTTACAAATGGAGGCACAGAAAGTCTCAGCAACTTATTCAAAACCATACTGCTTAGGATGGAGTATTATCCAAATGAGGCTAGCCCACATTTGGGGCCCATAACTTAACCTTCATGCAAAGATCATGGAAGAAGATATAAGAGCAGTTTGTTTTCTCTCCTCAGTTTTTCTCTTTTTCCAAAAGAAAACTTTAGTATTCCTAAGGAAAGTATTGACTTCCAAAATTACTACAAGAACATTACTGTAAGAACAAAATAGAAAGAATAACATAAAATATTGTCTACTTTATATAATTAAATTGAAATAACTATGCTTCTTTAAGGCCACATACATCTTAACCCACTCAAACTCATGTTTTCAAAGGTGCATTTATCCCGTATTACTATTTATGTTCAAGTTTATACATTTCTTAATTATGTGGACTCCCTAAACATAGTGCATTTAGTTTATTAATATAAAATGAGAGCTGTTACAATTTACTGCTTACTTGTCTTCTCATATAGCAACCTGTCATTCAGGCAAAGAAAACATGTCTAAGATTAATGTAGGTCACACTAACCCAAGTATTTTGATATTTTTGGAGCAAACAGAACCAAAAAGTAAACAGGCAAAAAGTCAATCTTTAAGCCAACAATGATAACAGGATATGTGTAAATGAATGGTTATTATAACATTTTTTTAATACCAAAAGAGGCAAAATAAAAATTTTAAACCCTTTCATAAGGCTATGGGGCAGATAAAGACAGGAGAAGTCTAATTGCAATATATCCTGTAATGGAATCACCGTCTGTGTAGAAGCTGATTAAGGTTAATTTGAATCACATCAATTTGAATTAATGTGGCCTTTGCAGAAGGCCAACATGATCAATTAGTACTTTTAACTCCATACATCCGCCTAGAAAGGTTAGATTTATTAGTTTTCAAGATAACATTTTAGAATGCAAATCCATGTTACTTCATTTTTCTCCAGCCCACCTTACCTGAACACCTGGAATTTCTCAGGACAGATGTGTCTTAGAGTGAATTCATTTATAATGTGAAGCAAAAAAGGATGTACAGAGAAAAACAGCCAGATAGTTTTGCCTGTCTTCCAATGCTGGACAAACAAGTTCAAGTTACCCAATTAAGTCAAAGATCATAGTTTAGAAAAAAAATAACTGGTTATATTAGGTATAGAGTTATGTGTTACCCATATGGATTTCAAATCTTAGAGCTCAAAGATCCTTTAAGGTTTTATGGACAATTCATTTTAGTTCCCTTATTTTATGGATTAAAACATACTGCAGACCAGCAAATTTAAGTAACTTGCTTATAATCACACAACAAACTAGACCAGAAGTTTAGTCTTTAGGCCACACTTTACACTTTATAATCCCTGCTGAATTGGATGTTTTACATTATTTGCACACACATGCAAAAACGTGTCACTGGCAAGATACGGTATTTCTATCAATTGTTGTGGTATCAGCAACAATCTCAGCAATTAAATTTTCAGAGATGAGATGTCATCTCTTTACTCCTAGAAAATTTACTTTTTTAAAAAAAAAAAAACCTTTTCAAGTTAATCATCTTATCACTAGCCACTTTGACTAACAGGCTACTGGAATGTATTCAGGCATACAGAGTAGTTTCATGCTTCTATGCCTTTATTTCCACTCTTCCCCCTGGAATGCCCTTTATCATTGTATCTTAACTGTCTACTCCCCCTATTCCTACATGGAATACTCACATTTTCACTGGTTTATTGTTACATAACAAATCATCACAATCAATTCCTTCAAATGGCAAAAATATATTTGCTCATGATTTTGCAGCTTAGGCAGATAAGCATAGCTCATGCATGTCTGCTTCACATGGTGAAATCTGAGACAACTCACCTAAAGCTAAAGGATCCAAGATGCTTCATTGGCAGGTCTGTTGCTTTACCTGGTATTAATGAAATAGTTGTGGGACTGGCTGGGCTTGTCTTCCTTACTTCTTAGTCTGTTATTATACAGGGCCTCTCTGTTTCCAAAGTCTAGCTCTCAACCAAGATATTCAGACTTCTTTATGATGACTGCCTTCCAAGAGAAAAGAATAGCTGTTAGGCCTCTTAACTTCTAAGCTTAAAAGTCATACAGTATGACCTCTGCCACTTTCTATTGGTCAAAGCAAGACTCAGAACTATACTGGATCCAAGGGATGGGAAATCAACTCCCTCTCTGGATGGAATGAGTGGCATATACTTATTGGAATGCCATTAAGTCTCTGGCTGGAATGAGTGGCATATACTTATTGGAAGGCCATTTGATGATGGCCTCCTTCTGATCAGTAGACATCAGCTAGACTAAGCCAAGTCCTTTTCCAGAAGCACCCCTAGCATACCCATAGTCAACTGAAGCTAAGCCAAGAGTTCCGATTTTGTACCTTTTAATCCCTTATCATTTTACTTATCACATTATTATATGATTTAAATAATATAATTTATATAATATAATGATATATAATGATTTGAGACCGCTTCCTTGCAAAATAATAAGAAACCAGAACATGATCAGTTATTAATCATCCTTGAGTCATTGGTATTTAGAGTATGTCTGGCAAAGAAAGAGCTCAATAAAAGATTGCCAAACGTAACTCAAAGTTTTAAAAGTACTGAAAGGGGAAGAAGCATCTTTTTCCAATATATTCACATGGCTGAGGAAAGTTGAATTTGAGAATAGGGACACTTAAAAAGATGTAACAATGTAGCTAGAATATTTTATGGAAAAAAATTCATAATAAAATGAAACAATGAGATAAAAGGTGCCCAGAAGTTTGTTTCATAAGAGTTTATTGCCCTATGTGGTGATAAACAAGACATTTGATTCTATTTATTTTATTTGTACCTTCTTTTTTTTATCTTTTTTTGTTGTTGTTGAGACGGAGTCTCGCTCCATCACCCAGGCTGGATTGGAGTGCAGTGGTGTGATGTGATCTCGGCTCACTGCAACCTCCGCCTTCCAGGTTCAAGAGATTCTCCTGCCTCAGCCTCCTGAGTAGCTGGAATTACAGCTATTCAGTGGCGTGGCACCACCACGCCCAGCTAATTTTTGTATTTTTAGTAAAGATGGGGTCTCACCATGTTGGTGAGGCTGGTCTGCAACTCCTGACCTCCTGATCTGCCTGTCTAGGCCTCCCAAAGTGCTGGGATTACAGGCATAAGCCACCATGCACGGCCTATTTGTATCTTCTTTAAATGAAATAATTCGTATTGGTTCATTAAATATGTCTATCTGCATGTGGCATTTGTTTGTAAGTATTTATTCTTATACTGATAAATTTTCACAAATCTAAAAATTTTGGGAAATCCAAGAAAGGCAAATATTGCATAGAGTGAAATTTTCCTGAGGGCAAAATTCCAGGATGAAATCTTTAAGGGAAAATTATTTATCAAAATCCACAGCCTGAATTAGTGTATTTGAAAGATGTGGAGGTTTCCTCCCCCTCAAACATTTCCATCTGTCTCTTATTTCCTATCCCCACTTTGGTAATAGCTGTGAACTTGTTGAAACAATCCAAATGGACTATTTCAAAGGAGTAAGCTGACTCTGCATAAAGCCATTTCTTGAAAATGCTCAATAAACACCAATGCTTTTATTTCTCTCTTTTAAAAGGCAGTAGAGGACTTGCTAGGACCTAGGGATGGCTTTCTTATTCCTTGTCAAACTATACGAGAAAGAGAAATAGAGATCTGGTCATGACACCATCTCTAGCCCTGAATAAAACTTTTGTCAATGAACGCACTACCCGTAAGCTCATACAATGTTTTTACTCTGGAAAACCATGATAATAACAGATATTATATGAGCACATTTAAAGGATCTTTTATGTGTCAAAATTGCTTAGATAAAATAGAAATTTTATTTTCAACTAGGAATCACAATGAAAAATAGATAAGTCATTACTCTCCTTCAATGGTAGCTTTATTTATACTCACCAGGATTTAAGTTGTTAGTTTGTCAATTAATTTCATTAGCTTTGTATTTCTGTTCATTATGTTGAAGGCTTTGAGAAAGGTCTATTTGAAAGGTGTCTCCAGAGATATCTTTTTTTACTATAAAATTAATGTGACATTTATCTGCTAGACACAGAACCACGAACACAGTAAATAAACTTAAAATTTTCATTCAAATATTCCTATGTCTAAATCCCATGGTTAGAAACTATAGCAGATGCAGGACAAAAATGGAAAGCAGGAAAATGTGTGTCCACAGATTTTATTAGTAAGGCAGGAATTGTTAAGCAGGCTAAAAGCAGAACAGGAGGGAAGGCTAGGTAGGCCCTTCCCACACAGTTGGTACAAAGGTTGAGATAAATGAAGCAGCTAAAAGCACAGGCTTCTTTTTCAAAACTACTCACTAAAAGCAAAGTGGGAAATGAGAGAGACTTGCCTATAAGGAGACTATTTTCTGAGACTCACCCCTGTGGTTGATACAGGAGAAAAATACAGGGCTACACAATAATATAGGTAATACTACTCCCTCTCAAACACAGCTTTTCTAGCGTTGGTCATTACAATCAGTCTCAGTGGACAAATGCCCATCTTTGGAAGCATCTAAGCATATAATTACTTAATAAAAAATAAAACAAGTTACATGATTATAACTGTCTTTTACTAACATTACATATTTTATTACATTGTCTAGCAGTGAATGTGAGTGCTATAAAATATCATGAAAATATCTTTTAGCAAACATTGGTCTGTGAATTTAAAATATTGACATCTAGTGTTAAAATATGTTGGCATAAACTTACTAAAATTAAAAATGTAACCGATATTCATCTGCATTTTGTTTAGCTGAATATGTCTGTCTTCTTTTTAACTTGTGTCCAAATAAATTCTGGAGGGTTTTAAAAACTATTTCCTGTCATTTCCATTTAATAATTATGTTTTGTGTTTGTTCCTCTTAGCACATTTCATATTCATCAATTCAAATAGCCTGTTTTTTATTTATGGAATTCTAAACAATGTTAGAGTAAACTATTGGGTGCTCCATTCCATTTAATAAAGGATTGCTGTGCATATGTCTGCAGTTGATATCCTATTTGAACATGTACAATTTATATGTGTGTATATGCATATTGAGTCATGTGTCATTTCACAACAGAGATATGTTCCAAGAAATACATTGTTAGGTGATGTTTTTGTGTGAACATGATAAGGTGTGTTTACACAAACCCCAAAATTATATTACTACACACCTAGGCTACCTGGTAGAGCCTACTGCTCCTAGGCCACAAACCTGTACAGCATGTTACTGTACTGAATACTGTAGACAATTGCAACACAATATTAAGTATTTGTGTATCTAAACATAAAAAAAAGTAAGAATGCAGTATTATAATGCTATGGGACCACAAGCACATATATGTTCCACTGTTACTGAAAAGTTATTATGCAGCACATGACTGTATATACATATATATTTGTGCATATATATATATAAAAACACACATATATACATTTTAATGTATTTGTGTTATGTTTTCACAATTTGCATTTAATATATACTATTTGGTATAATATGATTTGATATAGCAATACTATAATAGTAATGTGAAATATTTGGAAGATTTAGGATGAAATGAGAAAAGATTTGACCTTATACAAAAATTTTAAAATTAGCCTGGAAAAAATAATAAAATTGAGAAAGAGAACAAACTGTGGGGTTCAAGGCAGTTGTTAAATTTGTCAATTGTGTTAGCTTAAAAAGTGATTTAAACTCTTGAGTCTAAATAATCTTTAGATTCAAGAATATAAAATTGTCTCACATGCTTCTGTGATTAAATTCATAAGAAAGTTCTGGCAGATAGGAGATGCTCAATAAGTAGTGGCTTCTTTCCTCAGCAATTGTTCAAAATTGATGCAAGGCTTTGCTCATTCTTTTTAATCTAGGAAGAGAATAAAATCCAGAGGAAAAGAACAAGAGTCTCTATGTTTGGGAAATACAAATCGAAATCTCAGTGCTTAGGATTTAATGTGAATGATTTAGATGGTTAAAACTGAGTGTCAACTTGATTGGATTGAAGGATACACAGTATTGATCCTGGGTGTGTCTGTGAGGGTGTTGCCAAGGGAGATTAACATTTGAGTGAGTGGGCTGGGAAAGGCAGATCCACCCTTTATCTGGGTTAATCTGGGTGGGCACAATCTAATCAACTGCTAGGTAAGCTAGAATATAAACAGGCAGAAAAATGTGGAAGGGAGACTGGCATAGCCTCCCAGCCTACATCTTTCTATTGTGCTTCCTGCCCTTGAATATCAGACTCCATGTTCTTTAGTTTTGGAACTCACACTGGCTCTCCTTGCTCCTCAGCATCCAGATGGCCTATTGTGGGACTTCGTGATCATGCAAGTTAATACTTAATAAACTCTCATATGTGTGTGTGTATATATATGTGTGTGTATATATATACACACACACACGTATATGTATACATATATATATTCCATTAGTTCTGTCCCTCTAGAGAACGTTGACTAATACAATGATCTTTTCATGTCTAATTTCCATATCTGCAAAATGTATTTCAAGTTTTCTGTTATATAAAAATGAAATGATGGTCGATGGGGAAATATATATCACTCATTCAAAATATTATTTGACACATAATTGGCAATAACCATATATATTTTATATATATACATATATATATATACACATATATACAGCTTTTGCTTCCTAACCAACACTGCACTAAGTACTTTAAATGCATCATCTAGTTTACTACTCAATAATTTAATCATTATTATCTTTATTAGTTTCTCAAATTTTAAAAAATATTTAAGCAAGTTCAATAGAACTTTCTTCAGTAATAGAAGTTTGGTTTTTTTTTTATCTTCTGATTTGGTAGCTACTAGTTATATGTGGAACATAAAATATGACTAGTACAACCAAAAATTTGTTTTTAAATCTAATTTTATTTAATTTGAAACTAACTTTAAATAGCTTCATGTGGCTGATACATATTGGACAACATGAACATAGTCTATATAGATATAACACTAAGTTTATAAATAAAAATTAAATTTAACTTGGAGCTGACAGGATCTCACTCTGTTGCCCAGGCTGGAGTGCAGTGGCATGATCATAGCTCACTGCAGTCTTGATCTCCCAGGCTGAAGTGATCCTCCTTTCTCAGCCTCCCAAGTAGCTGGGACGACAGATGCACATTACAGGACATGGCTTTTTTTATTAGTAGTATTTGTTTTGTAGAATTGGGCTCTCACTATGTTGCCTAGGCTGGTCTTGAACTCCTGGGCTCAGGCAATCCTCCTGCTTCAGCCTCCTAAGGTACTAGGACTACAGGCATAAGTCACCATGCCTGGCCTTGGAGTTATTTTCTAAGATGACAAATACTTAAAATTTGTACCGTACAATTCACCACCTCATCTTACATTATTCTGTTCAATATTTTTTAGTGTATGTTAGTGTTATCTCCCCAGATTGTGTGGTAAATTCCTTGAGAGTAATAGCTATGCTTTTTATTTTTTCTTTTCTTCCTGCTACATGCCTATGCCAGAAAGCCTTTGCACAATCCTGCTCAGTTAGGCTGAAGGTGCTTCCTTGTCCATTTGCCATATGACAATGTTTCCCTCATCGGTGAACATCTGGATTGGTAAAACTACCATGGTTTAGGCTATTGATTCGCAAGAGGTAATTTATAACAAAGAAGGAGATCAATTATGTGATTTTTTTATATAATGACATAAAAATGTTAACAGAATTTTTACTTTTTGTTTACTTTGTAATACTTTTTTCAAGAAATATATATATAATATATATATTTTTTATATATATATATATATATATATATATACATAAACCCTGACACTCAGTGGCCCAAATAAGAAAAACAATTAAAAAGTTAAAACTGGGTGGCATTACTGTTCAGTGTTTCATGTTTGAAGGAGCATGATATCCTAGGAAAGAGAAAATTGAGGAAAAAAGTATTGGTCCAGAGAGCTTGTCTGGGATCAGATCCCCTTTTTGTTTATTGAAGTTGGGAAACGTATCAAATATCTTTGATTCCATTAAAGAAGAGTGAATTTATGAACAGAGCAAAGAAAATACAATAGCAACTGTATCTTGTATAGCAGGTCACGATTATAATGGTGTTTTGCTACAGAGCCATTCTAATTGATGCCTTCCTCTTAAGACATTACTCACTGTCCACTCACAGTTTTAAAAATAACCCACAAGCTTAGGGGAGAGAATTGTCTAGCCAAGAAAAGTACTTATCCCTTCATCTTAGACCAAAATTTACCTAAGATATTTTAACTTTTACTTAATGTTTAGAAAAGCTTATAGAAAAATAAATTTTTAGAATGGGAAGATGGTAGGAATTATTCAATCCAAACTCTCTTCTATTATACAGAATAAACTATGATCCAGAAAATACAGACTTGTTTAATGTAAACAAAATGCTTAGCATCAGAGTCAGAATAATACTTTTTTTCTTTGTCTGATGTTCTAAGTAATAGTGAACATTAAGATTACACTTGAGGCCGGGTACAGTGGCTCACGCCTGTAATCCCAGCACTTTGGGAGGCCAAGGCGGGCAGATCACAAGGTCAGGAAATCAAGACCATCCTGGCTAACATGGTGAAACCCCGTCTCCACAAAAAAATACAAAAAAATTAGCCAGGCGTGGTGGCGGGCGCCTGTAGTCCCAGCTACTTGGGAGGCTGAGGCAGGAGAATGACGTGAACCTGGGAGGCGGAGCTTGCAGTGAGTCGAGATCGCACCACTGCACTCCAGCCTGGGTGCCAGAGTGAGACTCTGTCTCAAAAAAAAAAAAAAAAAAAAAAGTACACTTGAAACAATACTAAATATCTGAAGAGAATAGAATTTTTAAAACACTCATACAATAAATAAGCAAGATGTACTGGATAAACAGAAATTGATTGCTGCAAGTTATTTGAAAAACCTATCAACTTTATTCTCATTCAAGATGGCCATGTGCTCTAAATATAGAACACTGCAATCCTCTGACCTTAAAGTTATTATAAGACACGGTATGTGTCACTATGGAAGTGTTTAGTCAAGCATATAAAACTCTTAGAATATCCAACTTAACTTTACCAGAAAATTATTGGGCCTACTAAAACATGTTTTTACTTTTTTCAAGAGCAATCAAATCAAACAGCATATATCAAACTTTGATAAACACATTTTTTTTCATCTACAATACTGCCAATAGATAGAAAAAGGGAGACTGACTTCTCTACCATTCTGAAAGCTTCTTGCCTCTGCTCTCCACACTGTGTTATTAGGTATCACAGAAGCACATAAAAACTATGCTAATAGGTGTCATGGAGACACAGGGTAAAAAGTAGATCGATTGCTCAAATGACACTTCACAGCTGCTTGAAGAGGCTTTAAGGCCTCCCAGACTATGCAGGTGAAACAACTCATTTTGCCAAGCAGTTTCCTTTTAGGGTCCTCAGCCTTGTGTGACCATCTAATCTGATTTTATCTTCAGCAGAAGTTATTGATTCAAATCAGACAAACCTTCATATATGGAACATGGGCCAGGGAACACCTGCATCTGGCTAGATAGCACATTTAAATTTCATTCTTGGCAGCTAGAATCCAGGAATTTTTAATATGATTTTTATAAATTTATAAGGTGTGACCACACATAATATTTTGTATTATGGAAAAAAATCTGGAAAACAGCCATGTTTTTAAAGCCCATAGGGACATGGTGCTGTGACATTTGTAACTCTCATTTAGATATAAATAATCAAGTATCTATTTAATAATGTAAATAGAATAATTTTTAAAAACTAAAAGTTCCTTTTTGTTTTGTTTTCATAATTTCTACCAATTATGGCTGTTACTCTAGGGAGAGTCCACAGAGCTCCTGCTACCACCATTCCAAAAATACTGTCTTTCTCTATCAATACTGTATACTAAAATGTAACGAGTGTTATTTCTTAACATGTTTCAAGCTGAATTTATTCTATGCTCTAATTTAGGGTCATCCTTTTACCTTGTGCTCTTTCTTTAATATCATTACTTGATAAAATATTATTTATTTTCTAGATGAAGTTTAAGCATGGTTTTCTTTAAGGAAGGTTCTTGATTTCTCAACTTGGTGTGTTCTTAATATCTTAATCCATGAGCCTTTTATTTCAAATAAGTCCGGTCACTTATCTTTGCCTTAGTTTGGAGTTGTTCTTTTTTATTCTTTTCCCTGCCTTTGATTTTAAGTTCCTCCGGGAAACAAATTATGTTTTATCTATCTTTGTATTTCTTATCTTTTTTTCACATTTTAGCATCTATAACAAGTAACATCTAAATAGTTGTCAATACATACTTGGTTGTAGAAATACATTAATGAATGAACAAAATGAAAATAGCTCACAATATGAAATATCATATCATAAAACCACACAGTTATCAAACTGCATCTCACAACGTTCCATAACATATTATTTTAGACTTCTTTTGTCCTAATGTCAGCTTAGCAACATTCCATATTCATTAAAAAAGTAAGTTGAGAGAAAAATATTACTACTATAATGTATTTAGCTTAGCCTTAATGTAGGAGGGGATTATTAAGCTATTAGGAAAACATAAAATGTAAAATTTGTATTTAATAATTCAAGTGAAAATCAATCAAGAAGCTTAATAAGGTTTGTCAGAAAAAGATATTAAATGGTACAACAGTGCTAAATGTTTTTAAGTGAGGCCTGCAAACATATATTTTAAGTTATATTAGGATATTTTGAATTTGTCACTGAATACTTCCCTCAGTTTTATTTATCATCTTGGAAATCACTCAAAACTTTAATCTCACAAAGGGAAGGAGAAGGAAGACAAGGAGGAAGAGAGGAAAGACTAACTTTTTTATAAAGTCTGATATTATGAAAAAGACTGAGATATTGTGATTTCAGATTCAGACCACCACAATAAAACAGATATCACAATTGAGTCACAGAATTTTTTTGATTTCCCATTACATATAAAAGTTATGTTGGCCAGGCACAGTGGCTCAGGTCTGTAATCCCAGCACTTTGGGGGGCTGAGGCGGGCAGATCACGAGGTCAGGTGATCGAGACTGTCCTGGTTAACATGGTGAAATCCCGTCTCTACTAAAAATACAAAAAATTAGCTAGGCGTGGTGGTGAGTGCCTGTAGTCCCAGCTACTTGGGAGGCTGAGGCAGGAGAACAGCGTGAACCCGGGAGGTGGAGCTAGCAGTGAGCCGAGGTCGTGCCACTGCACTCCAGCCTGGGTGACAGAGCGAGACCCCGTCTCAAAAAAAAAAAAAAGTTATGTTTACATTATACTTTATAATAACTGTGCAATAGCAGTATGTCTTTAAAAAAAGTACATACCTTAATTAAAGTGTATTTTATTATTGAAAACACTGATAATCCTCTGACCCTTAGGCCAAGCATAATATTTCTGCTGGTGGAAGATCTTGCCTCAATGTTGATGGCTGCTGACTAATCACCGTGTTGGTTGCTGAAGGTTGGAGTGGCTGTGACAATTTCTTAAAATAAGACAGTGAGGTTGCCACATCAGTTGACTTTTTCTTTCATGAAAGATTTTTCTGTAGCATATCATGCTGTTTGATAGAATTTACCCACAAAACTTACCTCAAAGTTGGAGTAAATTCTCTCAAACTCTGCCACTGTTTTATTAACAAAGTTTATGCACTATTCTAAATCATTTGCTGTGATTTTAACAAGGTTAATAGTGTCTTAACCAGTAGTAAATTCCACTCATGAGATCATTTTATTTGGTCATCCATAAAAAGCAACTCTTTATCCATTAAAGTTTTATCACAAGATTTTAGGAATTCAGTCACATCTTCTAGTTCTTTTGCTCTTCCCACCACATCTATAGTTATTAATATATCCTCTACTGAAGTTTTGAACACCAAAGTCAACTCTGAGGGTTGGAATCAACTTCTTCCAAATTCCTGTTAATGTTAATATTTTGTCCTTCTCCCATGAATCATGAATGCTCCTAATGGCTTCTATAATGGTGAATCTTTTTCTGTAGGTTTTCAATTTACTCTTCCCAGATCCATCAGAAGAATCACTGTCTATGGCAGGGATAACCTGAATAAAGGGCATTTCTTGAATAATAGGAGTTAAAAGTCAAAATTATGGCTTAATACACGGACTGAAGGATTAGTGTTGTGTTAGAAAGCATGAAATCATATATTTTTCTTCTTATACATCCCTGCCAGAGCTCTTGGATGACCAGATGCAGTGTTGGTTAGCAGTAATATTTTGGAAGGAATCTTTTTTCTGATCAGTAGGTCTTGACATTGGATTTAATACATGTGCTGTCTTTCAGGTGTTGTTATTCCATTTCTAGAGCACAGGGTAGATTTAACATGATTCTTAAGGGCCCTAAGATTTTAAGAATGGTAAATGAGTATTGGTTTCAACTTAAAGTCAACAGCTGTAGTAACCTGTAAGAAAAGAGTCAACCTGTCCCTGGAAACTTTGAAGACATACACTGACTTTTCCTCTCTAGCTATGAAAGTCCTCATGACATCTTCTTCCAGTATAAGGCTGTTACATTCACATTGAAAATTTGTGGATAAGTGTATCCACATTAATTATCTTAGGTATGTTTTCTGAATAACTTGATACAGCTTCTACATCAGCATTTGCTGCTTCACCTGCACTTTTTTGTTATAGAGATGATTTACTTAAACTCATGAACCAACCTCTCCTAGCTTCTAACTTTTCTTCTGCAGCTTCCACACCTCTCTTAATTTTCATAGATTTGAAGAGAGTTAAGGTTTTGCTCTGGTTTACGACTTGGCTTAAGAATTTAACACTAAAACTTTCTTCATATCAGCAATAAGGTTATTTCATTTTGTTATCATTTGTGTGTTCATTGGAGTAGCACTTTTAATTTCCCTCATGAGCTTTCCCTTTTCATTTAGAACATGGATAACTGTTTGGTGCAGGAGGCCTAACTTTTGCTCTGTCTTGGCTTTCAACATGCCTTCCTCACTAAGCTTAATCATTTCTAGCTTTTGAATTAAAGTGAGAGACATGAGACTCTGCCTTTCACTTTAACGCTTAGAGGCCATTGTAGGGTTATTAACTGGTTTAATTTCAATGCTGTTGTGACTCCGGGAATAGGGACGTCTGAGAAGAGTGAGAGAGATGGGGAGAACATCTGATCAGTGGAGCAGTCAGAACACATGTAACGTTTATCGATTATTTTTCCTGTCTTATATGGGCATAGTTTGTGGCTTTCCAAAACAATTACAATAGTAACATCAAAGATCACTGATCGAAGATCATCGTAGCAGATATAATAAAAACTTTCGAAACATTCCAAGAATTACTAAAATGTTATACAGAGATACACAATGAATATATACAGTTGAAAAAAATGATGCCAATAGACTTGCTTGACACAAGTTTGTCACAAATCTTCAATTTGTGAAAAATACAATATCTTCACAGGGCAATAAAATGAGGTATGTCTGCATTCCCTACAATCAAGTGGAGCAGAGAAAAATAAGCATTCTTTGTGCAGTTGTAACATCACATATAAATTAAACTATTCATAAATTTTAATGTAGTATCAGCAATATGAATGGGATAGATGCTACCTGTTTATGAGGGTGGTATCATAGAAATTCAAGTAAGATATCCCCTTTATCATTTTTTATTGCATCTATTTGATTCTTCTCTCTTTTTTTCTTTATTAGTCTTGCTAACGGTCTATCAATTTTGTTGATCCTTTCAAAAAACCAGCTCCTGGATTCATTAATTATTTGAAGGGTTTCTTTTGTCTCTATTTCCTTCAGTTCTGCTCTGATTTTAGTTATTTCTTGCCTTCTGCTAGCTTTTGAATGTGTTTGCTCTTGCTTTTCTAGTTCTTTTAATTGTGATGTTAGGGTGTCAATTTTGGATCTTTCCTGCTTTCTCTTGTGGGCATTTAGTGCTATAAATTTCCCTCTACACACTGCTTTGAATGTATCCCAGAGATTCTGGTACACATGTGTCTTTGTTCTCGTTGGTTTCAAAGAACATCTTTATTTCTGCCCTCATTTCGTTATGTACCCAGTAGTCATTCAGGAGCAGGTTGTTCAGTTTCCATGTAGTTGAGCGGTTTTGAGTGAGTTTCTTAATCCTGAGTTCTAGTTTGATTGCACTGTGTTCTGAGAGACAGTTTGTTATAATTTCTGTTCTTTTACATTTGCTGAGGAGAGCTTTACTTCCAACTATGTGGTCAATTTTGGAATAGGTGTGGTGTGGTGCTGAAAAAAATGTATATTCTGTTGATTTGGGGTGGAGAGTTCTGTAGATGTCTATTAGGTCCGCTTGGTGCAGAGCTGAGTTCAATTCCTGGGTATCCTTGTTAACTTTCCGTCTTGTTGATCTGTCTAATGTTGACGGTGGGGTGTAAAAGTCTCCCATTATTAATGTGTGGGAGTCTAAGTCTCTTTGTAGGTCACTCAGGACTTGCTTTATGAATCTGGGTGCTCCTGTATTGGGTGCATATATATTTAGGATAGTTAGCTCTTCCTGTTGAATTGATCCCTTTACCATTATGTAATGGCCTTCTTTGTCTCTTTTGATCTTTGTTGGTTTAAAGTCTATTTTATCAGAGACTAGGATTGCAACGCCTGCCTTTTTTTGTTTTCCATTTGCTTGGTAGATCTTCCTCCATCCTTTTATTTTGAGCCTATGTGTGTCTCTGCACGTGAGATGGGTTTCCTGAATACAGCACACTGATGGGTCTTGACTCTTTATCCAATTTGCCAGTCTGTGTCTTTTACTTGGAGCATTTAGTCCATTTACATTTAAAGTTAATATTGTTATGTGCGAATTTGATCCTGTCATTATGATGTTAGCTGGTTATTTTGCTCGTTAGTTGATGCAGTTTCTTCCTTGTCTTGATGGTCTTTATATTTTGGCATGATTTTGCAGCAGCTGGTACCGGTTGTGCCTTTCCATGTTTAGTGCTTCCTTCAGGAGTTCTTTTAGGGCAGGCCTGGTGGTGACAAAATCTCTCAGCATTTGCTTGTCTGTAAAGGATTTTATTTCTCCTTCACTTATGAAGCTTAGTTTGGCTGGATATGAAATTCTGGGTTGAAAATTCTTTTCTTCAAAAATGTTGAATATTGGCCCCCACTCTCTTCGGGCTTGTAGAGTTTCTGCTGAGAGATCCGCTGTTAGTCTGATGGGCTTCCCTTTGTGGGTAACCCGACCTTTCTCTCTGGCTGCCCTTAACATTTTTTCCTTCATTTCAACTTTGGTGAATCTGACAATTATGTGTCTTGGAGTTGCTCTTCTCATGGAGTATTTTTGTGGTGTTCTCTGCATTTCCTGAATCTGAATGTTGGCCTGCCTTGCTAGATTGGGGAAGTTCTCCTGCATAATATATTGCAGAGTGTTTTCCAACTTGGTTCCATTCTCCCCGTCACTTTCAGGTACACCAATCAGACGCAGATTTGGTCTTTTCACATAGTCCCATATTTCTTGGAGGCTTTGTTTGTTTCTTTTTATTCTTTTTTCTCTAAACTTCCCTTCTCACTTCATTTCATTCATTTCATCTTCCATCACTGATACCCTTTCTTCCAGTTGGTCGCATCGGCTCCTGAGGCTTCTGCATTCTTCACGTAGTTCTCGAGCCTTGGCTTTCAGCTCCATCAGCTCCTTTAAGCACTTCTCTGTATTGGTTATTCTAGTTATACATTCGCCTAAAGTTTTTTCAAAGTTTTCAACTTCTTTGCCTTTGGTTTGAATTTCCTCCTGTAGCTCAGAGTAGTTTGATGGTCTGAAGCCTTCTTCTCTCAACTCGTCAAAGTCATTCTCCGTCCAGCTTTGTTCCGTTGCTGGTGAGGAACTGTGTTCCTCTGGAGGAGGAGAGGCGCTCTGCCTTTAAGAGTTTCCAGTTTTTCTGCTCTGTTTTTTCCCCATCTTTGTGGTTTTAACTACTTTTGGTCTTTGATGATGGTGTTGTACAGAAGGAGGAACTGGTACCATTCCTTCTGAAACTATTCCAATCAATAGAGAAAGAGGGAATCCTCCCTAACTCATTTTATGAGGCCAGCATCATCCTGATACCAAAGCTGGGCAGAGACACAACCAAAAAAGAGAATTTTAGACCAATATCTTTGATGAACATTGATGCAAAAATCCTCAATAAAATACTGGCAAACCGAATCCAGCAGCACATCAAAAAGCTTATCCATCATGATCAAGTGGGCTTCATCCCTGGGATGCAAGGCTGGTTCAATATACGCAAATCAATACATGTAATCCAGCATACAAACAGAAGCAAAGTCAAAAACCATATGATTATCTCAATAGATGCAGAAAAGGCCTTTGACAAAATTCACCAACCCTTCATGCTAAAAACTCTCAATAAATTAGGTATTGATGGGACGTATCTCAAAATAATAAGAGCTATCTATGACAAACCCACAGCCAATCTCATACTGAATGGGCAAAAACTGGAAGCATTCCCTTTGAAAACTGGCACAAGACAGGGATGCCCTCTCTCACTACTCCTATTCAACATAGTGTTGGAAGTTCTGGCCAGGGCAATTAGGCAGGAGAAGGAAATAAAGGGTATTCAGTTAGGAAAAGAGGAAATCCAATTGTCCCTGTTTGCAGACGACATGATTGTATATCTAGAAAACCCCATTGTCTCAGCCCAAAATCTCCTTAAGCTGATAAGCAACTTCAGCAAAGGCTCAGGATACAAAATCAATGTGCAAAAATCACAAGCATTCTTATACACCAATAACAGACAAACAGAGAGCCAAATCATGAGTGAACTCCCATTCACAATTGCTTCAAAGAGAATAAAATACTCAGGAATCCAACTTACAAGGGACGTGAAGGACCTCTTCAAGGAGAACTATAAACCACTGCTCAATGAAATAAAAGAGGATACAAACAAATGGAAGGACATTCCATGCTCATGGGTAGGAAGAATCAATATCGTGAAAATGGCCATACTGCCCAAGGTAATTTATAGATTAAATGCCATCTCCATCAAGCTACCAAGGACTTTCTTCACAGAATTGGAAAAACTACTTTAAAGTTCATATGGAACCAAGAATGAGCCTGCATCGCCAAGTAAATCCTAAGCCAAAAGAACAAAGCTGGAGGCACCATGCTACCTGACTTCAAACTATACTACAAGGCTACAATAACCAAAACAGCATGGTAGTGGTACCAAAACAGAGATATAGATCAATGGAACAGAACAGAGCCCTCAGAAGTAATGCCGCATATCTACAACTATCTGATCTTTGACAAACCTGAGAAAACAAGCAATGGGGAAAGGATTCCCTATTTAATAAATGGTGCTGGGAAAACTGGCTAGCCATATGTAGAAAGCTGAAACTGGATCCCTTCCTTATACCTTATACAAAAATTAATTCAAGATGGATTAAAGACTTAAACGTTAGACCAAAAACCATAAAAACCCTAGAAGAAAACCTAGGCAATACCATTCAGGACATAGGCATGGGCAAGGACTTCATGTCTGAAACACCAAAAGCAATGGAAACAAAAGCCAAAACTGACGAATGGGATCTAATTAAACTAAAGAGCTTCTGCACAGCAAAAGAAACTACCATCAGAGTGAACAGGCAACCTACAAAATGGGAGAAAATTTTCGCAACCTACTTATCTGACAAAGGGCTAATATCCAGAATCTATAATGAACTCAAACAAATTTACAAGAAAAAAAAACAACCCCATCAAAAAGTGGGCAAAGGATATGAACAGACACTTCTCAAAAGAAGACATTTATGCAGACAAAAGACACATGAAAAGATGCTCATCATCACTGGCCATCAGGGAAATGCAAATCAAAACCACAATGAGATACCATCTCACACCAGTTAGAATGGCGATCATTAAAAAGTCAGGAAACAACAGGTGCTGGAGAGGATGTGGAGAAATAGGAACACTTTTACACTGTTGGTGGGACTGTAAACTAGTTCAACCATTGTGGAAGTCAGTGTGGCGATTCCTCAGGGATCTAGAACTAGAAATACCATTTGACCCAGCCATCCCATTACTTGGTATATACCCAAAGGACTATAAATCATGCTGCTATAAAGACACATGCACACGTATGTTTATTGCGGCACTATTCACAATAGCAAAGACTTGGAACCAAACCAAATGTCCAACAGTGATAGACTGGATTAAGAAAATGTGGCACATATACACCATGGAATACTATGCAGCCATAAAAAATGATGAGTTCATGTCCTTTGTAGGGACATGGATCAAATTGGAAATCATCATTCTCAGTAAACTATGGCAAGGACAAAAAACTAAACACCACATGTTCTCACTCATAGAGGGGAATTGAACAATGAGAACACATGGACACAGGAAGGGGAACATCACACTCTGGGGACTGTTGCCGGGTGGGGGGAGGGGGGGAGGGATAGTGTTAGGAGATATACCTAATGCTAAATGATGAGTTAATGGGTGCAGCACACCAGCATGGCACATGTATACATATGTAACTAACCTGCACATTGTGCACATGTACCCTAAAACTTAAAGTATAATAATAATAATAATAATAAAAGAAATTCAAGTAAGAAAAAGAAACAATAGTGTAAGGAATAATTCTATAGCCACTATTTACTTACACCATTCATTTGTCATTTTCTATTTGTATTATCTAAGGCTCTCTTCACACAAAAACAGCAGAGTTGTGTAGCTGTGACTAAGATTTATGGCTATAAAGCCAAAAACATATACTACTTGACCTTTACAGAAAAAAAATTGATGACCCCATCGCAGAACATGTGCTCAGTGAGTCAGATAAGTAGTGCTTTATGAGGACTCTTCACAGCATCAAACCAAGAGAGAACACAAGAGAAGGTCTGAGAAAGGGCTCTGTGCTCCTATGCTGTGTATTCTGTTTGATGATAAAAAATATGCACGTTGCTTACTTCAGGAAGTAATAACATGTATCTTAGATTAGGATATCTAAAAGCAGAGGCTGAGACAGAGATTTGGGTAGTAGTTATATATTGAAGGATAGCTTTTAATAAAAAAAAATATAGTCTGAAGTGAGTGAAAGGAAAAGGGAAGGGTCAAGCAAGACTATTCATTCTGGTAAAGTATATCCTGGGCTGAATCCACATTGGAGGATAAGGCCTCTGAAATAGAAATCTTACTGTAGTGTTTTGCCCCTTTGAGGGAAAGTTGCCCCTGTATCAATCGTTCATGAATGGACACTGCCTCAGTATGAGTAGGTGTGTACATAACATTCCAACAAAGTTGGCTTCTGCTAGCTGAAGCGATTATCTAGGAACTGGGGTAGCTGTGAGCCATTAGCAGGCAGCACTTACAATAGCTAGGGGATAGGCACATCAGCCTGCTAACAGGAGATCCAGTGGAGAACAAACAGCAACTACTACAGAATCTTACTGAAATAACAGTCAACTAAATGTCTACTGGATTTCAGTCTTGATTACTACCAAATGATGCATCCAGAATGATCTCAGCTATTTGATTAGAAACCTTTGAGAGTCCTCTTAGGATATCTGTTGAGTCACCCATGGGCTGGCCTTTCTAGATACTCATTACTTATTCATTGACCCAGCAGCATTTTCTATGAACAAAGCCTAATCTTACTTCCTTTACTAGTACAGTATAAAAATATTTGAATTTCCCTAAAAATGTTATATTGCCTTATTCCTTAGCACTCTGCCCATGCTGAAACCTGTGTCTTACGTCAATAGGTTGACATATACATTGAAGAATTCAGTGCCCCTCCTACCCTCAAGTGACCACTTCGATACAGGAATTGCTGAGACTTAAATATTAAATTCCTAGTGGCTTTATTCAAAAGGAATATGGTAGATTGGGGAAAAAAAAGTTAAATGCTCTGCAGCTCTACTTATCAAGAGGTCAAGTTTATGTTAAAATCTCTTGAAAGTTGGCAAGGCTTAGGACTTGCTTAGGCCAGTGGAACAGTAGAAAACCTGATGCAAGGGGATATTTAAAGTGCTGGCACAATGAGGCTTTGGAACTCTAGGGCTACTGTGGGAATGAGTTTAGGCAAGGCTAATGTAGGATAAAAGAACACATAGAGAGAAGAGCAAGTTGGTCCCAGAAGTCCCACCCATCAGAACCAACCAGTCACAGCTGGCCCACCATTTAACTGCAGATGCGTGAGAATGAGATAACCTATGTCTGGTTCAAATCAGAACTGCCTAGTAAACCCAGCCCAAATTATCTACCTACAGAATCATAAAGTCAATTTTTTAGCCACTAAATTTTTTTGGCAGTTACTCCTATAGAGAGAGTTGTCCAATAGAAGATGCTCCACTCCTTTATCAGGCTCTATCAAGTATAACTAAAATATTGAGAATCCCTTAAAACTGGAGAGAAAAACAAGTTAAAGTGAAAAATTAGGAAAAAATATTCTTAGAGACTAAATGAGTGAGTTACATTATTCCTCTGAGAAGGTTTATACCCAAAAGATTATAAATCATTCTACTATAAAGACGCATGTACACGTATGTTTATTGCAGCACTATTCCCAATAGCAAAGACTTGGAACCAACCCAAATGTTCATCAATAATAGACTGGATTAAGAAAATGTGGCACATATACATTGTGGAATACTATGCAGCCATAAAAAAGGATGAGTTCATGTCCTTTGCAGGGACATGGATGAAGCTGGAAATCATCATTCTCAGCAAACTACCACAAGAACAGAAAACCAAACACCGCATGTTGTCACTCATAAGAGGGAGTTGAACAATGAGAACACATGGACATAGGGAGAGGACTATCACACACTGGGGCCTGTCGGGGAGTTGGGGGAGATACAACATTAGGAGGTATAACATTAGGAGAAATACCTAATATAGGTGATGGGTTGATGGGTGCAGCAAACCACCATGGTACGTGTATACCTATGTAACAAAACTGCACATTCTGCACATGTACCCCAGAACTTAAAGTATAATAATAAAAGAGATAATGCAAGAGTATTGACTCCAAAATGTGTACATCTGTTTTCAGATAACCTATTTTCAACATTGTCCCCATTGTGCTCCATTCCTAAATTCTATTATCGTTCACTCAGTCAAATCTGGGGACTGAAATTCCATCAATCTCATTAATTCCACTGGGTCCTCGCAAACAGTATGTTAAAGAATCACACCAAATGTCAGAGTTCTTCCAAAAGAGTTGAGTTTTTTTGTTCCAATGAACACGGTTCATATGAGAAATACGGTTCATATGAGAAAAAAATAATTTAAGAATAGAAGCCATCTAAACTCTATGAAATTGTTTATAAGAAACATTTGCAGGTAATCATCATTTTTGCCACATAATAGGCATTGGGTGTTTACCATATAAATTAGCTTATCATCATCAGATAAATGAAGTTACTTTATTGCCTCTATAATTAAGTAGAAAGATGGCAGGATGAGAAAGTAACTCTTGCTTCTTTGGTTTGCAAAATTTGAAATGTTGAACTTGATCAATTTGCTTGCAATGACCAAACACTTTAGTTACAATAGCATTCGTAAAACCTATCCCTGCCAATGCTACAGTAATGCAAGCATAATATTTCTTTTATCTTTTTTACACTTGGAAGGTAAAAGAGATAAAAATTGTCAGAAAATCTCAGCAGTTCACATAAATTTATGTCTTCTTAAACTATCTTTTCCTACAACATAACAAAAGCACAGGGAATCATGCTGTATTTTATTGACATTGTAAATAGTGATTTTTAAAGATTTCTGGCTTCATGATTTCCTCTTTCCTGTTGCTTTCCACAAGTTTCAGGAATAACGTAAGAATATATACAGTCAAATATTTATTCCTTCCACACCCTGGAACATACAATATGTCTTCAATGTTATCCTACAAAACACTGTGTTAGACTGTGAACAGAGATGACAGCCTAAAACAAAACAAACAACCCCCACCCGCCAAAAACCAAATATACCTAAAGCAAGGGTTTATAAAGTCATTGCAAAAAGAGTCCCAAATTGCCATTATTGGATAATATGGGAGTCTGGTGCATGGATTTTAAAGCAATATACAGATATTCACTACATATGTCTTCAAATGTGCATACTTTTTCTTTAGTTGTGACAGCAGTCACTTGATATTGATGAACTCTGAATGATGCCCAAATACAGAAAGATGCTCTTAAATGTGGCCAATTGAAGACAAAGTATCTTGGTCACTATGGTGGTTATTATAATATTCGCTATTATGTATATATTTTAGTACAACCAGAAAATATCAGAACATGAAATGTTTTCTATGTCATGCTAGAATTTAAGTTCCACATATGTACGAACTGTTGGTTAGCTCACCAATGTATTTAACTCACCAATATATCCCAAGGATATAGCCTGACATGTAACAGGTGTTAAATTAGTGACTGGATGAATATATGATGAGACAGATTCTGGTTATTTTCTGTACTGCTGAAGTGTTAGGGGTTCTTTTCTCCTTGAGTTCTTCAAATTATTTGCTGTTCTGTATATTTTGTCATAAACATAACAGAGGTCAGCTTAAAATACCTATTGAGATGTATTTTATAGGCATTAAGAGGAGCAGGACAAATACTTGAGGAAACTTTGCAGCACAGGATGGGAGTCTGAACAGCTATCAGAGTATAATTTTAGGTAGAATGCAAATCAGTAATGCTGTGGTCGGGACCCGCTCTTGCTTTTAGGTTTTCCTGTAATGCTAATCATTCACATTCAGAGTCCTCTTCAAGAAGAGTGAATTCTCTGTGTCAATTTTAGACAACCAGAGGCTTAAAACAAAAATGATTGACTCTTTATCCTTTCTTTATTCCAAGAATGCATTGTTCCTTTTATTTTACTGCCCATTATCCTTAACATATTCAGCATTAGAATTTCAGTTATGAATCTCCAGTGTGTATTTTAAAAATTCAAATAACTGATACTTTGATCAAATCTTTAACTTGTATATCAGAGCGTTAAGGATGTTAGCTCAAGTCTGTTCTCTCTCTAACCTCATATAATACACGCACACATATGCACACACACACACACATACAAATATATATAAATGTAAAAAAACTCATACATATACAAAATAGGTGTGCATATATACATAAATATATAAAATGTGTGTATATGTAAATATATAAAACATGTATGTATATATATAAATATACAAAATCGTGTGTGTGTGCTTAACACTTTAGGAAAAAATATAATGCTTTCTTTTCAAAAGGAGACTCAGATTTTTAAATACAAATTCCATTCCTTTGAAGAAGGGTCAATTGTATTTCCTATTTAAAATTTAAAGTGAAATCACCTATTAAGGAGAAAAATACTTTTTCTTCAAATAAAATACAGTTCTTACTAAAATATTCTTGATGAAATCTAAATGAACAAAACTGTAAATGAACCAATTACCTTGTTCTTTTATTAAAGATTAGTAGACGTCCCAGGGAGCATTAAGCTTAAATTTGAACAAATTATTGAAACTTGACCAGCAATTTGAATGGAAACTGTATGTGTGGAAAATTATACAATGTAAAAAGCTAGTATTTTTTTGTACATTTTGGGGAACTATGTGGCAGTTTTTATTACATATATTTTTGCATTATTATCCTGCAACAAGTCAGAGGGATATAATGCTTCATGCAGGATGATGACACTGTAAGACAGCAGTCATAAATAACAGAAGTGAAAGCACACTTTCGACTTTTGAATAAAATGTCTTTCCACTGATTCAGAGTAAGCATCAAAGCTCTGCTTTGAGAAATCCTATCTTTGAACTACTCTATATGGAGTAGAGTAAATATGGCCTTATCTGGGTTCAGTTTTCAAATAAAAGTTAAAATAAAAATGAAATCATCCATGCATTTCTAAATCAACTTATGTAATATTATCCCCTCACCTTTCTTCCTTTTCACCAATGTACCATGAATTGAAGGTTATTTTTGTTGTCATAAAGTCATATTTATGAAATGCAAAATACCAAAGAAGGAACTCCATAAGGTGGGCTAAAGCTTATTTTAAAAACACAGAAAATGAAAATAAACACCAAAATTTTATGTTTTAATTTTCTTTGTCAAAAATTCAGACATGCTAAAATAGTACTTTAATATTCTCTAATTATTTTTATATAGACTTTTTGATAATTACTTATCTGTGGAAAGTTTTAGAAGGAATCATAGTTTCACAATTGTATGAATAATTGTGTTCGTACTGCTAATATTTCTCCATTAATTATTGTTGTATATTTCAATTTTTGCTATTTCTTGAAGCTAGAGTTTTCAAACTCCTCTCATGCATATGAAAACCTATTTAATTTGAGATCAGTGTATACAACTACTTATTAAGTATCTACAACTTGGATTCCTTAAAGGAACCCAAAACCCAACTACATATCTGGGCTCATTATCTTTTTAACCAAACCAATCTTTGTTCTGTCATCTGTTCAGATATTAAAGCCAAAATCTAAAAAGGTGCAGGCAATCCTTGCCAAATTCTCTTTCCTTGATAGCCCCATATTTAGTCTCATATCAAGTCCTGCCAATATTACCAATGTATTTAAGAACTTCTCTCCATCTCCATTCTTACTCCTTGTATCCAAACTATCATCCCATTTTTTTTCTGTATTGATGCAACATCCTTCTACATTCCTACATTTATTTTTACCCTTTTCAGCTTCTTTTATATATTACAGCTGGAGTTATATTTTCAAAATTACAAACCGAACATGTCCCCTCAGTGTATAAAAACATTAAGCTGATCTCAATGCTATTAGCATAACCCCCCCCAAATTTTTACATACAAGGTTTTGCACAATATGGTAACTGACAAATTATGTCTCCTTGTTATAGGTTACTATAATGCTCCAGTTTTTCTTAATAACATATATGGACATTTACACATACATACCTATGTTTTTATTTGTCTCTCATCTCTTATACTTAAGATTATGAGGACAGAGAGCTTGCAGTTCTGACTAGCCTGCTTTCTCCAGCTTCTAGTCCAATTGGTTCCGAATGAATAAACGAATTACAAAAACACAGAGGAGAAAATTACCAGGCTATGCATAAAGGAAAAAGTAAAAATAAGATAGCGATGGTTAATTTTGACAGCCTTAACTAAGAGAAAATGAATAAAATAGTTTGACAACTGAACAAAAGTAACTTGGTGATGAGAAATTCATTTATTCATTTACCCTTGAACTCAAAATACATTTCCTGAGAGTAGATAGTGTTTTGGAAACTCAGTTGCCAAAAAACAACTCATTCACTAGAGTAGCATATAAACTTATAAATAAATTATTGAATTGAAGTGAGAGATGTTTTAATGGAGAAATTCAGAAGAAACATTGAAAGCATAAATGAGAATAAGGGAATCCTACATAGGATTTGAGAAATGTTTAAGAATTTGGCCATATAAATTTTTCTAGTTAATACTGTATAAAAAAATCCTGAATGTTTGGTATAGAAAATAAATATTTATAAGTACAGAAATGATTCAATAAAGTATGCTCTGGTCATAGTAAGAAATACTCTGGAACCATTATACACAGCAAGGTAGATGGGTAGTACTGACCTGGAAATATATCAATGGCATTTTGCTCAACAAAAAAGAGAAAGTTGCAAAATAAAATATATGAGCATATGTGTGCAGAAATCGTGTGAATGCAATTTAAATGGTCTAAAAGGTAAACATTACATGCACCAAAGTGCTAACAATGGTTAAATCTGAGGAGAAGATTTACATGGCAAATGAGATGTCTAAAGGGAACTTTCTAATTATTGCATGCTATATATTATTTTCTTGTTTGTGTTTCAGTATATGCATTGTTTTTGCTTTTGTATTTGCAAAATAATTGTTCTAAAAATAAGTTAAAGGTGCTCACCTATTGGGTTGGATATAAAGGGAAGAGTTCATCATTTGTAGATTTGACTTTTGCCCACATTTGTTCTGTACTGTCCTATGGCTGTCTAGTTATCTATTTATGTGCCCAGTGGGATAGAAAACAAAAACAAAAACAAAAACAAAAACTGCTTGCAGTTTCAGAACGACCATGATATTGAATACCATGTTGTTTGAACTTTATAGGAATGAGACCATTAAAGAATTTTTTTTCAATAAAGTAATAGTTACTTGAACCATAATACAGTAGCCTATAGGTCATTAAAATGCAATGTAAACATTTTTTTGTAATACATTTTTATCCCCGAAGTTGAAATATATAATTAAATGTTAAAACTGAAGACTAAATGTTACGAAATTAATTAATATAAAGTTTGGTCTATATTTAGAGAGTAAAAGATTTTTACCACAGGACAAATACAGACTCGGGGAGGAAGTGGCACTGTCAGTCCGCGGCACTCGTGGGCTCTTCAACATGGAGCTACGGGAGGCCTTGAGAAGCAGCAGCAGGAACGAGGCTCGCCCGCCAACCACATCACCGGAAACAAAGCCCGAAAGAAGCTCCCCCGATCATGGCTGACTCGAGGTGGCCGTGCACCCTGATGGGCATTTATCCCCATGAACCCAAACACAAGAAGAAGGTTAATAAAGGTGCTACTGCAGCGCAAACTTGTTACCTCATAGAAGGTATCAGGTTTCTCCTCCAAGAATTCATCGTCAACAAGGTCCGGGAATGCAAGGTGTCTGTCCGGAAGCCCCGGAAGGCCTGTGAGAAGAGCCAGCGGAACACCGTGGAACATCTAAAGGACAATAAGGCCGACTGCAAACATGACCACATCATCAAGGAACGGTACCCCACATTCATCGACGCCCGTGGGGACCTGGGCGGCACCGCCTTCTCCATGTGCTTCCTCTTTTCCACCTTCCCCCGGACTGACAAGTGCCATGTGCAGACCGTTCCGCTGTGCTGCGGGCTCACAGCGGAGTTCATGCATTACATCATCGCTGCCTGTTCCCCGAGCAAGGTCTTCCTGTCCATCAAAGGCATTTACTACCAGGCTGAGGTGCTGGCGCAGCCCATCGTGTTGATCAACCCCTGTGCTTTCTCCCACGACCACCGGACAGACGTGGACTACAGGGTCATGGCCGCCTTCACCTAGTCCTACAGCACCCTACTGGGCTTCATCGATGAACTTCAGCCTCTACCAGTCGCTCAACGTTCACTATTCCCTCAAGCTGAGGGTCAGGCCCAAGCAGAAGTGAAAGCCAGTGAGGGCATCTACGCGCTGGACTCAGAGAGCCCAGTGGAGAAACTGGAGGCCCTCAGTGCCAGCCTGGCCCGCGCGGTGGTGCCTGCCACAGAGGAAGAGGCCGAGGTGGATGAGTTTCCCGCCAATGGGGAGTTGGCGGTGCAGGAGGAGGATCACAGGAAGGAGCTGGAGGCGCAGGAGAAGCACAAGAAGCTTTTTGAGGGCTTGAAGTTCTTCGTTAACTGACAGGTGTCCCCTGAAGCCCTAGCCTTCGTCATCAGGAGTTTGGGGGGGGACATATCCTGGGAAAAGCCTTAGTGCATGGGTCCCACCTATGCAGCACCCACCAGATTGTCGACTGGCCTGGGCAGCAGACCTCAGTTACTGGCAGACACTACGTGGAGCCCTAGTGGGTGTTTGACTCCATGAACGCTAGACTGCACTTCCCTGGAGCAGAGTACTTCCCTGCAATGCAGCTACCCCTACATTCTTCACCCTTTGTGACTGAGGAGGAAGGAGATTACATCCCATCTGAGAAGCTGAAGCTTCTGGCTCTGCAGCGGGGAGAGGACTCAGGAAACTTGAATGAGTCAGAAGAGGAGGAGGAGGAGGAAGACAACCAAGGTGATGGTGATGAAGGGGGAGAAAATGAAGAGGAGAGTGGTTCGGAAACGGAGGAAAAGGCCTGGCTGGCAGCACCGGAGGAGCAGAGAACGGAGGGGAAGAAGCCCAGGGTGATAGCAGGACACGAGACGCTGGAGAAGCAGCAGCAGCTGGCCCAGGAGGAGGAGAGCGAGGCCAAGCGCCTGGCCATTATGATGATGAAGAACCCAGAGAAGTACCTGTACCAGAAGATCTTGTTTGACAAAAGGCGAAAAAGCCAAGAGGCCAAAAAGCTACCAGAGTAGCAGAAAGCCCATGATGAGGCAGTGAGATCTGAGAAGAAGGCCGAAAAGTCAAGGCCAATTTGAGTGCCAGTGGCCCCTCAGAGGGCCAAGGCCAGCTCCCCAGCAGCTGGATGTGGCAGAGGCAGGCCAGAGCACCGAAGTGTGGTGACAGATCAGAGTCACTTCTTTTCTCCTCTTCCTTCCTCCAGCCAGTCCTGGCCCCTCATGCTCCTTGGCTAGCCTGGTGGGGAGCTCTGGCTTCCTTTGGATGGAGCTCCCTTGCTGGGTCTGGGTAGAGAAGAGGCCTCTGTGCCCAGCCTGGTTCTGTGCTCCCAGAAGGCCTGACCAGGCCCTCACATGCTGTCCCCCTTCATCCTGGCTTTCCACGGCTCTCTCCCACACAGTGTGTCCCATGATTCTCAGGCTGTGATGGGTTAAGGGTGTGGGTAGCAACTGTTATTAAACGACTGGACTTTTGCAACCAATTGTGAAGAAAAGAAATAGATTCACTAAAAGTAAGTCATTTAATTTATTCACCCAATTAATTTAATTAATTCATTTTCCTGTTATTGAAGTATAACAAACCTGTAGCATGTTGTACATTTTTAAAGAATAGAGTACAATAAAAGTTTAAAAAATCTAAGGACTTATATAACCAAGATGGAGGTTAAGGTAAAAAAAATCTATATTAGATGAATAGGAAAAAATATTATGTGTGTGTGTATGTGAGTCCATTGGGTGCAATAGTAAGATAACTAAATTTTACCTTAGCCCCCAAATAGTTGATTTTCTATCTGTCAAACTGAAGTGAACTCAAAAAAGTTATTAAATATATTATTTATGTTAGAAGAAATTGTCTGGACATACAAATTTGCATGGCGAATGGAGTAGCCATGTGAAATTTTTGGACTAAAATGTATGTATATACATTTGTTTAACAAATTTAAATTTTAAATTAAAATACAAGCAATGCATATTTGTAGTTTGTAATAAAAATACAAAAATATTAGGTATGGTGATAAAGTATATTTAAAAGATTGAAAAATAGGAAATATTTAGTAAAAAACTAGCTTGTCTTGGCACATATACCCACCAAAAGAATCATTTTTGAAATGCATAAACTACTAAGGTAATCCCAAAAGTGCATTTAGAATCTAAAGAATAAATTAGATAAAAATAAATACATTTAAAAAAATAAGATTGTCTGAATTGACAGTGTGGTAAAGACCAAATGACTCTAAAAAATAAGACATTATGAATATTACAAGGATATAAGTTTGACATAATTATTAATTTTATGGCGATATCAAAACTATGCAAAAGCTATGCAAGTTATAAAAGTAAAACAAATATTTTCATAGGTACAAATAAAATAATCAAACCTGAACTAACCTAAATATTCTCAAAGCAAATATTTTAATTATTTGTTCAGAACTATACAATTAGTTCTGTTGCTAATAATTTACTTAATTATGTAATTTATCATTGGAAAATGGTGAGTCATGCTGTCCATGTGATGTTTTGGCCAGTGATTGACTGCATAGGTGACAATGGTCCTATAAGATTATAATGGAGCTGAAAAATTCCTCTTGCCTAGTGACGATATAATTGTCAGATTGCTGTAGCAGAAACTCATGTGCTTGTGGTGATACTGGTGTAAACAAACCTACTGCCTTGCCAGTCATATAAAAGTATAACACATAAAATAAGGCACAGTACATAATACTTGATAATGAAAATAAATGACTATGTTACTGGCTTATGGACTTACTATACTATGATTTTTATTGTTATTTTAGAGTATACTCCTATTTATTTTAAAAAATTAACTATAGAATAGCCTCAGACAAGTTTTTCAAGAGGTCTTTCAGAAGAAGGCATTGTTATCATAGAAAATGATAGCTCCATGTATGTTGTTGCCCCTGAAGAACTTCCACTGAGACAAGATGAGGAGAGGGAAGACAGTGACATCGATAACCCTGGCCCTATGTGAGCCTAGACTAATGTGTATGTGTGTTAATTTTTAACAGGAAAGTTTAAGAAGTAAACAAAAAAAATCAAAAAATAGGAAAATGTTTATAAAGTAAGGAAATACAGGAAAAATAATTGTATAGCTGTACAACATATTTGTGTTTTAAGCTAAGCGTTATTGTAAAAAAGGCAAAAGAAAAAAATTAAATACTTTATAAAGAAGTTACAGAAGCTAAGTTTAATTTATTATTAAACAAAGAAAATGTTTTTTGAATAAATTTAGTGTAGCCTCTGGACAGTGTTTATAAATTCTACAGTAGTGTAAAGTAATGTCCTAGGTCTTCACATGCACTCACCACTCACTCGCTGACTCCCGCAGACAACTTCTAGTACTACAGTTCCCATCCATTATAAGTGTCCTATACATGTGTACCATTTTTTATCTTTTATATTGTATTTTTACTGTACCTCTTCTATGCTTAGATATATTTAGATTCACAAATACCATGCCATACAGGTTTGTAGCTGGGAGCAACAGGCCATACCACACAGCCTAGTTGTGTAGTAGGCTATATCATCTAGGTTTGTATAAGTGCACTCCACGATGTTTATATAAGCAAGGAAGTCATCCAAGGATTCATTCCTCTGAAATTATCTCTGTGATTAAGTTACCCAGGAGTGTACTTGTATGTGAGTGCATGTGTATATGTGTATATATATACACACATATATATGCATATGTATATATATAATTACCATACACTGATAATATAATTTCAAATTTCTAATAAGAAATCTATGAACTCTAATACTACTTGCTTTCACCTTATCCTTTCATTTGTTTTTACCTTCAAGCTAATAGCTGAATTTATTCTCTTTACTTTTTTTTTCTTTGAAGATTAAAGGCATGCCTAGCTTTGTACTGCAGTTGCCTGGACAGTTGACAGCCTATTTAACTGAAGTCATACAAGCTGTACATTTTAACGCCTGGATTCCAAAGTGCAATCAAAATGACTTTTTTATATGTAAGAGCAGTGCACTTCTGAAATATTTGTAGATGGATACATAACAGTTTCATAAAACTCTCTTGGCCTTTTGCCTTTTAAAAAGACATTGAAGTCAACTAAGCTGATTAAAGTATTTTTAAGTTGGGAATTCTGGAGAGATTTTAGTGCATATAAAACATGTAATTCTGGTTTATTATTAACTCTAAATTAACTTTAAGAGTATGTATACAGTAACTGAATAATCCTGTATTGACTATAGGATTGCCTTGTAATGGTTGAAAGCAATCACATCAAAGAGGTAACAAATTTTAAAAATAAGTAAATAAAAACCTGGAGATTATCTAGTCTAATCACATTATGTTATCATGACTGTTCTCCTCATTCCTAACTCATGACATTTAATTATCTTTTTATTATACATTAGAGAAAATAATGTCATTTTATATGCATAATTTAAGTATGCTTTATACCATATTTTACCTATTAGGGAAGGTATTTTTTTATTCCATATCCCAAATTCTTCACTTCACAGAAACTTACAGGTCAAGCCCCTTAACATGTAAAAAAAAAAAAAATGCCCTAATGTTGTAGGACAAGAGGTTTGCTTCCTGGTATATCTGTCCTACTCCCTTTAGCAATGCTTTAGCTGGAAATCAAATCAGCAATAGAAAAAAGTCAAATATGCATAATTCTGATGTGTTCCTAAAGTAAGGATAGATTTTTTTTTTTAGCATGGAGTTAGCTTTTATTCTCTAATTATCTTCACATATAGCAATTATAAACCAGTGAAGAACTAACAAATTAAACCTTTCCCAGAAATATTCTGAAATTTATGTTTTTCCCAGTCCAGGATTCTCCCTAAAGTAAGGACAGATTTTTAAATGGAAACTTTTTTTTTAACACCTCTTTAACAAGAAATCCCTATTTTAAAGATGGCCAAAGTGTACATCCTAAACAAGAGCTCACCTAGATCACTGTGTATAACAGTGATGGATGCTTGTTGTTATATGGTCAGATTGCTTATTCAGATCTAAGCAAAACAGCAGTATATTCTACCTCTCCTCCACTTAGACTCTCTAAAGTAAGAATAAATTGCATTGCCCTTTATGTGCATATTTTTCACTTAGAAGCAGCCTGCATCAATTCAAAAGTGTTAAGTTTTCATGTTTTGGCAATACATAGATAAAAATTTAAATAAATGGATAAAAGAAGCTGTTTGTTTTTTACTTAAATGGAGAAGTGCTAAGGAAACAAGTAAATTTGACATGAATAGCAACACTTGTAAACACATATTTAACAAGACTAAATTGTAATAGCATACTTTCCAAAGCAAGGGAACACATAAATTATTTTTTAGTGCTCAAAGTAAATTGAGGACTTAAGAAAATGAGCTAAATATTATGCAGAGAATGATCAAAGCAGAACATATTTCTATTTTCATTTTTATTTATTTAATTAATCAAAGAGCAATGATATGAAACTATTGAACACTAACTGGAATTTAGTGTATGTTAATTGTCACATGTTATTCCTGGCTAAGAAATTTCATTCAGAGAGAAAATATGTTTTTCATTTTGAAAAGGCGGTCACATTTTTTGACTCCATCAATGTATTGACATTGATATGTAGTTTCACATCAATTCACTGTATTAAGCTCCATTTATAAATATTTTCTGAGTTGTGACTTTGTGCAAGTCATAATGTTCAGAAAATTAACTACTAAAATAGGTCTCATTTACTTGCTTCTGTTACAAAATTAGGTAGCAATTGCAATTAATGTTAAGCATACTTGGCAGTCCACTTTTGCGTGCAAATTGCAACAGATCTTATTCTCCCTGCAGCTTCCTTAGATTATAAAATAAACTAGATTTTTTCCAAATGAATATAAAATTTTGCCATGATCACATTATATCTATTAAAAGTAAAACTAGGTTTTAAAAATTGTATTGAATATCCCAAGATATTATTTTTTCCAGATTACACATGGGAGGATTTCAAACAGTTTCTTACCTTTTCAATGATTAACTAATGTTACTAATTGATCATAATCATTTCTAGATGTCTAACCAAGTGCCCCAGTTCAACAACTCATTATTTTACTTGTTCATTTTGATATTATTTGGTACAACTACATAACGCTGCTGAATGGAATATACTTATTAGCATGCAACTTTATGACTGTAATTTTGTTTCTGTTTTCTGTACTATTATTAGATTTAGTGCTCACTTGGTCCTAATTCAGCACCATTCTTTTTGAACTTTGCCACTTCAGGTGCTCCAAAATCCTAGGAATTAGTCAAAGTACCAAACTCAGTGGCCAAACCTTCTTTTAATACTCTAGAAATTCACTTGCCAACCAGTTTTCTTCACATGAAAATACAAAAACTACCAATCAAACGAAAATTTGTAACAGGTAATAATAAACCTTGTATTAATATTTTGTGTATTTGCATACACATTTCATAATGTCATGATTTCATGATGCAAATACAGTTTATTAATTCATTTGAGCTTTTGTCTACCTATTGTTTTATGTCAAAGCTGTTCCTCACCCTCCCACCCCCAGAAACATGCACCTTTCTTTAATTAGCAACATCCTTCTTACAGAGAGTGTGCCTTTTCTCACTACAATCTGTGAGTTTTGTGAATTCTGCGACTTTCATACTCCACTCTATCCATTCTCTACCCTCGCCTATAGTGGACAGGTTCATTCATCATTAGGACATCACCCAAAGTGCATCTTCTCACTGAGTAAAGAAAATGACAGGCCTCTCTTTCTACTGGAATTTAAGGTATACAATGTGTGCCCTCTCTTCAGCCCTATTCTTGACAAATGAAGGAAGACACAGAAGCAGTGAGAAGGGAGAGACTTGACTAAGCAAACAGAGAAGTAGATGTGGAACTGAAAGTCTTGGTACAGTATGAGCCATAAAGACCAGTTGTTGCTGAAACCAGGTATATTCCTGCCTTTTCAATGAATGTGCAACCTTTCCTTGCAGTTCATAAGCGATTATGTCAAGGGCCATTCAATTGCATTTCTATTATTTTTAATACACCTGCTATAATTTCTTCCACTCAAGTATTCTTCTACCAGATTAACTTTTCTAAAATATCTCCTTCACAGTGATAACAATTTTCTGAAATTAGGCAGTTGTGATGGTCACACAACTCTATGATTACATTAAAAATCACTAAATTGTACATTTTAAAAGTGAATTTTATGGTATGTGAATTTTATTTCAATAACATATATTGAAAAATATGTTATTAAGTAATATATAAACATATATTGTATATTGAATCTTTTTTCTATATATACATATATCCACTTTATTATTTTGTTTCTTTAAACAAAATATCAGGTTTTCTACTTGTCTTTTAGATAAAATTCAAATTTTTCATTCTGTCATTTAATGCCCCTCCCCTTAAAACCAATGTAATCCCCAAATGTAAATTTTTCTACTGTCCAATATGGTCTCTTCATTTTTCTACAAGCATCACATGCTATTTCCCAACATCTTCCCGATTGAGCCATACTAGTTTTTATGATAATCTCTTAATTATCAAAGCAGCAGTCACTTTTATTTTTATTTTTATTTATTAAATGACTCAAGTAGCAATGATCTGAAACTATTGTATGTCAAGTAGAATTTAGTGTATATTGCCACCTTTTTTTATTTTTGGCTCTGAAATTTCATTCAGAGAGTTTTTTTTTGGTTGAATAATTTTAAAAGGCAGTCAGTGTTTTGACTTCATCATTACATTGATATTCATATGTAATTTTGTCCATTCATTCTATTAAGCTGAAATTATAAATATTTACCAAATATTTAAAGGTTATAGAAGCCTACAGTTATTTTGCTTTAATTTCATCTCAACCATAGATTTCTCTGTGCCAATTTATTTTGATAAAGTATTATTTATCAAATATTGTTTAAAAGTTAAGAGAAATAAGTATAAATAATTAATTTTTTCTTTTAAAAATTATTATTTAGTTGTTTGTGGATAGTAAGTAGTCTAGCTCCAGACCAAAAACTGTGTGTGTGTGTGTATGTGTGTGTGCATGTGTGTGTGTATGTGTGTATGTGTGTGTGCATGTGTTTTCAAGCCCCTCTACAGGCAGTTGCAAAAGCTTTACCTGGCAGGCCTTCTCTAGGGAAAGCTGCTACCTGCCCACCAGACTTGGTACACAGCCATTTAGTGCAGTCTCTGAAGAAAGTTGCAGTCAAGGACACAGGCACTCCTGTACTCCTATGCCATACTTTTATGTATATCTGTATTCCTAGCCCAGCTGTCTCTCCAGCTGCCTGCATTCAGAGGCTTCTTTACAGAAGGCTTAGACCAAGGTCTTGCTCAGGTTCCTTCCCTGAGACCCCCTTACTGGAGGAGTAGGGAGGTGGGGACATTTTTCTCCACTCAGTCTCAGTATGTTTCTCCTTGTAGCTCACCTCCCCTTCCCCTGCCCCCTCAAGGCCTATCAAATGGCAGAAGGAGAATGTTTTTCTGGACTCCTTTATTAGTGAGACATTCTCTAGGTCTGTGCAGATCCTTCTGATCCTCACCTGCAGTCCATGTAGAGAAATGGAATGGTGATGGAGGAGATTTTTCTGTGTAGCCTCTTGCTCATAGTATGGCAGTGATTAAAGTCTTCACTGTCCCTTCCATGCTGGCTTGGTGCTTTAATCAGCTACTCTAACACTTGGCAGCTCAACTCTCTCTGGCTCACCTCGGCTCTTGACACAGAGTATCGTTTTGTAATAGTTAATTTTATTTCCCAGCATATGCACAGTAATAATTGGTACTTACTTGGTATGGTTTGACTGTTCCTCACCCACATCTCATCTGAAATTGTAATCTGAATTGTAATCCCCTCAAGTCCAGACAGGGGCCTGATGCATGTGATTGGATCATGAAAGCGGTATCCCCCATGTTGTTAGTGAGTGAGTTCTCACGAGATCTGGTTGTTTGATAAGTGTCTGGTGCTTCCCCCTTCTCTATCTCCCGATGCCATGTAAGATGTGCCTTGCTTCCCCTTTGCATTCCACCATGATTGGAAGTTTCCTAAGGCCTCTCAAGCCATGCAGAACTGTGAGTCAATTAAACCTTTTTTGTTTATAAATTACCCATTCTCAGGTAGTATCTTTATAGAAGTGTGTGAATTAACTAATACATTACCAGATTCAAAATAAATAATTTCTGAAAACATGGAGAGGTATTTGCTCTTGTTTAATACTTTTTAATTTGTCTGTGCTAAGCTTTCCCTAACTGTGTATTAGCTGGATTTGTACTATATTATTGGGATGAACAATATTAAAAATTTTCTTTTCTACCATAATATAGGTCTATTTTCAGCTATAGTATTTTAATTTAATATGACTTTTTAACCTACTTTTTAAAAGAGCACTCGTATCATTCTTTTTTAAAAAAAATTTTGTTATACTTTAAGTTCTAGGGTACATGTGCACAACGTGCAGTTTTGTTACATAGGTATACATGTACCATGTTGGTTTGCTGCATCCATCAACTCGTCTTTTACATTAGGTATTTCTCCTAATGCTATCACTCCCTTAGCCCCCTACCCCCTGACAGGCCCCAGTATGTGATGTTCCCCACCCTGCAACCATGTGTTCTCATTGTTCAACTCCCAGCTATGAGTGAGAACATGTGGTGTTTGGTTTTCTGTTCTTGTGATGGTTTGCTTAAAATGATGGTTTCCAGCTGCGTCCATGTCCCTGCAAAGGACATGAACTCATCCTTTTTTATGGCTGCATAGTATTCCGTGGTATATATGTGCCGCATTTTCTTAATCCAGTCTATCATTGATGGCCATTTGAGTTGGTTCCAAGTCTTTGCTATTGTGAATAGTGCCACAGTAAGCATACATGTGCATGTGTCTTTATAGTAGCATGATTTATAATCCTTTGGGTATATACCCAGGAATGCGATCACTGGGTCAAATGGTATTTCTAGTTCCAGATCCTTGAGGAATCACCACACTGTCTTCCACAATGGCTGAACTAATTTACACTCCCATCAACAGTGTAAAAGCATTCCTATTTCTCCACATCCTCTCCAGCATCTGTTGTTCCCTGACTTTTTAATCACCACCATTCTAACTGGCATGAGATGGTATCTCATTGTGGTTTTTGATTTGCACTTCATTCTTATAGCTGAGATTTGCTTAAGTAATATAAATTAAATTATATTCACTTATCCATGGTGATGATTTTGCTAGTCATGTTAGGTTATTTTGGTTTGTGTTATTCATACACAATGTTTTAGTACAGTTCAATTCTTTTTTTTTTTTTTTTTTTGAGACGGAGTCTCTCTCTGGAGTGCAGTGGCATGATCTTGGCTCACTGCAACCTCTGACTCCCTGGTTCAAGTGATTCTCCTGCCTCAGCCTCCCTAGTAGCTAGGATTACAGGCATACACCACCATGTCCAGCTAATTTTTGTATTTTTAGTAGAGCCGGGGTTTCACAATGTTGGCCAGGATGGTCTTGATCTCCTGACCTCATGATCCACCTTCCTCGGTCTCCCAAAGTGCTGGGATTACAGGCTTGAGCCACTGCGCCCGGCCTAGTATAGTTCAATTCTTAATTCTTGCAGAAGTGCGTTGAACTAAGGTGATGTAGATATCTGTCTTCATGTGTGATCTAAATACAATGGAAAGAAAAAAAATTTATGTAAGAACACTGGTGTTAGAGTTTCCTAAAATATTTAAAAATATATATCAGATTCTGGCTTTCATTCAGAATAGAGAATATGCTAAATTTGGTATTTCTGGATGGCTTACCAAGTAAATAAAGTTTAGTAAAGGAAAAAAATAAAGGAAGTTCCTTTAGTTAACACTTCCAGTTGAAAACCGAATTATGCAACAATTTGTGCTATGCTTTGATAATTTGCCCAAAGTCAACAAGAAACAGAATGTGAATAACAGCGAGAAAATCTTTCAGAGAACCTTTCAGCTATGTTGTCTTTGGCTCAACACGGCAACTGCTAAATATAATCTTTGTGTCAAGTAATCTATATCCTGTCATCTACTTATTCAGTAATTCTAATCATCCAATATTTTTCAGAAATATACACATCAGTTTACATGCAGACACACATACACATACCCAAGCATGATTGTGTCAAGCAGTCTATATCCTGTCATCTACTTACTCAGTAATTCTACTAATCATCCAACATTTATCAGAAACATACACACAGTTTACATGCAGACAGACATACACATACCCAAGCGTGATCTTTAAAGCTCCATAGTGTTTTACATCTGCTCTCAAACTCTTTGAAGCCTTTGCACTCTTCCTATTAAAGTGTTTAGGACATCATTTCAATGAAGAGTCTGTTTCCAGCCCTCCGGCTGACGCTTTAATGTGTACCTGACTTTGTGTGTGACTCAGCTGCCAGCTGTTTTCAGGAAGTTTCTTTTTAAATATTCGTTTGGAAGTGGTTATGACAAGTTATCTTTGCTGTAGTTTATTTGATGTGAGCAATTTTTGCTCATTTATATGAGGAACAATAGCAAAAATACTTATTAGAACACATGAATCTTTGCAACATCCTTCTAATTTCACTCTGCTTTTCATATTATTGAAAGAAGCCCAATTTTCTTTGACTGTTTCTAATAAAGAATGGTTTGTTTTTACTGTACATAAGTACCATAAATCTGAACCATCAAAGGTCACATATAAAAATATGGCCAAAATCTTTATAACTGAGTAATTGCTCACTCAGAAAAACCCCTTCATCAAACCAACTGTTTGAAGGTTACTTCAAAAGATATTTTTTTCCTTAAGGGTTTTCAGTGTTAGTCATTTAACATTAAAACATTGATTTTTAAAAATTAGAACTAAAGGTCACATTTATAAAACAACTATCTTAAATTAAAAAGAAAATCCAATGCATACAAAATCTTCATATCAGATGTAAGTACAAACAGAACATCTGTTCAAGGCTCATATGTCAAATTACATCTTCTATTAGCTTAGTGTTTGAAATGTATACTTTCATACATTATGCTTTAATCAGGAGACAGCTACATTAAAAAAAATAAGTCGGCCAGGCACGGTCGCTCATGCCTGTAATCCCAGCACTTTGGGAGGCTGAGGGGATGGATCGCCTGAGGTCAGGCATTCAAGACCAGCCTGTCCATCATAGTGAAACCCCGCCTCTACTAAAAATGCAAAAAATTAGCTGGGCGTGGTGGTGGGCACTTGTAATCCCAGCTACTTGGGAGGCTGAGGCAGGAGAATCACTTGAACCCGGAAGGCAGAGGTTGCAGTGACTAGAGATCGTGCCATTGCACTCCAGCCTGGACAAGAACAAAACTCTGTCTCAAAAATATATATATAGTAATAATTAAATAAAAAATAAGTCAAGGGTAGAAAGATATGAATAATTAATTTGTTATCTATATATAAGTTTGAGATAGTGCTGAGCATGTATTAAATAGGATCTTTTGCATCACAGGAAAGAATATGCTTTTCGACTTCTTATCCCAACTCTTCCCCTCACACCTGTGTTACTTTAAATAAGTTACTTAATGTATGCATAACTTAGTTTATTCACCTATAGCTTCTTAAAACCAGCTAATACATTTGAAACACTGACAAATAAATTGACTATCTCTGTGCATTTGTGTCGATACAGTATGAAAATAACAACATGAAGTACTTATACATGAAAGTCCCTACTTCATTAACCGTACTTAAAATCAGTATGTGTACATATAGAGATCAAACTAAATATGCGCTTTCATCCAGTACATGGTAGCTGCCATACCATTGAAACCATTTACTAACAGGCTTATGATTAATGCACATAGATGTAATTCTGTGCTTAAAAAAGAAAAATAAATATTAGGAAAACAAGCAAAAACTGACATTATATGACATACTGCATTTGGAAATCTTGACATGGATTTCAATATTTATCAGAACTTCAGGCCTGAAAATTTAGCTTAGTTATTTTTGTTTGTGTGTTGTTTAGTGATATGCACTTCAGGTAATGAGACATAAATCTAATACACAAGATTCATAAGCTATTTTTTGGCAAACATATAATAAGATGATTGTGTCACTGTTGCTTTAAAGCCCAAGATCTCCCTAATATCCAGTGTCATCCTGTCCAGTGCCGTATCAGTCTGTGAAATATAAACTAATGTCTGTTTTAGGGTATCATTTATTAGTACAGGTTAAGAGCAATTCTATTGAATTATAAGTAGCAAAACAAGACTCACCAATTTCTGGATTTTCACCACGTTTTGCTTATGAAATATAACTAATGACCATCCATGCTTGCTGGGCTGGTCATGGATGAGAATGGACAATAGTTGAATCTAAAATTGAAAACTAAGTTTGTAGTTTCCTTGATGGGCAGCCTCAAACAATGTGGCCTCTCTATTAGCTTGCTCAAAAACAAATGGTAGCCCCTGTATCATTTTATTTTTCAAGCATAAAAAGTAAAACCTTTGGGAAGGTATCTTTGCCTTGGTTTAAAATACTGTTTTCAGATTCTGCTACTAAATATATTTTAGTAACATGACTATATTTTTTAAAATAACAATCATTTAGTCCATTTACTATGAGAAGCATTCTATCTATAACAAATTATATTAACATGTACTTAAAAACATACAGCAACTTCCTAACCAAACCTTGGATACAGTCTTCTATAACATAATCTAGAATTTTAGTCCAAAATAGCTCATGATGAGAAAGGAACCAGGGAATTTAGTATAAGAAAAGAAATAGAGACCTGAAGGACAACTAAGTATTATAGTTATGATTTCTTAAATAAATGAACAGCAGCAATCAAAGAAAGGGTACAGATATATGTCGTACTTTCAAATAAAATTGAACAAATCACATGTAACTACTAATGTTTGTATCGATGATCATCAATTTGAAGCATCCACTGCAATGCATACGAAAAATGGAATGACAGTATACATTCTCAAACTATATCTCTACTCAGATACAATAAAATAGACAATATGAACAAACAATGTAACTGAAATCTAAAAATCAACATTTTATGTTTTTTTCAAAGTGAATTATTCCTTCAGTTCTTATTATTAATTGACCAAAACCTAAAACTAACATTTTTTTCTTAAATTTTCCCATAAGAGCAAAGTCTTAGCATCTATTTTGATTTTTTCCAATAACTCTGTTTCTTGCCTAGAAAGAACACATTAAGGAACAGATATTTAAATTAAGAAGACCAAAAGAAAAATAAAGGCAGTTTTAAACATTTAGTATTATTCATAGTAGATTATGAAAATCAGAATTAATACACAGATAATGAGATCTCCAAAACAAACTACCCGCATTTGATTTTAATAGCTTGGTTGAGAAATGGGAAACGGTGGGAATGATTAATTCTGAATTTGGAAAGTCTGTGGGTGATGTCATCCTTTTTAATCTGTGAATCAACAGTTAAATTTGAGATTAGTGGTTCCTCCACTGGCTGATATTTCAAAAAATAATGTTTTCTGGTTACAGATACTCTGATTCATTAGATTTTAGGTGGTTCTGGAGATGCAGAGAATTCTGATAGCTACATTGGGGGATGTTCATTTAGAAACCATAACTGCATTATCTGGGTTGCACATGTAGCAAACATATTTTACACTTTTCTAGATATTAATGAATCCTCTTTAATATGAACAGGCATGAAAGTTTTTGTTTGTGTTTTGTTTTTATTTGTTTAGTCAGTTTTTTCCTGATTCGTTTCTAATGAAGGTTCTTATGAAAAGTGATACAAAATTTGTGTCATCGACAAAGTCTAGAGGATATAATAAATAGTTAACATGAATAATTACTATTCTCAGACTTTGTGATTATAATCACTAGCTCTAAGGTTCTGACAAAGTTTAGAAAAATTAAATGAGAATCTCAAAGATGATTAACATCTTTGAAATATGACAATCAAGCAAGGTGAAAATTATTCAGTATTACGTTTTTTAAAGAAAAATAACTGAAGGGAAATTTAAACAGTCTCCAAACATGGTAGAGATGGAAAGCTAACCCTTTACTCTCTGAGACTTAGTATTCGTCACTTATAAAGTGGTAGAATTGAAATAGGTATTCATTAGAACATAAATGCTTACAGATAGGGAGTTGGTGTTTTTTACGCCTGTAACTCTAGAGCCTAGTATCACCTGTAACATATAGCATGTTCTTGATAAATATTTATTAAATGAATGAAACTATATGTTGTTTAGTTACAAAAAAATGCATGGTTACATCTTTATCCAACGTGAGCTAATGAGAAAAAATATATTTGTCCTATGTTTTGGAAAGTTGTATCTGCTTTGTTCTTGTTTTTGTTTTTTCACTCCAGCTCTGTTGCCAGACTGGAGTGCAGTGGCACAATCTCCGCACACTGCAACCTCCGACTCCCTGGTTCAAACCATTCTCCTGCCTCAGCTTCCTGAGTAGCTGGGATTACAGGCATGCACTACCATGCCCCGCTAATTTTTGTATTTTTAGTAGAGACGGGGTTTCACCATGTTGGCCAGGCTGGTCTCGATCTGCTGACCTCATGATCCATTCACATTGGCCTCCCAAAGTGCTGGGATTACAGGTGTGAGCCACCATGCCTGGCCGTATCTAGTCTTTCTTAAGAAAGAGTGATAAATTGTATCAGTTATGTTATTCACAATATACAAAATTTATAGACAAACTTAATATTATGTGTTTGTTTCCCAAATTATATTTTGCCATCTGTATTAGTCCATTCTCACACTGCTATTAATATAAAGAACTGCCAGAGACTGGGTAATTTATAAAGGAAAGAGGTTCAATTTTCTTTACAGTTCAGCAGGGCTGGGGAGGCCTCAAGAAACTTACAGTCTTGGTGTAAGTGGAAGCAAACACGTCCTTCACCTGATGGCAGGAAGGAGAAGTGCTGACCAAAGAGGGAAAAGCCCCTTATAAAACCATCAGTTCTCATGAGAACTCAGTCACTGTTATGAGAACAGAACATGGGGTAACCGCCCCCATGATTCAATTACCTATCACTGGGTCCCTCCCATGACACGTGGGGATTATGGGAACTAAATTTCAAGATGAGAGTTGAGTGGGGACATAGCCAAACATTATCACCGTCCTTTTATTCAAAGTTAAAAGATAAATGTTTAAAGGATATAAATATACATATATCCACTTTCCAGATTTATTGTGCTACTCAAAAATTTTAATGTCATACTTGACATTTCAAAATACATTCAGAAAAATATTTGAGTGTTTAAGCCAACACATTTATCTCAAATATTAAATTTTATTAACTAAGCAAAATTTATATAATTAATTTAACATGTTCTAGTTAAGTGGGAGGAATTTAATATGACTTGTAAACCTATGTAGAAGATGATAAAGAATACCAAAATCCCACACTCCCCAAATTATTTATTCCTATTCTTGGCCACAGGAATTCTTGAATTCTTTCCAATGGTGTTATTGCTTGCATTCTTTTGGAAAAACTTTGTGTTGTGGCTAGGTTAATTACTATAACACTCTTAAACAGTAATTAATGTTGGTTTGTTTTCAGTTTATTAGTGCTCATTCTCATCTGATAGGCTAAAAAGAAGGGGGAAAAGTTGAGAAACAGGGATGGGTCTGGACCAAATTATATAGAAAGAGTGGATAGTTATCACTGCTAAAGAATCATTAAAGAAATTGCTCACTCCTGGCCGGGTGCTGTGGCTCATGCCTGTAATCTCAGCACTTTGGGAGGCCGAGGCAGGTGGATCACAAGGTCAGGAGATCGAGACCATCCTGGCTAACACGGCCGTCTCTACTAAAAATACAAAAAATTAACTGGGCATCGTGGTGGGTGCCTGTAGACCCAGCTACTCGGGAGGCTGAGGCAGGAGAAAGGGATGAACCCAGGAGGCAGAGCTTGCAGCAGTGAGCCGAGATCCCGCCACTGCACTCCAACCTGGGCAACAGAGCAAGACTCTGTCTGAAAAAAAAAAAACAAAAAGAAATTGCTCACTCCTTTCCCCTGTTACCAAAGGCACGCAAGAATTTTATTTATGTGTAAAGTTGATGTGTTAGTAAATGTTTTACCACTTGGCTCTCTGAAAGAAAAGCCCTCATCTGTAGTGTTTGCTGATTTCCATGGAGAAAATATCCCCAGGATTTTTCCATATTAACTATTGTCAAGCAAGCTCACTTACATTATGGACTGTTTTTCTACAGATTTATCATTTAACATCTCTTTCTCATACTACAATATAAATGATAAACCCAAGGGAAGCACAATATAGATAATAAAAGAGGAAATAAAATCTCACTGTTAGAAAGGTAGGGTTCCAAGTAAATGATCATACAGGTACATTATTATTTTATGGTAATGTAGCCTTGAAGGCATCTCTAAAAGGAATAAATTCCAGAAAAATATCCTGCAAAACCAGAAGTGCCTGAAGGAGTTAGTAATTAAAATGTGCCAGAAAGACTACACTACAAAATTTCCTACATATTCACTCTAATAAATGTTTTCATTCAAGGAAAAATGTTAGAAAGAAAAAAATCAAATAATAGTTGACTTGAAAACTTGTAGACCAATTTTTAGCTGGGAGCAAATATGTAGTACAGATATATAAATCTCTCCAAAAGGATGTTCGATGATGGAAGTCCTTGGGGGTAAAGTATACCTATGGCAATTCGTTACTCCATTTAAAGCATTGCATTGTACTTTATTTACAACAAATAGTGTATAAAATGCTCAGACATTCTGTGAAAAAAGTAAGGAGAAACAAGAAATATAGGCTGTTTTTTTTTTTCCGTGAGTTGTATATAATTTTACCCAAAAATGTACTGGTTTTCCTTTATCATAGTCTTCCAATGAAATTATCAAGAGTATACTGGAGAGAAAAGATAGAGACTTTGTTGAATTCCAGTCTAAATTATTTGCATTGTCACTTTAAGTTGCCTAACATATCTAGCTTTCAGTTTCCTTAACTGTAGAATGTGAACAGTAATAGTAATAGTTACTATGTAGTGTACTCTTTCTGTTTCTTAAGTTATGCTAATCATTTCAGAAACTTTTCTCATTAAACTTTCAAACAACATGAAGATCCAGGTATTATATACCTATTTGTAACAGATGAAAAATCTGGGACACAGAGCATCTTGAATTCCTTCTTGAGAGTCACAGAGCAAATACATGGTCTAGAAGAGATTGTACTTGGATATTTGTTTCCTAAATTCAGACTTCCAATCTCCTCTCTAACTTCATAATATTTGCAAAAGAATTAAATGGATATGAAAAGCTAGCAATGTGCTGAGTATCTAGTAGGAGATCAGTAATTATTAAATGCATCCAATTTTTCCTCACATATCTAAAGGTACTATGAAGAAAGGATGTATAGCTTTTTTAGTCAAAAATAATTAGCACAAATATTCTGCTGGGTGTTTTGTATCCTACTGATGAGTTTCCTTATTGGTGGGAGTGGAGAAGAATAAAGAGAATTAGGAGAGAGAGAGAGAAGAAATCTCCAAATTGAACTTAAATAAATAGCAGGAGCTGTCCTTCAGAACCAAGCCTGCTATTAAACTAAAATGGTGCACACTGGATGCACATCGATCTTTACTGTCACCTTCTACAAACTATGATTGAGTAATAGATAAGTATTTGCATACAGCACTATATTCCATCATTGGCATGTCAGCTCTCAGTGCTGACTAAGTGAATTGTGTTGCTCTCTGATTAACTTGAAATAAAGAGGACGATCATTTCCATCAACATTTATCAGAACTTTGTGGTACAGGCTAAACAGTTTGTGCCACAACTATTCTTGAAGTTAAGTTCAGAAATTCCAATTTATCAGCAGAATTAGTTTCCCAGATTTTCAGAGCTGTATTCTTGAGTATATTTTCTGATAATTTCTGTAGAATATTTTCAGGTACATTCGTTGAAAATTTATCTTGATACATAAAATTACCTTGGTCAAATGTGTAATACAATTATGACTTTGTTTTCATCATCATTTAATAATAACAAAATTCTCAAAATAGTTATAGAAGCATTTTTTTTATTTGAGATGGAGTTTTGCTCTTGTCTCCCAGGCTGGAGTACAAAGACACAATTTTGGCTCACCGCAACCAACGCCTCCCAGATCAAGTGGTTCTCCTGCCTCAGTCTACCCAGTAGCTGGTATTACAGGCATGCGCCACCACGCCAGGCTAATTTGTGTGTGTGTGTGTGTGTGTGTGTGTGTGTTTTTAGTAGAGACATGGTTTCTCCATGTTGGTCAGGCTGGTCTCGAAATCCCGACCTCAGGTGATCCGCCCTCCTAGGCCTCCCAAAGTGCTGGGATTATAGGCGTGAGCCACCGTGCCTGGCCCCTATCAAAGCATTTTTAATAATGTGTTGTTTGTGGGGAGTGGAAGAGAAACAAGTAAATGCCACCAACACCGATCTGCATATTTGTTAACAATCAACTAACAAATGATAAAATACAAATATTATTACAATGACAGAATAACTATTTCTTCTAGATTTTACTGAACTTCAAATTATACATGGTTTGAGTGCCTGTTTTAAAAGCAACAGGAAGAATTACACTTGGAGATATTTCAGAGATACATTTCAGAAATGAAATCTGAGGGTACAGATTCTAACTCAATCGAAGGTCTATGCATCAGACAAAACAATCTGCCCAGCTAGATCAAAATGATTACAGTCGCTCCAAAATCCAAAGTGGTAGCATATTCCATTATCTCACTAAAGTCTTGTGTGATCTCCTTTAACCTTTTCTTCTAATATAACTCACTTAACTCTTTTAGTACTTTTCTTTCCCTCAAATCATATGGAATATTTCTTTTCTTTCTTCTTGGAATGTATAGTATCTGACATTCTTATCATTTATTTAGAACCGTAAAAATACTAAAAAGGGGTATAGAGATCCTCTAATTATTAGACACTTATTTAATTTTTTACAACATGTCTGATATTAGTCAATGAATGAAGAGGCTTGGTTTATGGTGACAAATGAGAGCTGATTATTATGATCAATGACAGCAATAAAATGGAACAATGGAAACCATGGAAAAAAATAAAGCTCCACCCCATCTGAAGGTGGTCATCATACACAGTGCTTGCCGATTATTGAACAGACAGAATGCAGGTTCAGGACATCCATTGTGGAAAAAGTTGATCAATACTTCTTTTTTTAGTAAGACGCTGTGTTAGACATCTCAACACAGTTTTAAATACAGTAGTGGTACTAACCCCACACTTTAAAATAGTCCAATTTAGGGTAAGCCAAATAACTCCCCAATGTCAAAGCAGGAAAGGCATGTATTATATAAATAGCAGATTTTAACTTTGAAAATTTTTTAGGAATGTCAGCTAAAATAAAATCATACTACATAAATATTCAAGCATACATGAAATTCTGATATATTCTGAATTTTCCTGAATAAACAAGAAAGTCAATATTTGATATTTAATTACAAACCATAAAATGTAGGTTTCTTTTAATACAAGAGAACATGAAAACAAAATTCACAATTGCATAATCCCCGTGACACTGAAAACAAACAAAAAACATTAATTCCAGAGGTAAAATTACATTATCTGCATTGTTCTCAGTATTTTACTTGCATTATGTCATTTAATCCTTACAAAAATCCCATTCAATTGCTTCTATTATGACCTCCAATTTATATACGAGAAAACTCAGACCCGGGTGAGAAAAGTGGCTTGCCCAAGGCCAGACAACAATAAAGTTCTAGAGTAGGATTTGAGCATGCGCTCTCTTTCCTTTCTTTCTCTCTCTCTCCAGAGATTTGTCCTTTCTTTCTGTCCAACTTAATTTTAAACAACTTGTACATATTATATACCCCTGCATCTTGTTTTTTCAAATGGAATTAAATTTTGGAATTATTTCCTATCAACATATCCAGATCTACCTCATTTCATAACAACTACATGGAGGAATCATAATTCATGCAAAATATTCAGAGTAGCAGCATAGTGTTGTGTTTTAAGACACAGACTCTAGAGTTCAAGTTCTGGGTTTTGGATCTTAGCACCGCACTCACATCACCATTGCCCTTACTAGCTCTATGATCATTGTGCAAAACGGGGACAATAATAGTAATAGCTCACAAGGTTATTATGAAGGTTAAACAAATTAATATTTCAAATCATATTGAATAGAGCCTGATGTAATTAACAAACTATATAAGCATTGTTAATAAACATTAAGGAATTTTTTATTTCTAAGTTGTTGATATCCCGAACAATTTAAGTTCATCAAAGGACATAGCATTTTTAATTTTGAATATTGCCAAATGATCAAAAGTATGCTGCCTTATAGAATAAACATTATCAACATTTTTAATATTGGTTAATTTTTAAGTGGAAAATTATAGTTATTTAATAATGAGAAAGGTGAAATGCCTTTTTGGTTATTTATTATTTACATTTACTTTTTAAACATTATCAGATCTATTTCATACTTTTCTAATGGATTTCTTCTCTTTACTTAATCTTTAGAATATTTTTACAAATGTGTATCTTGTATTCCCAATTTTATCCTTCATAGTTTTACTATATTTATGTATTGCTATGCTGAAATTTTTTTTTATTATTATTATACTTTAAGTTTTAGGGTACATGTGCACAATGTGCAGGTTAGTTACATATGTATACATGTGCCATGCTGGTGTGCTGCACCCATTAACTCGTCATTTAGCATTAGGTATATCTCCTAATGCTATCCCTCCCCCCTCCCCACACCCCACAACAGTGCCCAGAGTGTGATGTTCCCCTTCATGTGTCCATGTGTTCTCATTGTTCAATTCCCATCTATGAGTGAGAACATGCGGTGTTTGGTTTTTTGTCCTTGCCATAGTTTACTGAGAATGATGATTTCCAATTTCATCCATGTCCCTACAAAGGACATGAACTCATCATTTTTTATGGCTGCATAGTATTCCATGGTGTATATATGCCACATTTTCTTAATCCAGTCTATCATTGTTGGATATTTGGGTTGGTTCCCAGTCTTTGCTATTGTGAATAGTGCCACAATAAACATACGTGTGCATGTGTCTTTATAACAGCATGATTTATAGTCCTTTGGGTATATACCAAGTAATGGGATGGCTGGGTCAAATGGTATTTCTAGTTCTAGATCCCTGAGGAATCGCCACACTGACTTCCACAAGGGTTGAACTAGTTTACAGTCCCACCAACAGTGTAAAAGTGTTCCTATTTCTCCACATCCTCTCCAGCACCTGAGGTTTCCTGACTTTTTAATGATCGCCATTCTAACTGGTGTGAGATGGTATCTCATTGTGGTTTTGATTTGCATTTCTCTGATGGCCAGTGATGATGAGCATTTTTTCCTGTGTCTTTTGGCTGCATAAATGTCTTCTTTTGAGGAGTGTCTGTTCATATCCTTTGCCCACTTTTTGATGGGGTTGTTTTTTTTTTCTTGTAAATTTGTTTGAGTTCATTGTAGATTCTGGATTTTAGCCCTTTGTCAGATGAGTAGGTTGCAAAAATTTTCTCCTATTTTGTAGGTTGCCTGTTCACTCTGATGGTAGTTTCTTTTGCCGTGCAGAAGCTCTTGAGTTTAATTAGATCCCATTTGTCAATTTTGGCTTTTGTTGCCATTGCTTTTGGTGTTTTAGACATGAAGTCCTTGCCCATGCCTATGTCCTGAATGGTAATGCCTAGGATTTCTTCTAGGGTTTTTATGGTTTTAGGTCTAACATTTAAGTCTTTAATCCATCTTGAATTAATTTTTGTATAAGGTGTAAGGAAGGGATCCAGTTTCAGCTTTCTCCATATGGCTAGCCAGTTTTCCCAGAACCATTTATTAAATAGGGAATCCTTTCCCCATTGCTTGTTTTCTCAGGTTTGTCAAAGATCAGATAGTTGTAGATATGTGGCGTTATTTCTGAGGGCTCTGTTCTGTTCCATTGATCCATATCTCTGTTTTGGTACCAGTACCATGCTGTTTTGGTTACTGTAGCCTTGTAGTATAGTTTGAAGTCAGGTAGCATGATGCCTCCAGCTTTGTTCTTTTGGCTTAGGATTGACTTGGCGATGCGGGCTCTTTTTTGGTTCCATATGAACTTGAAAGTAGTTTTTTCCAATTCTGTGAAGAAAGTCATTGTTAGCTTGATGGGGATGGCATTGAATCTATAAATTACCTTGGGCAGTATGGCCATTTTCATGATATCGATTCTTCCTACCCATGAGCATGGAGTGTTCTTCCATTTGTTTGTATCCTCTTTTATTTCATTGAGCAGTGGTTTGTAGTTCTCCTTGAAGAGGTCCTTCACATCCCTTGTAAGTTGGATTCCTAAGTATTTTATTCTCTTTGAAGCAATTGTGAATGGGAGTTCACTCATGATTTGGCTGTTTGTCTGTTATTGGTGTATAAGAATGCTTGTGATTTTTGTACATTGATTTTGTATCCTGAGACTTTGCTGAAGTTGCTTATCAGCTTAAGGAGATTTTGGGCTGAGACAATGGGGTTTTCCAGATATACAATCATGTCATCTGCAAACAGGGACAATTTGACTTCCTCTTTTCCTAATTGAATACCCTTTGTTTCCTTCTCCTGCCTACTTGCCCTGGCCAGAACTTCCAACACTATGTTGAATAGGAGTGGTGAGAGAGGGCATCCCTGTCTTGTGCCAGTTTTCAAAGGGAATGCTTCCAAAAATCCTCAGTAAAATACTGGCAAACCAAATCCAGCAGTACATCAAAAAGCTTATCCACCATGATCAAGTGAGCTTCATCCCTGGGATACAAGGCTGGTTCAATATACGCAAATCAATAAATGTAATCCAGCATATAAACAGAACCAAAGACAAAAACCACATGATTATCTCAATAGATGCAGAAAAGGCCTTTGACAAAATTCAACAATGCTTCATGCTAAAAACTCTCAATAAATTAGGTATTGATGGGACATATCTTAAAATAATAAGAGCGATCTATGACAAACCCACAGCCAATATCATACTGAATGGGCAAAAACTGGAAGCTATGCTGAAATTTTTTTAAAAATACCTATTTCTGTAAAATTTAATTTATTTATCCTGGAAACCTAGCAGAAAAAATAATTTAATTTTATTACTAACAATTTTTTAAATTTCTTTATTTTCTCAATAATTATAAATGCAAAATAGCTCTTTTACTTATAAAAATACTTCGTGGAACTTAAATGCTCATGGATTATATTTAATTTACTTGTCATATATAATCAAATCTGTAAAAGACAAATATTTCATAATGAGACACTTTAAAATATATGTGCACCTTTTTTAAAAAATGTATAAAATAAATTAGTTTTATTTAGTTTCTCTTAATCTTAATCTAACAAAAATAGAAAACCCAAAACTATAGATTAAATATTTGAAAATCAAAGTGGACAATATGTATACATTTTTTTCTCAATCATGATAAAATAACAACTCAGCTGAAATTCAAATGTATTACAAACAGTTCTGGTCATTTTTCACTTGTCAATGAGCCATTAGGCACTGTATTAACTTATTAGAATCTGTTGTTGCTCTTTTGTGATACTTAGGTTCCCAATAATTCTTGTTTGCAGTTGACAGTCTCATCATTCCTTGAAACAAATGGTAATTGTAAATCTTTGGCAAGGAGTGTATCATGATCATACCTATCCTTTATCCTGTCTTTCATTAGTACATTCCTCCTCTGCCTTGTTTTAGCAGAGTACAGGAGAAGAAAGATTTATTGTTTATTGAGTATAATTTGAAGGACAATCAAAAGATTCATTTGTGGTATAGTCAACACTAATTGAAGTTACAGCAAATTCTTCTTATTTGGAATGAGATGTTACTTCACATACTGTTATATGGGATAATTTTATGATAAAATAATATGTTGAAATTATCCACAAAACTACTCTTAAAATACTCAAGATAGTATGGAATATTTCAAGATCATTTTCTAATAGCTGTAACCTAACATTGAACAGAGGTAGTGCTAGATTATGAAATCTTCGATGTAACATTGAGCATTCAAGTACCAAAAGAAAAATCTGGAGTACAAAATTCTAATATCAGAATGACTACAAGATGTAGGAGGAGAATAAAATAAAATTAATTCTTTGTGTAGGGCAATGAGGGACCTGAATCATGGCAAGTATGTGAGATGTACCTACAAAAGGAGCTTAGAAAAGCCAACTATGACAAAACATAGAGGACTGGGGCATGTTAAAAAAAGAAATATAAATATAAAATAACAGTCCAAAACATCATCAAACAGATGAATTTTAAGACACATAAACAAGCAAACAAACTTTGTATTAAAGCTCAATTTAGAAATTGGACTAAATATAAAGGATGTTCAGTCACACAAAAATATTAGTTGCTACAACAAAGGTCAAGATAATTTATAAAATGAAAAGAGAAATCTTAAAATTTTATTTGTGCTATAGCTCTTCGTATTAAACTACCATGCTTATGCTTCATTCACTTTAAAAATCTCGTTTGCCAAATTTTAGGTACTGTTTCCTTATTTTGACATGCTATGTTACTAATTTGTACTCTTTTGTTTAATCAGTAGTCCCCCAGTTGAAATAGAGATCAATTTTAAAATAATTTTTATAAAGGAAAGAAAAAATGAAAAAGTCTGTCTACAAGGAATTTACTCTGTAGTGAATAATATTTGTGTGTTTCTATTTAAAAAACACACATATTTATAAATACTCTAAAGGCTTATGTACCATTTTATATATTATAACGATATACGTAATCACTAAAGAAAATTTGGAAAATATACAAAGAGAAAAAAACACATATTTGCACAATCTGTAGGCTGTCAATCATCTGTTGTTTTTCTTAGTAGTCTTCTAAAATATTGTAGGAAAATTCTCAAAATAGGGAAGTACAAGCCACAGAGGAGTCACCTAGATGAAGTCATCTCTCTTGATTGAAGACGCTTATGAATCCTTTATGAAGGAGACACATGAGCTATGTCTTGATACTAATCAAACAAAGGAGGGAAATGCCCAGTAGGCAAAGGAAAAAATAATGTGCAGAAATGTAAAGGCAGAAATAATATCAAATATAAGGCAAAAGATAATTACTTGTTTGGTCTATGTATAATTTGGCAGGGGGAAGTCATAGTAAACAGGTCCAAAATTGACAAAAAGATTCCTAAGGGAAGCTGTTGATGGCAATTTACTGTAAGGGTAGTATGACTCACACTTGTTATAGGCTTATGACTTTGAGAGCAAAGAAAATTATTGTCAAGTTTAAGATGAGAAACAAGTGGAAATAATAAAATTTGGAGACAGTGAGACAATTTAGAGGACTGTTATAATAACTTGGTGTGTTAGATTATGCAGGTCTGAACTCAAATAAATGCAGAAAGGATGAAGAAGAGAACATTTACCTGGCACTTCAATACTCAGAATACAGAAGAGACTACCTACATCTTAAAAAGCAAACAAAACAAACAAACAAACAAAGAAAACAGAATACAGAGAAGATGAAAAACACTTACACTACAGAATTAGTGACCAACTGAATTTTGGAAGAAGAAAAGGTATAGGAAGCAAGGATAATCCCTATGCTTCTGACTTAGAAAATGTTGGTATTACTAACAGAATAAAGAACAATGGTAGACTTTTAGGTATGAGAGGAAATGATTAATGCATAAACACACATAAATATAAAAATGTAGAGTTTTACTATTAATTATAAAATATATTTTTTCTAAATATAGATATTTATTATCAAAATGAAGACATATTTAAAGCCATATGCATTTGGAATTTTCATGAATAAGAATAAAACGTATAAAGAAGTACTAATTCACAGAAATTCATTTAAATAGTAGACAGAGAAATATTCTACTATGAAAGAAACAAAGACTGAACAATCAGAGACAGAGGAAGTTGACTAGAATTTTGAAATATTATGAAAGCCAAGGAGGGAGAAAATTTAAGAGGTGGAATAATGAAGTGTCAAATGCCACAGAGAGGTATATAAAATAAAATAAAAAACATGCCCAAAGGCATTGGCAATATTCCAAGTCTTTGGAAACCTTAGTAAGAGCAGTTAGAGCAGAGTGATGAGGACAGAAACCAGGTTGCATGGGATGTAGAGACGATGTAATCTTATAAGGCAGAAACAGTAATGTATATTCCTTGTTGAAAAAGCTTGCTTCTGAAGAAAAGAGAATAGATAAGACAGTCATTAGAGTTCACAATGGGTCATGAACAATGAAATAAGTGAATATAAGTGAAAAAAGGAACAATTAGAAAGCAAAAGTTGAAAAATATAAAATAAATAACAAAGCAAGAATTTCTGATAACACAGAAGTTAGAAGGAAAAGTCAATTTTACCCTAGAGATGGGGTCTCACTATGTTGCCCAGGCTGGCCTCAACCTCCTAACCTCAAGCAGTCCTCCCAACTCAGCTTTCCTAGTAGCTGAGATTACAGGTGTCAGCCACCATGCCTGGCCAAAAAAAATCTTGAGAAAAATAAGGTGTACTTATCTAATTGAGGCAGGAGAAAGTTAGGTAAATACGGCTATATGGAGGCAAACACATTTGTAGATAGTAGAGAAAAATTGAAATATCGTGTAGCATATGACCAAAAGAAAGAGAATCCCAGAGTTAATTTATTTTCCAATCCTGGTATGTTACATTGCAGATGTTATATCATCTCCCACACATTTCTAAATTGTAATTAAAGGCTGATTAATAGCAGAAGCTGAGAGAGAAAAGAAACATAAAAATCTAAGGCTGTCTGATTTCGTAACATTGACTGAATTCTTAAAGAAACAGAGTAGAGAGCAGTTTAGGAAGGCAGACAAGGGCCCTGAGGGCAACAGCACCAAATTGATATCAGCTTGGCTCAGGTTCCCTTAGCTCTTTTTAGATTCCATTTCCTGTTGAACTAAATATGTTTGCTTTATCACTATTTTCGTCTATCTTTTCAATGTTGTCAATACATTTTCACCCTGAAACTTCCTCACTGATCTATAACTGACATCTGTTGGGACATTCCCGAATGGATAAGCATTTGATTGTTGCATGTCTGCTTTTTTTTTCTCTAAAATGTTTATTGTGTATAACATCAGAAAGAAGTGTGGAGTAGTTGTCTAGGGGCAAATAATAGTGGATGCTTGTCATCCACAAGTTATCAGCTTGTCTCTGGATGAAAAGACAAATTTCAGTGAATTGGGTAAGACATTATAAATTGAAGACACATGCTTCCAAATGAAACTGGATACTTTATGTTTAAAAAGGTACAAGAAATATGTTGTGATACTTCACAGATGAATGTCAAAGTAATAATAGATCTTTTAAGTCCACATTTTCTAGGAAAATGTTAATAATTAGGTCATCTTTCTTACCTTCTTTCATTTCTCTCTCTCTGTTTCTCTTCATTCAGACAGTGAAATACTCAGGGTTTCATCAATTGTTCTGTAAAGAAAATTTTGTGTTCAAAAGTATCCAAATAATATATGCCATGTCAGACTGACACAAGAGACAGACCCGTTATTGAGCAGGGGACCTATCCAGAATATTCAGTCAACATATATTTTTTGTCCTTACTTTACTCAAAAAACAGCATTAGAAAAAAAAATTACATGGCTTTTTGTGTCTCTGTATTTTGTTACAGTGCTGAATCATCTATGCCTGCAGCAATTGTAGCAAAACTGACTTCAAAGTGCCTGTTTTTTAGATTTAAACTAACGAGAAGTAAAACAAAGCTTGGCCGTGATGAGCCAAACAAAGATTAATCTATGATCTTGATATAATCACAGTTAAATTTTGTGCATTGATGTAAAAAATGTCTCTAAATTAAAACACAAGTAATGATAGAGGAAACCAAATGTCAATCATCATTTTATATAACTTTTAAAACAATTTAAATTTACAAATTAATGAATCACAAAGGAAAACAAAGAATAATGTTGAAGGTAAAATTAGTAGGAATCTAGATCTTATTTTTATGTAAACTATGATTTAATATTAGCATGTTTCTAAAATACATTTATAAATTAGGTAATATATGTGGAAGAGCATATAAAAATATAAATATTTAATCAAATATGAAGGCTTATTTTGAATACTTGGTTGTAACTCAGATTTGGCCTTCATGTGTGTGGAAACGAATCCCCTGTATCTGAGTTCAGGTAATTTTAATAAATAAGATTATATTAATAAAATCCTATTTTGGGAGGTCCATGTTTATTAGAAGCATCATCTGCTGAAATACACATCAACATTCATTCAGTAATAATCACAAATAACATAATTAGTTATTATAAATTAGTTATTCTAATTATTGGAATATTTGTAAAATTAATAATAGCAAATATTCAAGGCTAAAGAATAATTATTTACTTAGTGGGCAATCATACCTCATCATATGTATACTTATCAAATATCAAGTCTAATCTCTTTTTTGTATTTTCTCTGATAATCTTGCAATCATTAGGCATTTTGCTCTTACAGTTTTGGCTTTTACATGTATCAAGACATGTCTGAGCAGTATAAGCTTTATCCAGTTTGAAAGTTCAATAATGAACATTAGATTGATAAAAATATATTATTGCATTCAGTAGTGTTCTTTTTCTTTGCTTTATTTTGTGGTTGTTTGTGTTGTATAAAATTGTGTTGTACTTTTCTTCTTCATTCACAAAAATACATTACTTGAGTACATTGACTTTATTTGGCAAACCTGTTTCATGTAATATTAACAAAATGAGAACCACTTATTGTTAGTTGCATTAAGTCCAAGCTTCTTAAATGAGTGAATTTATGACCTGTCAACCTACCAGTTAATATTATATTATTATTATTATTTTATAAATGGTGGGCACCTCTAGGCTGTAATAATAATAAAACAAAAAACTATCTGAAGAACCTTAGAGTTAAGGAAAGTATGCAACCAAAATAAAAACATATAACTAAATGTAATAAGCATTGAGGCAAACACATAAAATATTTATAAAAGGTGCTATTGGAGAACAGTGGAGCCGTTGTCTGTTTTCCTGCGGGACAAAAGTAGACTTCCTTGAGGAAATGGCATCTATCCTGAAAGTTAAAGCATGAATAGGAATGCCCCAAATGGGCCAAAGATAGTGCTAATAAGGAAGAAACTGTGTACGGTCACAGATATGTGAAGCAGGGAGCAGATGGCTCAAAGGTAGTTGAAAATATATCAGCCTTAAAAAATAGAAATCAGATGATCATTGTCGCTGTGTTGTATGCTTAAGTGTTTGGAGTTTAGCTCATGTATCTACCTCCTGCACCCCTCACACACAAAACTTCTTGTCTAAACAATAAGTTAATAAATTATATGGAATTGTAATAGCTGTAATTGAGATAAAAGAGATTTGGGAATCTAATACATGTGATGAACCTCAACCCTATAATATCAGGACTTAACACCCAAAACCAAACTATCCCCCTAACAAATGTGCACTCTCTCTGTTGCTCTCTCTCTATCTCTCTCTCTCTTTCTCCCTTTTTCTCCCCTCTCACTTACTGGGTGTCTTTTTGTTTCACTTAGTTACTTGCACATGGCAAAAGGCTATTAAGCCTACCATTGTTATTATACGTAATAAAGATGTGACCTGTAAAAGACAGACAAAATTAAGCAGCGGGAAACACAAGTATTTCGCTTGAGAAAGAATTTTATCATGATATTGGGAAGAAGGAATGTATAGAAAGAGAAGTGTAAGGAAACCTACCCAAATAAAGAATCTCCAAGAGAAAAAAAGAGGAATGCTGTATCTCAAAAAGACATGTGACCATACATTTGTTGTTCCTGAGACAACTCATAGAACTAATGAAAAAAGGTGTACACTATAAAGTACTGCCATAGATCAATACCAGCGGAAGGAAAGGGAAGAAAAGAGAAGGATAGAGGAGGACAAATATTTGGGCAGGAGAAGTTGAGTGGTGATATAGGTCCAATACTTGACTCAGCTGACTCCACAGGAAGCTCCAAGGCTTAAATGGTCAGCAGTAGCTATGTTATGTTGGTCAAAAAAGGGCAAGATTTCAGACTTCTACCTGAATGAATTGAGTTCAGGCTCTCCCAGATACAGTGCGACTTTTAGATGAGAGTGCTCTTTGCAGCTGAGGTAATCTGTGGAGGAGCTGAGAGTTGATGGCCATCTACTGACAGTATTCCTAAAAGCTGGAGAGCTAAGACTTTTCTTGAAGGGAGACTTGAGTGGGACACTATGCCCAACTTACTCCCCTCTACTAATCTGCTCTTCAGTTAGTTGAAGATGGTTATTGAGTTCCTTAGCAATAATATCTTCTCCAAAGCAAGCGTTCACATCTTTTCCATCTCGTTTGCCTTTTATGTTATTCTTGGCCGTAAGTTCTAAAATGATTTTTCCCTTCCTCAGTTTAGAAGCCTAAGACTAAACATGGAATTCTAATAATATGTAAACCATAAAACACAGCATGGAAGGCTACAAAGGACAAAACAAACATTTAGCATTAATCAACTTTCTTAAGAGATATAAGAGAAAATTCCTACGTGAAAAACAGGAAAAAACAATTATTTACATTAAGCCTAGCATTTTAAGGACGTTTGAGTTAAATAGACAAAAAAGATAGGGTTCCATATAAAAAATTAACTATGTACTTAATGGCAATCTGACCCTTGTAAAATCCTTCAACGAAATTAAGTAGCCTTGTTAGCATCTCATTTTAAATGTGTGAATGAAACTACTGAACTAAACTAGAAAATAAAGGTCACTGATCTAAAGAATGTGTTCCATGGGAATATAGGTTATAGTGTTGGTTGGTGTGGAGTTATAGGTCATTTTCCAGAAAAAGATATAAGCTAAAATACATTTCCATCCAACGTTGGGCTATATTTATGTAACCACTGATCTTCAGAACATGTCATCTGCCATCCTGCAGCCATGTGGAAGTTCTGGGAAGGCTTTCATGTTAACAAAGAAGAGAGGACATTTATAAAATATATTACCTTTTGATCCCTTTTTAAAATGTTTCTGTCACCATTTTTTTCTCTGCTTATCTGAACTTTTACAAGATGAAGATCATACTCACACTTAAGCATGTGATAAAGATTGCTAATTTATAAAATTAGTGAATCCTAATTCTACAAATGCTGAGCAGTTTACAAAAGTTGCTAGAGATCGCAACTATAACATTTCTCATCTATTAAAGCATATAATGTAAGGTCAAAAAGGAAAAATACATAAACCAAACACAACTACTGAGATCAGAAACCTTAAGCAGTTATCTTCTCTGCGTATTATCTGAATCTTCTTTAATACATCTGGCTTCCAAAATGCCAACTAAGGGAACAAATGCCAGCAGGTGTAGCTACATATTATGCATTCAAAAATAAAACCTCAATAAAAGAAACATATTTTCTGCTTTGTGATTTAAACTTCTCTTACCTCACGATTTATACCAGGTTTCAAATACATACTAACATTGAATTTCAACAGTGGAAAACAAATGAGATGCATATCGCTATTAAGTTTGCAATGTTAGTTTGGTATGTTGCTTGAACTTTTGGACCTCTTTTTAAATATAAAGCTTCTGGGCCTAGACAACTACTTTTATAAGTTATCCTTACTAAACAAGGAGATTTCTGTACAATGATGTCACTGAGTCTGTTGATATTAAATGAATTTAGTGTTCTTCAGTTTGTCTTAGTGCTATATGATGTGAAACTTATCTATCCTCCTTTTCAATGATAGCCTCACTGATATTTTGGTCTAAACATGGATGTGTAGATGACGCAAAGATACTACCATTTGTTACAAATAAAAGGTAGAACAATGGGTAGAGGATTGCCTGTTCTGCAATGACAAATGACCAGTAATCTACACAATGAATATATTCCTCTGAAGTAAAATATTTCTAATATACCATAAAGTATGAATTTATTAATAAAAAGTAAGAGGAGGATAGGTATTCATTAACAGTTTTATTATTTATAGATAAGGAATTCTGCCTCTGTTATCCAATACAAGCTCCTTTTTTCCATCCATGAGAGAAATCACTAATCAGCGATGGACATTTTCTCAATACCTGCAGAATTATCCCCATAATCGTTTTTCACCTGACTTCTACCAACTGATCAAAATTGGGACATGATTTAAAATCTGTCTTCGATCTTTTTCTACCTGATGGCAGTCATCACTTACAAATATAGCTTCTTGTTTAAAGCTGGCTTCATGTAAGATTGGAAAATAAAGTTTATGACAATTTCTGATTTTCTTCTATACCTTGTAGCACAGTTTTATTTTTAGCATGTTCATCTTAAAATTTCATCCATGTTCCTTTCCATATATCCCTCTATTCTATCTTGTAATCTTCATATCAAATGTAAGATTAATATGTAAGTAGGTCTGAAAGCTTCAGAAGCCACTGTCTCCAGTAAAGGGAAATATCTACAGACAGTTAGTTCCTTATGCCTGGGTCCTCAGGGTATGTAGCCTATGGCCTCATTTTCCTGGCCAAATCAGAAGACTTCTGAAACAAAGGTAACAATTTATAGGTTGGCCCCAGGTTTGATCTGAGATTCTTGGTCATTACAATTCTGTCCATCAGAGCACATTTTCATGGTTGCTTGTAATCTTCATATCTATTCTATTCTATCTTGTAATCTTCATATCAAATGTAAGATTGCTTAGAGAAATGGCTACTTCCAATCAGTTACATTATAATCTCTATTGGAAATTTATTTAAAAAAATATTGTCAGGTCCCTGTCTCAAAATATTATTATTTAGCAGGTTGGATTCTATTGAAAACAGACATTGTGAGGGAGCTTATATGCAACAAGGAAATGTGGGAATGCTCTTGGGAACAAGAGCTATAAAGGAGGGAGGGAAGCATGATGAGCAAAGGGAGATGCTAATAGAATGTTCTGTAGCTAGTATGTCCTTTCAGAACTACCCCAAACTGAGGTAAGATGCTGGCCTTTGTAGGCTCACAATGACTAGTGATGCTGGCTATCCCAGGAAGGGGCATGACTTAAGGTAAAACATCTAATGCTGAGAGCAATTCCCAAAGCGGGGATTTCTGTCCTTCTCCATTGTTCCTGCCTCATGACTAGCAACCATGAAAATGTGCTCTGATTGACAGAATTGTACTGACCAAGAATCTCAGATCAAACCTGGGGCCAACCTATAAATTGTTACCTTTGTTTCAGAAGTCTTCTGATTTGGCCAGGAAAATGAGGCCATAGGCTACATAACCTGAGGACCCAGACATAAAGAACTGTCTATTGGTATTTCCCTTTAGTGGGGACAGTGGCTTCTGAAGCTTTCAGACCTACTCACGCTTTTCTCCAAGACACTCAGCAATCTCATATAAATAAAAATAATTTAAAATATACACATAGCAAAAGAAAGAAACTATTTTTATGGTAAATGATAAAAAACAAAACATTTAGATTCAAAGATAAATTTTCAAATGGATAGACAAGTTTATTTCTTCATTCATTCAACAATTATTTACTGAATATCTTTCATGTGCCATACATGGTTCTAGACTCTGGGGATACCACATTGACAGAACAAGTATACAGACAAACTCTTTGTGGGGCTTACTTTCTACTAGGTTATATATTATTTAAATGAGTTGATAGATTGGGGTATATATTATTTAAGTAAGTTGATAGATCAATGGAAAATAATAGGAAACAGAAATAAAGCTGCATACATATCCATTTAATCTTCCATAAAATTGAGAAAAATAAGCAATGGGGAAAGGACTGTCTATTCAATAAATGGTGCAGGGATAGCTGGCTAGCCATATGCAGAAGATAAAACTAGACGCTTAATTTTCACCATATACAAGCATTAACTGAAGATGGATTAATGTAAGACCTCACTCTCTAAGAATACTAGAAAAAAATCTAGGAAACACTCTTCTGGACATCAATCTTGGGAAGGTATGACTAAGTTCTCAAAAGCAATTGCAACCAAAACAAAAACTGACAAGTAATACCTAATAAAGGAGCTTCTGCACAGCAAAGGAAACTATCAACATAGTAAACAGACAACCTACAGAACGGGAGAAGAGATTCACAAGCTGTGCATACAACAAAGCTCAAATATCCAGAATCTATAAGGAACTTCAAAAACTGAACAAGAAAAACACAAATAACCTCATTAAGAAGTGGAAAAAATACATGAACAGACACTTCTCAAAAGAAGATATACAAGTGTCTAAGAAACAAAAAAATCCTCCATGTCAGTCATCATCAGAGAAATGCAAAGCAAAACCACAATAAGATGCCATCTCACACCAATTACAATACTATTATTAAAAAGTCAAAAAACAACAGATGCTGGCAAGGCTGTGGAGAAAGCGGAACACTTACACACTATTGGTGGGAATGGAAATTAGTTCAGACCCTGTGGAAAGCAGTTTGGAGATTTCTCACTGTACTTAAAACAGAGCTACAATTCAACCCAGCAATCCCATTACTGGATATATATCAGAAAGAAAATAAAGTGTTCTACTAAAAAGACAAATGCACTCGTATGTTCATCACGGTGCTATTCACAATAGCAAAGACGTGTAATCAACCTATGTGGTCATCAGTTGTTCACTGGATAAAGAAAATGTGGTATATATATGTTATGGAATACTATGCAGCCATAATAAACAATAAAATCCTGTCCTTTGCAGCAACATGGATGCAGCTAGAAGCCATTATCCTAAGTGAATTAACACAGGAACTGAACACCATACTGCATGTTCTCACTTATATGTGGGAGCTAAACATTGGGAACACATGGACATAAAGATGGGAAATACTAGAGGATGGAGAAAGAAAGGGGAAGGATTGAGAAACCAACTGTTGGGGACTATGCTCACTACCTGGGTAACAGGATCAACTGTATCCCAAATCTCAGCATCCCACAATATACCCAGTTAACAAACACGCAACCATGAACCTAAAATAAAAATAGAAATTAGAAAAAAAAGAATAGAATATGATATACTACTGAAAAATAAAAAAATAAGCATGTTGTGCCTTAATCTCCTCATTAATAAAAAATAATACTGGCTTTGCATCATTAATATAAAGAGGTGTGTGTAAAGTACTCAGACTCTCTTCCTAGTTGATATTAAGTAATCAAAAAGCAATGCCTATTATCAAGGTAGCTGAGGGGATGGTACAAATGTGGATGTTGGAGTAGTTTAACCCTGTCTTGACTATAGCTTTTACTCTACTGTTTTTTGTTTTTGTTTTTTTTTTTTTTTTTTGGTTAAGTGAGAAATTTACCTAAGCTCTCTGAGCATTGAATTTGAGAGATACACAATGTTAAGTAAATATAGATCATGGATATGGAATAACAAATGTTGGTTTAACACAGATATTTCTGAATAAAAGGATATATTTTTGACTTTCTGCCCCAATCAATTTATAGCTCAGAATAGGCATCATAATATTATTTATTGAGAAATGAAAGGAAACATTGTTTATCATGGCATAGATTATTTTACTAAACTAAACTATGCCACAGTTTTCTCAGTTGTCTTCCATATTATTAATTTCATATAAGATAGTGTCTTCAACCTGCCTGGTCACAGACTCTTCATGTGTGAAAAATATCAAAGGTTTAAAATGTTAACAGCATTTCTATCACAGAAATGAGTAGACTGGAAAGAAAAATAGTGTGCTGTCTTCAGTGTAAGAAGGTAACTGGCATCTTGTGCTGACATTGTTCTTATGGGACAGAGGGTGAGACATTTCATGATGAAGATCAGAGAAACAGAAAAACTCTCCTCCATGTGCAGACATGCAGGTTTGGTTTTGTTTGTTTTTTCCTTGCTTTTTGGTAGGAATATGTAGAGATTTTGCTTTGGAACTGTATTTGTTTAGGGTTGCCAAGATTCTAATGTTGAACTTGGTATTTGCTTTACATTTCAACCTAATAAAAATTAAACATTTTAGAACAAATCTAATGAGATGTATACATTTCTAATCATTAAAAAGTGTTGATGTTTTAGTAGAGCAAAATAATTCTGAATTTGTAAAACCTGTATACAGATAAAGCAGGGACAAAACCATTATTCTAAAACTGAAAAATATATATTCCAGCTGGACTAAATTTGAAGAAGAAATGTGTATACTTTTATTTAAGAAAGATTATTTTGGAGACATTTTCAATCATATGTAACAAAACAATAATAAAACAATTATAGAAAGTGTGATTTTCCTGTGGAGAAGTGGGGTGGGTGTTCAAGTGAAAAGTCTATCTTTATGAAAGTATGATGCAACTTGACTTATGGTGGGGTTACCTTCGACAAATTCTTCATGAGTTGAAAACAGCAGCCGGGCGCAGTGGCTCATGCCTGTAATCTCAGCACTTTGGGAGGCTGAGGTGGGCAGATCACAAGATCAGGAGATCCAGACCATCCTGGCTAACATGGTGAAACCCCGTCTCTACTAAAAATACAAAAAAATTAGCCAGGTGTGGTGGCGGGCGCCTGTAGTCCCAGCTACTCGGGAACCTGAGGCAGGAGAATGGCGTGAACCAGGGAGGCAGAGCTTGCAGTGAGCTGAGATCGTGCCAGGGCACTCCAGCCTGGGCGACAGAGCGAGACTCTGTCTCCAAAAAAAAATAAATAAAATAATAATAATAATAAATATATATATACAAAGTCGAAAATGTACTTAATATACCTACAGAACATCATAGCTTAGCCTAGCCTACCTTAAATGTGCCCAAAAACACTTGCATTACCCTACAATTGGGCAAAATCATCTAACACAGAGCCTATCTTATAATAAAATGTTGAGTATCTCATGTAATTTATTGAATACTGTACTGAAAGTGAAAAACAGAACAAAGCACGGCTTTATTGGTGCCTATAGCTTTCACACCATTGTAAAATTGCAAAATTATAAGTTGAAGCCTTGTAAGTCAGGAACTGTCTGTACATTTTTTAAAACTAAGCGAATTGAAATTTCCTCTATTCTGTGAAACATGGGTAGGATTTGGGAAAGGAGAGCTTGTTCAAAGACTGAGGAAAAGAGGACATGTATATTTAAGAGGGCCTTTTCCCCTTAACTTTTATACTTCGACTGTATGAACTCACCTTCTCTTGGCTGAATTGGTGGGGGGCATTTTAGAGGACAGAAGACAGCTGGTCACTATACACAAAACTTCTCAGAGATATTACAGACACTTGAGCTAATACAGTGTAGGAAACATCTCAGCGGGAAAAACGCTGAAAATGCTAAAGGACAGACCTCAGGATTTAAAACTAACAAGTAAATGCTAGATCTTGAGCAAGCAAACAGCCTTAGAGTTAAAACATCAGTTCTATTTAGAAATGTATATATACATTCCTAGCTATCTATATAGCTAGATAATAGTTTTGATTTCTCAGGATCAAATAATAAAACAACAAAAAAATCAAACAACTTCTTAAATATATGAGCTGTACTGCATTTTTTTTTTGTTTACAAAAGTGGAATTAGAATGCTTTTTACAGTACAAAGTTTAAGAACACAAACTTCAGGATTAGTCTGATTTCTCCTCAGGTGTGCCTCTTACCACATGTATGACTTTTAATATATTATTTCACCTTTCTGCATCTCAGTTTTCTCATTTGTCCAGTGAACACTAATAAAACATCCCTTTCATGATTATTGTGAGAATTAAATGAAGTAATTTAAGGGAAGCAAATAATCCGGTTAGTGCCTAGGAAATTCTTAGCTATTGCTTTATTACTACTATTATTAGTAGTAGCAGTTATTTTATCTACGCAGTTATGGGGTTTATCAATTTATTAATCGAAACAGGTTAACATATGATTTCTAGCTACACTCAGTTAATTTGTTTCAATTGGCAAAAATTGTGCAAATCCAACCATTTCCGATTCTCCTATGATATGTTATTTCCCATCTCTTTTAAATAGATGAAAGGAAAAGATATTTCCTTTGTTTCTTTTGTGGAATCTTCTTCCTTCAACAGAAGAGAGAAAATTGATGGGAAGAGGAAAGATACTATGGCTCCTGCAATAAACCTGTCCAGATGGTACCAGTGCTTGTAGGGAAAACAGAAGAATGAGAACGTCCTTGTTTTGGTCCTTTACTGGATATTTAATAAGTATGTGGTTTAAATGAGTTTGTTCTCCATTCAATGTACTAATTGGATGGATGATAAAATGCCATTCAGTGATGCATGAAATGTTTCACACTCAGAAACTTATTTATTTGTACATAGGAAAATATTTTTGTGTCATCCCAAAAGAATGAGTCTGACAACCTTTAGTAGTCATTCATTATTAAGAAAATTACCAAGTTAACGAATACAATACTGTTTCAGAATAGAAAGCTAATTGCTGAACCTCTAAAGCTTTCCTCACCAATCCAGAATACTTAATGTCTAATATTTGAGTTTCTGTCTCAGAAAATAAGATAACTGTTTTAAGTCTCCCAAAAGTTCCTCCCACAAATGCTTTCTAAATTAAACTGTAATCCCTGCTACCTCCCAACTATTTTTCTTCTTTTAGAATTATAAGGAAAAAACTGCTGCACTTACACATGCTAAGATATAATTTTCCAAAGCCTGTGCCCCGTCCAATTTTTCTAATAGCTCTGAAAACCTAATATAGTTTCTATACTTAGGGTATATAAAGCCTGTCAACATTAAAATCATCTCTTTCTTTCTCTGTCTGTCTCTTACCCTAACCTAACCTTCTTCTCCATTCTTAGTTTAAAATGTATTTAGCTCTTAGGACATTTCTCAGACTTTTATTCTTTTCAGTATCCTAGAGCTCAAGAATTTAGCTCTTCAAAGTATTAAACTCATTAAACTCACATTTGCTTTGCATTTTAAAATAAATCACTGAATAACTTACTTAGATTCTTTGATTAAAGTAGAATATTAAAATTGCTGCTTTTCATTATATTAACATATATGTTTTACAGCATTTTGACTTCTATCTTGACTTCTGTATTAGTTTATTCTCACATTGCTATAAAGAACTACCTGAAACTGAGCAATTTGTAAAGAAAAGAGGTTTAATTGGCTCACAGTTCCACAGGCTGTACAGGAAGCATGGCTGAGGAGACCTCAGCAAACTTACAATCATGGAAGAATGCAAAGGGGAACCCAGCATGTCCGACATGGCTGGAGCAGGAGGAAGAGAGAGAGAATGGAGAGTAAACTTTTAAACAACCAGATTTCATAAGAACTCACTCACTGTCACAAGGGAACAGCAAGGGGCAAGAGAACAGCAAGGAGTAAGTCCACCTCCATGATCCAGTCACCTCCCACTAGGCCCCTCCTCCAACACTGGGAATTACAATTCAACATGAGATTTGGGCAGGGACACAGACCCAAACCATATCAACCTCTACTCTGCTGTTTTTGACAAATATCTCTAATTTTACTTTATTAAATAGGTTGTCTTTGATAAAAGTATACCCCTATAGTTAACTATTATATATACTTAATAGCAAACATATTCTTCACTAAATTGTATAAGGAAAGCTTCCATAAGTACTTACATAGATTTTAAGTATAATTATTTTAAATATTTTTGAATGTTTTCTTTTTAGATTTCTTGTATAGTCCCAGACAAAATAAATGGTAACTATTTTATCAGTAAACATGCTATTTATCACACACTTTACCAGTGATTTCTAAAGTTATCCCTTATCAGAACATTAGTGTCAAGAGCTACATTATATGACACAGGTTGCGTAATATACATAGGGATTTTAGATACTCTGTGAAGTGTGGTAGGCATGACACCAATCTTGTTTAGTTCAAGGTGTATAACCTTATCGAAAGATAAATTGCTTTGTTAATTTATTGTTAATATTTATTTAACAAATATTTTTAACAATTACTGTGTGTCAAACTATATTCCAGGGAGAAGAAACAGAGAGATCTTTAAGAAATATGCATCCTGTCCTCATGAAGTTTATGCTATAATAGTAATAATTAATAATAAAGAGGGCTCTTAATATAAGTAATCTCAGTTACCAAAACTCAGTTTTATACGTTTAAAAAGACACCATTTCTTAGATTTAAAAAAACACTCTGAAACAGAGAAAGTTTGTAAATTCCCAAGGTCACACATTTCATAAGCACTAGAGCTAAAGTTCAAAACCAGTGATATGGTTTGACTCTGTGTCCCCAACCAAATCTCATCTTGAACTGTACTCTCATAATTCCTGAGTGTCATGGGAGAGACCCAGTGGGAAATGATTGAATCACCGGGGCAGTTTCCCCCATACTGTTCTGGTGGTAGTGAATAAGTCTCACAATATCTGATGGTTTTTATCAGGGGTTTCCACTTTTGCGCCTTCTTCATTTTCTCTTTGCCTGCTGCCATGCATGTAAGACGGGACTTGTTCCTCATTGCCTTCTGCCACGATTGTGAGGCTTTCCCAGCCCCTTGGAACTGTAAGTCCAATTAAACCTCCTTCTTTGTAAATTGCCCAGTCTTGGGTAGGTCTTTGTCAGCCACGTGAAAACGGCCTAATACAACCAGATATTCCATTCCAAATCCTGTGTTCCTGAACACTAGACTGTATCTGCTTATGGAGCATGACTTTGCAAATACTGCAAAAAAAAAAAAAAAAGTTGATTGCTTGAGATCAGAGGTCTGTTGTATCCTGTTGAAAATTTTATCCATTCTTCCTAAAATAGTTCCTAACCTACTGTATTGCCATAGATACTGCCCAATAAATTAGTGAATAATTGAACAAATATGTGTTCACTACTGGACTAAGAGACAAGTAACTAACTGCTGCTCAGTCAGATCTTGTTTCCTATTGCATGGAGACAATGAAGTCAAGGTTAGTGCCTTTCATATTCTTGCTTTCCTCTTTCCTATTTCCATGTCCACTGATTTATCTGAAAACATACCTAATCGTCAACTGTTTTTCTAAGACCAAAACCTGTTCAAGGACAATCGCATCACCTATCACCATGAACTGATCTTTGCCCATCCATTACTGTCTAGCTCTTTTGTACCATCGACTAGTTCCTTGCTACTGGCTCCACTCTCCTCTCAGTTCTCTCCAAACCTAAAACAAGCCTTTATTCACCATAAACTTTCAACTCATTTTCATATTCCTTCCTCATGTACGTTTATTAAAGGGTAGTTCATAATCACCACTTGCCTATTTCTTTCCCTTAATTTCCGTTTATAATCAGACTCCGAGTCCTGATGACTTCACATTTTTAAATATTTTGCGATCATATCAGCATCTACTCATTCACTCACCTTGTTTATCAAATAACATCTGAGAGTTTAATTCTTCCTCTCTCTCACTCTTTACATCAAATAAATCACCAGCACTGTTAATTTTCTCTCTTTTACTGAATATATCCACTTCTTTCTGTTTTTAATGCTATGATTCTATTTGAAGCTACCTTTTTCCCCCTGAATTATTTCCATAGCCTCCCTACAGGTCTCACTGCATTTTCTATTTCCACCTTCTCACTGTAATTAGAGGAATATGTGCTAGAATGTGACTAAGACACCCTTTCTCCTATTCCTATCAGAAGAACATCTAGAATGTGTAGCTATATTGTGAAAATAATTCAACATTTCAAAGTAAAACACCATGCTTCATATGGTCTTATTGCTGGTGTTAGAGCCAGATGTTCCATATCAACTTTCCTACTAAAATGTATTAGTTCATTGGCCTTTTCAGTAAGAGAGAGCAGGATGACAAAATAGCAAGAACTGTTACATTGAAAAGAGCATTTTATGCAGCATGAATACTTTTCCTCCTCCCTTTCAGTAGTGGGTAGGTGAAGTCAAGTGTTCCCACTTCCTCGCCACTTTACTCCTAAACTCAGAAAGCCCCGTTGAATTCTCATAAGTCTTCATACCACTGATGGATGTTGCAATATGGGCATGTAAAATAAAGAAGAGACCGTGACACCGAGTGTGCAGCAATTGTGATTTCCACCTCGTGGTGTAGCAAGGGTGGATGTGTTTCTCAGAGGAGCAGAAGAGGTGAGCTTGCACAAAGTATCTGCAACAAGAGGGTATGGGATAGAAGAAAAGTTGTAAAAATGTGGTACAAAGAGCATTTCACTTTGCTAAGCTCACTCAAATCAGGGAACAGTACAGGGAGCAGTGTTGTGGGACAGCCTGAAAACCATCAAACATATCCAGAAAGAAAGACAGCATTTTGGATGCCAACAGCACTCTGAAAGCCAATGGCAAGGCAGAGGTAGATGAAACAAATCAACAAAGGAGAGATCTGAAAACTTGCAACCAATATGTTTTTCTTATCTATCTTTGACATTTTTCTCTTGTTCCTCTCCTGTTCCCTGTTTCTGCAGCAGACAGGACATCCATACAAAGAACAAATGGGAATGAGAAGCAAGAAAGTAACTGGGTCACCAAGCTCCCACTTCTGCCCTGCTGGTGACTTACCAAAGCTAGTAAGAACCTGGCTCTTGGAGTGCTTACCACGACAGAGGGAAGAGATAATATTTAAATATTTAAAATAATTAAAATTTACCAAATATCTGCCAAAATTAGTATCTTAAAATATGAAAATATGTGAATAAGTGTATGTAATGTGTGTATATATGTATATGCATGTATATGTGTGTATGTATGTATATATGTATACACATACATATATAATTTTTTTTTGCAAATACTAAGGTCCCATTATTTGGCCCGTTTATGTTCCCTTTTACCAGCTACACAATCAATAAGGTTTCAAATGTTAAAGTTAATATTAGTTAATCTGGTTTAAACATTGTGGCAATTTTTAAACAATATTAAATCACTAAATGAAGATTGTTTAATTTGCATCTGTTAAATCATTGTAAAAGAAAATCTATAAATTAATTCTTTTACTTACATTGCTTCTATTAAGGTTATAATAGAATCTAAGCAATTTTTTTTTGTTGTAGACAGTCCATAATTTATTCTATGCCTTTTTTCATAAGCTTCATTTTCCTATATCTTCCATTTGCATTGTGTGGTCTAATTATACTGATTTCTAACTCCATCTTGAATAATATGCCTTGTTCTTGCATCAGGTCCTGACATATGCTGTTCCCTATGCCTGAAATACCACTTTTAATCCAGCTCACTCTTCCAATTTACAGGTCTTCTTTGTTTTCACTTAGAGAGAAATTACTTTTTCGAAACTCTAATCTAGATTACCTCCCACTTTTATGTTCCTCTATAGCATCAAGTACATCCTTTTTGTCAAATTCATCATATTTGAAGTTACTACTTCAGTGTTTTTCTTCCCAGCCAAACTGTAAAGGAGAGGAAAAATGTCATCCCTTCCTTATTATTAAATTCCCACTTTCTAGCATAGTGTCTGGTAAATAATAAGTGTTTCACCAATTTCCTATTTTACAAATTCATTAACTGTGGGTAATTGAACAGTACTATTTACCTTGGGCTATCAAAGATCACAAACAGTGCAAACTGAGACAGAAACAAAACAAAACAAAACACAGGTATCAGAGACTCAGTAATCAGGAGTCACCCAGTGAACTCATATTAAAGCAACATCATAGAACAATGTGGAGATTTTTTTAGTACAAAGTATTGTTAAACTTCTCCAAATAAATGTCTAAAGAGTCATTAGCATATATTAATTGTTGTTTTAAAGGGTGCATAATTTTACAATTTCCAAGTCTCACCAACCTCTGCGTAAAAATAAAATCACATTAGAAAGAAATAACCCAAATATCCCTAGAACTTTGTGCACACCTACATGAAAAATATTTTGGATTTTTTTCTCTTAAGTTTTTTCATTTCTGAGGGTCTCAAGCTGCTACTATGCATAAACAGTCCCTATACGTTCTTTCACTTCTGTCCACCTTACTGCTGTCTGTTATCCGTGAAATCATCTGAAAGCAGGGCCTCTAGATAGCTACAGATTTCTGTCCCCTCCATGGGAAAACAGTGGAACTAGGACCTTCAGCTTCAGTCTGAAGACTATGTAAAGGGACACAGTTAGGTAATAATATGATTTGGGAAGAAATATCACAATGTCACTCTAGTTTCCTGAATTTTCTCTGGTGCCAGAATATACCATCCTCTGAGTGACCACTTGTTTTGAAGCACTAGATGTGAATAGATATCTAGGGCTGCTAGTTGGAATAACTCACCAAACAAACTAGACATATCTGAATCTTAGTTTTACTCCACTGCAATTACCTACCACACTAGAACTGCTCAATTTGTAAACCACACACAATCATATAGGTATGTTTGAATAATAAATATAAAAAATCTATTTAATGTACCATGCAAAAAAGCCTTCACTGAAAGGACATAGCAAAGGAAATTATTTTAACTAAATATTTTATTGGGTATTAAATTGGGTATAATAAATACATATTTCTTTTCTGAAATATGGAATTCATATAGCTTTTCTATCTCTAGGATATCACATCAAAATGAGATAAAAAACAAATATCCTCTACCACAGAACAGAATTAACAATTACCAAGTATCACACTGTATTATATATTCTGATGGACACTTTTCATTTGTTAAATTATTTTCCCTAAACACAGTGCAAAACAATTATTGTTAGCTCAATTTTCTATTTAATATCTGCATAAAAGAACTGCCATTTTGTGGAGCTTTAGTAGCTAGTGGAGATACTGCTATTGGTTCTCTGTGTCTGATTCTAACAATTTAAGAACAGAAGTAATTAGTACAACACCCATTTTACCTATGCATATTATAACATTATTAATATACTTGAGGAAGTTGTTTGCCTAAGATCTTTCCCTTTCCCCAAGATGTGAACCCTTAATATCCTTCTTCTTCCCTATTCTTCTCTTTTAACCAATATTTGTAATGTAAATCAAATTAACTGGAAGTTCAGCCCAGATTTATCCTTTCAGGATTCTGTTTCTCCATCTAAAAATTGTGGAAGATGTAACAGATGAGCTCTGAGATATCAGTCACTACTCCCTTCTATGAAGTATTCTTCAGCAGCTAAGCTGATGGTGAAATGTTCCAAGAAATGTTTCTCACCATTATGTTGTGTTTAATTACACACAATTTTTTTCTATCTCCTTTTCATGATAAAGAAATTGTCAATGCCATCAGATGTTGCTAAATAAAATCACTAATATTGTTATTATGAGACACTGTGGTGAAAAGTCCATGACTGGACAAGAATTTTTGTTCTGAACAGAGCGCTCTTGGGAAATCACAAAAGCTAGAGCACTGCTCAATTTTAGGGTGTGTCATACACATCTGAGTTAAGGTGAATAGGAAGTCCTCTGGGTGTTCAGGTCACAAAGTTCTGTAATATATGAAGTGTCCCTGAAAACCTCTCAATGTACACTTCTGGTCCATGTAATATGAGTGGAATTTCTTTATCACTTGAATGCAAGAGTGATCTTAAGACTAGGTTGGGGCTGTAAGTGAAACAAATCAATATAATTAAACTATCCTTAGAACTCACCAGGAGTGATAGGGAAGAAAGTTCTGTCTTCCTTATGAAATGGGAATTATGCAGATGCATGCTGCAGTTACCAACATTTGTCTTGCTATTACGTAGAAAGACACTCAAGATTTGTGGTATTCATCTGTGTCATGCAAGCCTATAGATGTGTGAGCATATGCATGTGTAGGAGGTATCCCTGTGTCCTTCATTGTTATAACCTTTCAGTTTATTTGTTAATTTATTTTTAATTTTAAATTTTAGATACAGGGGGTACATGTGCAAATTTGCAACATGAGAACATTGCATGATACTGGGGTTTGGAGTATAGATCCCATCATCCTGGTAGTGAGCGTAGCACCCAGTAGGTAGTTTTTGTTGTTGTTGTTGTTATTTATTTATTTATTTTTTTCTTTGAGACAGAGTCTCACTCTGTCTCCCAGGCTGGAGTGCAGTGGCATGATCTCGGCTCACTGAAAACTCTGCCTCTTGGACTCATGCCATTCTTCTGTCTCAGCTCCCAAGTAGCTGGGACTACAGGCACCCGCCACCACACCCGGCTAATTTTTTATATTTTTAGTAGAGACGGGGTTTCACCGTGTTAGCCAGGATGGTCTCGATCTCCTGACTTCGTGATCCACCCTCCTCGGCCTCCCAAAGTGCTGGGATTACCGGCGTAAGCCACTGTGCCCGGCCCCAGTAGGTAGTTTTTTAATGCAACCCCTTGCTCTACCCTTTAGTAGTCCACAGTGTCTATTGTTCCTACACTTATGCTCATATTTGCCCAATGTTTAGCTCCCACTTATAAGTGAGAACAGGCAGAATTTGATTTTCTGTTTCTCTGTTAATTTGCTTAGGATTATGACCTCCAGCTCCATGCATGTTTCTGCAGAGGATATGATTCCTTTGTTTTTTATTGCTGTGTAGTATCTCATAGTTTATATGTTCCACACTTTTTCATCCAATCCACTGTTGATGGGCACCTGGGTTGATTCCATGTCTTTGCTATTGTGAATAGTGTTGTGATAAATATAAGAATGCATGTATCTTTTTAATAGAAAACTTTATTTTCTTTTGGCTATATACCCAGTATAGGGACTGCTGGGTCCAATGGGAGCTCTGTTTTAAGTTCTTTGAGAAATCTCCAGACTGCTTTCAACAACAGTTGGATTAATCTACATTCCCACCAAAGCATTCCCTTTTCTCCACAGCCTGACCAAAATCTGTTTTTTGACATCTTAATAGTAGCCATTCTGACTAGTATGGGATGATACCTCATTGTACTTTTAATTTGCATTGCTCTGATGATTAGTGATGCTGAGCATTTTTTCATGTATTTGTTGGCTGCTTGTATGTCTGTTTTTGAGAAGTATCTGTTCATATTCTTTGCTTATTTTTAATGGGCTTGTCTGCTTTTGCTTGTTGATTTAAGTTCCGTATGTATTCTGGATATTAGACCATTGTTGGATGCATAATTTACAATCATCTTCTCTCATTCTATAGGTTTTCTATTTGGTCTGTTGATAGTTTGTTTTGTTTTGTAAAAGAACTTTAGTATAATCACATCTCATTTGTTTATTTTTGTTTGTGTTGCAATTGCTTTTGGGGACTTAGTCAAAAATTCTTTGTCAAGGTTGATGTCAAGACAAAATACTAGCAAATACAGCCCAGCAGCACATTAAAAAGTTAATAGAGCTTCATCGAGTAGACTTTAGTCCTGGGAGGCAAGGTGGGTTCAACATATGGAAATCAATAGATGTGATATACCACATAAACAAAATCAAAAGCAAAAACTATATGACCATCTCAATAAATGTAGAGACAGTTTTCAATAAAATTCAACATCCCTTCATGATAAAACCCTCAACAGACTAAGCATTGAAGGAACACACTTCAAAACAATAAGCCATCTATGACAAACTGACAGCCAATATCATACTGTATGGGCAAAAGTTTGAACCATTCTCCTTGAGAAAAGGAACAAGACAAGGATGCTCACTCTCACGATTCCTGTTGAACATAGTACTGGAAGTCCTGGCCAAAGCAATCAGGCAAGATAAATAAATAAAAGGCATCTGAGTAGGAAAATAAGTCAAACTATCTCTCTTCACTGATAACTTAATTCTATACCAAAGGCTCTGCCAAAATGCTCCTAGAATTGATAAACAACTTTAGTAAAGTTTCAGGATACCAAATCAATGTACAAAAATTAGTAGCATTTCTATACACCAACAACATCCAGTCTGGGAGTGAAATCAAGAACACAATTCCACTTACAGTAGCCACAAAGAAAATGATATACCTAGGAATACAGCTAACCAAGGAGGTGAAAGATCTCTGTAAGGAGAATTACAAAACACTGCTGAAGGAACTCAGAGATGACACAAATTAATAGAAAAATATTCCATGCTCATGGATTGAAAGAATCAATATCATTAAAATGGCCATACTGCCCAAAGCAATTTACAGATTCAAAGATATTTCTATCAAACTCCCAACATCATTCTTCACAGAATTAGAAAAAAAAAAGAACTTTTCTAAAATTTATATGGCACCAAAAATGAGCCCGAATAGCCAAAATGATCCTAAGCAAAAAGAACAAAGCCTGAGGCATCACACTACCTGACTTCAAACTATACTATAAAGTCACAGTAACCAAAACAACTTGGTGTTGGTACAAAAACAGCCACATAGACCAATGGAATAGCATAGAAAACTCAGAAACAAAGCTGCACACCTACAACCACCAGATCTTCCTGAAGGCTGACAAAAACAAGCAATTGGGAAAGGACTCCATATTTAATAAATGATGCTGAGATAACTGGCTACTCTTACGCAGAACATTGAAGGTGAACGCCTACCTTTCACCATATACAACAATTAACTTAAAATGGATTAAAGATTTAAACTCTTCCATTTATAATATAAAGTTGGGCTTCTTTGTTTTTTGTAACTATAGACTTCAGAGTAATTCTTAATTTTATTTTGATTTTGACATTTACTATTTTTTTAAAAAATTATGTGTTAGTGTGGTCCATTTTATTACATTTTTCAGGAAGAAAGATCCATTCCAATATCTTCACAGGTATTGAAATTACAAAGAAGACAAAAGTTAGACAAAACCAGTGGGGGGAGCACTAAAATAACCTTAATGAAGAAATTTCTTAAAAAGTGAAGAATCCCTGGTATAGTTAATTTAAAACTTCTTTGTGTGGCAGAAAAAAAAAGTAAATAATGTTTTTTTAAAAGTCACTACATTGACATTGCCAATAAAAATAGAAGAAAGAAAATGCTAAGAACCTTGAGGCTATTATTAAATAACTCTAAGTTATATTAATATAAACTACCTGAAAAGAGGTAAATGATCTTACATTTTGTGTTCAAATAATTAGGTTTATAAAGGAGTTTTTCCTATTAAAAGGTCCATCAAAGAGGAGATTTACTCGTAAAACATAAACACATGTGGGATTAATCTCTGTTTCAGTTTGTTCTTACAGTCAGTTTTTTTTTTAAGCAAAATTAAAAGAATATGGAACTAGGTGTTGGTATTCAAGTTTTAAATTAAGGATGTTCAAACTGCAACTTAATGCCTGTCTCAGTAAATTGTATGCAGACTGTTTAAACAATTTTTTACAAGCTCTCAAAAATTTAAAAAGCATGTGAAATGTTAAGCTTTCCTGAAATACCACCATGGCCTTTAGTCAGGACCCATTGTGGGTACCTGTCAGGTTTTTGAAACCAAAGAGACAAAAACATTGGAAATTTTTAATTTTAACACTTGAACCTGAAAGAATACCAGATTTAGATTATTAACTAGTCAGATGGCTTTGTTTTCTCTAGCAGCAGATATTCAACTCGATTCAGCCATAAACTGTAATGACATGAAAAGCATTCTATTCTACCTTTGAGGAAATATGGAGGCATGATTGGATAGAGAAAAGGAAAAATAAAACTAATGCCAACGTGTATCATCTTCATAAATATCCTGTTAAATATCCTCATGTTATTTTTTTCTTTCTTCCGATGTGTAGGCACTCATGGCCAAAATATCTTTGCAAAAATTTATAGAAAAGGGGGAGAAGGATGGAAAATGTGAATAGTTAGGTTGAGTATGAAACTCTGCATCCTGTTTGTTATGTTAAATGTTGATGTGGTGATGTGCTTTTATGTTGCAGATTTCTACCATATTTGAGATGATACCAGAATAAACTTTTTTATTCTGGAGAAAAATCTTGTCAAATCCAAATTTCTTGGCAAGAAACTTTGAGGATGATAATAGTGACAATAATGATAATAGCAAGAATAAAGCCAATGTTTTTTGAGTGCTTAATATGAGCCAGGACTTTATGTATATTATGTCACTAGATCTTTTCAGAAGCTTCGTGGAAGATAATGCTGTCATTATCATTGTAGAAAAGGAAACTAAGAATCAAGGGAGTTGATTATTTTGCTTATAGTCACTATGCTAGTAAGTTGTGAACTTAATAATAGAATATGAAATTATGTAGTCTTGTTCAAGAGCCCATGAGCCTAACAATTATGTTCTTCTGCCTATCTATGTTAACCAGTTTTAACACTTTTATGTAGCAAGTTTGACCATTGTTTGATCACAATATTCTCAATCTGGAACATCACCGAGATCACTTTATACTGGCCCGATGGTAATGTTTGACCATGTTACCTGGCTTCCCTTTCTCTCATTATCAGTCACATACAAACATCATGTCCTGAAAGTCTCCAGTTCCACTAACATGGGTCAGTATCCTAAGTCACATCAACCCTTTTCTTCTCCCATCTCACCCTGTGGATTCAATGTTTCTAGTTTTGAAAATTTACCTACAATGTAACACAAAGGATATCTATCAGTATAAATACTGAAGGTATTTTGATATTACATACAATTAGTAATCATTTGAAAACAATCAAATGATAATATTTATCTTTATTTTAAAGATGCAACTTCTAAATGTAACCATGCAATAATTGCAATTTTATCTCATGTGAGAGTAGACACTTAAGATTACACGAGGAATCAGTAAGGCAATGTGAGCTTTGTCTTAAAAGTCCTTATATAATACAGAGTAGAGAATTTATAGCATTGAAATAGCACTTAACATATTGGGTTTCAATAATAACTCTTTTCCTTTATTTATAGAATGTGTTCATTCAATTGCTATTGCATTAAACTTCTAAAGCATGAACCCAATAAGAAACATTATAGCTTATTAATTTTAATTCAGTCCCTTTCACTTTTTGATGATTAATACAACTTCTTGTCTACTCTAATACACATAAAACAGAATCTAAAAATATCACAACAGTGAAGTTTAATTCTGCTATTTTATCAAATTTTTTCTTAATTTATACTTCCCCTTCATTTATATTTCTTTGTTCATTTATCTTTCTAATACTGCTGAATGGAGTTTTAAAAAGTATTCCAAAATTGGTGCTTCAATCAAAACCTGTGCTTCTTTCAGCTAATGCTTCACACGTACTACTTTCCAAACTAGCTTCCTTTGCTTCAACAGTCACATTTTAAAATAATTAAGACACTCGCCATCCACTGGCTATTGAAGTTCATGAATTAATTGACTTGAATGTTTTGGATTTCTTTGATCTAAGCTATTTTCTCTGTTATACTGTGATTTACCTGACATTAAAGGGCAAACTAAGCAATGAGTTTCTGGAACTACATTCACACAATACAGCAGCAGTATGCCAATAAGTGGCATTAATTGCAATTGGGATATTTACATGGAAGCAGGATGCAAATATAACATTTTTGGGATATATCAAATGCCAGAAATTATTATTAAAATTAGACCAATGGAAGATATAATCATTTGGTTCTATTCTGCAAATGTAGTTCAACACCCACTATATACAGGCATTTTGGAGGAAATCAGTAAAATACCTATGAGTGTAACTGAAGAAAATGGAAATGAGTATGGTCTGAATGTAGCCCCTCCTACTCCTTTTATTATGGCGAGAGAAAGTTTTCTCTTTCAATATTCACCTTTTCACTTTAAAATTAAAAGAACAAAAAAAGGCAAATAATTGAGAATAAGAATTATTACAGGTTAAGGTAACTGAATTTTTGCAATCATAATTTCAGCCTAGGTAAATAAATGTATAAAACATAATTCCAATTATTTGCCTTTATGATTAAGAAAAATTTGATGCAAATATACATTTGTAACTGAGGACACTTACTACCCCACCCTTCTGGCTTTATATATCTTTTTTATATACGGACTGGCTTACTTGCACAATGATTTTATCTTCCTACAGAATTTGAAGGCAGAGGCATTCATTATTATAAATTTTGCACCAAGAACACAGAGAAAGCATTGAATCCATTTGTTAATTCCCATTGTATATTTTCTTGCAATATTTTGCTCTTTTATATTTCCTCTTCACTTGCATTATGATTCACATTCCAAACTGATCATTACCTCCTAAACTGTATCATACACATCTTTCTAAAATTCTGCCTTCTTAATAGAAGCGCCCTTTTAAAAACTTCTAATTATGAGAATCATACAATAGTATTACAATAATAGAGGAGGAAGAGAAAATAATTTCAAGGAAAATAAATCCAAATTTTTGTTCAATAAACAACTTAGACTGACCCAAGCATGAGACATAATGGGCTAATGGTGAGGAAGGGAGCAAAAAGTGGGACCACATGTCAGACACGTGACCCTAGGAAAACCAATCAAAATCTTTTTACATGGATTAATATGGAATGAATCAAAATTATCTTCCTTTCTGAGATTATAAGCTTGAACATTATATAAAATTTCTGATGCTAGAGGCTATCTTTCCAACCTTAATATAAAAATCGCACAGAAGTGTTCCAATGTAGAGGACAGCAGAACTGATGAACAAGGAGGAAAGACAAATTGATCAGTTCATTGTTTCAAAACCTAGATGTACCTGTGCCTGAATCCCTGAACTTTTTAATTAAGAAAAGCCAATAACTTTGTAATTGATGTTATGTTAGTTATATTTAATTGGATTTCTGTCCTTTGCAAAAGAAGATATCTTGGCAAAAAGTTGAATGGAAGTGGGACAGGTACAGAAAGTTAGGTCATTTGTGACCCACAGAATGATCTAGACCTAGCTGACAATAATACTGCTTGTGATTAATACAAAGAAGACAAAGGCAACGAAGATCTGCAGCTTGTCTGAGCTACTACATACTAGATCTCAGAGCAGCTAAATGTTAAACCTCATAAGACGTAGGATAAGAACAGTGAATACACACTTTTCCTCTGTTGAGATTTGCACAGTAGGTGTACCGAAGTGAAAGCCATCATGTTTCCACCATGTAAGAGACTGTCAATTTCCAGTTCCATAGGAGTCACCTTATTCAGTTGGGCATGCTTTCGATTACTCATCATGGTGGTACTTATTTCTCCACACATTATCACATGCATTTTTAAAACCCGTAGCACCCTTTTTTCTTCCCACTTGCTTAGCAGAACTCTAAGTATTTTTCTAAGTGTTCATTTCAAGTCCTACTTGAGTTAAGCTAGACTTTATCACAAATAATAAAGTTTACAATGATAATTATTTTATCATCAAATATTTGCTTCATAATTACAATAACTAAAACTTCCAAAGTACTTATCATGGATCAGATATTGTACTAAGTATTTTACATTTCTTAACTCATTTAAAATTTACAACTGTCTTAAAAGGAAAAAAAAAACTTTATAATCCACACCACAATATTTAATACTTAAGGAAAAAAGCCTACTAAAGTGTAGTAGTTATATTCTGTAGTCACACAGTGAGCTCCTAATGAAAAATGTAGGTAAATTATTGCTTTTCTTTTAATTTCAAAGTAACACAATATTGGACATATAAGTGATATTAAACTACATTTTCAATAGATTATACCTTGATCCAGGAAAAAGAAAAAAGTGTCTGGGATTGCTTCACCAAGAATATCTGTTTCCTGTTCTGTTATAACAAACTATCATAAATTAAACAGCTTAAAAACAATATGAATGCATTATCTTATAATTTATTTAGGTCAGATGTCCAGGTACAGTGTGCCTCAGCTGAGTCCCATGCTTAGAGTCTCACAAGGCAAAACTCAAGGTGTCAGCTGGCCTGTTCCTTTCTGGAGGTATGGGGATGAATGGCTTTACCAGCTAACTCAAGTTGTTGGTCGAATCTAGTGTATGTAGGATAGAGATCTAGGGGTCACCATCTTCTTGCTGGCTGTCGTTTGGAACCACCCTTAACCCCTACAGGCTTGTCTCTCATCCTTGAAAATAGGACCCCACATCTGAGAGCCAATAATGGAAGATTAAATTGTTTTCATTCTTAGAATCTGTACTTTCTCTGCTCCATCTCTTCTGTCTCCTGTCAAAAAAAGTGCTCTAATTTTAAAGGCTTACATAATTAGATTGGAGCCACCAAGGTAATTCAGGAAAATCTCCCTATTTTAAGGTGTATAACCAAAATTACCTCTGCAAAGTCCCTTTTGCCATGTAATGTAATATATTCATAGTTTTAATTCGCGGATTAAAGCATGGGCATTTTTGAGAGACCATTCTGCCTACTGCACCAGGTAATCGGTTTTTTTTTCTTTAACTCATACATTGCTAATATAATTTTTTTTTTGAATGCGCATTGGAGTTTATGTCCAAAACAACTATAATACTACAGAGTACGTGAGAGTAAAAGTAACTATTGGCAAGGAATACACGTAATGTCTCTGCTATGGCTTCAGCTTTTAAAAAGTTATTTCTGAAAAAGCTATACCATTCCAACTAAAAAAACAAAACTTGCTAAGGTTATTAAAATACTCTTTGTGAAGGAGTAATTCCAAGTTGTTAAGGGTGTTGTATGAAATATTTTGAAAGATCTTTCTCTCAAAGTAAAAACATACTGAATTAACTATTTTATAATTAGAGTTCAGTTATTTTAACAAACATTTACTAAACACCCTAACCGATTGTAGTGAAGAAGAGAAAAATCAACATTTATAGACATTACTCTCAACGAACTTACAATTTAATTATAATATAGTGGTTATGGAGGAAGACAAACAAACCCATTAGTGACTTCATAGCAAAAAGAAGATTAAATATTTACTTTATGACCTTTAAATTTCTCTAGTCCTTCCTTTTCCTCTTTAGGAGGCATTTATTAATATTATCCTTGCTTCCATTAAAAATAAAATTTCACTCCTGACCACTGCTATGTAAAATTAACACCATAGGATCACAGAATTGACAGAGATATTAGATCTTGCAGGTCCATCCTCCTCAATTTATAAGGCATAACTGAACCTTTTTCCTGCTTGTAAGCTCATTAAAGAATAAGTGCTTAAGAACAAAAGATTTGCCCAACCCAGTCAGATTCAAGAGCTATGTAACACAGTATTAGATCTCTGAACAGGTGGGTTTAAAAGAACATGGTTGCTCTTCACGATTTCTATTTCAAAATACGAGTCATGCCTATGTTCTATGTTCCCTTACCTATTCATTAAATTTCAAAATTTCAAAACTTTTAAAGAAATTGGGGAAACAGTTCTTTAATGAATGACTTTCTGCACATTTCATAAAATGTTTAGCTACCCTAGGCTTCACCCAATAAATGCCACTAATTGGAGTGACAAATTTCCTCTGCATCATCCAAAAAATCAGAGAAAAACCTGTATTTTTTCTAAGTCTCCACAGGTGTATGGGTACCAATAATATTAACTAAGTATGATGGAAAAGACATGAGTTTCTACTTTACTATTAATGATTTAGAATATTTTGTGTGAATGAAATACAAATCTAACTGGGAAATTCCAATGTTCATTTAAATATGTCACAAAAGACATAATATAATAAATAAGCGTTAAAGACAGAACATGTGACTATTACTGTGAATTCAGATTTTAACCTGGGCAATGTTTAAAGTTGCAGTGTCACTATACAACAATAATTCCTCACTCAGAAAAGATACTTCAAGAATGAAACTTATGGAACCCTAAATATTGTGATGTTCTTCTTTATTTCCTCATTTCATATAAATTCAAAGTGAGGAAAGAGCAGAAGTTTCTAGAAATAATATAATTAAATTTTTCTCTTAAGGCAAGTATATATAGTTTTTAGTTTTATGGCTTTTATTCACATCAAATAGGTGCTTTCTGACTTGACAGATAATTATAACAGCAGTGTATTCACAACACATGATTTTATGAATAAGGATTAAAGATGAGAATGGAATTAATCACAAGGATGCCTTTCTATTGAGCCACCAAAATGATGTCCTAGGGCAAATGAAATCCTGGAAAATGGTTTGGTTACAGGGCCTAGCCCAGACATCAAGTTAGCAAGTGGGAGTTTTTGTTTCATTGTGTTTTGTTTTGTTTTTATCTCAGCTTCAAGATTGAAAGTTTGTTGGGGTATGGAGCCAGCCAGGTTATTTTGTTACCCATTTGTTTTTACAACTGTTTTATCATTGGATTTCCATGCATGTACACATGCACACACACATGTGTGCATGTATGTAGTTGTGTTATTTAAGGTTTTCTTTTTTTTTTTTTTTTTAATTTGAGGCATAACCTCGCTCTGTCTCCTAGGCTGGAGTGCAATGGTGCGATCTCGGCTCACTGCAACTGCCACCACCTGAGTTCAAACAATTCTCCTGCTCACCCCTTCAAGTAGCTGAGATTACAGGTGCCCACCACCAAGACCAGCTAATTTTTGTATTTTTATTAGAGATGTGGTTTGGCCAGGCTGGTCTCAAACTCCTGACCTCAGGTAATCCACCCACCTCGGCCTCCCAAAGTGCTGGGATTATAGGTGGGAGCCACTGCGCCCGGCCTTAAGGTCCTTTATGTTTTGTTATTAAGATTTAAACCTGAAGCTTGAAGATTATTTTTCCTAGGTCTACTTTCTCAGTCATCTGTTAGCAAAACAAAATCTAGGAACACCAACTTCTTAACACATACATAGCTATTTTTGTTAGTATTTTTTGCAAATTCCAATTCATTCTTTGCTTTGTCCTTCTTATTATTCTTTGAAGTTCGTGTAAATATCTCTATGTCTTTTCATTTGTCCATGTTTATGAATATTTTCTTTTGTAAGTCTCTTTTAAAAATCCGTGCTCATCTAAAAATCCCTCTTTCTTTTGTTTCTCATCTGCCTGTGTTGTCAAGATTATTTTTTTTTAAAAAATCTTTCATACTCCTTTAGTCATAGAAAAAAAATTTTCACTTTTAGCTTAATTCCATCCAATACAAAAATAATTGATGAGCAACAGGGAAGCTATAAGATTTGTTAGTGTTTGAATGAAACTTTGATATTAGTTGAATCTGCAGATTTTACACATAAGAAGACAAAAGTTTAGAGAGGTTAAGTGCCTGGCATAAAATCACATAGGTAGCCTGTGGATTTTTATGCTCAGCTATTTTGATTCAACAGTTAATGTTATTTCTGACCAAAACAATGTTATGTTTGTATCTCTATCAGGCTTAGAAGGAAATATTAGAGATAGTCAGAATTTAGAAAATCATATTTTACAAACTTAAGAAAACATATATAAATAGAAAGATTGCTTGTCTGCAAATAAGATAAAAGCAAGTATGTTTTACCACCAGGTTGTCATAGAAGGCTAAAAGTATTTTATAAAATGGAGGATGTGGTTGGGTGTTACCAGATTGGAAAAAGAAGAAAAATAACATGTTTTGGAAAGTCAATTGAAAACAATTTTGAAGATCTGTTACAGAATTGATTTCATAAAACCTGGGTGCCATCCTATGTAGACAAGGTTTGACGTAATTTTCCAGACTGGGATTGTGTCTTTAGAGCACTTAAGCTGAACTAGACAATTTCATAAACTTATGTTCTTGATAACATGAAATTCCCATTTGCTTCTCATTACCTCTGACATGAGCACATGCAGTTACAGGATGTCTATTGTAATTATGATTAGAGCTTAAAAAACAAACAAGAAAAATTACCATACTAGCTAGAAAATGCTAGGAAACTACATGCCACAAACTTTGAGATGTTTATGATTAAAAAAAAATCACATTGTAAGCTCCATGCAAAAACCTGTGTTTGAAACAAAAGTCTAAAATGTTAAGATCTATATCCCTCTTGAGAAGTCCAATTAAGCAGGTCATAAAGTGGTTTTAGAACATACATGTATTTCAATATGATATTTAAGAATCTTATCAGAGCTCAACAGCTACTCAAAATGGTGAAGCCAGGAGAAATTTGCCCCAAGCTTAGCGTTCACTTGAGTAGCTACACAAGAATGAATTGGAGCACAGCTGTATGTCATTTTGAATTAGGACAACTGAGAAAGGCAAATGACTATCATTGTTTCACCATTATAATTGGTAGATGCTATTGACACAATGATAGAGGCATGAGGCTGAGAAATTCTAGGCAGAAAAGGGTAGATCCCCAGTGAAACCCCACCCCCAAACCTAAAAGCCTGAAACCGTGGCCCAAAGTGAGAACTTCTATTCCAGTTTTCCTGCTTGAATGTTGCCTTTTTCTAAACCACCTATGCCCACTCCACCCATCCTGTGCCTATAAAGACCCCAGACTCAGCCAGCAGAGAGAAGAAGCAGCTGGACAACAGGATGACTACAGCTGGACGATGGAGAGAAGCAGCTTGACTTCAGAGGGACAGTTTAATGGCATAACTTCAGAGAAGAATCCAGCCAGAAACAGCCAAACTTCAGGGGAAGATTATCTACCCCCATATCCCCTTTTCAGCTCTCTTTCCCTCTGAGAGCCACTTTAATCAGCAATAAAATCCCTCACACTTACCATCCTTCAATTTGTTCATGCAAATTCATTTTTCCTGGACGTTGGACAGGAGATCAGGAGCCACGAGTGAGGATACAAAACGCTGTCACAGCTGGGTGCAGTGGTTCACACCTGTAATCCCAGCATTTTGGGAGGCCAAGGCGGGCAGATCACCTGAGGTCAGGAGTTCAAGACTGGCCTGGCCAACATGGTGAAACCGTCTCTACTAACAATACAAAACAATTAGCTGGACGTGGTGGCACATGACTGTGATCCTAGCTACTCAGGAGGCTGAGGTAAGAGAATCACTTGAACCCAGGTGACAGAGGTTGCAGTGAACCGAGATCATGCCATTGCACTCCAGTCTGGGAGACAGAGCAATACTCCATCTCAAAAAAAAAAAAAAAAGGCTGTCACACTGGCCCTTTGCCCTCACTGGCAGATGGCAGCCACGGACCCACTAAGCTATTAACACTTAAGCCTTCTGTAGAAGGCAGAGCTAAAACAACACTGTAACACGCCCTTTGGGGCTTCAGAAGTTACCGGCACCCCACCTTGACACTGCCACAGGGACCGCATGGAGTTCACTCCTGCCTATGCCCAGAAGCACTTGCTGCAGCTCCTGCACCTGCTCCCATGCCCACTCCCTCTCTGGAGTGGTGGAATGAAGCTGGTCCAAATGAGTGGGGTTTGATCCTGCCAGCACCAAAATGGCTGGCTGGTTCAAGCCCTCATGCACTCCACTTCCCGCCTCATTCACTTGCGCTCTCTCTTCTATGTGGAGTTGAGAGCAGCAGGCTGAGTAAACAAGGCATCCTTGTCACGAGTCCATGAAGTAGTCAGGGAAATATCCTGCTTCACTATTAAACAAAAAGATGTAAAACATGAGGCACTGACGGATTTCAGCTCTGACTTTTTCCCTGATCATCCACAGGTTAATGGATATCTGAATTAACAATGTATAACCTAGTAAATACAATTATTTTTAGTCTCTGACTGAAATGAAGTATTGGAATAAGGATCCAAAAATCTCTGCATGTATTCCAGATCTGCATACTGAACTAGTTATAGATGGGTGGAGACTATTTACTAACTCTATCTAATATATATGTATATAATACTTCAGATGAAAAGGCCATTGAGAATTCTCTGAATATATTTTTAAAAGGTAAAATAATAGAAGAAAGCTGCTATAACCAACATAAAGACTATGTCTTCAGGTCAATAGTGTTCACACAATGCAAGAAAAATATAATTAAGACATTTATAAAATTATCCATTCATGTACTGATTCATTCAACAAGTATCTTAGATGCTGAAAATATGTGAATTAACAAATAGATTAAATTCGCTACACTTCTGGGGCTTAAATTCTAGTGAAAGTAAACATGATATATTGGTAAACTATACATTAGAAGGTAATAAATGCTAACTAGAAAAATAAAACAAGTTTAAAAATGTTCTGAAAGGGGAGAAGGTTGTTTTACACTTTTAACTAAAATGGTCAAGAATGATATCCTTAAGAATGCAATATTGAGGCTAAGGCAGAATGCTGTGATGGGGAGGCCCTATAATATACAAGGAAAGCATTCCATAGGTAAACATAATTTGGGTTCCATTTAAAAATATGTAATCATATTTTAGCGAGGTATTTTAAAGTTAAGGAAAGATACAAAAATCTTAGATAAATCCAGGCAGAAAAACTGAGTACATAACGAAGAGTAATTCAAAATATCAGATGTCCCCTTCTCAAATCCAAACAACAGAAAGTGACAGAACAATACTGACAGAGTCTAGAGGACGTTTGAGTGCAAAATTCTAACTGATCCAAGTGGGTTACTCATGTTTGACAACACCTGAAAGTCATTTTTGCTCATGCTTGAATTCAGAAATTATATTTAAATATATTTTTTAAAAATACCAAATATATACTGAAGAAAATAGATTGAAAATTGATTCTTATGAGAGAGCTAAAGAATAGAAAATGTATTAAGAAAAAAAGAAAAAATTATGGGAAATAAAACATTGAAATTATGCTTTTATAAATAAATAGTTATTGTGAATATGGTTATATAATGATGCAAGATCAAAATGATTTTCAAAAGCAAGAAGAGTTCATTTATCGTTTCTCTTGGTTTTATGTTGACACTTATTCAAGGGTCATGTTTCCTTATGTTTTTGATTATCACTGTCTGTTAGACTTTTTGCTTAGAATAAAATACTTTTGGAAATAATTAAATGATTGTTTTAATAATACCTTCCTTCAGATAGTTTCATTTGGTGCAATATGTTGTTACCATTCTTTGCTCCCTTAAAACAAATATAATGTTTGAGAGTTCCTGGGCCACTCACATAATTTAATGACAAGAAGGCAGGATGCAAATCCTTGCAAGGGCTACTTGATTTGTCTTTGCACTCATATTCCATGAAGACGCACACACATATAAACACACTATATATACACACATATATATGTATATCTGTGTGTATGTATATATAGGTATACATATACGTGTACTTTATGTATGTATATAGTGTGTGTGTATATATATATTATGTAGTGTATACAAATATATATAAACTGTATATGTGTGTGTTTTATATATATATATATAAAATATATATATGAGACAAATAATTCATGATTGGTTGCCAATATATATATTGGAGTATAATGATACATAGATATCTGTATATACATATATCTGTATATATGCACATAATGTATACATACATTGATACATATATACATACATATATATTGTGTATATATACATAATATGTGTATATTTACATACATAGATATATTGCATGTTTATATATACACACATATACACTATATATACACAACTATATATATACATAGATATACATACATAGATATATGTATATATGCATGTACATAGACTATACACACAATTCATATATAGTGTGTGTATATATGTATACACACAATATATAAATATATACATATTATGTATATACATATTATATGTGTGTATATATACACACACATATATACACACATGTAGATATATATACATGTGTGTATGTATACAATACTCCAATTCTTACTTCAAAGATTACTACATATGATACAGACAGGAGACAGGAAAATACTGCATAGAAGAGGGCGATTCCCCAGCAAAGGGCCCACCCTCAAGCTTAGAAACCCGTGGCCCTAAGTGAGAACAGGAATTATTGTTTTCATGCCCAAAAAGTTGCCTTTTGTCTCACCATGTCCCCCTGTCCTGAACCCATATAAACACCAAACCCCAGGCTCCAGAAAGAGATGAGCAGACAAATGGGAGAACAGTGTGGCAGAGAAGGAGAGAAGAGAAGGAGCATCTGAATGCTGAGGAGAGTTTGGCTGGGGACGATCAAAGAGGAGATTGGCCACTGACTGCCCTAATTCCAGGGGAAGATCATCTTCTCACTCCATCCCTTTTCCAGCTCCCCATCCATCCCACTGAGAGCCACCTCCACCACTTAATAAAACCCCTGTGTTCACCCTTCAAGTCCATGTGTGACCTGATTCATCCTGGACTCTGGACAAAAACGTGGGTGCCAAGAGGGCACTGAGCTGGTTAATACTTAAGCCATCTGCAGGTGGCAAAGCTAAACGAGCACACTGTAACATTTACTTGGGCTTTGGGATTCACAGACACCCACTCCTAGACACTACCATGGGGCCAGAGCCCAAAGCACTTGCCCCGTCACCTGCAGCTTCCTGTCTGCATGCTCCCCATCTTGTATGGGGTTTGAGCTCACGTTAACCAAACAGAGAGCCAGACCCCCGTCACACATCCTGTAATGTGGGGCCAGGGAATTCTCACATTTCACAAATATCTATGTGTGTATATATACAATTTATTTTATATATATATATACACACACACACATAGATATTTGTGAAATGAGAGAATAAATATATACAGTTTATTTTATATATATACACACACATATATACACACACACATAGATATATGTAGTATTCTATTGCTTCTGTAACAAATTATGACAAACTCAGTGGATTAAAATTATACAAATTTATTATTATACATTTCTTCAGGTCAGAAATCTAAAATGAGTCTTCAAGGATATGCTTTCCCTGAAGGCTATAGAAGAAAATCCGTTTTGTTGCATTTATTAGCTTCTAGAGGCCACCTGCATCTCTTGGTGTATGGCCTCTCTTCCATCTTCAAAGCCAGCAGCATAACATCTTTAAAACTGTATTCAACTCTACATTCCTTATCATACCCTCTCTGATTACCTCTCCCTTATATAAGGACCCTTGTGATTGCCATGGGTCCAGATAATCCACAAAAGCCAGGATAATCAAGATCTTTAAATTATTTACACCTACAAAGGTTTTGGCCATGTAAAGTAACACACTCACAAGTTATAGGGATGAGGACATGGACATTTCAGGGATACTATGCAGTGTAACAGATGAATAGAGAGAGAGAAAAAGACTGACAGAATAGAGAGAGAATATATATATACCAGAATAGACAGAGAATACATACACACCAAGGCATCCTGGTTACAGTAGAAAAGTTTATCATTTAGTTATTTTTTCTCTCCATTCACCTATAGGCCATTTGATAGATTAAAAATTAATAAAGTAAATATTAAGTTCTGTTATGGTGGGAAAAACTGCTGTTAAAGAATGCATATGAACACTTACCTAGTGAGAATGAACAATTAGCTATTCCGTATATAATGCAACAGATTTACAGATTTCTGTTCTTGGAGTTCATTAATATAGATACATACTGTTAGAGCAGAGGGAGAGATGAGAAGGAAGACCAAATGAGAGAGCAGCTCAATAGTTGAGACAGATTTATTGAGAGTAAACCTGAGAAGGGCTTCTGGCTGGCAGGGTCAGGAGCAAACCTCTCTTACAGCCTGAGGCTTTTAAAAAGGGCCTGGTGGGGGAAGTGTGTTCTGAGAGAAGTTCCTACTGGGGAGGGGTTAGGGGAGTGCTGGCTGGTTGGGACTGCTGGAGACTTTGATAAGCTTGGTTGGGATTGTTATACTCTGTTGAAGATACAGGTGGGGCTGACTTTTGCATTTTGGTCAAATGGCAACAGACAGTTTTGAGTAATGGAAACTTGATACTTCAAGGTGGTGGAGTCTCATTAAGATGGCAGTATTATTGTCCTATCACATACAATACTCCAACTTTTACCTTCAAAGAAAGTAAAAACAGAACTATAAAATAAAAATCACTGAGAGCTTAGAGAATCATTTCTCTGAGAGAGAAGATATAAATTTTTTAGAAAGGATTTTAGGCTTTCTTAGCTTTTAGAAACTTCCAAATTCCTTGCCAGAATGCAGAAAGTGCTCTTTGAGCAATTTTAACTTTTTTAGGTGCTTTTATTAAAGGGAAATTTGGGGAGATTTTTACCTGCAGGGACTAAATGACTATATACTGTAATACAAAATACCACTATGTGTCTTAGCTTTTCACCATTGTATTCATGAGGCTCTTTAATTGAGTAGCATTCTAAAATAACTTTAAGCAGGATGAGATATTTAAATATATACAAAAAAATTGCTGTTTTGGAATGCTTTCAAAAGCAACTAACTCTAATTACCAACATTGGCAAAGTAAATACTACCTATTATCATGAAGATGACCTGTAAAAGGAAACAAGTTCTAAGACAAATAATGCTATAACACAAAGGAGAAGCAGACTGGAGGGCAAAGGAAGATGTCGTTTTAGTTTGACATCCTCAAAGACATGTAGAGAATTACAGGCATCATCAGGATTGGTAGTGATCTTACACATCAATTTTTTGAATAACCATTACAGACATCATGAGCTAGAACCTGAGAGCTGGAAAGCTCTCTTTGGCCACATGTAGTGAAGTGTGGAAAGGGGATATTATAGCAATAGCCTGCATAATGGTGAACAACACTGCTGCATCTTGTACATATCATGAGCCAAAGGTAGTCATAAATAGAGATTGGGGATAGAGATGCCAGAGGAAAAATAACACTTAAAAAACGCAAAATGATCAAACATCAAGTATGCAATTATGGGCATAATTGAGGGATGGCAGAAGATTAGATAATAGCAGTTAGAAATGAATAAATGCGTACATGTAGATTTTTCTTTATATATGGGAAAACAGATTTTATATTTCTTTTTTGCTTTCTGCAGAACACACAAGAGAAAAAAGCCTGAGGGCAGACAGAATAAATGAGAAAAATGAAATGACAGAAAGAATTAAGTCTCAAGTGGCTTAGCTAAGCAAATTTAAATGTCTTGCTCAGTTCTTAAAGGAAAAAAATAGATTCAGGTTTTTTCTGTTTGTTTGTTTTCTTCCTTTGGGATTTTGGTTAGTACATGGTATTTATATTCTACTTTTGAGTGTGGTTTTTGTTTGCTTCTTTTATTTGAGTGAATCCTTTTATGTGCATTTGACAGAGATTTACATTCATATATCCAGTGGGGCACACATGACATTTTTCCATAGAGCATATTGGCAGAGATGATGAACCTTTTCTTTTTCTTTAGGTTATTTAATGACTACTTGATAGAATTAGATAGTCTTTTCCACATTGTTTGGTGCTTACAATGTAATAGAGCTAAACATAAAAAGATTTGGAATCAGTTTCTAAGAAAAGTGGCTATCAAACTACATTTTCGTAAGATGTCCCTTATTCATTTTACAGTTTTGTCCTGAATATTTAGCCTAACATTTTTTAGTACTAGTAAGCGAGGACATGATAATAATCTGACTTCTTGGTTGTATGCATATCATCCTGACACCTGATTTTCCTAAGGGGATTCATGATTGCACAAAGCTGCCATGTTATTACAGTCCTTCATGAAAGATTGCCTGAAGTGATGTCACAACATCAGACATCAGCTTTAGTTGACACTGAAACATCACTTCCAGAAAACGGTTGCTTTGGGCATATTTTTACTTTAGCTTTGACAACTCCATATAATCATCTAAATGACATACCTGTGGAAACAACATTAATCAACAGCTTATTCTATGACTCTTTCTATTTAGTAATTATTCATGGCCTGCCTAGTATTTCACTTTATTTTTCAGAATGCCACATTAAACATTTCTATTGAAAAATGATACACAACGTTTCAGTCCCTTACCTTTCATAGCAGAGTAATATAAATGTCTTCATTTTCAAGATCAACATGACTACCATATAAAACAATTTTGAAAGCTTCCTTTATTACTATAGTTTAATTCAACTTACGTAACAAAAGAAACCAGCACACACGATCAAAAATATGTGTTTGCAAGACCAAATAGATGATTAAAGAGAAAATTTTAGAGGAGACAAATCAAGTCACAGATAAAGAGGATTAAATTTTTAAAAGTACAGTGTTTACTGATATACTAAGATAACTGCATTTACATTTTTGGTTATTTCTATAAGACACAAGAATGTCAAGGTAATGCTCATAAATTATTGGTCTCCAAAACTATTTACCTACTTCATGATTGTTGTCTTAAAAAAGATATTTTTCAACAACTCTGAAGTGTAATGCTGTATCACTTCTTACTAAACAAATTTTGAGACTATTCTATGTGGTATTTTTCCTTATGATTGTATCATATATTGTTGGTAAAAAAGTCCTCCATTACATTATTCTAAAGAAGAAAAAAAAGTTTCTGACACTTTCATCATTCTCTCTCTTTTTGACAGTCCCAATAGGGCCACACATTGCTGCCTGATTTTCTCTCCTGACAGCAAACCAAGCCAGACACAAATTCAAATGACAGATTGGGGGTTATGGGGTAGAGGAGCAAAAGGCTAGGTTTATACGGTAGCTTGAAAATGTTTCTCATAGCAAAAAATGTAGTATGTCATAGATCAAAACAATGTATAACAAATGATTTGGTTAAGATATACAACTCTTTTCAACCCTGGTCTAATTAGGATCACTCCCTCTCACCTCAGATTATCTTATTATCCCCCACAGTCCTATATAGAATTGTATATGTCATCATTTGACATTCCAGGTATCACTTTATCTCAGGACAAAAATGAGTTTTAGGATGTCGTAAAAATTTTACCCGTGAAATTATTCTGGATTATCCAGGTGAGCTCTAAACCCAATAATTACTGACTTATAAGAAAAAGTGAAGACACAGAAAAGGAAAAGACATAGAAGAGGAGGTCAAATATAGAACGAGGCAGTAATTGAAGTTATACTATTATAAACCAAAGAATGTCTGGAGCCACCAGAAGCCAGAAAAAGCAAGAAACAATTCTCCCCCAGGGCCTTTGGAAGGAGGATGGCCCTGGTGACACTTTGATTTCAGACATCTGGCTTCCAGAACTGAGGGAATAGTTTCTAATTTTTTTAAGCCAACAAGTTAGTGGTAATTTGTTATAAGACACTAATACAACATTGAATAACTCTAGTAGAGATCATATGCAGTAGCCTGATAATATGCAAGATAAGGTAGGCATTAAATAGATCACTAAAATATAACTAAACCAGTGTTAAGATAAGGGACGTCCAAGATATCTTTAACACTAATCACTTCATTGGTTGCTACTGGTTGCCTACATTGTAGGCAATATATGTGTCTATGCATATTGTCAACTATATATATCATAAAAAAATGAAAATAATATTAATGAAAAATAAATAATATAAAAGTAACATTATCCATGGAGAGAAATAAAAGATAAAAAAATTCCTCTTGTGTCTATTTTATGTCTTGTTTCTATAAATAGGCTGAAATACTGCTCAGCATAGCACCTATATTAATTTCCTGGGGCTGAAATAACAATATACCACAAATTGATGGCTTAAGCAACAGAAATTTATTATTTCAGTTCTGGAAACTAAAAGTCTAAGATCCAGGTACCCTCAGAGTCATGCTCCCTCTGAAGATGCTAGGAAAGGATCTGTTCCCTGTCTCTCACCTAGCGTCTCATCGTTCTTTGGCTTGTGACAGCATTAACTCCAATCTTCACACCGCATTCTCTCTGCATTCAAATATTGCTTTTTAATAAAGACACTGTGATATTGGATTAGAATCCACACTAATGATTTTATTTTAATTTGATCATCTGCAAAATACCCTATTTCCAAATTAGGTCACATTGACAAGTACTGGGGCTTAGAACCTTAACATTTTTTGGGGAATCACAATTCATTCTGTAACACTGCTCAACTTAATTGTGAATTGAGTTGTTAAAGGGTATGTGACAGGGAAGAGAAAATAAATACTTTTTGGAGACTTGAAAAGATATTAAAAAGAAAGAATATAATAAATATAATTTTGGTTTAGGTAGAGTTTTCATGTGCCAAAATATTGTCCATGTGTAGCATACATAGCAGAGTCACATATTTATTACAAGGCAGCTCCTCTATTTTCTATAACTGAGCTAGTTTTGACTTGTGAGCCTGCAATCCAGAGTATAGCTGGGTGGTGGAGGAGAGCTTAACTGAGGGTTTATAAAGCTGTGAATTAGCAGGATCTTTGATTTAAGGTAGGCTTATTTGGGTAATTCAGTTTTTCAGGAGCATTCACTCTGTCTCAGGTTTTCTTCCCATCATTATGGATCTCTCAAGATCCGAGAGATACAGGATAAGGTTCTAATATGTGTGGCAGACAGTGGGAGAGAGAAAGATTTCAAATCATTGTGCTACCTGAGTGATTTCCAGTACTTGCTGTGACCTGGTTGGTCTGGCCTGCAAGTGTGTCCACTGGTGAAGATTGCTGGAGAAGATTGCAGCTAGTGAAATTGTGGTCTTTCCTTTAGGACGAATTCAAGACAGTAGTCTTTCTGGTGATCTGTCATTATCTTTGCCCTTGCTGATGTTATAGACCTCTCTGAAGCTAGTCACATTTTCTACCCAGCTTCTGGCTAGTTTGCTTCATCATGAGCTCTATGGAATTTACCACATCTGTCACTATGGCTGTGCTAGACAAGTCTTTAGGCTCTCAATTCAACTTCATTTTGCCTCTGCAGTGGAGTATGTAGAAATTTCTGGCACCTTTCATGCCAAAAGGGAGCTAGGGAAGCCCAAAACAGCAAATGCAGGCCAGTCCCTCTGTGACCCACCATAGTCCACTGCCACTTTTTACTATATTCCAGCTTTCCTATGCTTGCATCAGACCACCTTGCAAATATAATCCAGTCAGGCTTCAAGATACGGAGAGTGGGCACAAACCCTTTTTTGCTTTTGGTTTATATATTCAATTCTACTCCATTCTTTTGAGAATTCAGCTGATAGAGAGATCATGATATTGGCATTCCAGGATTCCCCGCTTGTCTTTCTCCTTCCCAGATGCCTTAGTAAATAAGTGGAAATATTTATTTTTTATCTCTATTTGTCTGGAAGAAATGCCTCTTAGATTATGTCCTCTTTTTGAATGTGAGTTAATGCCATGGCTAGCTGCTATTGGTAGAGGGAGTATCATTTTTACACAAAGGAAGTGATTCTATAACTGGTTTTATGAAAGTAGACTTGATATGGAAGCATGTGGACAACTTCAAATTAGGGATTATCAAAGACAAAGTAGTTGGTTTGATCCCCCAGAACACATTATCCCCATTACTGCTAAATAATGCCAAATTTAGTGGCATAAATAAAAGTGCATTTGCTTTCATTTAAAAAGGAACACATTTTTTTCACATTTTTTTCTTTTTATTATTACTATTATTATTATTATTATTATTATTATACTTTAGGCTCTATGGTACATGTGCGCAACGTGCAGGTAAGTTACATATGTATACATGTGCCATGCTGGTGCGCTGCACCCACCAACTCGTCATCTAGCATTAGGTATATCTCCCAATGCTATCCCTCCCCCCTCCCCCCACCTCACCACAGTCCCCGAAGTGTGATGTTCCCCTTCCTGTGTCCATGTGTTCTCATTGTTCAATTCCCACCTATGAGTGAGAATATGCGGTGTTTGGTTTTTTGTTCTTGCGATAGTTTACTGAGAATGATGATTTCCAATTTCATCCATGTCCCTACAAAGGACGTGAACTCATCATTTTTTATAGCTGCATAGTATTCCATGGTGTATATGTGCCACATTTTCTTAATCCAGTCTATCATTGTTGGACATTTGGGTTGGTTCCAAGTCTTTGCTATTGTGAATAATGCCGCAATAAACATACATGTGCATGTGTCTTTATAGCAGCATGATTTATAGTCCTTTGGGTATATACCCAGTAATGGGATGGCTGGGTCAAATGGGATTTCTAGTTCTAGATCCCTGAGGAATCGCCACACTGACTTCCACAAGGGTTGAACTAGTTTACAGTCCCACCAACAGTGTAAAAGTGTTCCTATTTCTCCACATCCTCTCCAGCACCTGTTGTTTCCTGACTTTTTAATGATTGCCATTCTAACTGGTGTGAGATGGTATCTCATTGTGGTTTTGATTTGCATTTCTCTGATGGCCAGTGATGGTGAGCATTTTTTCATGTGTTTTTTGGCTGCATAAATGTCTTCTTTTGAGAAGTGTCTGTTCATGTCCTTCGCCCACTTTTTGATGGGGTTGTTTGTTTTTTCTTGTAAATTTTTTGGATTTCATTGTTGATTCTGGATTTTAGCCCTTTGTCAGATGAGTAGGTTGAAAAAATTTTCTCCCATTTTGTAGGCTGCCTGTTCACTCTGATGGTAGTTTCTTTTGCTGTGCAGAAGCTCTTTAGTTTAATTAGATCCCATTTGTCAATTTTGGCTTTTGTTGCCATTGCTTTTGGTGTTTTAGACATGAAGTCCTTGCCCATGCCTATGTCCTGAATGGTATTGCCTAGGTTTTCTTCTAGGGTTTTTATGGTTTTAGGTCTAACATTTAAGTCTTTAATCCATGTTGAATTGATTTTTGTATAAGGTGTAAGGAAGGGATCCAGTTTCAGCTTTCTACATATGGCTAGCCAGTTTTCCCAGCACCATTTATTAAATAGGGAATCCTTTCCCCATTTCTTGTTTTTGTCAGGTTTGTCAAAGATCAGATAGTTGTAGATATGTGGCATTATTTCTGACGGCTCTGTTCTCTTCTATTGATCTATATCTCTGTTTTGGTACAAGTACCATGCTGTTTTGGTTACTGTAGCCTTGTAGTATAGTTTGAAGTCAGGTAGCGTGATGCCTCCAGCTTTGTTCTTTTGGCTTAGGATTGACTTGGTGATGCGGGCTCTTTTTTGGTTCCATATGAACTTTAAAGTAGTTTTTTCCAATTCTGTGAAGAAAGTCATTGGTAACTTGATGGGGATGGCACTGAATCTGTAAATTACCTTGGGAAGGATGGCCATTTTCATGATATTGATTCTTCCTACCCATGAGCATGGAATGTTCTTCCATTTGTTTGTATCCTCTTTTATTTCCTTGAGCAGTGGTTTGTAGTTCTCCTTGAAGAGGTCCTTCACATCCCTTGTAAGTTGGATTCCTAGGTATTTGATTCTCTTTGAAGCAATTGTGAATGGGAGTTCACTCATGATTTGGCTCTCTGTTTGTCTGTTATTGATGTATCAGAATGCTTGTGATTTTTGTACATTGATTTTGTATCCTGAGACTTTGCTGAAGTTGCTTATCAGCTTAAGCAGATTTTGGGCTGAGACAATGGGGTTTTCTAGATATACTATCATGTCATCTGCAAACAGGGACAATTTGACTTCCTCTTTTCCTAATTGAATACCCTTGATTTCCTTCTCTTGCCTAATTGCCCTGGCCAGAACTTCCAACACTATGTTGAATAGAAGTGGTGAGAGAGGGCATCCCTGTCTTGTGCCAGTTTTCAAAGGGAATGCTTCCAGTTTTTGCCCATTCAGTATGATATTGGCTGTGGGTTTGTCATAAATAGCTCTTATTATTTGGAGATACGTCCCATCAATACCTAATTTATTGAGAGTTTTTAGCATGAAGGGTTGTTGAATTTTGTCAAAGGCCTTTTCTGCATCTATTGAGATAATCATGTGTTTTTTGTCTTTGGTTCTGTTTATATGCTGGATTACATTTATTGATTTGCGTATATTGAACCAGCCTTGCATCCCAGGGATGAAGCCCACTTGATCATGGTGGATAAGCTTTTTGATGTGCTGCTGGATTCTGTTTGACAGTATTTTATTGAGGATTTTTGCATCAATGTTCATCAAGGATATTGGTCTAAAATTCTCTTTTTTTGTTGTGTCTCTGCCAGGCTTTGGTATCAGGATGATGCTGGCCTCATAAAATGAGTTAGGGAGGATTCCCTCTTTTTCTATTGATTGGAATAGTTTCAGAAGGAATGGTACCAGCTCCTCCTTGTACCTCTGGTAGAATTCGGCTGTGAATCCATCTGTTCCTGGACTTTTTTTGGTTGGTAAGCTATTGATTATTGCCACAATTTCAGCTCCTGTTATTGGTCTATTCAGAGATTCAACTTCTTCCTGGTTTAGTCTTGGGAGGGTGTATGTGTTGAGGAATTTATCCATTTCCTCTAGATTTTCTAGTTTATTTGCGTAGAGGTGTTTGTAATATTCTCTGATGGTAGTTTGTATTTCTGTGGGATCAGAGGTGATATCCCCTTTATCACTTTTTATTGCATCTATTTGATTCTTCTCTCTTTTTTACTTTATTAATCTTGCTAGCAGTCTATCAATTTTGTTGATCCTTTCAAAAAACCAGCTCCTGGATTCATTTATTTTTTGAAGGGGTTTTTGTGTCTCTATTTCCTTCAGTTGTGCTCTGATTTTAGTTATTTCTTGCCTTCTGCTAGTTTTTGAATGTGTTTGCTCTTGCTTTTCTAGTTCTTTTAATTGTGATGTTAGGGTGTCAATTTTGGATCTTTCCTGCTTTCTCTTGTGGGCATTTAGTGCTATAAATTTCCCTCTACACACTGCTTTGAATGCATCCCAGAGATTCTGGTATGTTGTGTCTTGGTTCTCGTTGGTTTCAAAGAACATCTTTATTTCTGCCTTCATTTCGTTATGTACCCAGTAGTCATTCAGGAGCAGGTTGTTCAGTTTCCACGTAGTTGAGCGGTTTTGAGTGAGATTCTTAATCCTGAGTTCTAGCTTGATTGCACTGTGATCTGAGAGATAGTTTGTTATAATTTCTGTTCTTTTACATTTATTAAGGAGAGCTTTACTTCCAAGTATATGGTCAATTTTGGAATAGGTGTGGTGTGGTGCTGAAAAAAATGTATATTCTGTTGATTTGGGGTGGAGAGTTCTGTAGATGTCTATTAGGTCTGCTTGGTGCAGAGCTGAGTTCAATTCCTGGGTATCCTTGTTGATTTTCTGTTTCGTTGATCTGTCTAATGTTGACAGTGGGGTGTTAAAGTCTCCCATTATTAATGTGTGGGAGTCTAAGTCTCTTTGTAGGTCACTCAGGACTTGCTTTATGAATCTGGGTGCTCCTGTATTGGGTGCATATATATTTAGGATAGTTAGCTCTTCTTGTTGAATTGATCCCTTTACCATTATGTAATGGCCTTCTTTGTCTCTTTTGATCTTTGTTGGTTTAAAGTCTGTTTTATCAGAGACTAGGATTGCAACCCCTGCCTTTTTTTGTTTTCCATTTGCTTGGTAGATCTTCCTCCATCCTTTTATTCTGAGCCTATGTGTGTCTCTGCACGTGAGATGGGTTTCCTGAATACAGCACACTGATGGATCTTGAGTCTTTATCCAATTTGCCAGTCTGTGTCTTTTAATTGGAGCATTTAGTCCATTTACATTGAAAGTTAATATTATTATGTGTGGACCTGATCCTGTCATTATGATGTTAGCTGGTTATTTTGCTCGTTAGTTGATGCAGTCTCTTCCTAGTCTCGATGGTCTTTACATTTCGGTATGATTTTGCAGTGGCTGGTACCGGTTGTGCCTTTCCATGTTTAGCGCTTCCTTCAGGAGCTCTTTTAGGGCAGGCCTGGTGGTGACAAAATCTCTCAGCATTTGCTTGTCTGTAAAGTATTTTATTTCTCCTTCACTTATGAAGCTTAGTTTGGCAGGATATGAAATTCTGGGTTGAAAATTCTTTTCTTTAAGAAGGTTGAATATTGGTCCCCACTCTCTTCTGGCTTGTAGAGTTTCTGCCGAGAGATCCGCTGTTAGTCTGATGGGCTTCCCTTTGATGGTAACCCGACCTTTCTCTCTGGCTGCCCTTAACATTTTTTCCTTCATTTCAACTTTGGTGAATCTGACAATTATGTGTCTTGGAGTTGCTCTTCTCGAGGAGTATCTTTGTGGCGTTCTCTGTATTTCCTGAATCTGAATGTTGGCCTGCCTTGCTAGATTGGGGAAGTTCTCTTGGATAATATCCTGCAGAGTGTTTTCCAACTTGTTTCCATTCTCCCCGTCACTTTCAGGTACACCAATCAGACGTAGATTTGGTCTTTTCACATAGTCCCACATTTCTTGGAGGCTTTGCTCGTTTCTTTTTATTCTTTTTTCTCTAAACTTCCCTTCTCGCTTCATTTCATTCATTTCATCTTCCAGGGCTGATACCCTTTCTTCCATTTGATCGCATCGGCTCCTGAGGCTTCTGCATTCTTCATGTAGTTCTCGAGCCTTGGTTTTCAGCTCCATCAGCTCCTTTAAGCACTTCTCTGTATTGGTTATTCTAGTTATACATTTTTCTAAATTTTTCTCAAAGTTTTCAACTTCTTTGCCTTTGGTTTGAATATCCTCCCGTAGCTCGGAGTAATTTGATCGTCTGAAGCCTTCTTCTCTCAGCTCATCAAAGTCATTCTCCGTCCAGCTTTGTTCCGTTGCTGGTGAGGAACTGCGTTCCTTTGGAGGAGGAGAGGTACTCTGCTTTTTAGAGTTTCCAGTTTTTCTGCTCTGTTTTTTCCCCATCTTTGTGGTTTTATCTACTTTTGGTCTTTGATGATGGTGATGTACAGATGGGTTTTTGGTGTGGATGTCCTTTCTGTTAGTTTTCCTTCTAACAGACAGGATCCTCAGCTGCAGGTCTGTTGGAGTACCTGGCCGGCCGTGTGAGGTATCAGTCTGCCCCTGCTGGGGGGTGCCTCCCAGTTAGGCTGCACGGGGGTCAGGGGTCAGGGACCCACTTGAGGAGGCAGTCAGCCCGTTCTCAGATCTCCAGCTGTGTGCTGGGAGAACCACTGCTCTCCTCAAAGCTGTCAGACAGGGACATTTCAGTCTGCAGAGGTTACTGCTGTCTTTTTGTTTGTCTGTGCCCTGCCCCCAGAGGTGGAGCCTACAAAGGCAGGCAGGCCTCCTTGAGCTGTGGTGGGCTCCACCCAGTTCAAGCTTCCCGGCTGCTTTGTTTACCTAAGCGAGCCTGGGCAATGGCGGGGGCCCCTCCCCCAGCCTCGCTGCCGACTTGCTGTTTGATCTCAGACTGCTGTGCTAGCAATCAGCGAGACTCCGTGGGCGTAGAACCTTCTGAACCAGGTGCGGGCTATACTCTCCTGGGGCACCGTTTCCTAAGCCCGTCGGAAAAGCACAGTATTCGGGTGGGAGTGGCCCGATTTTCCAGGTGCCGTCTGTCACCCCTGGAAGGGAACTCCCTGACCCCTTGCGCTTCCCGAGTGAGGCAATGCCTCGCCCCTGCTTCGGCTGGCACACGGTGCGCTCACCCACTGACCTGCGCCCACTGTCTGGCACTCCCTAGTGAGATGAACACGGTACCTCAGATGGAAATGCAGAAATCACCCGTCTTCTGCATCGCTCGCGCTGGGAGCTGTAGACCGGAGCTGTTCCTATTCGGCCATCTTGGCTCCTCCCCCCTTTTTTCACATTTTTAATACATATCTCTATTTTTTTAAATCTTCCTTCTATTCTTGCTTCTTTCCCTGTTTTACGTGTTCATAAAACACATATATGGACATTATCATGAGACAGGTACTGAACTACATACTGAAAATACAAAAATAAATAAAATATACTATGTTCCCTCAAATATTTTACAGGCTAGTGTGAGTTAAACACATGAGATTTTAATTAAATGTGATTTTAATTTGGTTAAGTATCCCCATCTCTTTGCCCAATATAATAAAACATCTTGGATATTTGCTGTTTAATCCTTTAGTTTTTCAGGTTTGGTAAAATGCCAGGCAAATAAGCTGTATAAACAACTGATGAAAAGGGGAGTGATATCAGCAAGAGGGCAGAATGGGAGGTTCCAGCCTTCATCTTCCCACAAAAAAACAAACAAACAAACAAAAAACAAACAAACAAACAAAAACACAGCTATCCATGAATAAAAATCGCTCTGTAAGAGTTCAGGACTTAAGGACTCCAGTTAAAAAACTACAGCAACACAGAACCAAAAAAAAAAAAAAAAAAAAAAAGTGAGACTAATTGCACAGAAAGGGTCGAAAGAACACCTTCATTTTGCCTGCATCACTCTATCTCAGCACAAGCCAGCACAGTTCACCACTGAGAGGAGTCTCCTCAGTCCGTGAGTTCCCTTAATAGGCAAAAGGAGAAGGAGAACAGGACAAGTAACAAGCCTCTTCAGCTTTTTGGGGCACTGCCTGAAGGACCCACTTTGGTTTCACTCCACTCATATTGCTGGGGAGATAAGCATACCTGAGTCATCTGGAGATGACTAGAAACAAGAAAGGGCAGGGACTATCAGTATCAGCCATGTGGCAAGAGCCACCAGGTCTCCAGTGGCCTGCCAGGCAGAGGACACCAGCAGCCTTTAGTGCCGAGGATGTCAATACCATTGCAGCTGCCACAGACCCTCTAGAGACAAAGAGATACCATTGTACATCCAGCTAAAGTGCCACTTCTTACCCACCCTCAATTGTTTTCATGTCTAGACCACAGACCCATATTTGCTCTATGCATACCATGATCTGGATTCTGGCTCTGCAGCTACTGTGCATACACTCATTCCCTAGACACTGGCACCACCACCACAGCAGGCACAGCTGTGTTCTACACACTGGCATACTACCACAACAGGTGAGTCTATACCCGGAAACCCAGGGTTGCAGTCATTTAATACATGCCTATGCTTCAGGACTCAGCTTTGCATCTACTCCATGTATGCTTTCACGTCAGACAAGGGCACTACTGCCACTGCAAGTTTATTCTAGTGTTGGACCCAGTGCCAAGAGTAATGCTATTGAAAATAATTTCTTCCCAAGGAGAAAAATAGAAGGATTTCAGCAGCCTCCACCACAAACGACCAAATTGTTCTTGCTGTCGTTGTAGACAGTTGCAATGTTGACTGTCAAGAACTCCCACAGTCTTCTCAATACTGACCTCAGTAAATGTTGTTGCATGGGGACTATGCCACTGTACTCTCCCCATAGCTGAAACTTCTGCACTCAACCCATCTGGCACCTTTGCATTCACCTTTAGGTGAAGGTCTTTCTCCACTGAAACCTATCCTTTAAGGCTGGATGAGATTATTGCTCCCTCACATGTGAAAACATCAATAAAAATCTGGAAGAAACACGAAAATGCAGGAAAAATTACATCACCAAACACAATAATTTTCTAATAACCACTCCAAAGAAATAGAAATCTATAAATTGCCCAGTGAAGAATTAAGAACAATCACTTTTAAAAACGTCAGTCAGCTACAGAACACAGACATCTAATCATCCGGAAAACAATACATGAACAAAATGAATAATTCAGCAAAGAGTTAAAAACCATAAAAAAGAATTAAACAAATTCTGGAAATAAAACATATAATGAGGGAAATAAAAAATTTAGTAGAGAGACTTAATAACAGACTCAATCAAGCAGATGAAAGAATCAGCAAAAATGAAGAGAAATCATTTAAAATTATTCATTCAGAGGAACAAAAATTAAAAAATAAATAAAAAGCATCTGGGACCTGGTGCTTATGTCTGTAATCCCAGCACTTTGGTAGGCCAAGGCCAGTGGATCACGAGGTCAGGAGTTTGAGACCAGCCTGACCAACATAGTGAAACCCTGTCTTTACTAAAAATACAAAAATTAGCCAGGCATGGTGGCATGTGCCTGTAATTCCAGCTACTCAGGAGGCTGAGGCAGGAGAATCGCTTGAACCCGGGAGCCAGAGGTTGCAGTGAGCCAAGATCATGCAACTGCACTCCAGCCTGGGCAACAGACTGAGACTCCGTCTCAAAATAAATAAATAAATAAATAAATAAATAAATTCATGAAGAAAGCCTATCATGAAATACAGCATTGAGCAAACAAATATGCGAACTATGGAGTCCTATAATGAGAAGAGAAAGGGACAGAAAGCAAATTTAAAGAAATGACGTATTCCCAAATCTGGAGAAATCTGAATGAAAATCCACATTAGTGATGCTCAAAAAATCCCAGATAAGCTGAATATCAAGAAATCTTCACTGGGACATATTAAGATCAAATTACCTAAATTCAAAAACAAATAAATTTGAAAGGAGCAAGATAAATGCAAATCATCACATATAAGCAAATCCTCACAAGACTGTTCATGAATTTCTCAACAGAAACCTTGAAGCCCAGAGAGAGTGGGATGACATATTCAATATACTGAAGGAAAAAAAGAAACCATTTTAACATGCAGAAATATTATACCCAGCAAAATTATCTTTTACAAGAAAGCAGATATAAAGTATTTTTCTAACAAGCAAAAACTGAGAGTTTGACACCAACTAGAAGAACTGCATTAGAATAAATGCATAGGGATCCCATCAAGATACACTACACTGAGATATGAAAGCATACATCTCACTGGTAAAAGTAAATATATAGACATATAGAGATTAATGTAGCACTGTAATGGTTACTATAGTTCAAATGTTTGTGTCCCTCAAAATTTATATATTGAAACTATCACTAATGTAATGATATAAAACGGTGGGTCCTTTGAAGAGTAATTAGGTCATAAGGGCAGATCTCTTACGAATGGGATTAGTGCCCTTATAAAGGAGGTCCCACAAGGCAGATTTCCTCCTTTCCACCATGTAAGAATACAGTGGTAAAGTGCTATCATTGAAGGAAGTAAGCCATCATCCAGCACCAAATCTGTGAATGCCTTGATGTTAGACTTCACAGCCTCCAAAACTATGAAATAAATTTTTGTCATTTATAAGCTACTCACTATATGGTATGTTGTTATGGCAGTTCAAAAACACACTTGGCAGAAATTGGTACCAAAAAATGGATGTGCTGCAGTAACTAATATATAAACATGTGAAAGCAGCATGGAAACTGGGTAACTGGAAGAGGCTGAATGAGTTTTGAGATATATGCTAGAAAAAAAAAGCCTACATTGCCATGAATGGAATTTTAAGGATGATTCTGATGAGAGCACAGAAACAAAAGAGTGGAGAAAGTGTCAATCTTCTTAGAGAATACTTAAATTGCCATGAATGGAATTTTGGTAGAAATACAAAGAGTATTTTTTATCTTCTTATCTATTCTGATAAGATCTCAGATAGAAATAAAACTAATAAGTTATGGGAAACTGAAGAAAATGTAATCTGTGTTACAAAGTAGCAAAGAACTTGTCTAAATTGTATTTGTGTCCTAATGTGCTGTGTAAGGTAGAACTAATCAGCAATGGAGTAGGGTATTTGGCTGAAGAAATCTTTAAGCAACACAGAACAAAAATGTGGAAAATTCTCAGCTTATCCATATTGAAAGGAATAAGAACATATGTTTGGTAGACAACAAGGGTATGGCCAAGTGATGGTTTGAGAAGGAGATTAGTGAGGATCTGTAATCTTATGAGATTATTATTCATCAAGAAAATAAAAGAAAAAAACCAAAAGCATTTTGGAGATCACTAGGTTGCTCTTTCTATTACAAATTTAAAGTACAAGAACTTGTGGTGGAAGAAAAATTTCAATACTTTGCTCCTTGCATTTCAGCTAAGCATTTCTTGGCTGCTCCAGGTGTGACTCCAGTGGGATCAGGTGAGGTGTAGGCCATGGTTGCTCTGTCTTCAGAGGGCACAAGCAAAAATCATTGGCAATGTTTGTGTGATGACTTCTCCACTGGCACAAAGGATACATGAGCTGGAGGGATGTGGGTACCTGCACCTAGATTTTGAAGGATAGATCTTCCAGAAACCTTGGCATGAGACCCAGGCAGAAGGCCACCATGAGAGCTGGGCCACTGAAGAGAGTTTCTACTAGGAAAATACCTAGTGGAGCTGTGAGAGTGGTGCTGCCTCCACCTCAGACCACAAGATCAGCTGGTATGTGATTCCAGGCTGTGAGTGCCACAGGCACCTCTCTATAACCAAGGAGAGATACAGTATTGGTTGAACCTAGACATGCCACAGGGGCAGAGCCAACCCAAATCCTTGGGGGCCTAATGTTTCCTGGAAGCAGAACATCAAGTCAAAGATTATTCTTGAGCCTTAAAATTCAATGGCATCTTCTTCTAAAAAGTAAGGTTGTTTCACCTACCAAAAACAAAATTTAGATTGTTGTTTAGTGTAGCTAGTTTCCTCAATTATGTTAGTTAGATCTTCTGAATAACTTGTTCCACCTTCTTCATCAGCAATTACTGCGTCACCTTGCACTTTTATGTAATGGAAATGGCTTCTTTCCTTAAACATCATGATCCAACCTTTTCTAGCTTCCTGCATTTCTTGGGCAGCATCCTCATCCTTCTCAGCCTTCATATCATAGAAGAGAGTTAGGGCTTTGCTATGGATTAGGCTTTGGCTTAAGAGTTGTAGTTGGTTTGGTGTTCCATTCAAACCACTAAAACTTTCTCTATATCAGCAGTAAAGCTGTTTTGCTTTCTTACCATTTGTCTGTTCACACAACATCATTTTAATTTCCTTCAAGAACTTATTTTTTGCATTCACTACTTGGCTAACCGTGGAAGAGGCCTAGCTTTTGGCCTATTGTTGCATTTTTCTTTTTTTTCTCTTATTTTAGGTTCAGGGGATGCATGTGCAGGTTTCTTATATAGGTAAACTCCTGTCACAAGAGTTTGGTGTACAGATTATTCTGTCACCCAGGTACTAAGCCTAGTACCCGATAGTTATTTTTTCTGATGATCTTCCTCCTCCCACCCTCCACCCTCAAGTAAGCCCTAGTGTCTGTTGTTCCTCCCTTTTGTGTCCATGTGTTCTCATTATTTAGCTCTCATTTATAAGTGAGAATATGTGGCATTTGTTTTTCTGTTCCTGCATTAGTTTGCTAAGGATAATGACCCCAGCTCCATTCATGTTCCTGCAAAGGACATAATTTTGTTTTTTTTAGGGCTGCATACTATTCCGTGGTGTACATGTACCACATTTCTTTATGCAGTTTACCATTGGTGGGCATTTAAGTTGATTCCATGTCTTTGCTATTGTGAATAGTGCTGTAATGAACACACATGTGCATGTGTCTTTAGAACAGAATGAGTTATATCCCTTTGCCAGTAATGGGATTGCTGCATTGAATGGTAGTTCTGTCTGTAGTACTTTAAGAAATCACCACACTGCTTTTCGCAATGGCTGAACTAATTTACACTCCCACCAGCAGTGTATAAATATTCCTTTTTTCTCTACAACCTCAACCTCATCAACACCTATTGGTTTTGGTTTTGGTTTTTTTTTTTTTGACTTTTTATTAATAGCCATCTGACTGATGTGAGGTGGTATTTCACTATAGTTTTGATTTGCATTTCTCTTATGATTGGTGATACTGAACATTTTTTCATGTGCTTGTTGGCCACATGTATGTCTTCTTTTGAAAGGGTCTGTTTATGTACTTTGCCCACTCTTTAATGGGTTTGTTTGTTTTTTGTTTGTAGATTTAAGTTCCTTACGGATGCTGGATATTAGACCTTCGTCAGATGCATAGTGCGCAAATATTTTCTCCCATTCTGTAGGTTACTTGTTTACTGTGTTGATAGTTTCTTTTGCTGTGCAGAAGTTCTTTAGTTTAATTTAATTAGATCCCATTTGTAATTTTTTGCTTTTGTTGCAATTGCTTTTGATATCTTTGTCATGAAATCTTTGCCAGTTTCTATGTCCAGAATGGTATTTCCTAGGTTATCTTCCAGGATTTTCATAGTGTGGGGCTTTACATTTAAGTCTTTAATCCATCTTGAGTCGATTTTTGTATATAGTATAAGGAAAGGAAAGGATCCAGTTTCAATCTTCTGCAGATGGCTAGCCAGTTATCCCAGCACTATTTATGGAATAGGGAGCCCTTTCCCCATTGCTTGTTTTTGTCAGCTTTGTTGAAGAGCAGATGGTTGTAGGTGTGCAGCATTATTTCTGGGCTCTGATTCTGCCCCATTGGTTTATGTGTCTGTTTTTGTATCAGTACAATGCTGTTTTAGTTACTGTAGCCTTGTAGTATAGTTCAAAGTCAGTGATATTTTTCACAGAACTAGAAAACGCTATTTTAAAATTCACAAAAAGGAGCCAGAATATGTTGGCTTTCAATATGACTTCCTCGCTAAACTTAATTATTTCTTTTAATTTAAAGTAAGGGACATGCAACTCTTCCTCTCACTTGAACACTCAGAGACTATTCTAGGGTTATTAATTGGCCTAATTTCAATATTTCTGTGTCTTAGAGAAAAGAGAGGCTCAATGATAGGGAGAGAGACAGCAGAATGGGCAGTAAGTGGAGCAGCTGGAACACACAGAACATTTAGGATTAAATTCATCATATTATTTGGGTGTGGCTCATGGTGCCCCGTAACAATTACAATACTAACATCAAAGATCACTGATCACAGGTCACCATAACAATAATGAAAATGTAATAATAGAAAACATTTGGCATGTCATGAGAATTTTAAAAAATGTGACACTGAGACATGAAGTGAGCACGTGCTGATGGAAATTTGGCACCAGTAGTTTGGCTTGAGACAGATTTGCCACCAAACTTTAATTTCTTAAAACTGCAATGTCTGTGAAGCACAATAATGTGAAGCATAATAAAATAAAGTATATCCGTAAATTCTGAAGTCATTAGGCTGTATAAAGGAGACAATGCAAAGTGAAAAATGCATAAAATGAGGAAAGAATGGAAAACACAGATATTTAAGGTACAAGCAGAAAAAGGAATAGAGCTGCCTGGAAAACTGAGAGAATTCAACAGGATGGGTCAAAACTATAACAATATAACTGATTAACCCAGTCCTGCAAACAGAGTAAAGTCACATGGGTTTCAAATGCATTCTGTCAACAACTTATGTATACTATAGAAGGAAGATAATTCACTTAACATATTGTACTATTAACCAAGAACAAATTATTATGTTAGTCCAGGTTGCCAAATTGCAAAGAAAAAATATTTATGCATACAGTATTTACCTTTTAAAAATTAAAAAAAATTATTCGTGGAAGATATATTTTATTATATACTTTAGGCAATATATACATTCTTTCAAGATTATAGACTATCATATGCCAAGTGGTGTGCTATCATGTGTATAATTACATTTTTGATACATCAATATAGTGGCTATCTAGAAGTTCCATTACCCCTTCTCTTGTTTTCAGAAAGTTCCATTACCCCTTCTCTTGCTCTTTTTCACTTCCTCACTACTCTACCAAAGATGCTGATGAAGTAACCTACTAAATAAGGCAATACATCTAGCCAAGAAATTGAATAAAACTATAATGACATCATGGAGGCAAATTTTAATATATAACTTTCTACAGTATTTGTGGAATACTGTCTTAAAGAAACAGGAAGCTTTAAAAGTAAAGGGATCAAGTACTTTTCATGCCTTTTATCTTAAAATACGTATTTTAAAATATATTTGCAATATTTTTACAGTATAACTACATTTTAAAAAAATTTCAGCTTTTCAATATAGAGAGTACATGTGCAGGTTTGTTACATAGGAATACTGCATGATGCCGGGGTTTGGAGTGTGGACCCCGCCACCCTGGTAGTGAGCATAGTACCAAATAGGTAGTAATTTTACCGACATACCCCCTCCACTCTCTAGTAGTTCACAGTGTCTATCGTTCTCATATTTATGTCCCTGTGTGTTCAATGCTTAGCTCCCACTTATGAATGAAAACATACAGTATTTAGTATTCTGTTCCTGAATTAATTTGCCTTGGATTATGGCCTTCAGCTTCATCCATATTTCTGGAATGGCGTGATTTTATTCTTTTTATGGCTGTGTAGTATTCCGTGATGTACATGTACCACATTTGCTTTATCAGATCTACCATTGATGGGGACCTGGGTGATTTCATGTCTCTGCAATTGTAAATAGTGTGCTTTGATGAACATACAAGTGCTTGTATCTTTTTGATAGAATGAATTCTTTTTTTTTTTTTTTGTATATACACCCAGTAATGAGATTGCTATGTCAAATGAAACCACTGCTTAAAGTTCTTTAAGATATCTCCAGACTGCTTTCCACAGTGGATGGACTATTTTACATTCCCACCAACAATGTATACACATTCCCTTTCCCCTGCAGCCTTGCCAGCATCTTATTTTTTGAATTTTTAATAAGAGCCAGTATGGTGTGAAATGGTATCTCATTGTGGTTTTGATTTGCATTTCTCTGATGATTAGTGATCCTGAGCATTTTCTTATGTTTGTTGGCCATTTATATGTGTTCTTTTGATAAGTGTCTGTACATGTCTTTTGCCCATTTTTGGTGGGGTTATTTGTTTTTTGCTTGTTGATTTAAGTTTCATATAAATTATGGATATTGGGTCTTTGTTGGATGCATAGTTTGGGAACATCTGTCATTCTGTAGGTTGTTCACTCTGTTCATAGTTTCTTTTGCTGTGCAAAAAGCTCTTTAGTTAGGTCTCACTTGTCTATTTTTGTTTTTATTACAATTGATTTGGGGGACTTAGCCAAAAAAATTTGCCATGGCCAATGTTGAGAAAATTATTTCCGATTTGCCTTTCAGGGTTTTTATAGTTTTAGGTCTTACGTTTAAATTGTTAATCCATTTTGAGTTAATTTTTGCATATGGTGAAAGTCAGGGTCCCAGCTTCAATCTTCTGCATATAGATAGCCAGTTATCTTAGCACCATTTATTGAATATGGAGTCCTTTCCTCATTACTTGTTTTTGTCAGCCTTGTTAAAGAACAGATGGTTGTAGGTGTGTAGCTTTGTTTCTGAGTTTTCTAATCTGTTCCGTTGGTCTATGTGTCTGCTTTTGTACCAGTACCATGGTGCTTTGGTTACTATGGCTTTATTGTATAGTTTGAAGTTGGGTAGTATGATGCTTTGGGCTTTGTTGTTTTTGTTTAGGATTGCTTTGACTGTTGTGGGCTCCTTTTTGGTTCTGTATGAATATCAATTTTTTTTTCTAAATCTGTGAAGAATGACATTGGGAGTTTGATAAGAATAGCACTGAATCTGTAAATTGCTTTGGGCAGTATTTCCCTTTTTACAATATTGATTCTTCCAATCCTTTAGTATGAAATATTTTTCCACTTATTTGTCATTTCTGGTTTCTTTAGCATTGTTTTGTGTTTTCCTTGTACAGATCTTTCACCTCTTTGGTTAACTTTATTCCTAGGTATTTCATTTTCTTTGTGGCTATTACAGTGGAATTGTGTTCTTGATTTCACTCTCAGCCTGGATTTGTTTGTATATAGAAATGCTACTAATTTTTATACATTGATTTTGTATGCTAAAACTCTACTAACATTGTTCATCAATTCTAGAGACCTTTTGGCTGAGTCTTTAGGATTATTCAGGCAGGTAGAGAATCATACAATTGGTAAAGAGTGATAGTTTGGCTTCTATTTGGATGCCTTTTATTTCTTTCTCTTGCCTGATTACTAGGAAATATCGTGTCTCCCATTACTATGCTGAATAGCAGCGGTGAGAGTGGGCCTCTTTGTCTTGTTCCTGTTGTCAAGGGGAATGGTTCTAGCTTTTGCAGATTCAGTATGATGTTGGCTGTAAGTTTTCATAGACTGCTCTTATTATCTTGAGATATGTTCCTCCAATGTCTAGCCTGTTTAGGGTTTTTCATGAAAATATGTTGGATCCTACTGAAAGATTTCTCTGTGTCTGTGAAGATGATCATAGGGTTTTTGCTTTGGATTCTCTTTATGTGGTGAATCATATTTATTGATTTGCATATGTTGAACCAGCCTTGCATCCCAGGAATAAATCCTAGTTGATTGTAGCATATTAACTTTTTGACATGCTGTTGGATTTGGTTTTCAATTATTTAATTGAGGACTTTTGTTTCTGTATTCATGAGTGATATTGTTCTGAAGTTTTGTTTTTTCATTGTGACTCTGCCAGAATTTGGTAGCCCCTCCTCCTCAATTTTTTACAATGGTTTTAGTATAATTGATATCATTTCTTCTTTTTATATCTGGTAGAATTTGGCTGTGAATCTGTCTGGTCTGGGGCTTTTCCTGGTTGGAAGTTTCTTTATGACTGATTAAATTCCAGAAATTTATATTTGTCTATTTAGAGTTTCAATCTTTTCCTAATTCAATCTTGGGAGATTGTGTGCTTCCAGGAATTTACCCATTTTCAAATTTGGGTGCACAGTGTTGTTCATAGTAGTCTTTGAGTATCTTTTGTATTTCTGTGGGATCATTTGTAATATCACCTTTGTGATTTCTGATTGTGCTTATTTGAACTTTCTTTATTTTTCTTTGTTACTCTAGCCAGGAATCTATCAATCTTAATTTTTTTTTTGAAGAAACAGCTATTGGTTTCATTGATATTTTGTATGGATTTTTGCATCTCAATTTCATTAAGTTCTTCTATAATTTTAATTATTTATTTTCTTCTTCTAGCTTTGGGGCTGGTTTGTTCATTTTTTTTTTTTTAGTTCATTTAGGGGTGAAGTCAGATTGCATAAGCAAATTTTTAAGATATTTCACCGTTTAAACAAAGAAAAATATTTTGAATTATATATTCCTACAAAAGGAACAGTTAACACAATTCCAGTAGTGTTATCAGTTTTCTGTATTTGCAATGGAAGGTTATACGATTGAAAGTGTTAACAAATTAATGTTTAAGCAAAGCTTGTCAGAAATAATAAGGAAGAAGGCGTATAAATATCCACCTTAGAGTAATCATTAATAAAACAAACAAACAACAAAAGCTTTTCATTCCAAGCCCAGAAATTTACACAAGTAATGAAGATGAGAGCCATCTACCCCTTCACTAACTCAGATCGATTAACTTAAAAGTTTTAAGTTTTATACCACAGACATTTCATCTCTACTCTCTTTATATATAGATTTCCCTGTACTGGACTGTCATATGAATTGAATTATAGATGTGGTCTTTTGTGACTGTCTTCTTTCTCTAGGCATAGTATTTTCAAGTTTCATCCATGTTGTCACAGGTAGCAGTACTTCATTTTTTATGGCCAAATAATACACCACTGTGTGGACACACACTTGGTCCCTCCCTTTGTCTGTCAACAGCCAACTGGATTGTTTCCACTTCTTGCCTATCTCAAATATTGCCATAAATATTTATGCACAAATTCATCTGTGGAAATATGTTTTTATTTTTTCTGGGTATATACATAGAAGTGTAATTGTCTAATCATATGGTTAACTCTATGTCTAATCATTTGAGGAACTGCCAAACTGTTTTCCAGAATTAAGTCCCTTGTCAGATATGTAATTTGCAAACATTGTCAGTCATTTTGTGGGTTGTCTTTTTACTTTCTTGATAATGTCCTTTGAGGAATGAAAATTTTACATTTTGATGACTTCTAAATTTAATTTTTCATTTGTCACTTATGCTTTGTGTGTCATATCTAAGAACCTTTTGCCAAATCCAAGGTCATGAAGATTTACCCCTATATTTCTTTCTAGAAGTCTTAAGTTTTGGGTCTTACATTTAGGCCTTTGATTAATTTAATTTCACTTTTGTATATGATGTGAATTAAGGGTTCAAATTTATTCTTTTGCATGTGACTATCCAGTGTCTGAGCACTGTTTATTAAAAATGCTATTCTTTCTGCGTTAGATTATTTTGGCATTCTTGCTGAAAATCAGTCTACCATTGATCTATATGTGCATCCATTTGATCTATATGTGCCAGTGACATATTGTCTTGATTACCATTGCTTTGTAGTAAGTTTTGAAATGAAAGAATGTGGGTTCTACTTTATTCTTCTTCAGGATTGTTTTGGCTATCTTAGGTCCTTTGCAATTTCATGTGAATTTTAAATCATCTTGTCAGTTTCTACAAATAACTCAGCTGGGATTCTCATAGAAATTGCATTGAATTTGTAGGTCATTTTAGAAATTACTGCCATCTTAACAATATTAAGTTTTTCAATACATGAGCATGAGATTTTTTTATTTTTGTAGATCGACTTTAATTTCTTTCAATAGTGTTTTATAATTTTCAAAGTATAAGCTTTACACTTTTGTTAAATTTATTCCTATTTCATTATTTTCAGTGTCATTGCAAGTTGAGTTGTTTTCTTAATTTAATTTTTGGATTGTTCATTCCCAGCTATATTTTTATATACATCCCTGAATAATAACTATGAAATCTATTATTTTAGTGTTCGCTATTGGCTATTTCTGAATACAACCTTAAATTTTAAAAAGTGATTGTTGGGAAAATATTGAATTAAAAAGTGGTCATCTTGTAGTCTTTTGATTCCAAAAGTAATATATATTCATTGGAACCGTTTATAAAATGTTATGAAATAATTAACTTATTGTCTAAAGATAACTATAAAAACTTTAATGCAATGTCATGCAGTTTCTTGATACAGAGATAAAATATATAAAGAAATATGTGGAGATAATATATAGAAAAATCCATGGATATAAAAGTAGCATATACAAATGCAACCTATATAAATGCACCTGTATAAAACTATATCCTGCATTTTGGCTTTCTTATATAATCAGCTTTTCCCCACACTGATTAATACTCCTGAAAAATGCCATCTTTGAAGATAACTTATTCTATGTGGATGTGTGGCATTTTGTCATTTACATACAGGAATTAAATAAGTTATTTCCCAATTTTACTATTAGAGATAATATTTTGATAAAAATACTTTATTTAGTAACATTGAAATCTCATATTATTTATGTAGAATAAAGTAGTACATGTAAAATTACTGGGTCTAATATACAAAAAAATCCCCTTTTCCAATAAAATATATTTTCTTTGTATTTAATGTAAATATATAGTTTCCCAACTTACCTTAGCTTTAAACACTCTTACAGTCCTGAAAATCTAGTTCCCAAATATTTTTCTAGAACTTTCTCCTTTATATGCCCTCCAAATATAAATATCTTCCAATTTTCTATGACACTTTTTTGTATCTTTGCTGAATATTTTCCTCTTGCTAGATTGCCTTTTCTCCATGAATAGCATGTTATATGTTACTTCTTCAAAGACTGTTAAAAAAAAAAAAAACTCCTCTGCAAAATTTTTCATGATTTTTTTTGCTCTAGATAACTTCTGTAACACTTCCTTCTCTCTCTACCCAAGGCTTGAATTATTGGGACCTATTTATTTTATCCCCTACCGAACCATAATTTCTGAAGTATCAGAGCTTTTATTGATGAATATTTTCTTTATGCATAAAAGAATCTCAAGTACTTGTTGCACAAATAATTAATTACATCTTTATGTTACACAAAATTGCAAGGGGCTTTGATCTCAGGGCACATCCTACTTATGATAATTTATTCTGTTGCAAGTAAACAACTTGCAATGCAGAAAAAAAACCTTTGAATTGATTTTGTTAATTTGAACCATGTGTGTCTTTGTATGTGTTAATTGAATTGTATGTTATGATGTTCTCAAGTATCAGGACACTGTAAAGTTTTCACTGTAAAGTGTAGAAAGATCCTCAGTATTTAAATCTCACTAATAATAGAATTTAGTTTTTGTAACTATAATGTATTCATGTTTGAATATTACTCATATTCAATGAAAATATCTGGATATCTGTATATTTAAATTAAGCCAGAGCATACATGCTTAATTGGGAGAAGAGGTTAGAAATCAATATTTATAAATGACAATATTCAGTTTCTCACTGCAAACATCATTAGTACATTTTTATAAGAAATACATTTTAGGCTGTTTTGAAAGAGAAAAAAAGTTATCCTTATCATTTTACTTCCAATATCTGAAAATTATTTTGTTTTCAAGAAAATAATGGTCCCTTAATAAAGCACTCATATATACACAATTTTTTCTTGAGTTTGCTACATCAGCTATTCCTCCTTCCCTTCTACTATTTATGGAATTTTCCCTCTGGTGGAATAAATTAATTAATTTGAAGAGGGAATATGTTCAAAATCAAAATGTAATAAGATAAAAAGTTTCTTTACTCACCTGTAGAATTGCTTCAGAAGAAAGAAGAGGTAAAAACAGACATCTCTTTTGTAGAGTGAAGACCATATATAGAACACATATTAAAAATTAAAAAGGGATAAAAGTTATTTATACCTGTAATAACAGAAAGCCATATAGAAATATATTTGAGGGTACCGAATGATACAAAGTAACATATATTCCATAATTCCAGTTTTTTTGTTTGGTTTTGTTTTTTACTTCCTAGCTTCCAACTTTCATTCATTGGGCTTTTCCTTTCACCCTACTTTATACTTCTAGGCTAAACATTGTTACATATAAAGTAGAAGAACAATTGTCATGTAGTTGTTTTATTGGAAATCAATTATTTTTTTTCCTTTCTGAGAAGATGCAAGTCCATACTAGTTGATATGTTAAAGAGAAGAAATAGTGTTAATTATGGGGAAGAAGAGATAGAAATAGGAACAGAGACAAGATAGATAAGCACATAAGCAGAAGGAGAAGCAGAATTTCTATACAGTATAGGCAAAGCATGCCCATATACTCATATCTGTTTCACTCCTAAATACCTATTGGCCAAACACATAGCCCTTCTCTCTGAAATATGCTCTCTGACATATCTCTTTAAATGAAATTTTATGGATTTACAGATACTGCTTAATTTGTCTCTGTTAAAACATGGTCATCAAAGGATGCTAAACTTCTAATAAATAGCAGTTTACTACGATTTTTGTAAAGATTCCCAAGATTTTGTTGTCAGTTTTTTATCAGCACGTCACTATGAAAACTCAGGCATTATTTGAGATGTGAATTTAAAATGTTCATGTTTTACATCTGTGGTCTTAGTCCCATTGAATCAATGCACTGTACATATTACAATGACGTATTACATATTGCAATAATCTGAGAAGGAAATCCTCCTAAATCTTTGACCAGCATAACATTTATCACTCTACATGTCATAATACTCTTTCATTTTTTTTTAATTTTACATTGGATTCTGAGATTCTTGGTGGAAGACATTTGATATGGCATGGCTGTGTCCCCACTCAAATCTCATCTTGAATTGCAACTCCCATAGTCCCCACCTGTCATGAGAGGAACCTGGTGGGAGGTGATTGAATTATGGAGGCAGGTCTTTCCTGCACTGTTCTCATGATAGTAAATGAATCTCATGAGAGCTGATGGTTTTAAAAGTAAGAGTTTCCTTGCACAAGTTCTCTCTCTTTGCTTGCCACCATCCACATAAGACGTGACTTGCTCTTCCTTGCCTTCTGCCATGATTGTGAGGCCTCCCCAGCCATGTGGAACTGTAAATCCTTTAAACCTCTTTTTCTTCCCAGTCTCAGATATGTCTTTATCAGCAGCATGAAAACAGACTAATACAAGATTATACCTTTTATTGTACTGAATTATATGATTTTGCCACTTTTCAGCCATCTTTTGCTTAGCAAAAACAAAAATGCTGTATGATTCAATTTAATATACCCCTCTCCTTAACTCTTAGCTTTATTTAAGGAACGTAATAGGTGCCTAATAAATGTTGGCTGAGTTAATGAAAAGATGAATGGTAACTTATGTTGTAAGAATTATTGAAACTATCTGAATAGATTTACCATTTTATTCCATGTTTTTATTCACAGAAGAAAAATAAAAAACAAAACTCTTCCTTATTTTTCAGGTAATATATAAAAGAAGAGTCCACTCCCTCTCCTAATTCCCTCCTCCCCCCACCCCACACACACACAAACCAGGAATTCATACAGATATTTTGTATAGGTTATTTCTGGCATACCCTCATCCTAAAAACTGGGCCATAAACCTTGCATCTTGTTCAACCACACTTGTGAACAGAGGAGAAATGGATACACACATATCTTTACTTATTAATTATCAGGGTCTTCTTCCTGGTTAGGGCTATGTGACTAAAGTGTGATTCTGCCTGCGTCAACATCAAATTATGTTATTCACTGCTGTAGTTCAGGTTGCAGTAACAAATAGCATAGACTGTGTGACTTAAACAACTAACATTGATTTCTCACCGTTCTGGAGCCCAGAAATCTGAGTTCAAGGTGCCAGTATGATTGTGTTCCAGTGTGAGCTCTCTTTCAGGGTGAAGAATGCCAACTTCTACTTGTATCCTCACATGGCAGGAAAAGAAGGAGCTAGTGGCTGTCTGGTCTCTACATTTATAAGGACATTATTTCCATTTATGAGGACTCCATCTTTATGACCTAATTATATCCAAAAGGCCTCAGCTTTAAACACCATCACACTGGATGTTAGAATTAAACATATGAATTTTGAAGGGACACAAACATTCATTCCAGAAAATCCATCTTCTATGGAATCCTGCTCTTATAATCATTAAACTATATTAAATCCTCAGCTTCTTTCACAGGGTAATTTGTTCTCCATTCATTTCTCTGTCTTAAGTGAATTCTAGCCTCTCTTAAGAGGCCTCTCTGGGATCGAGCTCATTCTCTCACATTTCACATATGTGCAGGATATCTTATCAGCATCCTACTGCCACCACCAGATCTGTGTCTAGATCATTATGTCTTCACCCTGTGGAAACACCTCTGTCTGCTTGCATAATCAGGCCATCTAGCACATCTGCATGAGCTCTCCTTTCATCTCCTACACTTAGCAATCTCAAAGTGATGGATTAAGGTAAATATCTGCCTTATCTTCATCAGTACTCAGAAAATGATAGGGAAGATAAATTGCATATTCAGCCAAACTGATATTACATTAAAGTCATGGTAACTGATCTAGACTAAACATCTGGCACTAGTTAGCAAAACCTTATATGTTCTGTTTTTACACCTCTTTAGCAAGTATTTCATACATGGGTCACTCTTCTCAAAACCAGTTACCTCACTATCAACCTGGTAAAGAACAAATCTTAAAACATGTCAACATGTTTTACCCTTCTTTGCTCTTTACCTCCTCTTATGTGTGCAGTGTTTCTCTTTACATTTGTCTCCATTCTCTGCCTGATATCCTCCTTAGATAATATTACCATGCCATTTATCCACACTCTATTTATAGCATCATGTCTTTACATAACTCCCTCTACTGTCTCTTGCCAACAATCCTTTGACTGTTTGACCACCTCAGGGCCTCCAATACATCAATCCAATTGATGCTTGCTGTCTCTGAAGTCTTGGTGTGCTCTCTTCCCTCTATATGCAGCTTAAATACATGGCCAGTTATTAAAATTACATCCTCACATATACATTGACTCTACCCACTTGTTATAGAGTACTTAATTGGTGAAACCACAAACCCGGTTAAATGCAACTCTCACTTTACTCTGGGCTTGTTCCCTGCACTGAAGATGTCTGGAGGAAAATATAGTTATGCTGACTGCTCTCACTTTAAACTTCTAGTACAAATCACAAATGAACCTTTATTGCTACATTCCAATCATACTAAATTTACTTAGTTTGTTCTCTCACCCATGCTTGATAACTATTTGTTCCCAGATAAGTATTTCTTTCTTTTCCCTTTTTCTCAAATCTTCTTTCTAAATCTATCCAGAATACCTCTTCTTATTATCACCACCTCTATTTCCCCAGTCCGGGACACCAGCATCTCTCATCTGGATTACCATTGTAACCACAAGTCTGGTCTTCCTCTATCCAGCCTTTCTCCCAAATGTTTATTCTCAACACAGCAGTGAGTGTGATTCTATTAAAATACAAATAAGATTACATGTTCCTCTAAAATCATCGAGTGATTTTCCATTTCAATCCGAGTAGTAGCCAAAGTCTTTTAATGTTCCAAGGGCCCTACACAATCTTGGCCCCTCTTCATTTTTCCCACCTCATCTTCTACTTTCCATTTTGTTTTCTCTGCTCCAGGCACATGGGCTCCTCATTAAGGGCCTCTGCCATACCCATACCTGTGCTTGAGATATTCTTCTCTCAGGTATGTAAGTGGCTCAGTCTCTTGCCTTATGTCTTCTGTTTATTGAAGAATACCCAAATTTAAATTACAAACCCATTACTGGCTCCTGATATCCCTAACAAGTTCTGTGTTTCACAGAATTAACCTTTGATAATGCACTGTTCCTTTATTAGTTATCTTACTAATGATTTTGTTTATTTAACATTTCCATCAATAAAATAAAACTCTTTCTTCTTTTTAAACTTTTATATCTGAAATATCTAACACAAACCTGAGACGTAATGGCATTCAAACATTCGATGACATACTAAATGAAGTGGTAAGAGTAATACCTCTAATTTTATTCACAATTCTATCCTTATCTTCTACTGATATTGCATTAAAGCTTGTACTAAGTTTTATACCTGCCACATACTGTATTTTCTGCTTCTCTTTGTGCTCATCTCTTTTACTATTTGCAACTCAAAATTCCATGATCTTTTTATATTAAAAAAAACCTCTCCCTTAGCCCTTAGCTAACTTCATCTTCAGCATTAGCTTTCTCCTGTACTTTGAAGTCAAAATTCTTTAGAGAAATAGCAGTAATCGTTGACTCCCTTGCCTCATCCCACTTAAACCTCTGTCCCCATTATTCACCAACACATAAATTCTCTTGAATTTTCTTCTACCTCACTCTCAACCTATGTTGGGGAAGCTTCCTGTACTAAACTATTAGCATTGGAGCCTTTCATAGATCTGTCTTAGACTCTGTCTTATATTCATGCAATATAATAGTCACTCACTTCTTGGGCATCTCATCCATTCCTACATTGTCTATTATTACTAAATGCCAACATCTTCTGAATTTACCCTTCTGGTGTAGACTTATCTTATGAGATCTGGAACCACACCTTCCATGTGGATTTATCAAGCGCATCTAAAAATATATCACCCTTCATCTTCATTCACAACCTCTGCTCTTTTCTCCACATTTCCTTTCATGATGTGCCATATTATGACTGATCTATGCTAACTTTCAATCAAGGAGAACAGTCAATTCTACATTTTTAATTACCTTGTGACACTATTCTTTTTTTATTCCCCAATACTACGTTCTTTCTCTGTGACTATTGTCTCTTGACTGAATAATTTTTAGGTTTGTGTCATTACAAGTCATTTACCATTCTGCAAAATGTGTTATCCTCAGCATCCAAATGTCATTATTTTATCCTCTCACTGAATTATTTTAATGAATTCATATTCCTTACTAGGTATAATAGGACCATTTAGATTAGAATCTGCTTTCTGCTTTACTTTCTAGCCTCACTGTTCTTTATTACCTATATCCCTCTCCACAGTGTTCCTCACACTGAACTATATGCAGTTATTTGAACATAACAGGTTTTCTCGCGGTCATTTCTGGTCCTTAGCACAGAATCCCATCTCTTATGGAACGTATTTTCCTCAACATATGAACTTCACTAGTACTCTTCACATACATTTTTATGGATACGACACATTTTTTTTCCAAGTCATTTGAATTAGGAAAGTTCCTTAACACCTATTTTCTCATTTGGAAAATATAGATAATATAATTTCCAGCTTAAGTTATTGTTACTTATCAAATAATATAATGCATGCAAAGCACTAATAGTTTGTGTTGCATATAGTAACTTCTATATATATTTACTTTTATTATTTGTATTGTTTTTTCTATTAATATTATATTGTTTTCTTTCTAAAATTTTGCCAGAGTTTGAATTGTAGCTTTGGATTCTGAAAGCTAATTAAATTTAATGAGAGAAATCTATCTATGATGTTTGATAGAACAAACGTTAACATAGCAATTCCTCCCCCTTACACTATTCCCAAAATGCTAGGAAGGAACTCTTGTACAAGGAAATTCTTGTTTTTGCATTTTCACTGTTTATTAAAAAATTACCAGAATTATTAGAAAACTGTCACACAAAATCAAAGATTCTTGGCATAAAGTGTACTGAAAAATGAGGAACTTTCTGTTCCTAAGTTTTTTAATTTAGTAAATTTCTGTTCAATATGTTACATCATTCTAGATGAGGTATCAGTATGAAGAAGGACCTGAAGCAAGGTCTCAAATGCCTTTAATTTATTTGAGATGTATGTCAGGCTGAACAATGTTTCCTCAAAAATACCCATAACTTAATCCCTGGAACCCGTGAAGGTGTCACTGTCTTGGGAAATGAGACTTCCCAGTTCTGATTTAATTAAAGATTATGGAATGGGGAGATTATCCTGAACTACCTAAGTGGGCTAAATGTAATCACAATGGTCTTTATAAGTGGTTGGCAGGGGGATATCAAGGTAATAGATACTCTGCTAGTGCCTCCAGAAACAACCAATCATGCCCTCATCTTGAATTTGATCCAGTAGAATTGATTTGGGGTTTCTGACCTCCTGAACTCTAAGATAATGCATTTGCATTGTTTTAAGCACTATATTTGTGGTAATGTATTACAGCAGCAAGAAGAAATGAATCAAGGAACCAATCCCAGATAGCACATTAAGTAGGTGGGGGAAGCAAGGTAGGAAAAGGGAAAAAATCAATGTCTCTATCAATTAAAGTGTCGCTGTGTATCTGGAGCTTGCTTCCTTCAGATACATCTAAGAGCAGTGCAAAATATACACCTCTGGATTTTCTACTCTGCTTCCCCTTAAGGTATGTAGAATCTCAACTCTCATCAGTCATCTATTTAAGGTTGATTCTTACATTGTTAGTTTCCTGGCACTTCTGGAATTGACATGTGCTGAAGCAAAGCAGGGCTGGTGGCTAGAGAAAGCCTATGGGCAAAGAACTGCACTTGTTGCCATTTGGAAGTCTAGCTGCTGTGCATTGAGGTATAATTAAGAGGATATAGGCAGGGTACTGATAGCATTGACAAAGGCTTCCAATCTGTTTATTTATTGTGAATCAATGAACTGGATGAGTTTAGGAATGACTTACACATTTCTGTGTTCCTTTCGCATACACACACACACACATCTCTGAAATATAACAGCATGTATGAAAGATTCCCTCATGACCAAGGACAGGATAATTAAAGCCCTCACCAATCAGTGAAACAAAACACACAAAAATAATTGCAAACGTTAACTTTATGCCCTTTAGCCTTATAATAAATAGGAAATTTTTTTTAAGTTATAAAGTATTTCTACCTGTGTTTATACCAATCATAATAACTGTTACATAGAAAATAATATTACCTTTTAAAATGTAATGCAAAATTCTGAGTATACAATTAGTGGAATGTGACATGTAACTTGCTAAAAATCAGTGGATCATACAGGCAGTGTAGGAAAGCAATAGGTGAATCTAGAAGTAAAACACATGGTTCTTTTCAAAATTAGTCACCCGAAGAAAAAAGTGATTTTTTTTCCTTAACAAAACTAAACACAGCCTAATCAATCTAAAATTAAAACATCCAGGGTAGATTAGCCAAACATATAATCATGTACACCTTACTAGAAACATGAACCTAAACTCAGAATATTTTAATATTAATCTTTTTCCAAAGTATCTCACAGAAAATAATTAAACTATCACCTTCACAAATAATATTTTAAATATTCAATTAATCTTTATATGGTGGTAAATTAAGTGCATTAATAATATATGTATTGAAGAAATATAGGATTTTAACTCACAGTTGAGTGATAGTGATTTATTAATCACTCATTCATTTGCTATTCAAAAACTGTTTTTTGAACTCATAGTACGTATGAAACACAACTCTAGGCATATGGAGTTCACATTAGTGAAGACAGATAGTGAAGAAATAAATAATTAAACACATACAATGTAAAATGGTGATGAAGTTTAATAGAGAAAAATAAAATCATGATAGTCGACATAAACTTCCACAATAGTGGAGGATATTAAATTTTTATCTCCCATGGGGAATATAAAATGTTTACACCTTGCTCAGAGACACCTTTAATGACTGCAGTTCAGGGAAAACTACAAGATTGGACATACGCATTTAATACTTGTCAGTGAATAAATATTAATGAAAATCACAGGACTATTGAGATCAACAAATGAATTGTGTGCAAATAAATTATGACACCTAGGGACTGAGCTCTGGGGTTACGCAAGGTTTGCGGGTCAAGAAGAGAAGGAACCAGAAATAAGACTGAGAATAAATAGAGAGGTAGGGGAAAACCAACAAAGTGTGGCACTCTTATAGCCAAAGTGCAAATATAAGAATATTAATGAGAAGACAGTGATCACTTGTGTTAAATGCTGCTGATTTCCCACAAGAAAAGAGACTATCCAGTGGAATTACCAGTGTGTGGGTGATTGATGCTCTTGAAAAAAATTGTTCAGTGGGAAAGCACAGGGGCACAGCCTTACTGGAGAGGATTTATTAAAGAATGAGGTAAAGGGAATTGTACTTTGGTTCTATTTTGTGTATTCCTTACTGTAAGTTCACTCATCACTCTTCTTCATTGGACACAATGTAATTCAGATCTCGTTTTGGAGAGAATTTTGTCTTTTTCTTTCATCTCTTTTCTGAATTTTATCAGCTATCATTTCCTATCTTTCTGTCTTGTAATATGTGTTTTGACCTTGTGAATTTCTTATTTTAATGTTCTCTCTTTTCCTCGGTGTTGGTTAAATTACTTATATTCAAATGGGTATGAGGATCCAGTTTTTCTTTCCATCATGTTTCAGTGTTTGTGCATGTGTTAGAGCAGGAATATATTTATCTACTGAAAAGCTTTGATTATTTTTTCTTCGTGCACTGTTTTTAAAATGAGAGCTATGTTTTTTCAATTCATAGTTATTTGCATTGTATTTTCTTAAAACAATAATCAGTTCAGTCTGAGCGGGGAGGGGAGGTGTAGAAGGCTTTCGGTAACCAATGTGATTCTTTGTTTTGGTATGTTCAATTCTCTTTTCACCTCTATATGTGTTCCATACGTGCTTCTTGGCTTATCAGATTTATTCTCAGTCTTTGATATTATTGTAGTTTGGTGGCACTCTTATTTTACTATTAATATCATGCCTCTAAGGAACACCGTGTTCTCCAACTTAACTTCCTACAGTACCTGTCAGACAATTCCCGTGCTCTGTTCTTTGATCCACCAGATCTCTGACCTGTTTTTAATAATTTCACACTCATGTGAAAACGTCTCTTTCTTAGAATAATCCTGATTAATATTTTCTGTTTCTCTTCACCATCAGGACTCTGTGCTCTTTCCTCTATTCTGCCTCTTCCCTGCTTAACTCTTTACTCTGATTTGGACTTCCCTGGTAACTGATGGTCAGAGATTTGTATTTCCCAACATACATGGAAATTAAAACTTGCAATTTAAAATTTGCACTTTGAAACTTGAATTGTCTGCCTTGTTTAAATGTTAGGGCATAGACTATAAGCAGATTGATTTTACTTGTTTTCTCTTTCGATCTGTATGTGGTTATTTTAGTTTGATTTTTTTTTTTTTGAGGAAGTGTGGAGGAAGTTAATTGTCAACTTTCATAGTTCCAAAGAACATTGAAACTCCCTCTTAATGCAATACTATTATTTCTTCCTCCAAGTGAGATTGATACAACATATACACAAAAATTGTGTCGAATTAACCTTGGCTGAACATCACTGTGATTTAAGTTATTAATTTTAATTTGAAATAAACAAAACTTGGGATCACTATTCTAATTTTAGTCTACAAATACAATGGATTCAAAGAAAAAGTAACAAAACAAAAGGAAAAATTAACTTCTACGTATGAATGCAAAGAAACAACTCTTTATTTTGTTCAGAAAAATGGAGATTATCAGGACAACTTCTATTTTTAGGATACATTTGAAAATGTTACAAAGATTCAAGGTAACTTTGACTACTAATAAATGTTAATAATCTGCATTAATAATGTAACTGCACATTTGAATAAATGATTATAGAGAGCAAAATTGAATTTTCATTTCTGGAAATCATCAGAAGTTAAAGTAGTATTTTTTAACTTCTGTTTTCTATGAAAGATTTGAATGAACTATTTCTTGACTATGAAGGAATTAGATATTTGACTTCTCAGTGTTCCTTTCAGCCTTAACATAAGTTTCTTGATCCAGTTGTGTTTCTCTTCTATTACCTTGCAATATTTCTTCTTTTTTGCATAATTACATTTTCCTGTTACTATGGTGACAAGAAGAAGGTACCACTTAGTGATCCTTTCTCCTTCCCCTGCATTTCCTTTGCCAAAAAAAAAGCAACAGAAAAAAATGTGTGGGAGAGATGCTATGGAAGTGTTGTGCAGCTTGAAGTACAAAGAGCAAAATTTCCTGAAAATGTACATGGCTTCAATTTCATACTTAATCTATCCATATGATTCAACAAAATCATTTAACTACACAAAAAATACTTAACATTTGAAATTGGAAAATTACTGCACTAATATCATTAGTAAGAGCTATCATCAGCAACATAGACAGCACTCAAATATCTTTAATCCAGAAAATTTTAATTACCTAGCCATGCTAAAAGTAACAAAATCATTTTCCCAGCTGCTTTTATATTGCTTATAAAATAAGCCCTTGAGTACAATGATAAGTTAAATGCTACTTTTGTATTCATGAAAAAGGAATCAGTCTGAAAAGAGTGCAGCTGCCTCAATACTTTCAAGAAAACCTTTTATCTTTTGCATAATCACACAGATTCACGTGCATGCACGTGCACGCACACACACACACAAACTTTAAAAGGTGAGAATAATTTTTATCCTGTTTTACATTCTGTTCAAGCACACTTTGGTCTATCAATTGATGACAGATACATTGACAGAATGAAAATGAAACTTTTGAATAAAAAGTTATTTTATGATGATTATATGATTTTAATATTTGACATCCATTTTGAAATATTCAAGAGAGTCGATAGTTTTATTTTAAGTATAATGAGATGCTATGAATGTAGTGTTTTAAAAGTTTTATCTACGTTGCACTAATATTTTTACTGCACTGAAGTAAAAACAACCAATTATCATTGGAAGCCTACTTATGTACATGTGACTCAAGGTTTATTTAAAATAATATATTTGCTGAAGTTTTGGTGTCCAGGTCTATAAAAATCACTCATTATTTAGATATGAATTTAGGATGCAGTGACAGTATGTTTCAAATGTGTTACCTTTTATGATTCTTTGCCTAGAAAATTTGTTGTCTTGTCCCAAAATAAGAGTTATCTGTCAGACAGCATTTTTAATGATTATTTTTCATCTCATCTACTTACAAATTATATAAAAGAATTCATTTAATAAATCACTTAATAACAAAATAATTACTTGTACCCTTAAGACTCCATAATATTTAATGCATTATGAACCTATATTCCTATGGGAATCCTCTCCTTCCTTGAATTCTTTATATTATTTCCTCCTTGACTGCTCTTTCTCAGTATTTTACCTCAGTTCATTTTACACTGATTGCTCTTTTTATTCAGTTTTATTTAGGTATGACTGAAAATAGAAATTGTGTACATTTGGGGTGCCCAACATGATGATCTCCACAAAAAGTCATTGTGGAATTATTACCACAATCAAATTAATTAATACATCATCGCTACCATTAGTTGCCATTATGTGTTTATGTGGTGAGGACACTTAAAATCTATTCTCAAGATGTTCGTGTTCTTTTCTTCTCCCTCCTCTCTTTAACCTAGATATTCCCTTCTAGGTCCATAGCTTTATGTTTCCCTACAACAGCTCCTGCTCATGAAAAGATTTACTAGGGTACTAATAAAGTATAAGCTTCAGAAAACCTCATTTATATAGGGCTTATTTTTAGGAATTATACTTAATATTGTATTTTAGAATGTATATATTAAGGGGCCTCCAAATTGTACAGGCTTCCTTCTGGTGCTGTAAAACTTGCATCAGCCCCTCCTCATGATGCTATGCACCTGACCATATCTGAATCTTAAATGTACACCTGTGAGTGCCTTTACATATCACCACCTAGATATACTTTCCAACAGGGAGGATTCACACAGGCATCCCAAACTCAGAGTATGCAATTTGAATTTATATCTATACTCTAAACTTTTATTCAGGTAATTTAATTTTCACCCAGTTAGTCACCCAACCAAGAAATGTGACAGGCTTCCTTAATCCCTCCTATATTTCAGCCAAAAAAACACAGGAGGAATTTCATTTTCAGCAAGACACAGAAAACCCTGAATGTGACCACCATTGGCCTCTCCTGCTAAGCTACAGTAAATGCACCCTAAGCCATCCACATTATTTACAGACCCATTAAACCTGTGACACCTCTCTGCCTTTGAGTTTACTATGTTTTATGATTACAATGGTCTCTCCATCATTTAAACTTGGGCTGAATGTTTATTATCACTCTCTGTGAGGCCTTTTTGAAAACTTCATTCATGAATGTTTACTCATTCTCTTGGAACTTACACATTTTGTCTTTAATGAGAGCAACGTATTTTGAACCTCTAGTGGAGCACTCCTTTTAAAAAAAAATGTATTAAAATAGATTTATATCAATCCCTTCTCCTCCAGATTTTAATGCTCATGATACAGGCCCTGTTTTGTTCATTTTTGTATTTTTACTTTCTAGCACAATAATGTCAAAAAATAATAGTACCTAGTAAGCGTGTTGAAAAAATGAATGGATTCATTTTGAATGAATCATTTGTGTTCTAATCTGACACTAACTCCTCCACTTGTGCTCATGAGCCCATTTATTCTCTTCTACTTATTCAGGATGACACTCGAACAATTGTCTCATCTGATTATTGTACTTCATGTATCATTTTTCTTTTCTCCACCAGATTATTTGCTTCAGCATTAAACTTGCTGTAACATTTCCCATCTTTAACAAGACCACCCCTCATCATACTTGCCCTCGAGCTATCACTCTATTTCTTTGCTCTCTTCTAAAACACAACTAGAAAGAATTGCCTAAAGGTGTCTCTAATTCCTTTCTTGCTATTGTGGCTTGAATTCTGTACATCAGGCTTTGTTCTTACTTTGCATTCCCACCATTTCTCTTCATGTCTAGGGCACCGGTGATATCTGTTTTCTTCAATATTCACTTATTAGTCTATATCTTCTTGGATTTATTAGGTGCATTGGACATAGTTGATAAGATTGTCCTTTAAACACTGTCTTCACCTAGTTTCTCTTCCAAACTCATTGGTTGCTCTTTTTTAGTCCATTTTTCACTGACTGCCCTCTTAATATAAACTGATCTGGAGCTCTCTGTTTGGAAAGCTTCTATTATTTTGCTTGCATATATGTATGCATGCAATCTCAAGTAAAATTATACCTTTGATATTCCCTATATAGCAACATTTCAAAAGTTTGAAAATCTTCTTTACACTTCACTTTTGAACTCCAGACATATTATCCAAAAGTTTATTTTGTGTGTTTCCCCCTCGTATCTACTATACATCTCACACATAACACATTCAAAAACTAAATTTACTTTCTCCCGCTCCTCCGTTTGTAAAGAGTAACGTTATTTTCTAAGTTTCTCAGAACCGCAAACTTGGAGTTACCCTATGCTTTTCTCTTTGCTCTTCTTTTAGGCTCTTTCTCCCAAGTGCCATGTCAAACTATTATATCGCTAAATCCTGTTGATTCTACCTTCGAAATATATCCAATGTCTAGTCACTTCTGCATACCTTTACTGATAGCATCAAGATCCAAGTCACCATTATATCTTATATCTTATTAGGATTATTATAGCATTTTTTCTGGGTTGCTCTTTTGCTTTCACCCCTGTCCCTTTGAAGGAAATCCTCAACTTAGCAGCCAAAATGACCCTTTGAAAATTCAGTCAAATCAGGGGAATTTTCTGCTTGCAATTGTCTTATGGCTTTCCTTCCCTACACAGCAATACAATGGCGTAGAATACTTTTTTCTGTGTCTCATAACAACATCCATCTCTTAATTTTCTGACCTCATCTCTTACTATTTCCTGTCTTTTTATTCCATTCCAGACACTCAGCTCTGGTTGCCAATTCTCAGTCACGGAAGCTTGTGCTTACCTCAGGTTTGTTTTACTTGCAGTTTCCTTGAACTAGAACTTTCTCCCAGATATGATACAAGGAACATCTTCTTTAGTTATCTGCTCCAGTGTTGTTACATAAAAGACATTATTCTTGAACAGACTAAGTAACTCTCCCCCAACCTTCATTAGCTTGCCCTATCCCATCTTCTTTATGTTTACTTCAAAGCATTCATCACAATCTTTTATAAACATATATGTTTATATACGTGTGTGTATACACACACACACACACACACACACACACACACTTCTTTGTTATCCTTTGGATTAGATCATTCAAATTGATTCAAAGAAAAATCTTCTTCCCAAAATACTATTCTCAAACTCTTTTGGGAAGATCTGATTCTACCTGAATTAGTTTATTGTTATCTGCATTTGGATTTTCCCCTGATACTCATTTCTAGCTGTTGTTATTTACCTTTAAAGCCATCTATTACTCCTTACTTTTGCAAAATTTAAAGTTAAATTTTACCTATTTTTTCTACTGTTATTGCATTTTCCTTTGAGAATATGGCCACTTTACTGTTTCTCTTATAGTATTATTTAATTAATTCTCTTAGGTTTCCACAAATTTGAAAAATTGTAGCTGTAAATGGTTTTACAAAAATTACTTCTATTGCCATTTTAGTATTTTACTTAGAATGTAGAAAGAATGCCATAACTGAAACCAGTATTAATTTAAGTAACCTTTCACAACTCTAGATAATTTTCCAGTATTTTTAAAGACAGGCATTAAAAATAAATACACATGCGCACACACTCAGCGTGTACACACACAGCCCACACACAAACATACACGAAGTAATTTTTATGAAAGTTTCTTTTGACTTTCCCTTACACAATGTTTGTATCTCTTCTACCATGGGGTTTTACAATTGCTACAAAACATAACAGCTCAATAGAAGTGTTTCTGATGATTATATTTAATTGGTTTCTACCAAAGTCATCCACCATTACTAACTGATATATTTAAAGAAAATGTATTATGACATGCAATGATTCAAATTCTCAGTAATTGACAGAATAAAACAAATACATTGAAAGCTAAATAAAATAATAATAAAAATGTTTTGTTGTGTAAAATTAAAAATATAACCAAACTTCATGGTTAAAAAATTGATACAACTAACAATTTATCACATGCAGTCAACAGCAATTTAGTATGCGGCTGACTACACAATGTTAGTCACTGACAAAAAAATCTATAAAGAGAGAAATCTGAGTAACTTTCATGGGTATATAAATTATGAAAATAGAAATGTATGAAATGTTAAATTTTTTTCATATTTTACAATGTGCTTTAACAATGTGTTTTATTATAGCAATCATTCTAGTCTTTATTTAATTAAATATTGAGTCAAAGCAGAGGCTCTGTATGGTAAGAAGAAAAAAAAACAACTTTTAATTTAACTCATGTGAATGCTGGTCTTTATTCATTATTCATTAAGTCCTTAATATGACACTGGCTTTCAATTGATGAAGTGCAGGCCTCTTTCCAAACAGTGACCACATGTTCGTGGAATGTCCAGGCCATTTTGCTGTGCCACAGGTAATGATTACAACAACATTTATCCAAGTGGCTGTCTGCAAAAGAGCCATGTGTACCTTCTCCCCTCTGATCGTTATAAATGGAAAGAGACTAGAAAATTAAAGTAAAATTTCAAGGATGAAGGGACAGAACAATATATTAATCTATTTCCAGCTGGCTTAGTGTAACCACTAAGTCTTACTTTGAAGCAAGCAAAGAACCTATCCTTAGGGAGAAAAGATTTAACATAAAGGAGCATTTTGTAAGTCTCTCGTCTTCTGTGGAATATTTGTTTCTTAAACTTTTCATTCTTTGTAGTAGTAGAATTTAAAGACTTCCAACTAGTGTTTGAAACGCATATGGTTTTAAAGCTGTTAGTCTCAAGTACAGGAGTTTACATCATTATTAAAGCATTTTTTATTGTGATACACAATTTCTATAAATTACTCTGGTATTTCTATAACCACATGTCGCCAAATATATTTTATCCCTTTACCTAAAATATTTTCCTTGCCAAAGTGTATATATTTAACAAAAATATTATTCTTTCATATCAAAATTTTAATTCAATGCCAAGGTGAAGGCATTATCTAACATTTATATGTATAGATTATGTAATTAGACAAAACATTCAGAATAAACATTTAGGGTAAGTATCTCCCATCCCAATTTACAGTGAAGTAACTTTTGCTATTGTTGAAAATATGATACTTTTTAAATATTTCTCTGCCTTCCAAACTTTAATTTATTGAGGAGATAATTTTAAAGAATTTTTAAGGCTAATTCTAGTTTTTTTAAATAATATATACAGCCTTTACTTGTAAATTTATGGTAAATACACAGAAAACCAATGATAAATATCTTTTAATCTCTCTCCTATTAGTTTTTAATATTACCTCTACATAAATAACTTACAGTTTGACTATTAAAATCACACACACAAACACAGACACACATTTCATCCTATAATTGCAGCTGAAGTAATCTAATTACAGTATCAAATTTAAGTGTATGTGCTTTCTAGCAATTAGACTTTGAAAGTTCAATTTTAAGTGTATGAAATATTCATTCCAATTATCATCGAATATTGGCAAAGTCCTCTCATTTGAATGATGCTACCATTCTAAAGAGGAGAGGAGGCAGCCAGGGAGCTACCATAAAGAGGGGAAGTGCTTTGTCTTGTAACATTGCTGAGGCTTGTGGAGCTGGGCAAAATGAGCACTGGAATTAAATCAGCAGAAATGGTTACACATATTCAACTTAAGTAAGACTTTGAATACTTATTAACCACTTTTTAAATCTATGTAATAAAAAAGAAAAACTTTGTAAATTTTTTAAATTTTATAAAATTTGCTCTTGTATTTTTTTTGGCTTCCTTGTCTTTAAAACAAGGAAAAGAGAATTCTTAAGTAGATTAATCCAGATTTCTACATATAAGTATTTTATATTGTTTACAGACTTTATAGAAGGTTACATATATGTTTTTCCTTTTGTATTTCCTTCTCCTTTCTTTTTCATGTAATTAATTCTTACTTATGGGTGTCAGTCTTACAGTAAAAAAGAAAAATGAAATTGTTATATGTCTTAATTTGATTCCAACTTGTCACCTCAGTCATACTTCATGATGTGACTAAGCCTTAATTAAGTTGTGTGGTGTGTAGGAATATTAATAACTACCTGTATAAAAAATAAAATACCCCTTTACAAATTAGGGCTTAAAAAATATTTCCCATCTTACAATCAGTTCTGTTCCTTGAAAATTGTGGAACTAGTAACTTTTAACTATTGTTTCCCAAGCAGTATACAATAAGATTCTTTCTGTTCCTTTTCAACATGTCATCATTTCGAATGCCTGTGACAGCTTTGTGCAATAATTGTACTTGCTTACAATTTTATTATTTTTATTAAACAATAGGGGAAACAAGAAGAATCCTAGATGTCTCAATTAGATGAAGAATTGCCTACTGTTTATCACCCTGACCCAGTCCTTCTCCCCAAGACAAGGTAATGAAAAAGATAATATCACCTCCTTGCTTTTAAGAAACCCAAAGTAGTCCTCATGAAGTTTGGCTATAAAAAGCACTCATGGGTTCTGAACATTTGGAATAAAAAAGAAAAGTATCTTCAGTAGAAGGCTAAAGATAATATTTGAATATTTTTACATATTATCTCAGGTAGAAAAAAACGGAATTCCAAAATAACCTCTTGAAAGATCTCTTCAGGAACAGAAACTTTTATATCATTCTTTGAAAAATAACCCATTTAGACTTCACTCAGAAAAAGGCATTATCCATTACTTTTTACAAGGTTATTAAAATACTTTCTCCTAGGATTCCTACGGGTCCCTCATGAGATAATGTAAGTGAAAATATCTAGCTGATGCTTGACACATAGAAGGCACTCAAATACTAGTTTATGTCTCTCATGACGAACTGAGATATTCACTTCTTTGCACGAACATTCAGGAAATACTGGTTTTTTTATGCTTTACTTATTTTAAAATATATGCCATCACTTTATTCTGAAGTCAGAAGACACATTAAAACTGTATGACCAACTCTCTTTAAAAATGAAAAAAATGGTAAAGCCATGAAATCTAAGTAAATAATTAGGAAAACCCTGAGTTAGAAAAACTGTTATTTTTCTAACTATTGGCCTTGAATCAGCTTTTAGCCTTGTCCCTTTTTCTTGATTTATCAATCTCACGACACTGGGAACTTATTCTATGTCTGGAACCTCCATAGTGTCCTGCATAGCTTGCAATACACGTGCCCATTTAATATTTTCTAGTAAGTATTAAGCTAATGGTACATAAAATAATGCTAAGATTGTGCCTTTGGATTATTGAGGAAATAGAACAATGGAACTATCCTCAAAAACAGGGGTATCAGGAGTGAGTGGGAAGAAGGCAATCATGCCAGAAAGAAAAAAATATAGGAATTCTGCCTAGCATTGTGATATTATATGCATTTTTGGGAAATATAGATTTTTTTATTTTTCTCCAGTAAAAATACATATTATATGCATTTTTGTGAAGTATAGATTTTTTTTAATTTTTCTCCAGTAAAAATACATGTCTCTGTAAATAACGTGTCCAGAATTATTTCTATATTATTCTTTTCTAAAACAGTAAACAAATGAACTAAGGCAAATGTATTGAAGTTTTTATCAGCTCCCCTGCTTGATCTTTATATATAAGCTTCTGCTGTTTCTTTTAAGTCCTCAGTATGTGGGCTGCCCTGTTGCTTTTCAAAGAACCTTCGTATAATAGAAAATGTTTAATTGAAATCAGCATAATTAAGTAAAAGGGACCGGACGCGGTGGCTCATGCCTATAATCCCAACACTTTGGGAGGCTGAGGCTGGCAAATCACGAGGTCAGGAGATCGAAACCATCCTGGCTAACACAGTGAAATCCCGTCTCTACTAAAAATACAAAAAATTAGCCCAGCGTGGTGGCGGGCGCCTGTAGTCTAAGCTGCTCGGGAGGCTGAGACAGGAGAATGGCTTGAACCCGGGAGGCAGAGCTTGCGGTGAGTGGAGATTGCGCCACTGCACTCCAGCCTGGGTGACAGAGCAAGACTTTGTATAAGAAAAAAAAAAAGAAAGAAAGAAAAGAAAAAAAAGAGAATTTATTCCTACTCACTTTTATTAGCATCTGTATAACAATTATTTTATACCCATCGAGCACTAAAATGTTGACTTAAATCACTTTTACAGTTTTCTATAAACGGCAATACCTTGGTTTAAATATATAAAATGAATCAATTATTTATTGAAATTGCAAGTTCTTTGAGGTTGAAGGGTTTCATAAAATTTTTCTAATAGCTTCACTGGTTGGAACAAAATGTTATACTCTAAATATTCAGTTATTATAAGATGATGGAAATTTCCAAAAAAAATAAATGTCAATATTCTGATTAAAATTGGTGGGCAAAAGAGCTTCTGCTTTGAAAACCATGCCTAAGTAATTAGTGGGAAAAAAAGGTATTTTATATTCTTGGCTCTCTGTGCCTCTCAAGTGAACATATGGAACTCAATATGGGATTAAATCAAATACTGAATGTGCAGTAACTCTCCTCTACCTCAGTTTTTCTCTTTCAATCTATTTATTTTCCTTTTAACCCAGATTGAATCTCTCCATATGCTGGTTCACATTTTAAAATAGCAACATGTTCTCTTAGATTGCTTTTATGTTACGCTAAAAATCCTAGGGTAAATGTCATTAACTGTAGTTTTAGCCATTAATCTCAGCCCCTCATTATACAATAGATTTTCCATAGAATTTTCTCTATATGTGTAATTATGACTAATTCAACTCTCAATATGGAAAACTTTTCAGAATCCTTTAAGTGTCATGATTTATCTTAAGCAATACTAAACAGCAAGAGGGAAACTTGAAGTAGTAATAGTTGGAGGTCAAGCCAAATGTTAATTTGCCTACTTATAACTTTTGTTAAAGTTACAACGAAGAAATTGTATTTGAATAAAAGTTATATATCTGTTCAAAGTATTGAAGTCTAAGAAAAGACAGTAACGTAAGCATAAAAGACAATAAAGGAAAATTACTTTTAATGGCAAAAACTACAATAAGTTTTGCACCAACCTAATAGCTGCTTTGATTGTTATATGATAATATCAAATAACATTGAAATAAAATTAGCAATTTTGGAAGTATTGTGTGACTACATAATTTTGCTGCACTAATGTAGATATACAAATTATATATATTTTATGTATGTTATTGATAATATTTCATTCTGCATACTTAAATCTGCTGTACAAAAGTGTACAAGGTGTACTTTATTGCTTGGAAAAACATATGCAGCTACTGTTTCTTTAAAAATAAAACAAATGAATGTATAAATTTAAGTTCTTCAACAGGTGTTAAAGGGGGACCCCATATTTCAGGGTTCTTCTACAAAAACTTATTTCTACCTAGGCCTCAGATCTTATAAATATCAGTTCCCAGGAGAATATAATATAATACACTCTATTGAAATACCAGACCCAGAGAGCTAACCAGAAAAATTTTATGAAATTTCTACTCAAACAAAGGCACATACCAACATAAATATCAAGCAAACAATCAAACACTCAGGAAGTACTGACAGGTAAACAAATATGTGAACTTATTTGGCAGGAGATGACAGATTCTTTAACTGAATAAATAAATTACTCTAGAAGGCTCATGCATTGATTACAGGAACGGGACCAGGTGAAGCAGTTTATTGCCCTCTTCTTCAACCCGTGTTGTAGGCCAATCAAATTGAGCTCTCAATGCTGAACTCTTAACAAACATTAGTGCACAGTTGGGTACAGAAAGAAATGATAAAAGTATGAACACACTTCTGTCTGTTTTATTCTTGCTCACTTGACCTCGACAACAGGTAATCAAAATTGATTGTAATGTTCTTTAGAACTGTGACCTGTGGAAAACAATATATTAGCAGTGTTATGTTGATGGCATGTCTTGGAGTATGACTTCTCCCCTTCTGGAACCTCATTTTCAAATCTGGCTTTGCAGTGATTAAGTTGGATTGCTTTTCACCATAAACATTTACATCTTGCATACGATAGCCGCTCCATCCCCCAAACCAGAGCTTAGCTCTTTTGGAGTGCTGTGCCTCTCTTGTCATGGTAAGGCACTGCCCCACTGATTCATGTCTTCAATGCTGTTAAGACAGCAGGGGTAGAGACAGACTTCCTCTTGGCTTCTTTACTCTGAAAGCACACTCAGAGGAGCAAACTGTGTGTATCTGTATGTCTGTGCAAACTAAATTATTAGTTAAATTTCTTAGAAGACTTAAAGATAAATTTAGGAATTCTTAAATAGCAAAACATTACTGTAAACAGGAAATTCTACCCAGTATTAAATTAATTCTAACTATATAACACATTACCAAGACGTATTGATATCTCAATATTTAGTATGTGTCTCATTTCCAAACTGAAATGATAATAAAAAATATTTTATACCTAGATTGTTATTTGCATTCCTTTCCTTCGAAAGTGAAATAATCAGAAACAGAATTTAAAGGACTTTCACACATTAATAAGTGCATTCAGAAAAATAGGTAAAAACATAACTTCTTAATGTTGAAATCAGGAAAAAAAATCTCTAGAGAAGCTATGTAGTCCCTTATATCATATGTTATTAGAAGTTTGAAGTTATTTCTTAAGCAAATTTATTATTAAGAGGCATGTTTTGAAAAGGAAGTAGGGCAAATATGAAATAAAAGAACAAAGCATTAGTTCAAAAAGGGTTCATTTGACTGGAAACTTAGAATTATTAAGTTAAATACTTCCTCTTGGAGTTTATCAAGTATACTTTCTGGAATTGGAAATTACTTACACTCTATATGATGAAACTAGCTCATCACACATAGCCATTCTAGAGACAAATCATAGATGAATGTTGTCTTATGTATCTTTCAAGATAGAATAAAATTTTGCCAATATAAAGAGATTTCTAAGACGTCAATAGCTCTCAACTAGTTAGTGTCATAACAAAATTATCAACAATTTACTCTCAGCACTATTCCCATTACTAGATATCTGGGGTTGCTGTGTTTTTGCAAACACCCACACAGCAGGAGGCCTATGCTACTTTATGATCTAATCAGTTGAATCGTAGTTTGGAATTAAATTAATTCATAATAAGGTTAGCAATTGTATTCTTTTTCTGAGCTCTACAGATTGCCTAATTCTGATAAAATCTATGACATTCTTATGTTTGAATTAGTATATGTAAATAATTCTAGTTGCATGTGTATTGAGCATGATTATCTTCTTTTTTTTTTTTTTTTGTGAGACAGTGTCCTGCTCTATCACCCAGGTTGGAGTGCAGTGGCCTGATCTCCGCTCACTGCAAGCTCCGCCTCCCAGGTTCACGCAATTCTCCTGCCTCAGCCTCCTGAGTAGCTGGGACTACAGGCGCCCACCACCACACCCGGCTAATTTTTTCTATTTTTAGTAGAGACAAGGTTTCACCATGTTAGCCAGGATGGTCTCGATCTCCTGACCTCGTGATCCACCCGCCTCAGCCTCCCAAAGTGCTGGGATTACAGGAATAAGCCACTGCGCCCGGCCTATTTTCAAATCATAATTTATGTATATTACTTATATTTTTATTAGTTATAATTCTACTTACATAGTAATGCAATTTTACTAGTAATACATTAGTATCATGGAAACATGTTTTTCAAACTCTCTTCTAACGATATACCTTAATTGTAAGGTTATTTAGAAATTAATTTCTCATCGACAGTTCATAGAAATATCTGATATAAATGGAAATATAATTATTTAGAAAAAGTTAATTTTCTTGTGTAATTTATAAACTGAGTAAATGTAAAAATGATATTTAAAATTCTTATTCGGAGATAATATCTAATCTCTTTCAGAAATCAAAAACTGTGTCTGGGTAGAAGCAAACATCTGAAATCAGAAGCACACAATAAACTTGAAATTCTCCATTCCTCTTATTTCTTACAAAGATGTTTTGACATTTGGAGAAAAATCTAAGCAAGAGAAAAAGCATAGGAATGTAATCAAGTCAATGGATAATATTCACCCAAGTCATTATAAAAGTAGTGCTAGACCTTCTGAGTTTGCATTTCAGTATATATGTATGAGGTATCTATTCCGAAATAGCTCAAAGATGGTTTTTTTTTTGTAAAGACATCATATTTTATTGCACAAAATCTTGAGTATGACTCTTTTGATTATGTCAAGGGGAAACAAGAATATTTTAAGAACCCTTCTCTGAAGATTTATAATGCACATTAGCTTGATAAAATTACTGAAATACATGTTGTTTAGAAATCTGTTAAGTGCTGTTTAATCCAACATTTCCTAAACACATTTTCTAACAATTTTACATTCTATGCAAAATCTCTCAAGGCCTTGATCATTTCCAAACTTTTTAGGAAGCACTACTTTAGGAAATAATTTCCACAAATATTTCAGAAGCTACTCAAAGGAAGTGCATTTAGAAATGATGCAGCTGTATTCTTGGTGAGATTATTTGCCTTTTTCTAAATGTATAAATAGTTCCTGGGTTAAAAATGCAATCTAAATAAAATATAAAAATGCAACCCCCTTTTTTTCAAGATGGCTGATTGGAGACATCAGAGGCCAGTTCTCTTCAGAAAGAACCAAAGTTATAGGTGAATAATCACAACTCAAATAGATTAAGGGGAGAGTGCTCGCAGGAAGAAAACAGGACACAGAAAAAAGAAGGAAGCAAAGGTGTGACAGAGATTGAATCCCGAGGCAGCTAGAGTCCTGTGAAAAGGCTAGACAGCAGTGTCCTTGACTCCCCCTCACCCCTGTGGCAGACTGCTGGTCTCCAAACTGTCAGAAGGCTCCTTTACCCTTGTGAACCCAGGCACTGGTGTAGGAAGTAATTTGGGAAATTTTTGGAGGTCAATGCACTACACAGCCAGCTCTCACAGGATCATCCACCCTTCCCCTACATCCGAGCTGCAGCAGTAGGCATCATACTGGGTGCACACACATTGTGGAAAGTTGTCTTGCCCAGGGAATCTCAGCCCTTGTGTGTCCACATTACCAAATCCCTGAGATACTCTCTAGTGCCCATTTGTATTCCAGCAACCACACGGGGTCAGCTGGACCCAGGGGAGCTGTGAATTACCAGTGGTGTGGCCCTTGTGGTGTGATGCTCCTATTGGAAGATAGACTGCAGGGTGCAAAGGAAGTGCCCCTTGGTTCAAAGGAAATCAGAGCACCTGCTCTCTTGTGCCTGAGAGTTCCCTGCTGTGGACTGGATGTGATTGTACTCCTTCCAGCAGAGATATGAGTGGAGAAGTGTGGTTTCACCCAAGGGGCCAGGTGGCACCAGTGCTCAGGCACAGTAGTGGAGAGGGGGACTCCTCCCTCCTCCATGCACACTGAGGATAACACAGCTGTGGCTGCTTACATAGGGTGGGCGGAGTTATGTCTCTGAAGAGGGCCATTCCAGGGCTATTAGGCGGGTGGCAGCACCCCTTTTGGCAAAGGGCCTACAAGGCCTATTTTTGTAGAAAAGTAGGGGCCTTTCTCCTCTCTACATGGAGCAGAAGCATCTCTGCAGCATAGAACAAGTGAGCCACAGAGCTGTCTTTGGGGCTGAGGGAAGAGACTCCATCTTGAAGCCATTTTGACACAGCTTGGGGACAGGCGTGTTCTGTGGCTCTCAGGTACATTGTGTCCTAGAGATATACTGCAGTGTCTGTCTGAACTGACAGATGCGAGCCCCAGGACAGGGGTGTGATAGGGAAGCCAATGGCGTTCCTGCCTTCCCATGATGTGGAGTTGGTATAGCCATGTCCCCCCAAACAGAGACCTCAGCTCATTTCACCAGAAACTCCCCCTGCCACCCTCCACAGGGATGGTGCTTATGCTCCTCACTGATGTATAACCAAGCTCCGTCTCCCATCCTGAGGGTGAGCAGAGAACTCAGGACACAGGGCATTCCACAGACAAGCCTATGGCATGAGGCAACAGAGAGCTCCCCCAAGTAAACAAAGATCAGGCTTATACCCATTAGCCTCTTCCACAGCTGTCTGTCACCTGCAATCACCACCTACTGGCCTGCAGTAGAACTGCATTACCCAATACAAAATTTGTAGCCAGGCGTGGTGGCTCACGCCTGTAAACCCAGCACTTTGGGAGGCACAGGCAGGTGGATCATGAGGTCAAGAGATTGAGACCATCCTGGCCAACATGGTGAAACCCTGTCTCTACTAAAAAATACAAAAATTAGCTGGGCATGGTGGCACGTGCCTGTAGTCCCAGCTACTCAGGAGGCTGAGGCAGGAGAATCACTCGTACCCAGGAGGCAGAGGTTGCCGTGAGCCGAGATCGCGCTACTGCACTCCAGCCTGGCAAAAGAGCGAGATTCTGTCAAAAAACCAAAACAAAACAAAACAAAATTGCTGAGGCCAGTGTATAATGCTTGGGAGCAAGATAAGCTTGTTGAGACCTCCACCTCCCCATCCCTGCAGTAAGCTGAGAGCCTCCTCACAAGCCCAGTGCACTGCTACTGTAACTAACCTTTGAGGAAAGTACCAAACTAAGGCTGTCTATAACCAAGGAATTTAACAAAGTCATGGCCCCAGAAAGCACGCAAAAGCAGACCCCATTTGTCATATATTATAGTCACAACCTCAAGAAAAAGTCTCATCCAAATGAAAGTAAATTCAAAAATAAGTGACAGCTTCTCTAGATGAGAATAAACCAGCATAACAATCCTGCAATGCAATAAGAGCAGGAGACTTCAGCACTCAACTGACAGCACCAGACAGATCATCAAGGCAGAAAAGCAACAAAGAAACTCTGGACTTAAATTGGACTCTAGACTAAGCAGACCTAACAGCATTTACATAACATTCTAACCTACAACCACAGAATATGTATTTTTCTCATCAGCAGATAAAATATTCTTAAAAATGGACCCTATGCAAAGCTACAAGGCAAGTTTCAATAAATTTTTAAAAGTCAAAATCATATCAAACATCTTCTTGCACAACAGTGGAATAAAACTAGAAATGAATATTAGGAGGAACTCTCAAAACTACATGGAACTGTAAAACTTGTCCCTAAATAATCTTTGGATAAACCCAGATGAAAATAGAGATACAGCCTTTGGTATATGGAAAAGCAGTATGAGGAAATTTTATAAGGTTAAATGAGTACATCAAAAAAGTAGAAAAAGATCTCAAGTTAACAATGAAACATTGCACCTGAAGGAACTGGAGTAGTAAGAACAAACAAAACCCAAAGCTAGAAGAAGAATGGAAATAACACAGATCAAATCAAAAGTAAGTAACATTGAAATCAAAAAGCAATACAAAGGATCAAGAAAAAGATATATAAAATTGATAGGCCACTAGCTAGATTAACCAAGCAACAAGATTCAAATAAGCACAATCAGAAACAATGGAGGTGACATTACAACTGATAGCACAGAAATAAAAAAGATTATTGGAGACTACTATGAGTTTCTCTAAATGCACAAACTGGAAAATCTAGAGGAAATGGATAAACTCCTGGAAACATAGACACTCTCAAGACTGAACAAGGAGTAAGCAGAACTCCTAAAGAGACCAGTAACTTAAATTGAATCAGTAATAATAATAAAAAAGTCTCCCAACAGAAAAAAGCTCAGGACCAAATTTACAGCCAAATCCTATCATGTGTACAAAGAACTGGTATCAATCCTAATGAAATGGTTTCAAAAAGTTGAAGAGGAGAGACTCCTTCTTAACTCATTTTACAAGGACAGCATTGCCTCAGTACCAAAGTTGAGTAAGGGCACAACATAAAAAGAAAACTACAGGCCGATATCCCTGAGGAACATAGATGCAAAAATCCTCAACAAAAATGCTAACTAACAAGCTAAATTAAACAGCACATCAAAAACATAATACGCCATGATCAAGTGGTCTTTATCCAGGGATACAAGGATGGTTCAACATATGCAAATAAATAAATCTGATTCATCACATAAAAAGAATTCAAAAGAAAAACTATATGATCATCTCAACAGATGCATAAAAAGCATTCAATATAAAAAATCCTCAACTAATTAAGCATTGAAGGAGCATACCTCAAAATAATAAAAACCACATATGACAGACAAATCAACAGTCAACATTGTAATGAATGAGAAAAGTTAAAAGCCTTCCCCCTAATAAGTGGAATAAGACAAAGATGCCCACTTTTACCACTCCTATTCAAAATGATACTGCAAGTCCTATCCAGAACAATCAGGCAAGAGAAAGTAATAAAAGACACCCATATTGAAAAAGAAAAAGTCAAGTTATCTCTGTTCACTGGTGATATGATCTTATACCTAGAAAGCCGTAAAGTCTCCTCCAAAAGACTTCTAGATTTGCTAAATGACTTCAGTAAAGTTTCAGGACTCAAAATCAATGTACAAAAATCAGTAGCATTTCTATACACCAATAATGAGAAGCAAATCAAGAATTCAACCCTATTTACAATAGCTTCAAAAAAATTAAATACCTAATAATACATTTAATCAAGGTGAAAAATCTCTACAGGGAGAATTACAAAATACCCATGAGTGTATCTGTAGATAACACAAATGAATGGAAAAACATCTCATGTTATGGAACAAAAGAATCAATATCATTAAAATGACCATCTTGCTCAAAGCAATCTGCAGACTTGATGCAGTCCCTATCAAACTAGCAATGTAATTTTTCCCAGAAATCGAGAAAATAATTCTAAAATTCATATGGAACCAAGAAACAGCCAAAGTAATCCTAAGCACAAAGTAGAAAGCTAGAGCCATCTACCTGACTTCAAATTTTATGATAAGGTTATGGTAACCAAAATAGCATGGTACCGATATAAAAATAGATATCAAGATCAATGGCATAGAATAGAGAACCCAGAAATAAAGCCACCTCCCACAACCAACCAATCTTCAACAAAGTTGACACAAACATGCCTTGGGAAAAGGACACCATTTTCAATAAATGGTGCTGGGAAAAATTGGATAGCCATAGACAGAATAATATAACTGGACACCTATCTCTCATCATATATAAAAATTACCTCAAAATGGATAGAAGACTTAAATGTAAGACCTGAAACTATAAAAATCCTAGAGAAAACCTAAGAAAAACTCTTCTGGTTATTGGACTAGGCAAAGAATTGAAGATCTCAAAACAAGGGCATCAAAAACAAAAACAAAAAATAGACAAATGAGACTTAATTAAACTTAAAAGATTTGCACCACAAAAAAGTAATGAATACAGTAAACAGACAATCTACCAAATGGGAAAAAATATTTGCATACCATGCATCTGACAAAGGGCTAATATCCAGAATCTACAAGGAACTCAACAACAACAAATAATTCCATTATAAAGTGAGCAAAGGACGAGAACAGACATTTTTCAAAAGAAGACATAAAAGTGGCCAGCAAACATATGAGAAAATGTTCAATATCACTTCTTATCAGAGAAATGCAAGTTAAAACCACAATGAGATACCATCTTACATCAGTCTCAGGGACTATCATTAAAAAGTCAAAAAAACAACAGATATTGGCCAAGATGTGGAGAAAAGGAAACACTTACATACTGTTGATTGGAATGTAAATTAGCACAACCTCTATGGAAAACAGTATGGAGATCTCTCAAACAACTGAAGATAGACTTACCATTTGATATAGCAAACCCACTACTGGGTATCTACCCAAAGGAAAAGAAATTATTATATAAAAAAGTCACCTGCACTCACATGTTTATCATAGCATTATTCACAATAGCAAAGTTGTGATATCAACCTAATAGTCCACCAAGGAATGATCAGATTTTTAAAAGTGGCATATACACACAATGGAATACTACTCAGTCATAAAAAGGAAGAAAATCACGTCTTTTGCTACAACATGGATGGAACTGAAGGCTATAATCTTAAGTGAAGTAACTCAGAAACAGAAAGTCAAATATTGTATGTTCTCACTTACAAGTGGAAGCTAAACACTAGATACACATGGACCTACAGAGTGTAATAATAGACTTTGAAGACTCCAAAAAGTGAAAGGGTGGGAGAGGGGAAAGGGAAGAGAGATTAACTCATCACTTTATTGGGAATATTTATTATTATATTGGGTATATTATTATTGGCCATATTATTTTTGGGTATATTATTGGATATGTATCATTATATTGGTATAATATACTATTGGGTTTATTTTAAATATATTATCATTATATTTATTTATTATTGTATTGGGTATAATGTACAATATTTAGGTTACAGTTACATTAAAAGCCCAGACTTCATTACACAGTAGATCTATGTAAAAAAATGCACTTGTATCCCCTAAATGTATAAAAATAAAAATAAAATAAAATTGGAATCTTAAAGGAAATAGATGACATACTATACTTAAAACATGTAGGAAGTTGTATATGATATATTGATTATGTATTACTATTCTGAGCATATTTTATTTTACCTAATATATCAAAAATATTTCAATGTGCAATCAAGATAAAGTATTGAGATATTTAAAATCATTTTTCAAACTATGTTTTCAAAATGTAGTGTTTATTTTCACATTTGCAGCACATCTCAATCCAGCATAGCCACATTTCAAGGGCTTGATAGCCACTTGTGACTAGTGGTTATTGGGCGCTAATCTCTGCTTTATGCAGCTATCCATTTTATTTACATGCTTAAAAATTAAACTGTTCTTCAATCACATTAATTTTTTGATAAATTGAAAACAAATAGTAGCTTCAGAAATATTTTCAAAAATTGATACATATATACTGAAATTTAACCTTATTCTGATATAATTTATATATACTAAAATGCATTATGCTAAGAGTATAGTTCTATGAGATGACAAAAGTATGAAAGCATGTCACTATCACTATATTCAAATACAGAAAATTTCCATTACTCCAGAATGTTCTGTTGGGTATCTCTGCAGTCACCCACCTCTTCAAGTTCCAGGCAACCACTAATAGGTTTCCTGTCATTCAGAATTAATGCTGCCTAATATAGAATTTTATATAGAATATTATAGACTATATATGGAATTATATACCCAATACATATTTTGTTCTGTCTTCTTTTGCTCAGCATACTGTTTTTCAAGATTCCTTTATGCTGTGTGTAACCATAGTTTATTCTCCTCTAAGGTTGAATGATATTTCATTATATGGATATATCACAATTTGTTTATCTGTTCACCTGTTGTTGAACATCTGTGTTTTATCCAATTTTAGGCTCTTTTAATAAATCTGTTATGAGCATTTTTGCAAAAGTCTTTTTGTGGATTCACATTTTCATTTTCCCTGAGTAACTACCTAGGAGTGATATGGCTGGGATATAAAAGTAAGGACATGTTTAAAGTTATAAGAAATTGACAATCTGTTTTCCAAATTGGTTGTTCCACAACTAAGAACAGCAAATAAAAACTCTAGTTGCTCCACATCCTTGGTATTTCTTGGTATGGTCAGTCATTAAAATTTTAAGCCATTCTAATGGGTTTACAGTGCTAATCCATAATGACTAAAGATGCTGATCACTTTGGCAGGTGCTGATTGATCATTTGATATCTTGTTTTGTGAAGTGTCTGCTGAAATCATTTGTCCATTTTCCTAATGGAGTTAGTTTCTGTATATACTTTGGATATAAGTATATGTTGCTAATTCTTTTAAAATTTTTTAAATTATACTTTAAATTCTAGGGTACATGCACACAATGTGCAGGTTTGTTACATAGGTATACATGTGCCATGTTGGCTTGCTGTACCCAATCAACTCATCATTTACATTAGGGATTTCTCCAAATGCTGTCCCTCCTCCAACCACCCACCCCCTGATAGGCCCCGGTGTGTGATTTTCCCCACCCTGTGTCCATGTGTTCTTATTGTTCAATTCCCACCTATGAGTGAGAACATGTGGTGTTTGGTTTTCTTTGGTTTTATCTTGTGATAGTTTGCTGAGAATGATGGTTTCCAGCTTCATCCATGTCCCTGCAAAGGACATGAACTCATCGTTTTTTACAACTGCATAGTATTCTATGGTGTATATGTGCCACATTTTCTTAATCCAGCCTATCATTAATGGACATTTGGGTTGGTTCCAAGTCTTTGCTATTGTGAATAGTGCTGCAATAAACATACCTGTGCGTGCATCTTTAGAGTAGCATGATTTATAATCCTTTGGGTATATACCCAGGAATGCGATCGCTGGGTCAAATGGTATTTCTAGTTCTAGATCCTTGAGGAATCGCCACACTGTCTTCCACAATGGTTGAACTAATTTACACTCCCACCAACAGTGTAAAATAGTTCCTATTTCTGCACATCCTCTCCAGCATCTGTTGTTTCCTGACTTTTTAATGATCGCCATTCTAACTGGCATGAGATGGTATCTCATGGTGGTTTTGATTTGCATTTCTCTGGTGACCAGTGATGATGAGCATTTTTTCATGTGTCTGTTGGCTTCATAAATGTCTTCTTTTGAGAAGTGTCTGTTCAAATACTTTGCCCACTTTTTGATGGGGTTGTTTTTTTCTTGAAAATTTGTTTATGTTCTTTGTAGATCTGGTTATTAGCCCTTTGTCAGATGGGTAGATTGTAAAAATTGTCTCCCATTCTGTAGGTTGCCTGTTCACTCTGATGATAGTTTATTTTGCTGTGCAGAAGCTCTTTAGTTTATTAGATTCCATTTGTCTATTTTGACTTTTGTTGCCATTGCTTTTGGTGTTTTAGTCATGAAGTCTTTGCCCATGCCTATGTCCTGAATGGTATTGCCTAGGATTTTTCTAGGGTTTTTATAGTTTTAGGTCTTACACTTAAGTCTTTAATCCATCTTGAGCTAATTTTTGTATAAGGTGTAAGAAAGGAATCCAGTTTCAGCTTTCTACATATGGATAGCCAGTTTTCCCAGTACCATTTATTAAATAGGGAATCCTTTCCCCATTGCTTGTTTTTGTCAGGTTTGTCAAAGATCAGATGGTTGTAGATGTGTGGTGTTATTTCTGAGGCCTCTGTTCTGTTCCATTGGTCTATGTATCTGTTTTGGTATCAGTACCACGCTGTTTTGGTTACTGTAGCATTGTAGTATAGTTTGAAGTCAGGTAGTGTGATGCCTCCAGCTTTGTTCTTTTTGCTTAGGATTGCCTTGGCTATGAGGGCTCTTTTTTGGTTTCATATGAACTTGAGAGTAGTTTTTTCCAATTCTGTGAAAAAAGTCATTGGGAGCTTGATGGAGATGGCATTGAATCTATAAATTACCTTGGACAGTATGGCCATTTTCATGATATTGATTCTTTTTATCCATAAGCATGGAATATTCTTCCATTTGTTTGTGTCCTCTTTTATTTCTTTGAGCAGTGGTTTGTATTTCTCCTCGAAGAGTTCCTTCACCTCCCTTGTATGTTGGATTCCTAGGTATTTTATTCTCTTTGTAGCAATTGTGAATGGGAGTTCACTCATGATTTGGCCCTCTGTTTGTCTGTGATTGGTGTATAGGAATGCTTGTGATTTTTGCACATTGGTTTTGTATCCTGAGACTTTGCTGAAGTTGCTTATCAGCTGAAGGCCATTTTGGGCTGAGACGATGGGGTTTTCTAAATATACAATCATGTCATCTGCAAATAGGGACAATTTGACTTCCTCTTTTCCTAACTGAATACACTTTATTTCTTTATCTTGCCCGATTGCCCTGGCCAGAACTTCCAACACTATGTTGAGTAGGAGTGGTGACAGAAGGCATCCTTGTGTTGTGCCGGTTTTCAAATGGAATGCTTCCAGCTTTTGCCCATGCAGTATGATATTGATTGTGGGCTTGTCATAAGTAGCTCTTATTATTTTGAAATACGTTCCATCAATGCCTAGTTTATTGAGAGTTTTTAGCATGAAGGGCTGTTGAATTTTATCAAAGGTATTTTCTGCATCTATCGAGATAATCATGTGGTTTTTGTCATTGGTTCTGTTTATGTGATGGATTACGTTTATTGATTGCCATATGTTGAACCAGCCCTGCATCTCAGGGATGAACTGACTTGATCCTGGTGGATAAGCTTTTTGATGTGCTGCTGGATTCAGTTTGCCAGTATTTTATTGAGGATTTTCGCATCGATGTTCATCAGTGATATTGGACTAAAATTCTCTTTTTTTGGTGTGTCTCTGCCAGGCTTTGGTATCAGAATGATGCTGGCCTCATAAAATGAGTTAGGGAGGATTCCCTCTTTTTCTATTCATTGGAATGGTTTCAGAAGGAATGGTATGAAGGTCCTCTTTGTACCCCTGGCAGAAGTTGGCTGTTAGTTCGTCTGGTCCAGGACTTTTTTTGGTTGGTAGGCTATTAATTATTGCCTCAATTTCAGAACCTGTTATTGGTCTATTCAGAGATTCAATTTCTTCCTGATTTAGTCTTGGGAGGGTATATGTTTCCAGGAATTTATCCATTTCTTCTAGATTTTCTTCTTTATTTGCCTAGAGATGTTTATAGTATTCTCGGATGATAGTTTGTATTTCTGTGGGATCGGTGGTGATATCCCCTTTATCATTTTTTATTGCATCTATTTGATTCTTCTCTCTTTTCTTCTTTATTAATCTTGCTAGCAGTCTATTTTGTTTATCTTTTCAGAAAACCAGCTCCTGGATTCATTGATTTTTTGAAGGATTTTTTATGTCTCTATCTCCTTCAGTTCTGCTCTGATCTTAGTTATTTCTTGCCTTCTGCTAGCTTTTGAATTTGTTTGCTCTTGCTTCTCTGGTTCTTTTAATTGTGATGTTAGGGTGTCGATTTTAGATCTTTCTTGCTTTCTCTTGTGGGCATTTAGTGCTATAAATTTCACTCTACACACTGCTTTAAATGTGTCCCAGATATTCTGGTACATTGTGTCTTTGTTCTCATTCGTTTCAAAGAACATCTTTATTTCTGCCTTCATTTCGTTATTTAACCAGTCGTCATTCAGGAGCAGGTTGTTCAGTTTCCATGTAGTTGTGCAATTTTGAGTAAGTTTCTTAACCCTAAGTTCTAATTTGATTGCACTGTGGTCTGAGAAACAGATTTTTGTGATTTCTGTTCGTTTACATTTGCTGAGGAGTGTTTTACTTCCAATTATGTGGTCAATTATAGAATAAGTGCAATGTGATGCTGAGAAGAATGTATATTCTGTTGATTTGGGGTGGAGAGTTCTGTAGAATTCTATTAGGTCCACTTGGTGCAGAGCCGAGTTCAAATCCTGGATATCCTTGTTAACCTTCTGTCTCATTTATCTTTCTAATATTGACAGTGGAGTGTTAAAATCCCCCATTATTATTGTGTGGGAGTCTAAGTCTCTTTGTAGGTCTCTAAGGACTTGCTTTATGAATCTGGTGCTCCTTTATTGAGTGCATATATATTTAGGATAGTTAGCTCTCCTTGTTGAATTGATCCGTATACCATTATGTAATGGCCTTCTTTGTCTCTTTTGATCTTTGTTGGTTTAAAGTCTGTTTTATCAGAGACTAGGATTGCAACCCCTGCTTTTTTTTGTTTTCCACTTGCTTGGTAGATCTTCCTCCATCCTTTTATGTTGAGCCTATGTGTGTCTCTGCACGTGAGACAAGTCTTCTGAATACAGCACACTGATGGATCTTGACTTTTTATCCAATTTGCCAGTCTATGTCTTTTAATTGGGGCATTTAGCCCATTTACATTTGAAGTTGATATTGTTATGTGTGAATTTGATCCTGTCATTGTGATGTTAGCTGGTTATTTTGCCCATTAATTGATGTCCTTTCTTCATATCGATGGTCTTTACACTTTGGCATGTTTTTGCAGTGGCTTGTACTGGTTGTTCCTTTCCATGTTTAGTGCTTCCTTCAGGAACTCTTGTATGGCAGGTCTGGTGGTTTCAAAATCTCTCAGCATTTGCTTGTCTGTAAAGAATTTTATTTCTCCTTCATTTATGAAGCTTAGTTTGGCTGGATATGAAATTCTGAGTTGAAAATTCTTTTCTTTAAGAATGTTGAATATTGGCTCCGACTGTCTTCAGGCTTGTAGGGTTTCTGCTGAGAGATCCTCTGTTAATCTGATGGGCTTCCCTTTGTGGGTAACCCGACCTTGCTCCCTGGCTGCCCTTAACATTTTTTCCTTCATTTCAACCTTGGTGAATCTGACAATTATGTGTCTTGGAGTTGCTCTTCTCGAGGAGTATCTTTGTGGTGTTCTCTGTATTTCTTGAATTTGAATGTTGGCCTGCCTTGCTCCATTGGGGACGTTCTCCTGGATAATACCCTGAAGAGTGTTTTCTAACTTGGTTCCATTCTCCCCATCACTTTCAGGAACACCAATCAAATGCAGATTTGGTCGTTTCACATAGTCCCATATTTCTTGGAGGCTTTGTTCATTTCTTTTTACTCTATTTTTCTCTAATTGTGTCTTCTCACTTTATTTCATTAATTTGATCTTCAATCACTGATCTCCTTTCTTCCACTTGATTGAATCGGCTATTGAAGCTTGTGCATACATCACGAAGTTCTTGTGCTGTGCTTTTCAGCTCCATCAAGTCATTTTAGGTCTTCTCTACACTGTTTATTCTAGTTAGCCATTTGTCTAACCTTTTTTCAAGGTTTTTAGATTGCTTGTGATGGGTTAGAACATGCTCCTTTAGCTCGGAGAAGTTTGTTATTACTGACCTTCTGAAGCCTACTTCTGTCAACTCGTCAAAGTCATTCTCTGTTCAGTTTTGTTCTGTTCCTGGTGAGGAGCTGCGATCCTTTGGAGGAGAAGAGGCACTCTAGTTTTGGGAATTTTCAGCTTTTCTGCTCTGGTTTTTCCCCATCTTTGTGGTTTTATCTACCTTTGGTCTTTGATGTTGGTGACCTAAAGATGGGGTTTTGGTGTGGATGTCCTTTTTGTTGATGTTGATGCTGTTCCTTTCTGTTTGTTAGTTTTCCTTCTAACAGTCAGGCCCCTCAGCTGAAGGTCTGTTGGCATTTGCTGGAGGTCCAATCCAGACCCTGTTTGCCTGTGTATCACCAGCAGAGGCTGCAGAACAGCAAATATTGCAGAACAGCAAATATTGCTGCCTGATCCTTCCTCTGGAAGCCTCGTCCCAGAGGGGCACCCACCTGTATGAGGTGTCTGTCAGCCCCTATTGGGAGGTACCTCCCATTCAGGCTACATGGGGGTCAGGGACACACTTGAGGAGGCAGTCTATCCATTCTCGGAGCTTGAACACCATGCTGGGAGAACCACTGCTCTCTTCAGGGCTGTCAGACAGGGACATTTAAGTCTGCAGAAGTTGTCTGCTGCTTTTTGTTCAGCTATGCCCTGCCCACAGAGGTAGAGTCTACAGAGGCAGTAGGCCTTGCTGAGTTGCAGTGGGCTCCACCCATTTAGAGCTTCCCGGCCACTTTGTTTACCTACTTAAGCCTCAGCAATGGCAGACACCCCTCCACTTGACAGGCTGCAGCCTCACAGGTGGATCTCAGACTGCTGCGCTCATAGTGAGCAAGCCTCTGTGGGCGTGGGACCTGCTGAGCCAGGCACAGGAGGGTATCTCTTGGTCTGCAGTTGCTAAGACCATCAAAAAGCACAGTATTTTGTCAGGGCTGTACTGTTTTTCCAGGTACAGTCTGTCACGGTTTCCCTTGGCTACGAAAGGGAAATCCCCCGACCCCTTGCACTTCCCAGGTGAGGTGATGCCCCACCCTGCTTTGGCTCACTGTCCATGGGCTGCACCCACTGTCCAACCAGTCCCAGTGAGACGAACCAGGTACCTCTGTTGGAAATGCAGAAATCACCCGTCTTCTGTGTCCATCTCGCTGGGAGCTGCAGACTGGAGCTGTTCCTACTAGGCCATCTTGGAAGCACTCCCTTGCTTATATTTTCTTCCACTTTGTAATTTATCCTTTTCAAGTATGTGATAGTGACTGGTGTCTTTCAGAGACCAAAATATTTCAAGTTTGATGAAGCTTATGATTTTTTCCATGGTTTGTGCTTTTTGCATCCTAGGAAATCTTTTTCTATGCTTGAAAACAAAAGATTTTCTTCTATATTTTCTTGAATACATTTCTTATCTTCTGTTTTGCTCTATGATCCACTGTAAGTTAATTTCAACCCTTGATGTGAGGTAAGGATATATATTCATTTTTTTCCAAATGGAGTTCATTTATTTTAGAGACATCTGTCAAAAGAATGTCTATTCTATATTCTACATTTTCACACCTTTATTGAAAATCAGTTGAGCATGTATGAGGTAGCATATTTCTTTGTTTCCTACTCTGTTCTAATCACATGCATGTCCATCCTACACAAATACCATCCTTTCCTTATTACTGTTTTTTTCTTAAAATTGATCAGTATAAATACTACACTTTTATTTGCCTTTTTCAAATTTTTTTTGACTATTCTGAACTATTTGTATTTTAATATACACTAAGTTATTTCTGCTTTCAATGACTATTTTCTACTTTATGGATTTTGTTCATACATAGTGCAATGGAGAAATGTGTAGGAGAAGCAATAGGTAACAAATCTGGCTTTTTCTTGGCTAGATAAAATGTATCCAGTCATCATAACCAATACATGTTCTAAGTTTAGCTATGCTGTAATTAATATACATTCAAAACTTTCCAAGTAAATGCTTCAAATAATTCTACCAGTTATTTGCCATTAATTAATCTGTCTAGTATTCTGAATTATATTTTAAATATTCAGCTTGAAATACCTGAAACTATTAGATTGAAAATTAAATTTATTCAAAATGCTTATAAGCACAGGCTTTTAGCACTTAAAAAAAGTTAAGAAACCTATAAAATTCCCAAACTGAAAAATATAAATAATTTAAAAACCCATTTGTCCATTTAGACAGCTAAAACTCATGAAGCATACACAAGTAGCTCAGATTTTTACAAAAATCCAATTCTTTCAATTACATCTAATTTTGCTTATTAAAGTAATCTAGAAATCATTTTACTTGTCTACCTAAAGACCAAGGGGCATAATTATAAAAGTAACATTCATTTTATTTCCATTAGGAAAAGACTGTCTTAAGTAAAATGAAATAAAGATCTTTTTCAAGGAAAGTGTAATAGGAAAAACAGTATGTAATACATGACACAAAACCAAAAGCATTAAATTTTAAAGACTAAAATATTAACAAAACTGGATAATGAAATAAAAAATAAATAAAAATATATATTAACTAGAGACCACTTCTTCATGTTTGTCTCTCTAGTAGAAAATAAGTGTTCTAAAATAAGATTAAGCATAATAATTTCTTGTCTGACTATTGGAAGTATTTCTTTCCAAAATGTTTTGTTTTATTTTATTTTTTGACTACACTCAGACACTTTTATTCATGTTTTAATGATACTTACCTCTCTTTTGCTCTTTCCTTTCTTCTTCCTTAATGAAATGCACTTTAGATAATGCATGTAGTCACTGAAAAGTATTGATTTGATGAAACTGAACAAAAGATAGAGAAATAATTTGTATTAGGCAGTTTCTAAGATGGCTCTCAGTAACTATCTCCTCCAGATATTTATTCTCATTCGTAATGCCATTCCCTTGAGCATGGGCTTATCTAATGACTTGCTTTTGACAAATAGAATATAACAAAATTGATGGGATTTCACCTTTGACATTAGGTTTCAAAAAGCATCCTGGTTGCAGGCAATTTTTTGTCGTGGGCACCTTCTCTTGTTCTCTTTCACTTGTTGTAGGAAGCCAGGTACCATGTGGAAAGCTGCCTTTTGGAGATCCCCAGTGGCAAAGTGTGATGTCTTCAACCATCATCCAGTAGGCACCTAAATCTGTCAATAGTCATATGAAGAGATTGGAAATGTATCCTCCCCGAAGAATCTTAGATGAAGGTAGTAGTCCTAGCCTACAAATGGATTGTAGTTTGTAAAATGCCCTGAGCCTGTGTACCTGGTTAAGCCATGCTTAGGTTCCTCAACTCATAGAAATTGTGATATAATAATGTTTGCCCTTTTAAACTGACAAATTCTGGAGTAATTTTTTACACAGTATAGTAGGGCAGAGAGTAGTCCCTTAAAGGATATGTCCACCAGGAATCTCAGAATGTTACTTCATTTGGAATAAGATCTTTGCAGGTATAATTAAGGTAAGAATCTTAAAATGAGATTATTTTAGATTATGTTGGGGCATAAATCCAATAACAGGGCTCTTTATAATAAAAAAGGAAGACACATAAACATACAAAGATGAAGAGGATGTAAAGATGGAGGCAGAGATTTGAGTGATGTGTCTACCAGCAAAGGAAACCCAAGAATTGCCTGCAACCAGAAACTAGGAGAGAGGCATGAAACAGATTTTCTTCAGAGCCTCCAGAAGGTGCAGACACCTTGATTTTACAGTTCTGAACTCCAGAACGAAGAGAGGATAAATTTCTGTTGTTTTAAGTCAAGTTTGTTGCAATTTGTTGTAGCAGTCTTGGGAAACTAATGCAGCAATAGATATATGGCACATATGTTAGAAAAAGGAATGAGATATGGAGCATGTAATTGTCAAAATTTTACTGTAATATGTTACTTATAAGTTATGAACATGAACAAGACACATAGAAGATAAAAATGATACAATAATTAAGTGAAAGTCACTAACTTGTAATAATGACAGGAAATTGCTACATGCTTTGTTTTAAACTTATTTAAAAGGATTTTTATCATTAATATAGTATCTATGCAGAGCCCAACTGTAACTTAATAGTGTGCTAAACAAAGTACATTTCTGTCTCTGTGCATACACTTACACACACACACAGGCACACATGTGTGTATATATATACATATATATGTGTGTGTTTATGTATATGGAAATAGAGAGAGAAGATTTTAAATTTACTGAGGAAATGTGAAGTTCGAGTCCAATAAAGTTCTGTGACTTATGTTAACATTCACTGTTCAGCAATATTTTGTTATTGCTTTTGTTGCTGTTCAATCATCATTTTTTTTGTTTCTACTGTCTGCACTCAATTTTAGGCATGAGAAGCCTGGGAATTCAATATATTAGACTCTTGTTTAAGGGTTCTGGATATGATTACCTTCTGTGAAATGCAGTTACTCAAAACTTGGAAGGTAGAAAATTAGTCAGAAGCCATGATCTTATGTGTCTAAGAACAGCAGCTAAAATATGACTTTGCAAAAAGGGGCTTTGCAGTGATCTTCATATTTCCCTGCCATCACATGAAGCCTGTAGATGAATTGTGACGTTGGTAGTGGTTTCGTACAGATTTCTGAGTTTGCATGTAAATAGCAACATTTAGACTATCAAGAACATGGCAGAGGCATCAATTCCAAACTACTTTCATTATCACCAATTTCTGCTCCTTTAGCCTGCCCCCAGTATTAAACCCTCTTCTATTTGAAATATCTTGGATGTTTGCATTATCTTTGACAATCTATGTTTGGTAAAACAGTTAAATAGAAGTTGAATTTAGAGCAAATCTTAAAAATAAAATAAGAATAAAATATTTGAAATAAAATATTATTAAAATAAAATAAAAATGACATAAAATCATAACAAATATTACAATTTATTTTAATAGAGGTTTCATGTATAATGATGTAGCAAGATAAAAGTTTGGAGAAAATAACTATATGATTCTAGTTTTTTTTATTTTAAGAAAAAATAAAAGAAATAATGTAAAAGTGTAGAGTTGGATTGTCTGCATGTTTTACCCACATCTTAACAAATTCTGTGTGAGGTCAACCAGTAATTTAAAAAATAATGTTATCTTATGTGTGGCTTCCCAGAAGCAGTACCTGACATAAAAACATGACTGCAAGTGTATTTGGGAGGTAAGGACAGGAAGAACTGTGAGACAATGACAATGTGAAATGAAGAATGAATAAAAAACAAGAAAATGTGTATTAGTTACTGGGTTGCCACAGTGGAAAACTAGGACTTAATCCTTCTAGGGCCCCACTAAAAGAATATCTAGAACTAAAATAAATCTTAGAATTTTAAGTACTAACAGATCCTATGTGCCCTGCTATGATACTCCTAAAACAACAAACGAGTCAGATTTTAGATCTGGGCTTAATTAATCCTATCTTCTTAATAAAAAATTTATTTTTAATATGTAGACAATGGGAAGCTACAAGTGAGACTTCACTGAGTCAAGTAAAGGTTGATAAAAGCTGTAACCTAATTTCCACACCAATGATAGTTGTTTTAGATATTTTGCGCAAAACATAAAATTAATACTCATTGAGGTTCAATACTTAAAAATAAGTACCAATGAAAAGTTATCAAGAATTAGATTTTGGAAAATATGAAAATTTTTATTATTAAAAGAAATTTACTAGCACATGATTCCCCTAGAGAACATATGGAGGTAATGGAACAAGGTGCAGTTTCAAAGCCACTGCTAAACTGAAAATGCCCTAAAAAGTACACATTTGATGCCATCAACATAAAGGTATTTATTTCTAAACTAATTGAAAGTCCCTTGTGTTTCTGACATTTAATATTTTTTTTATTTGAAGGAACTTTAAAAGCAGGCATATGAAATATGCTTTCGGTAGGAAATGTGGGCTCTAAAATGTTGAGGAGCATTAGTACAGACAGAATGATTTCATGGGGGAAAAAAATAAAAAAATAAAAAACAGGAAGAGCCTAGCATGGAAAGCAGGACAGCTCGTCTGGATACCAGGTTTGAGGATGAATGTGAGTTTAAGGCTGTTTCTACTAATCGCTTCCATCACACGATCATTCAAGCCAGACAACCAGTTTCACTGGCTTTTTGACCTTATTAACATGATGCTTGACAAAATTGATTCAACAATTCAGTTGAAATGGCAGGACCACAAACAGTCTTAGGCTCTGCAAATGCTACCTACAATTTCAAGTCAATTGACAGCAGTCACTGTGTTCAGAGCATGTGTATAATGCAATAATTGTTTTAAACTTTTTCTCTTCTCCTAAACCTGCTAATCCTGCTTTCCCCACTTTACTCTCAAGAGATTGCATTGATTCCTACTTCAGAGAGAAAATATACCAAAAAAAAATTATATTATGACATGCCATTCACACAAATCTTAACTGCCAGTTATGGTGTATTTTGATAAATATTCCTGACTTTCAGAGACCTCAATATGCTTATACCCTGATAACCATAGTTTTATTGTTATTGTTGTCATTGCTTTCATTTTAAACGTGGAATGTGAATTTCACTCAGCAGAGCATTCTTTTGAGGAAAAATACTATGACATCTCCAAGATCACTCCACTAGAATATATTTTTCTTTTTCAAATCCTATTCCCTTGTGGACAATATTTATTTTCTTCAATTAAACATTTCTCCAGTACTTTTTAAACCTCTGACATAGGAATTTTATGACTATGGAATGGCTTAACTGGTTTAACTAAAACCAGTTTTCTTCTAATTTTTAACCAAAAAATAAGTAGAAAAAGACATAACATAAAAAGAAGAATAATTTTGTAATTTCTTTATGTTAGTTTTCTTAGCATATACCTTAGCATCTATATAAGGAACAAGATTACAAATGTAACAAGACCTCTCAAGTATAAAACTTCTAAAATGCTGACTAGTAGCCCAAAGATTCTTGTTTCAATACAGAGTTAAAATAGGCTACAACTCCGAGTTGCTTTATATTATACTTTGTTAACTAATTCCACATTTGTGTGATTTCAGTATAATTTGGATTCATTCAGAGAAGTATTTTTTTTCTTACTCTTGGTAGAAAAAATATGCAATGAGGACTATTTGAATATAATATATTGGATAGTATAATAGGATGGTTACAATCTGTAATCTTAAAAAAATTATAGCTGCACACATAGCTTCTTTGTACTGGGGAATGCCAGCCAATTCTTGGATAAAAGGAACAATGGAGTTCATCAGATCTTCCTAACAACACAAAATGACATGGCCTGTTCTACCAAATACTTTCTATAAAATTCACTTAGCCAATCAAAGATATTTGTTTTGCAATTGAAACGCTCATACCCTAATAAGAATAGCTCATGACTAGAATGAAATGTAAATACTCATAAAAATGTCCATTGGCTATAAATTTGAATAAATCATACTAATCAATTAATGGAGGGAATATAGTTCTGTCAATTGTGATTTCATCTCTTCTTTGTGTGTATTTCAGAAAGTGAAAAAAAGTGGTAACAGTAGAATTATTCACTAAATACCAAATTGAAAAAAGCACTTCAACAATAAAACAAAACATAAAAACATAAACACGATAGTAAATTTGTCTTAAATAATGTTGAGTTGTACTCCACTCTTCTCATCTTAAAGGACATTAATGAAGTTTATCTATTAATATGGACAAGGAAACTAATTCCTGTTGCCTCATTTTCCCTCAAGCACAAGCAGTTATCTTTTTTTCCTGACTACTAAAGGGAGAGGTGGCAGTGATACTAGTAGCCTCCTACCAGTGACACAGTAACAAGCCTAGAAATAGTACTTGAGGAAATATTTGGCCCTACCTCTGCCCATTAATCTTTGGAAATTAATAAACTTTTCTCTCTCATTTTATTTGTAAATAAAGTATAAAAATGTCCAACTCTCTGATTCAAAACTACAACAAAATATGTATGAAAATCTTTATCAAAAAATAAAAAAACATCGAAGTCATATAAGATAATCTTAATTTGCTTTTTAATGAAGATACAAAGAGGTTGATCTCGAAAAATACTTTGATACTGTGTTTAACATGCCTATTTCCAGCTGCTTTATCTGTTACTGTTCAGTGCTCTTTCGGGGTTATCAACCCAACAATTATACCAACAATGCCACTGCATGTAGAGTTGAGACATTTTCCTCTCTTGCATTAATAAATTGTTTTCTTCAGTATGAAGGGAAACAAATATTAGGAAAAACTAGTCAGTATTTCCTAATATTTGTCATTTGTGGGCCATATTAATTTCACTTACACAATATGTATTTTCTTATAACTTTAGTAAAGGAGAATAAAGACTTTTGCTTAAGGAAGGAAGGCATTCATTTGTAATTAAATATAAAATTCTAGCAGTCAGAGACACCCAAGTTAGAATTATGTCTCTGACTCTTATAGACTTTTAACAATGAGGCAATTACTTAACTCCCAACTCAGTTAATTAAGCTGTAAAATAATAATAATAATATCTGTCATGCAAATTTGTGAAGATAATTATAAAATGTATATAAAATTTGGGGTAAGGACGAACAGGCAGAAAGCATGTGAAACTGACAACTATTAGTATTATAATATGGTTTCCAATATTTCACAACTACTGTCAACCTTAGTAAATTTAGGTAATCATTATAAACTTCAATTCTCTAGTATAAAATGAGATATTAAATAAGGTAAATGTTGGATGGCCACTTCTAGTTTCACGAATGCTACAACCCACATCAAACCACAAGAAACCATGTTACGATGACCACCTACTTCAATTAAATAAGGGGATTTGTTTCCATTTAACGTATGAAGCAGACTCCCTAGAAAAGTTCATTACTTACCTCCATTCATATAGAGCAGAGGTAGGCAAACATTTTCTATAAAGGGTAAGACAGTGAACATTTTAGCCTTTGTAGGTCATACAGATTCTGTAGCAATTCTCAATTGTGTTGTAGCACAAAAACAACAATAGACAGCATGTAAACAAGTGAGCATAGCTGTGTTCTAATAAAATTTTATTTATGGACACTAAATTGAATTTTGCATAACTTTAATATGTCATGAAATATTCTTATGCTTTTTTTTCAAGGCCTTAAAAATGCAAAAAACCTTCTTAGATCATTGGCCATATAAAACAGCTGATGGGCTGGTTTTTGCCTGTAGACTTTAGTTTACTGACCCTGCATAGATCATTTTTGGTTAGTCGGAACTAAGCCCTAAGTTTTAAAAAGAGTGGCTCTTTGTCTATTAAAAAACATCAAATTTCATTGAATGCATTTTTTAATTATTTTTTTTTCCAAATTAATTTACTTTTTAAAAAAAATGTTTGAGTCAGAACCTCACCGTGTCACCCAGGCTGGAGTGCAGTGGCGCGATCTCTGCTCACTGCAACCTTCACCTCCCAGGTTCAAGCAATTCTTGTGCCTCAGCCTCCCTAGTAGCTGGGATTACAGGTGTGTGCCACCATGCTCAGGTAATTTTTTTGTATTTTTAATAGAGATGAGGTTTTGCTATGTTGCCTAGGCTGGTCATGAACTCCTGGCCTCAAGTGATCCACCTGCCTGGGCCTCCCAAAGTTCTAGGATTACAGGCATGAGCCACCATGCCCAGCCTGTATTTTAAAAAATATATGCATATCTCAGGTATATATATTTTTGAGTTATGTTATCATTGCTTACTTGGTAGATAAAAGACTAAAAGTCTTTTGCAAAATTTGTATTTTGCTAAAATTTTAAAACATCAATGATTCTTTTTCATAAGGGTTAGAGCACTTTTCAGAATGACAAAGTAGTTAGAAAAATGTGGAAACAATATTTTGTTGCCCACCCCCCCAGGTACATATATTTGGCTTTATTCTGATGATAATTGTGGTGTCTATTCCAGTATGCAGTCATACATCATTACACATTGAAACAGTGTTAATATATGCCAGAACTGCAGCAGTACCAAAATATTTGTAGACCTCGGGAAACCAGCACAAACTACTGTTTTTGCAAGATACATGAAGAGAAAAACAAACTTCTTGATGACAGTGGTTAGCAAATTGTTTTCAGAAACAAAGAGAAACAGAGTAATGTAATTTTTCAAATATAGAAGTAGAATTCAGTACAAATTAGTGACTAGGGGTATGAAGATGCATGGCAGTATTTTTTTGCCACTGGCGTACTTACCTTGACATGCTTAATTTGTTAAGAAGGAAAACCTTCAGAAGGTATTTATAAATTAATGGATCACATCCTTTACTTCCCAACATGGTTTTATGGTTGTTGCCTTTTTAAAAACTTTTATTTGTAGGAGAGGTAAAAAGAAAAACCCAAACTGGAAGAATGTTCTTTGTTCTACTGGGAAACAGGGTTAATATCATCTGCAAAGCAGGATAGTGACCATAGTCAGAATTTAGCCCTTTTAGTTGCATCTTTTTTGTTGTTGTTGTTTGTTTAGACCAATTATATGTTCTCACATCTTTGATGGGAAATCAGATTAAATTCATGACTTTTTGAAGCAATTTTCAATTATTGTCACCCAGATATTGTCATACTGAAACCTATAGATTGTGGCACAGACTGGCTAAATTCCATCTTGATTGTGCCAGACAATGTGCTATTTTTAATCATTCCTTAGGAAAAGATTCTATCTTTGACAGCTATTGTAACAGAGTACTGGCAAAGCTTTTCAACAAGTGAGTATTATTTTTGGCTGCTTCTACCTGACCTAAGAATTTTACATACGAAATAATTAAATAAAGTTTAAACAAATTTATTGCTTAAAGGAGCTCTTTTTCCTAAATGTGAATGACTATCTCCTGATTCTTTTGGGGTATTCTGTTTCTTCCTTTGTATTGGGTAAAAATGGTATATTTTTACACAATTCTTAAATCAACTGTTGTAAAATATTGATCACTTTCTCATTGGATTTGTAAAATATTACCACCATATGGGAGAAATATATAACTGTATATGATCTTTTTAACACATGCCATTCTATTCATTTGACTTTTTTTGGTATATGAGATAAGAAGAAAAGAAAAGGAAAAGATCTTCAGTCCTCAATTCTAAAACATAGGTATACATGTATCCATTTTTGATGTGACCAAACTTAGATCTTATGTTGGGGGTAAAATGCTACGTAAAGTAATGTAACAGGATACAAAAGTGTCAGAGAACCTGCAGAACCTCTGAGAAGATGATGTGCACCATTGCTACATGGAGATTAAGAGATCTGTAGCTGGACCCAAGATATTATACCTGTACACACATCCTGGAACTATCGATTTATGTAATTTTGACTTTGTGGATGCAGGACTGAAGGTCTTCTACAATCTAGGAAGAAAAAGAGAGATTAGCATGAGGTGAAAGGGTGGAGACTGGGAGAAAATGCCAAACACATTAAGAATCTGCACAGCAAAAGAAACTATCATTAGAGTGAACAGGCAACCTACAGAATGGGAGAACAATTTTTCAGTCTATCCATCTGACAAAGGGCTAATATCAGGAATCTACAAAGAACTTAAACAAATTTACAAGAAAAAAAACAACCCCATCAAAAAGTGGGCCAAGGATATGAACAGACACTTCTCAAAAGAAGACATTTATGCAACTAACAAACATATTTAAAAAAGCTCATCATCACTGGTCATTAGGGAAATGCAAATCAAAACCACAATGAGATACCATTTCATGCCAGTTAGAATGGTGATCATTTAAAAGTCAGGAAACAACAGATGCTGGAGAGGATGTAGGGAAATGTACACTGTTGGTGGGACTGTAAGTTAGTTCAACCATTGTGGAAAACAGTGTGGTGATTCCTCAAGGATCTAGAACTAGAAATACCATTTGACCCAGCAATCCCATTACTGGGTATATACCCAAAGGATTATAAATCATTCTACTATAAAGACACATGCACACGTATGTTTATTGCAGCACTGTTCACAATAGCAAAGATTTGAAACCAGCCCAAATGCCCATCAATGATAGACTGGATAAGGAAAATGTGGCAAATGTACACCATGGAATACTATGCAGTTGTAAAAAAGGATGAGTTCATGTCCTTTGCAGGGACATGGATGAACCTGGAAACCATCATTCTCAGCAAACTAACACAAGAACAGAAAAGCAAACACTGCACGTTCTCAATCATAAGTGGGAGTCGAACAATGAGAACACATGGACGCAGGGAGGGGAACATCACACACTGCGGCCTGTCGTGGGGTGGGGGGATGGGGGGGATAGCATAAGGAGAAATACCTAATGTAGAAGACAGGTTGATGGGTGCAGCAAACCACCATGGCACATGTATACCTACGTAACAAACCTGCACATTCTGCACATGTACCTCAGAACTTAAAGTATATATATAAAAAAAGAATGATAAAAAGAAAGAGCCAGTAGTGGGAGTCTACTGTTTCTCAAGGAAAGGACAGCAGTAGAAGTCAAGGTATGTAGTAGAAGAAATTTTTACATTGTGACTGCCTTCCTCTGGAAAATATGGCTCAATGTCAGGCCCTTTGTCAACTTGAACGCTCTGACTACCTCAGGAAAAATAATATCTTCAAGAAGACAGGAATGTTAGAAGCTTTCTTCTCTATGGATTAAGGTAAGTAAAAAATAGAAGGAAGAAAAAAATAGTATTGCCCCACAACAGGGAAAAACCATTTTTCATTCATTTATTTATTCATTCACTTATTCTTTTGGAAAAAATTTTTCTTCTTGGTCTTGTAAATCTTTACTGAAAACTACTATTTTAGAATAAATGTGGCATTATGACTATAAAAGTACCCATCACTTGGCTTTGCTGAAATATAAAACAAATCATAAGAGAGGAAGGGGATCTAATATACATAAGAATCTGAGTACCTTCAGGAAGGAAAGAAACAAGTCTATACCTGATCATTGGTAGTTAAAGTTAGGAGACATGTATGAATGGGCAAATTGGCTCAGAGCATAATAGTGCAAGAGCAAAAGTACTGATGCTATGTTACCTGAAGGCAGTGGCGTCTAGGCTACTGAACTAGTATCAACGAGAGGAGTACAGGTTCTGTGGAAGACAACTATTACCTGCCTTGCAAGAGGCTGATATCAGAAGCTTTTTCAGAAGACCTAGTGGATTGCTATAGTTCTCAAAATAAAGTCTGAGCATAAGTATATGTCTTTGTCTGTTAATGGTGCTATAGCAAATTACCATAGACTGGATGGCTTAAACAATAAATGTTTATTTCTCACAGTTCTGGAACCTAAAAGTCCATGATCAAGGTGTCAGCAGATCAACGTCTGGTAACAGTCAGCTTCCTGATGTGCAGATGCCTCCCTGACTTAATCTCACATGTTGGAGAGCAAGAAAAGAGGATGTTTTCCTGTCACTTCCTATAAGGGTGCTAATCACAGTGATGTGGGCTCCACTCTTATGATCTAATTATCTCCCAAAGGCTCCATCTCCTAATATCATCATATTGAAGGTTAGAATTTATTTCAATATATGAATTTGGGACGATATAAACATTCACTTTATAATAGATATAGACTAACAACTGAGGCCAGCTTGAGGAAAGTTAATTGTGCTTGACCTAAGAGGGACTAAGATCCCTTTCCTTTGTGGGATTATGGCAGTTTGTACTAGGTCCTACTCCAAGAAAATATTATGAAGTTGGCCATCAGTGTTTGTTCTGTGGAGGACTGGAGTTCAACAAGGCCACTGTGTAACACCAAAGAGTAAGGCAAAAAAGAGAAGTTTAGTGGTATTTATTCTTAGATGAACTCTTAAAAGATTAAATGTGAAAGTCATTCAGACCACCATTATGGATTGCATAAGCTTCTATAGTTTTAGGAAATCTGAAGAGCATACCAAGAGTTAGATAATGGGATTCAACCCAGTTTGAAATGTCAAACATTTATTTTATTTTACTTGAAAACTAAAATAGACATGTGGAACTTGTGCTCGAAATTTTTGTATCCAGTCATATTTTATGTAGTATGGTATATGTTGAATACTTACTAAAGTCTATTAATCCTTATGTAAGATCTATAAGAAGAGAAGCATTTCCTTTTTGGAAAATTTTTAGTTGTGGATCTCATGAAATAAACAATAATTGTAGTATAATTTTATGAATTCCAAGTTTGGAACTAGAGTAAGGTGAGTGAGATAGCTGCATCAGGTTGGAAAAATCAAAGACGTACAAAACAACTACATAATCAATATAAATATATTTACTGCAATGTTTTAATGTAAAATGTAAAATACAAAATAGAACATCTTAAAATAAAGCAGGATTTGATCCTATAATTGTACAAATCTTCCTCACATACCTCACTCTAATCCTGGTGTTTGTTCCAATAAAAATTTATTTACAACAAGTTAATCCACGTGCCGTGATTTGCTGAGGATTTTTTTAAAATAGTGCATGAAAATATTATATCGATAGATAGATAGATAGATAGATAGATAGATAGATAGATAGATAGATAAATTGTGTTTCAGTGCCCTGTTAAATGTTGCCTCAAAAGAAAATGCCTTACTGGCCCCACCCTATTCCCTACCTACTCTGGAAAACATCAGATTTGGAAAAGAAAAGAAAAAAAAAAGGAATAGGGAAACAAGAGAAAGCCAAATAAGTAAAATCAAAAAGCGGGGAAAAAAGAGAAAGAAGATAAAATGTGGTAAGAATGTAAACATGAACTATTTTTTAATCTAGTAAAATAATGTAAAATAAAATCCTCCAAGGATATGAATGTTTTAAAATGTAAGAGTAGGTCAAATATATCCTCAACTGAAACTAATGTAATAGGGCATTCTCTTGCATTCCTAGCAGATACCTCTGAGTTCAGGTATTTTTCTGTTGTGAAATTCTGAGCACTGAAGATTCTTGAATGCCTGGAAGTTGGGGTTGGGGAGTAAAAGAGAAGTAAACCAACTCCTGCTTTATTTCTTCCTAAAGCTCTTCATGAAAAGTAGCTTCTTCTTCTTCAGAAATAGTAATAACTTGACAATTCAGAGTCTGGCGTATCCATCTCCCTCAAACATTCAAAATTTAAAATTCCAAACTGGATAAAATCCTAGAGAAGGATAATATCTGCACTTTCTCTTAGCACTGCTAAATAGAAAAAACAAGTTGAGATTTTTGAAGTAGAATTGCGGATAACCACTACTCTTAAGTCATGTGTTCAGTGTTATCTTGCAGCAAGTCAAGACAAAGTGTTCTGTAACAAGACTACCATCACTTAAATCTCTGCTTTTCCACTTATTAATCTGTGATCCTGAACATGTCACTTAAACTCTCTTTTCTTCAGTTTACTCTTCTATAAAGTGGGGATAATGATAGTTCTTACTTTATAAAGTTATAATTAATATTAAATGAATTAAATGTGGAGCTTTTGCCTGGTGCATAATTTTATAAATAACATACTTACAATAAGTTATTATATTCCTATCAAAATTACCATTAAAATAGGAGATTAAGAAATCAGAATTGCAAAAAATACATACCATTTTATACAGTGAGAATATTTTTGCAAACCACCAGTGAAATAGGAATAGTTGATAGGAAAGCCCTGAACAACTTCAGCTAGAGAACTTTAATAAAGATTATTTCTTTGTAACAAGGATTCCATTTTTTAGCTTGTAAACAATTTGGGTTTACTCTTTTTGTCCAAAGAAATGAAGCATAAAACATGAAACCGTTAACATGAAAGCAGTGTTGGAAGAAGACAGGAACATGGAAGAATAAGACACAAGAAAGAGAGAGAGAGAGAGAGAGAGAGACAGAGACAGAGAGAATGAGGGAACTAAAGATACGCATTATGCAAAGCATTTTTTTTTCCATTCAACTGACAGTAAGAAAATATTCCACATTGCAACTAAAAATCTGCATGCACAAAAATCAACAAAAACTTTATAAAACAATACCTTTATTAGATGGTCTCCTCTCCTCTCCTCCTCTTCCCTTCCTTTGTCTTCTATGCTATTCTAACAGATTTTTTTATCTAAAGTGAACAAAAAAATGCATGAATAAATTTTGAACAGTACTAATAGTACCAATGACATTATTCAAAGTAGCAAACATGACATGATAGATAACAAACATGATGATATAAGAAACTGAAGGAAGAAAAGAAGAAAAATAGGAAGAAAGGAAGAAGGGAGAAAGGAGTGGGAAGAGAGGGTAAGAAGGAAGGAAGGAAGGAAGGAAAAAAAGTAACTAGAATTTGAGCAATATAAGAAGAGAATTCTGAATTAGACCAAAGCAGCAGTATTTCCTAGATCCAAACACAATATAATGTCTTCAATTCCATAGATAGGTGAAATTTAAAACTAGTAACAAATTTGACCTTTACCTAAGTTATAGTGTTACTTGTAATTATTTTTAAAATTATATGAAGAGATGATTTCATTACTTATCAAATAGTTAATTCATGTCATAAAATCATGTGTGAAAAATTAGTATCTTTACCCATGACCCCTTGAAAAATCCTTGAATATAAAGGACAAGGAATTGTCAAAGAACTATAGCAGGCAAGACTCTAATGCCTTGTGTTGAAACACAAACAGGTGACATACTTTACACCAGTAGTTCTCAGACTAAGCACACAAATCATCTGCAGGGCTTGTTCAAACACAGATTACAAGGCCCCATACCTAGAAATTCCGATTCAGTAGGTTTGGGATGGCATTTCACTGCTTCACATTTCTAACAAGTTTCCAGTGAATCTAATGAAAACCACTGTTTCACACAATGATTTATTCACCCCAGGCTTCAACATAAATGCTCACATTTTCTTTTCACATTATTCCTGAGAGACAGTGATACAGTTTGGTTACTGTCCACACCCAGATCTCACCTTGAATTGTAGTTCCCATAACCCCCACTTGTGGTGGGAGGGACCCAGAGGAACACAATTGAATAATGGGGGCAGTTTCCCCCAAGCTATTGTCATGAGAGTAAGTTCTTATGAGATCTGATGGTTATATAAGGGGCTTCCCCCTTTGCTCAGCCTTCATTCTTCTCCTTTTGGTTGCCAAGTGAAGAAGGACATGTTTGCTTCCTCTTCCAACGTGATTGTAAGTTTACTGAGGCCTCCCCAGCCCTGTGAACTGTGAGTCAATTAATCCTCTTTTCTTTTTTTTTAATTATTATTATACTTTAAGTTTTAGGATGCATGTGCACAATGTGCAGGTTAGTTACATATGTATACATGTGCCATGCTAGTGTGCTGCACCCATTAACTTGTCATTTAGCGTTAGGTATATCTCCTAATGCTATCCCTCCCCCCTCCCCACACCCCACAACAGTCCCCAGAGTGTGATGTTCCCCTCTCTGTGTCCATGTGTTCTCATTGTTCAATTCCCATCTATGAGTGACAACATGCGGTGTTTGGTTTTTTGTTCTTGCGATAGTTTACTGAGAATGATGATTTCCAATTTCATCCATGTCCCTACAAAGGACATGAACTCATCATTTTTTATGGCTGCATAGTATTCCATGGTGTATATATGCCACATTTTCTTAATCCAGTCTACAATTGTTGGACATTTGGCTTGGTTCCAAGTCTTTGCTATTGTGAATAGTGCCGCAATAAACATATGTGTGCATGTGTCTTTATAGCAGCATGATTTATAGTCCTTTGGGTATATACCCAGTAATGCGATGGCTGGGTCAAATGGTATTTCTAGTTCTAGATCCTTGAGGAATCGCCACACTGACTTCCACAAGGATTGAACTAGTTTACAGTCCCACCAACAGTGTAAAAGTGTTCCTATTTCTCCACATCCTCTCCAGCACCTGTTGTTTCCTGACTTTTTAATGATTGCCATTCTAACTGGTGTGAGATGGTATCTCATTGTGGTTTTGATTTCCATTTCTCTGATGGCCAGTGATGATGAGCATTTTTTCCTGTGTCTTTTGGCTGCATGAATGTCTTCTTTTGAGGAGTGTCTGTTCATATCCTTTGCCCACTTTTTGATGGGGTTGTTTTTTTCTTGAAAATTTTTTGGATTTCATTGTAGATTCTGGATATTAGCCCTTCATCAGATGAGTAGGTTGCGAAAATTTTCTCCAATTTTGTAGGTTGCCTGCTCACTCTGATGGTAGTTTCTTTTGCTGTGCAGAAGCTCTTTAGTTTAATTAGATCCCATTTGTCAATTTTGGCTTTTGTTGCCATTGCTTTTGGTGTTTTAGACGTGAAGTCCTTGCCCATGCCTATGTCCTGAATGGTAATGCCTAGGTTTTCTTCTAGGGTTTTTATGGTTTTTGGTCTAACATTTAAGTCTTTAATCCATCTTAAATAAATTTTTGTATAAGGTGTAAGGAAGCGATCCAGTTTCAGCTTTCTCCATATGGCTAGCCAGTTTTCCCAGAACCATTTATTAAATAGGGAATCCTTTCCCCATTGCTTGTTTTTCTCAGTTTTGCCAAAGATCAGATAGTTGTAGATATGTGGCATTATTTCTGAGGGCTCTGTTCTGTTCCATTGATCTATATCTCTGTTTTGGTACCAGTACCATGCTGTTTTGGTTACTGTAGCCTTGTAGTATAGTTTGAAGTCAGGTAGCACGATGCCTCCAGCTTTGTTCTTTTGGCTTAGGATTGACTTGGTGATGCGGGCTCTTTTTTGGTTCCATATGAACTTTAAAGTAGTTTTTTCCAATTCTGTGGAGAAAGTCATTGGTAGCTTGATGGGGATGGCATTGAATCTATAAATTACCTTGGGCAGTATGGCCATTTTCATGATATTGATTCTTCCTACCCATGAGCATGGAATGTTCTTCCATTTGTTTGTATCCTCTTTTATTTCATTGAGCAGTGGTTTGTAATTCTCCTTGAAGAGTTCCTTCACGTCCCCTGTAAGTTGGATTCCTAAGTATTTTATTCTCTTTGAAGCAATTGTGAATGGGAGTTCACTCATGATTTGGCTCTCTGTTTGTCTGTTATTAGTGTATAAGAATGCTTGTGATTTTTGTACATTGATTTTGTACCCTGAGATTTTGCTGAAGTTGCTTATCAGCTTAAGGAGATTTTGGGCTGAGACAGTTGGGTTTTCTAAATATATAATCATGTCATCTGCAAACAGGGACAATTTGACTTCCTCTTTTTCTAATTGAATACCCTTTATTTCCTTCTCCTGCCTACTTGCCCTGGCCAGAACTTCCAACAATATGTTGAATAGGAGTGGTGAGAGAGGGCATCCCTGTCTTGTGCCGGTTTTCAAAGGGAATGCTTCCAGTTTTTGCCTTAATCCTCTTTTCTTTATAAATTATCCAGTTTTAGGTACTTCTTCATAGCAGTATGAGAATGGCCTAATACAATCAATTGGTACTGAGGTAGTGGAGCACTGCTGTAAAGATACCCAAAAATGGGCCAGGCATAGTGGCTCATGCCTGTAAATCCAGCACTTTGTGAGGCTGAGGTAGGTGGATAACCTGAGGTCAGAAGTTCTAGACCAGCCTGACCAATATGGTGAAACTCCATCTCTACTAAAAATGCAAAAATTTGCCACATGTGGTGGTGTGTGCCTGTAGTCCCAGACACTCAGGAGGCTGAGGCAGAAGAATTGCTTGAACCAAGGAGGTGGAGGTTGCATTGAGCCAAGATCGTGCCAATACACTCCAGCCTGGGTGACAGAGCAAGACTTCATCTCAAAAATAATAATAATATTTTTGTAAAAAAAACAAAATATGGAAGTAACAGGCAGAGGTTAAAACAGTTTGGAGGGCCCAGAAAAAGATTGGAAAGTGTGGGAAAGTTTGGAACTTTCTGGAGCTTCTTGAATGGCTTTGACCAAAATGTTGATAGTGATATGGACAATGAAGTCCAGGCTGAGGTGGTCTCAGATGGAGATGAGGAACTTTTGGGAAACAGAGTAAAGGTCATTCTTGCTATAGAAAGAGATTGGCAGCATTTTGCCATTACCCAAGAGATCTGTAGAACATTGATCTTGAGAGAGATAATTTGGGGTATCTGGCAGAAGAAACTCCTAAGTGGCAAAGATTTTGAGAGGAAGCAGAGCATGAAAGTTTGGAAAATTGGCAGGCTGATGATACAATAGAAAAGAAAAACCATTTTCTAGGGAGAAATGCAAGCCCACTGTAGAAATTTGCATAAGTAATGAGGAACTGAATATTAATCACCAAGAGAATGGGGAAAATGTCTCCAGGGCATGTCCCTTCAGAGTAGCACCTCCCATGATAAGTCAGGAGGCCTAGAAGGGAATAATGGTTTTGTGAGCCAGGCCTAAGGCCCCCCTGCTCTATGAAGCATCAAGATATGGTGCCCTGTATCCTAGCTGCTTCAGTTCCAGCTGTGGCTAAAAGGGGCCAACATACAGCTTAGGCTGTTGCTTTAAAGGATTCAATCCCTAAACCTTGGTGGCTTACATGTGGTATTGGGTCTGTGGGTGCACAGAAGTTAAGAATTGAGGTTTGGGAATCTCCACCTAGTTTTCAGATGATGAATGGAAATGCCTGGATGTCCAGGCAGAAGTTTGCTGCAGGGGCAGAGCCCTCATGGAAAATGTCTGCTAGGGCAGTGTGGTAGGGAAATATGGGGTTGAAGCCCCAGTACAGAGTTCCCACTGGGGAACTGCCTAGTGGAGCTGTGAAAAGAAGGCCACCATACTCCAGACCCCAAAATGGTAAATCCACCCACAGCTTGCACTGTGCACCTGGAAAAGCTGCAGACACTCAAAACCACCCCATGAAAGCAGCCAGAAGTGGAGCTGCACCCTGCAAAGCCACAGGGACGGAGCTGCCCAACGCTGTGGGAGCCCACCTCTTGCATCAGCATAACTTGGATGTGTCACTTGGAGACAAAGAAGATTATTTTGGAGCTTTCAGATGTAATTACCACATGTTGGATTTCAGACTTGGGTTGGGCCTGTAGCCCCTTCATTTTGGCCAATTTTTCCCATTTGGAATGGGTATATTTACCCAATGCCTGTACTTCCATTGTATATAGGAAGTAACTAACTTGCTTTTGATTTTAGAGGCTCATAGGTGGAAGGGATTGCCTTGACTCAGATGAGACTTTGGACTTAGACTTTAGGTTAATGCTGGAATGGGCTTCGACTTTGGGGGAATGTTGGAAAGACTTGATTGTGTTTTGCAATGTGAGGACATAAGACTTTGGAAGGGTTAGGGGCAGAATGATATGGTTTGGCAGTGTCCCCACACAATTCTTATCTTGAATTGTATTTCCCATAATCCCCATGTGTGGCGGGAGGAACCCAGTGGGAGGAGGTAATTGAATCATGTGGGCTGTTTCCCCCATGCTACTTTTGATATATTGAGTATGTTCTCAAGAGATCTGATGGTTGTATAAGGAGCTTCCCCCTTCACTCGGCTTTCATTCTTCACCTTCCTGCCACCATGTGAAGAAAGAGGTGTTTGCTTCTCCTTCTGCCATGATAGTAAGTTTCTTGAGGCCTCCCTAGTCCTGCAGAACTGTGAGCCAATTAAATATCTTTCCTTTACAAATTACCCAATCTTGGATATTTCTTCATAGCAGTGTGAAAACAGACTAATACTGTTAGCACTGCTATTATTTACAGATTAAAACAGAGAGACATAGGGCTGTGACTTAAACAAACAACACAGCTAATGAATGAAAAAATCTTAATTAAAATCCTGATTTTCTGAAACCAAACTGTATAGTCTTTCTACTAGTTTAAACTGCATAGAAGGCAAAGTGATTATCAGTTTAGGCCATTGAAAAGGAAAGAGAGAAAATCCCATGTGGTGAATTAGCTAAGGAATCAAAAACAAATTAATTATAGCCTGATAAACATCAGCAAGAGCACAATTGAACAGAATTGAATATGTAATGATCACTTTTGCACTGTTTTTCAACTTCTTTCAGCAAAAATGTAATATCAACATGGGCTATTGTTGTTCCCAAAAGATCTATGCCTTTCTTTTTGATCAGAAAGAAAATCTCAAGTTACTAGCAGAAACTTCCTATCTACCTATCGTACTTATCTATCAATCTATCACAGATCACTAAATAAAAATGAACTATCTTTTTTTAGGTATTTGAATCAGAAATTATTACTATCATAGTTATACAAAAATATTATTTTAACACTGATATATTGAAACACAGTCATAATATAGATTTAAATATAAAGGTGGCATTCTAGATGGCAAATTTTAGTATGTATTTCTCAATATAATCCAAAAATAATGAATTCATTTGTGATGGCATGTATGGTTTCATAAAATACTATAAAATTTGTTCTGGTTTTGACTTATAGTCAAATTCAGATTCAGAGTCTTCATCAATCTGCCAAAACAACTTGTAAAGACTAGAATTATACACATTTCTGATTATGTTACTATATTGAGTTTACTTTTAATCAAGTTAAATGAAGAATTTATGGCCAAAGGTATTTTCTGACTTGTCCTGCCATTTAATGAGTAGATATAGCCAATCTCCTATGAAAACCTGCAAAACCAAAACAGCAGGCATCTCTTCTTATGGAATAGACTAAAATTTCAGGATAACAGCATTTTGAACACAATTCAGCATTAGGCAAATGGACTTTGGACCCTCTCCAAGGGATTTGATTACCACAAACACCAGAAGTTCCCTTCATTGCACTGTACCACCCATCAGGATTCTGAGAACAGCATAATATTAAAGCTCTCTTGTTCTTATAAGTGAATAATTTTATAGCAGCTACAGAAATATATTTTGCAGTTTCATTCCAGTGGGGAAGGAGGGAAAATTGACTCTGGTGGTTATAGCTATAAACTGAAAGATGTAGGAATATATTTTCTCAAACTATGGGATATTTCCTGTGATCAATGTTCTTAACTATGTCTGAAAAGAAAATTAAGACCTAGGTTTTCAAGTTAACAATCATTGCTTTATATTTCCTTTTTGGTGGCTCAACTTGGAAGTCAAATAGTTTTAAAAACCTATAGTCAGGCTATTACAAAGCCTGAATCAGTCCAAAGTAATTAATTCATAAAATCTTGCTATTGCTTATAAATACTGCTTATTGAAAGAAATTGTGCATGCTATAAAAAGAGAACAAGTAAATATTAATTTGGAAATGTTAAAGAAAGTAGTCAGAAGACATTTTGGTACTCACCCACACATCTTTAAACATAGCAATAGTTATATGAATTATCTCTTAGTTTGTGTATACAGGCTCAGTTTGAGGAAAAATGAAAATACGTGGACCAGTTCTAGCAATGATGAGTGTCAAAGATTCAGAAACAAAATATTCTGTTTATATTTAAAGAATTTGCCCAAATGCATTTAAGTGTCTTTCTTATAGCAAAAGCTAATAAACCAACAAAAAATTGACCTCATTGTCCCCAAACTATCACCACTGAAATGTTTCTTAAAGCGCTAAGGTTGTCAGAAGTACAATAGGACAAATAAGCTTGGTTGTTTATCTCTCAAAATACATTTACAGTAAAAAAATTATTATTTAAATTAGTTAATGATTCTACTGCACTGTATAATTCAAAAAAAATCGCCAAATTTTTCATCTGCTTTCATGTCCTTTCCTATAAACTCTTGTATTTTCTATATTTCTGTACCATAATTTTTGTGGGATGTTGAGAGAAAAAGTGGTTAATGTCTGTGCATAAGCCACCTGTTTTTAAATCCCTATTTTGTTATTTTAACATACTTAACTGACCACCTCTTAGATGGGCAAAACTCCTTTGCCTCTTATAAAATTTTTTCTCTCATGTTCATACCTGTTTTCTCAATTTCATCCCGCATTAATACTATTTCTGAATCAGAGCAAAAGAAGTACAGAAATAAATGTTCTTTGCGTTTTTATTTTTCCCTAATCAATGCTTATTACAAATTTTATAAAGGAGTAACTGGTATACAGCTTTTCTCCCAATGTAAACAACTAGAAATCTGGACTAAAGTTCTGAAACAATGTTTTCACTCATTGGAATGATATGAATTATAGCATTATGCTTCCTGAGAGACAGATCCACACTGAATTGCTCTGTCTTTTTGTCTGAAGGTAAGTTCTGGATTACAGAGCGAGAAAAGAAGCAAAGCAAGCAATACAGTCTTGTCTTGAAGAGACACAGACTGTAGTTTGGGAAGACTGGGAATGCTGCAATTTGCGGGGTAAAGTAACAGAAAGGAGGGAACTCAGAAATACCTACAGTGGTTCCCGTTTTTCTTGCCTGAATATTAATCTGCATGTGCACAGGGTGAAACTCCACAAAGTCAAGCAATATCAACTGCAAACAAATTGTAAGAATATTAATTCCCAGGCCACACACAAGGATGGAAGACATTCAGTGTCCAGAGAGAGTAAAAAAATCTTGTTGAATACTTGAGATAATTAATAGAAGCCTCAGACGTTTCACAACTGGCTAACAGAGCTATACTGGCCCTTCAGTAAATTCCACTTCAGATCCAAAAAATAAAAAATAAAAAATAAAAAAAAAAAACACAAAAGCTGCCTTTTGTAACTTACCTACCTCCCAAAGCAAACTTCAATAGTCTTTAAAAGAAGTTAACAAAATCTAAACACTTGACAAAAAATCATGTACAATATCTGGGATCTAGTAAAATATTCACTAGCCAGGCAAAAAAACAGACCTGTGAGCCACATGCGAAAAATCATTAAAAATAAAGTAAAATAAGGAAATTAAAAAAGGGATAGATTTACCATACAAGAACTCAAATAGAACTATTAGAAATGTTTAAATATTTGTTTCATATAACTGTGTGTACACACACATAAGTATATGTAAGTTTACTTATATACTTATTTATTTTAGGGATTGACATATGCAATAGTGGGAGCTGTCTAAGCAGTCTCTGTCCGACTGTTGTCTTCAGGTCTGATGCTGTATGTAGTCCACAGAGCAGGAAGTCAAGAAATGAATGAGATGGACTAAAACCGTCATCAATTCTTGGTGACTCTGACCTTAAGTGGTAAATGTCCTGAAAAAGCTGGGACCATTTACCACAGATCTAAATATACATAATTCTGGCCCAGGAGTCAAAGAAGCTTTAGGAGAATGACAGAGAAGGTGGAGTAGTTGCAAATCTGACCACTTCTCTCCACAAAGGAGGTGAGGCAGTGGATAAGCAATGATGCATACGAGCTGCAAAAAGACTGCCACTTCACTTCTACCTTTCAATTCCCCACAGGAAACTTTCTTGTTGCCTATTCTAACTGGAAAATACAGGAAAGGAATTCTGAGAAATGTAGTTTAGCTCAGCAGCACAGACACATCACTAAGCCACTGCAATATTCGAACTATTATAGAAGAACATAATGCAAAAGATACATAAAAATATTTAAATAAGAACCAAATGGAACTTCTAGAGATAAAATCTATAATATCAAAATTAAAATATCCACCGGGTAACTTTAGCAGCTGATTAGACACAGTAGGTCAAATCACCAATAAATTCAAATAAAAAGCAGTAGAGAATACCTATATGAGGCAGCTCAGGCTGCCATAACAAAACAGCACAGGCTGGGTGGCTTGAATAAGAGAAATGTATTTCCCCATGGTTTTAGAGGTTGGAAGTTCAAGATTAGAGGGCCAGCCTGGCCAGTTTCTGGTGAGGACCCTCTCCCTGGCTTGCAGCAGCTGTCTGCTCATTGTGTCCTCCTGTGGCCTTTCTTCCCTGCATGCATGTGTGGAGAGATGGAGCTCTCTGGTGTCTTTTCCCAGAAAGACACTGACATAATTGTATGCAGCCCCCACCCTCATGACCTCCTTTTCAACCCTATCTCCAAATACAGTCACATTGGAAGTTAGGGCTTGAACAAATGAATTTTGAGGAGATAAAATTCAGTCCCTAGCAATATCTAAACTGAAGCACAAAGATATATTTTTTTAAATAGACAAATAACCAAGCTTCAGTGGCCTGTAGCAAGTATTCTAATTTATATGTAATTCATATTCCAGGAGAGGAGAGCAAAGTAAAAGGTCAAAAATATTTGAAAAACGGTGCCCAAACTATACCAAATTTAGTGAACGCTATATCCACTGTGTTGAGAATCTCAGAAAGTCCCTAGCAGAATAAACATAAATAGAGTTATACTAAGAAAAATCTAAATCAAACTGTTGATATACAACGCTAAAAAGGAAAAATGTTAAAGCAGCCACACTAAGCATCTGAGAACAAAAATAAGAATGGTTATAGCCATTTCATTAGAAATGAAGAAAACAAGGAGTGAAACAAACTAATTAAGTTGCTGACAAAAATTACCAAACCTTAATTTATATATAGGAAAATATCTTTCAAAACTAAAAGTGAAGTATTTCTCAAGCAAACAAGACCTAAGGGAATTCAGAGCCAGCAGACATACACTAGAAGGAATATTAAGGAAAGTTCTTCCCTGGCTGAAGAAAACATACCAGGTGGAAACACAGATCTACAGTAGACCATGAAGAATGCTATTTCTGAGTGTGCAGGTAAATAAATATTGAAGACTTTTCCCCCATCTTTTAGTTCATTAAAAGATGACTATTAAAACCAAAACATAGTAACTGTATTGTAGGCCTCTCAAGACATGTATTAAATGTATGGTAAAAATAACACAAAGAACAAGGGCAGAAATGGAAGTTGTAAAATTCATGTTATATGTATTAGACATATATGTTATACATATTATTGTATTATACATCAAGCAGTGAACTGTAAATATTGGACAAATATGATAAGATAAAGCATTTTAGAATTCTATAACAGTGACCCTAAAAACAAAACAAAAGAATATGGCTAAGTCAATAGTAGATATATAATTGAGTAGAAAAATAATTACTTTAAAAGAAAAAAAGGACAAAGAAAAAGGAAGACAAATAGAATACCAATTTATAAGTAAGAGGGATTAATACATTATAACCCAATCATGGGTGTGATGTCCCATCATCTATGCCATATTCCATTAATTAGAGGCAAGCCACAAGTCCTGCCTATGCTCAAAAAAAAAAAAAAAAAAAAAAAGATTGTATTGGTTATAACATTAAAGTGTGGAGATCATCCTGGAAATCTTGGAATTCTGCCACATGAAATCTTATATAAAACAGCTACTGAAATCCAAGAGGAAACAAAATACATAGTTGAAAGACTGAATTCTTTTCCTCTCTATTGGGGAAGGCAAGAATATTGGGAAAATATTAGGAAAAAAAAGGATTAAAATGAAATTGCTAGGGTAGAGAAGTGATTCAAGAAAAATAAATAAAATATACGAACTAGAAATGATTGAGTAAAATTTATATGCACAAATAGCTTAATCATCTATTTTTAAAAATCCTTAAAATTACAAAAATATCCTAGAAAAAGCCAATGAGTTTGGAAAGATTAGATACCAGATTGATATGCAAAAGCGATTGAATTTCTATATATTAGCAAAAAAAAGAGTGGGTAAATAAAATTTAAAAGCAATATCGTCATTAAACATGGAAAAATTTGTGGTAATTTTAACAAAATAAGTATAACACCTGTAAAATTAACAGTACCAAACATAGTTGAGAGAAATTAAAAACACTTAAATAAATGGAGAAATATATAAATATATCATGTCAATACATTGCATGAGACTATATTGTTCAGATGTCAATTTTCCCAAAATTGATCTATAGACTGAATGCAGTCTTCATAAAAATTACATATTTTCTCTGTAGAAACTGAAATGAAATATATTTACATATGAGAACTCTAATTAATGCATCACTATGCTTGTGATGTTTCTAGATTTCTGAGATTCTAACAACATCTGTCATTTGTGTAGTAATTCATAAACGATTGAAAAAATTTTCAAAAATGTTCTCCAAATCTGCTGCGCCATTAAGTGGAGAACTTCTCGTGATACTGGAGGGACCATGTCTACTTTTGCTCAACGTTGCATCCATAGTATCTCGCTCCATAGCCAAAAATAGCTGTTAAAAATAAGGTGAATAATTATTTAATAGCTTAATTAATTGCTTATATGTGATGTAGCTATCCATGCAACAAGAATAGGAATAAAGTATCAATATTCTTTCTATCTACACATGTCTATGTTTTTTAGTTTCAGTAAAATGTAAAAACAGCTTTTCATCTCATTAGAAGATGATGATTATATAAATTTGATTTTCAATTTCTAAATAAACAAATGCTGACAACCTATTCAAACATTGCCACTGATTTCATTTTAAAATTGCTTTTACCTGTGGACATAAAAATTATGTATTCTCAATCCCAGAGAGAGTGATTTATAGTCAATTCTGTATACTGATCTTTGTTGATGATTTAAAAATTCATAATTCATATGTATGTATCAGAATTTAGCAAGGTATATGCCTTTAGAATCCTTTGTGATCACATCTAGCAATGAAATGAATGTCTTTTTTCCAGCTGCCAAGAATTCAGCAGAAAAACAGGATGAACATGGTTTATGAGGCCATTAATAAACATTTCAAGATATTCCCAAGTGCTAGAGATAGCCCTGGGCCTTTTATAAGTTGCCCCATAAAGCATAGTTTGAAGCATCTTTAGGATATTGTAACATGGCCATTTAACTTAGTCATTTACTAAAAAAAGGCAATAAAATTTAAACTTACTTCTGTGATAAATAAAAATAAATAAGTATATAGATATGAAAATAAAGATGTAACTGCTTTTCTAAATCCTGTTTATTAGATATACTCATTGATTTCTAAAAATCTCCTAGTTTAAAATTAGGATAATGCAAATAGGTAGTGTTCCATGTATACAATTGGGCACATTTAAAAAATTAGTTTGAGTTTCCTTTGATAAATCCGAATCTTTATTTCACTGGCATAGCTGTTCTCAATTGTTCTTTGCTGACACTAAACTTTTTCTAGCTTTATTTTGTATTAGAGAAATCCAGTTCAGACAGGTAGTTGCAAATACGCCAATAACATCAGTAAGTCAAGTAAAGTTTTTTTGTTTTTTTTTTTTAAGCAAATCACACTATATTAATCCTCAACTTAAAACTTTTTGGTAGCTTTTCCTTGCCCTATGGATAAAATCCAAATTATTTGGGATAGCACATAAGGCTCAACATTTCTGAATCTTGTCCGTCCCTTATCCTTTCCCCTTCCTTACCCTCCAGCCACTTGGTGGCAACAACAACAACTACATTAACGACTTCATGGTTGTCACAGGTCAACATCTCTCCTGTAATTGTTTGATAAAGTTCACAAAACCCCTTTGCACACGTTGCCCTATTCTGATCTTGACAATAGCCATATGAGATCAGTACTGTTTTCCCTATTAAATCCACATCAGAGTTGAGATCTCAGGGTAGTAAGAGAGGCAAAATCAAACATGACAAAGAAAAACTAACACCAAAGCACTCTGATTCTAAATCCAGCCATTGTTTCAGTTAACCAACAGAAAATGTGTTCATTGGTGTTCATTTCCTGTGTTTGTTAAACATCTAAAGCAGGAACCTACAGATGGTGGAACCTTATTTTAGATTTTAAATAAAATATAATAAGTATTTCATAAACTCAAAAATCACACAATTCCCTATACTCTGTTAAATCTAACATATATTGTTTCTCTAAAATGTGCCTGAAGTTTCTCTCCTTTTACTGCTAATATTCATTTCCCTTAATCATTGCTGATAGCTTATTCAATATAATTTTGAAAAAAATGATTTTCAAATAAAATGTACTAAAATAATAATTTACCATATCATCTATAAAACTCAGACATGTCCATTGGTTGTTTGAACCAACTGCTGCCATTTAGATACAGGGAAAAAGTAAAGTAAAGTATAAAGCTCTTCCTCAGTTCATATTTCTGCACATACCAAATAAAATGGAAGATAGATTATATTAATGTCTATTATATATACCCTAATTAATTTTATCTTTATGCATATGGTTAAAATTGTTCCATTTATAAAATATAAAGAGAAACATATGGTACTTCAGTTTAGGTAATTAATGATTTGAAGGAAGGACAAAGTTAATTAGAGTATTGAATCGATGTTACATGTACAAATTTACAATACCAAAAATATTCAAAACATGGACGCAAGAAATAGAGACTTTTAAAAATGCAATGTATAATAATTACCATACTTAATCAAATCTGAGCTGCCCCCAATTAAGAGATGACTCACTCTCATAGGTACCACCACAAAATAATTCTAATATTGCCAACTAAGCAATGACACAATGTCTTAGTGATGCTTTCACAAGATCTCTCACTCCAGCGTATTGTTGCTTTGAAATTTCTTTCTAAAGTTTCCAGGGAGTTTTTCTATCTTTCTGCCTCCAGTTTCATTGCCTCACTGTCCTAGCCAATCCACTTAGAGTTATCTCAGTAAAAAAACGTACCAGAGCTTCAACTACTTCTCAGTACCTTTCTTTGTAAGTCTTGTGAAACACATTGCCGTTTTGCAAGTAAATGTGGAATTGTAGCTCTTCTTCCTTGGCAGGTATTTTCTTTACTGATATATCAAATTACATTCTGTTACTTTATTTCTGTGCCTCTACATATATTCAACAATCATGTATTTGACTGAGAAGTCATAGCATCATTTTCTATAAAACTGTGAACAGCAATGAAATTCAAAAATAAGTGATTAAAAACTAGACATAAATTAATTAAAGTAAAATAGTATGCAAATATTAGGACTGATTTTCATATACGTATAGTCAGTTTCAAGTTTTTTGCAATGGCTACTTGAAAAACAGTAATTGCTATATTTTATCAATTGTACTTGTCTCAAATTTAGAAAATTAAGAACTGTTAAAATGTTTTTTTAAAAAAGACGGAAGGTGAGAGAAGAAAGAAGAAAGAAAGAAAAGAGAAAGAAGGAAGGAAGGAAAGAAAGGAAGGAAGGAAAGAAGGAAGGAAGGAAGGAAAGAGAGAAGGAAGGAAGGAAGGGAAAGAAAAAGAAAGAAAGAAAGAAAAAGAAAGAAAGAAAGAAAGAGAAAGAGAGAGAAAAGAAACAAAGAAATTTTTTAAACTGTTACAAATATCAACTCTTTTAAAAGAAATGGCTTCCTTTCATCCTTAACTCTGCTTCATGAGTCACACCTACAACTTTCCGAGAATAGCTGGCCTGAGCTCTTTTCTTAATTAAGTGTTCAATGACACAAAGTGACTCAAACTTAACATTTAATATCTCTGTCAAAAAGGTTCTATTTTATTGCTTATTGTTAAATATGTTAAATATATTCCATTGCCAAAAAAACTCTCTCTCTTAAAATATGAGAAAAGATTTCTTTCCTAAATGCTTCCAGACAGTATGACAAAGCTCAATAAACACTTTAAAGAACACACTATCTAATATCAGAATACATTATTATTTTCTTTATTTTTAGACAGAGTCTCACTCTGTTTCCCAGGATGGAGTACAGTGGCATGATCTCGGCTCACTGCCACCTCCATCTCCCAGGTTCAAGTGATTCTCCTGCCTCAGCCTCTCCAGTAGCTGGAATTATAAGCATGCACCACCAAACCCAGCTAATGTTCACATTTTTAGTAGAGATGGGGTCTCACCATGTTGGCCAGGCTGGTCTCGAACTCCTAACCTCAAATGATCCACCCGCCTCAACCTCCCAAACTGCTGGGGTTATAGGTGTGAGCCACTGTGCCTGGCCTATTATTTTCTTTTCATATTATCACAACTACACTTTTGCAAAACAATTTCACTTGGATTTTTACTCAGTTTTCTACACTTACTATATTAGGGAAACATTATTCGAACTGTTCTATCCAGTATAACAGAAAACATTAATAAGCATTGAAAAATGACCCAGCATAAAATACGTTTGTAAAATATTAATAAATATTTTGCAAAAAAATAAGACTATATAGACATTCATGTCTGAAAAACATGTCTGATGTAACATGTCTGAAAAACTTTTTCCCACAAGACCCTTTTTCATGGAATACCTTTTTAAGATCTCACATATAGTTTTTCTATGGATTACAATCTAAAAATGTTAAAATATAGGTTATTTCTGAACAATGTTAAAATTAGAATATGTCATTTATCACCTGTGAAACATAACTTAAAATTTGAAAAGAGCATTGTAAGTCAGTTTTTTAATTATTATTTTCAATTGGAATATTTGAAGAGGGCATTTTAAATGTTATTTATCTTTTAAGTAATAAGTGACAAGTTTTATAAGTAACTTATAATTTAAAAATACATACAGTAATAAAAGTAGCAGCAAAAAACCTGAAAGATTAGGTTCTTGCTCAGAATGTTGAGGAAAGATTATCTTCTCAGCATGTTTAGAAGATTTAGGTTTTGCTCAGAATGTTGAGAAAAACCTAAAATAAATGGCACAACAGAAAAGATATAAAATACCTATAGAATAAAACTATGATAGCTAACATGCACTTAAAAAGAGTTCCAGAAAGAAATAAGTGTAGTTTAAAAAAATAATCAAACAAATAATAGAAGAATATTTTTTAAGAATTTTTCTAAGAATATTTTCTAAGAATATAGAAAGACTTGAATCTTTAGGGGAAAAGACATGCTGTATCAAGAAGGATAATTAAAACAGTATAATTTTTTTACATATTGGTTTAATTTCAGTAAATCAATGACTAAGAAAATCCCCGTGTCCCTCAAAGATGGGGAAAAAATATATTCAAAGGGAAAAAGAATGAGTGGCATCAGATCTGTTACCAGTGGCATCAGATCTGTTACCAGGAATACTAAATGCCATAAAAACAATGAGCTAAACTTTAAAAGAAAATTATTTTGAACTTAAACATCGATACCCGGCAAAACTATCAATTAAACATGTGAAAACTGAAGATATCACCAGACATGTAAGGACTCAAGTAATTAATTTCTAAAGGACTCTTCATAACAGGAGAAATCCATACTAGAAAATAGAATATGTGGGCTCCAAAAAATAGAGAACCTGAGCAAATAATACAATAAAAAGAAATCCCAGGGTGAAAATTCTGAGATCATCCTTAAACTAATTAGTCTAAATTAGAACTAGACTAAAACAGACTGAGAATTCCATTAAAAAAAAGTACAATAAAATAAATTTTATTGAATAGACTGAAGTCAGATCTTGGAAGATCTTCATAACTATGGTGAAAAAGGCATATGTTTCATTTCCCAACAGGGAAAAAGCAAGTCAAGTGGAAAGCCACTGAAAAAATACATATTATATATTTACTATCTAGTTATGGTCCAAATATAAAGCAAATAAAATATGACATGGTTTTGAGCCGTTGATGCATTATAATAAAATGAGAATGCCATTTATATTTTATGTAAAGAATATTCTCCTTTGACAACAATTCTATAATTTTGAACTTAAGATATGTAATTTTAGCACAATACCTGATTCCGAACTGAGAAAAAAAAAATGCTTATTTATAACTATGTTAACATTTAAATAATGTTGAATGTTTAGAATTGTTGCGGCTTTTTCACTCCGTAGTCCAGCAAGCCGGGGGAGCGGTGCCCAGCGGCTTCTCTCCCATTGTTAGGCAAGCGGGACACCTCTTTTATTCCTGCTGCCTGCAGATTGGTGAGCAGGAGCGTTATAACTCTTTCGCTCCTTCAGTTTGGCGAGTTCTGGGTTCTTGGCCTGCAACCAAGAAAAATAAGGTACGTGGACACCAGAGAGTGAGTAAGACAGGGTAGAATTTTACTGAGCAACAAAAAGAAAGCTGTCAGCTGTGAGAGGGGACCCTAAAGCTGGTAGCTGTCTATAAGGTTGAGTCCGGGCTTTCTATGAGCTTAGAATGGGGGAGTGTTTGCTGATTGGTCTATGGGTGGTCTTGGAAAAAGCACCACTGGGTTGGTTAAAAGGCATCATTCCAAAGGAACCAATCGAGTGAGAGTAGATAAGATGGGGATAAAAGTTCTCACTCCAGTCAGGGACTCTATCGGGAACTGGCAGCTTGGTTTTCAGGTTTTATACAGACGTGTTCTTCTACATATGTGTCTTTTGACTAGCATTGTTTTTAAGGTTTAATCATATTATTGAATTTATCAGAATTTAATTTTTTTAACTGCTGATGCATACTTCATTATATAATGCACATCTATTCTATTGTTGATGAGCAATTCTGCTCTTCCTAGTTTCTAGCTATTATAAATAATGCTGCTATGAAGATTCTTGTACGTGAATTTACGCAATCACTTGTAAGCCTTCTGTTGAGTATATAACTAGGAGTAAAATTGCTGCTACAAGGTCAGCTCGAGTAGATAATTTCAAAAAGATTTTCAAAGTCTTAGTTTTAATTTACATCCCCACCAGCACTGTACGACAACATTTGATTCAAACTCTTGGCAACAATTGGTGGTGTCAGTCTTTAATTGTGGCCATTCTTGGTGTGTGTGTAGTGATAATAATATTAGTGATATCTTACTTTGGTTTTAATTTACATTTCCTTGATTACTAATGACTTTGAAACACTTTCATATAATTTGTAATTTATTGGGCACTTGCTTTTGTGTGTATATATGAACGTGTATATGTGTGAGAAATAAGAGTGTTGTGTTATCTTTCTTTACTCAATTTATTTGTACAAATTCTTTGTGTAATTTTGAATATGTACTTTGTTTTATATATGTTGTCATATCTTTGATTTTTGTAGTTTGCATAGTCACTTAATGGGGTTGTTGGAAGAACAGGTTTTAATTTAATGTACTCTAACAATATATTCGATTATCATTTACTTTTTTTTTTTCCTGTATAGTATAGGAAAATTTTACCTACTCAAAAGTCATTGTATTCCCATAACTTCTAAAACAGTGGTTCTCAACCAGGGATGATTTCACACACACACTTAAATATACACATATTCAGCTGTGATGGAAATGTGTTTGACTGTCACAAGTGGAGATTCATGTTAGAGACATCTAATGAGTACAGTTCAGGAATGACACTGAACAGCTTACAATGCAAAGGGCAACTCCCACTCTAAAGAATTATTCCATGTAAAATGTAAATAATATTGCTGTCAAGCAATCCTACTCTAATTTTTGCATTGCCACCTTTTACATGAAGATTTTTTTGTTTTGTTTTGTTTTTTTCGGGACGGAATCTCGCTCTGTCACCCAGGCTGGAGTGCAGTGGCGCGATCTCGGCTCACTGCAATCTCTGCCTCTCGGGTTCAAGCAAGTCTCCTGCCTCAAGCTCCTGAGTAGCTCAGATTACAGGCGCGTGCCAACACGCCCGGCTAATTTTTGTATTTTTAGTTGAAACGGGGTTTCACCATGTTGGTCCAGCTGGTCTCGAACTCCTGACCTCGTGATCTGCCCACCTCAGTCTCCCAAAACCAAATTTTATGTTGTGCTTAGATTTTTTTCTTTCCCTATGTATATATTCAATCATTTTTTGAGATCATTCTTTTTCCAGTTTTCTGAAGTTTGTCTTAAATCAAATGGCTGTATCTGAGAGGAGCTATCTCTGTACTCTATTTTTTTTCCATGTCTTTATTTTTTCAAGCCTGTACCAAGACACTCTGTCCTAATTACTGTAGCTTTAAAAAAAGACTTGCTATGCAGTAGTATAAATCTCCCAACTTTATTTACGGAGAGTTCTATTTGAATTTCATATAATTTTCATGTTTCACAGAATATTGTTGTCCTTTTTATTTTTTTTAACCTCCTAAAATATAAAAACCTGTTTTAATTTATGGGTCATACAAAAACAGGTGAGTGGTCCAGATTTGACTCATGGGCCATAGTTTGGCAAACCCAGCTCTATATCCTTTCCTGTTTTTGTCTGCCTGATTATTCTAAGGTACTGGACAAACTCATTTAAATATGTTATGATTTTTCATATATCCATTTGTCTTTTCATTTTGTGAAATTTTGCTTTACAAATTTTAAGACTATCTTATTTAGATACATTAAAAAAAAAAAAAAACAAAACAAAACTTTAGGCCCAATGTGGCAGCTTATGCCTGTAATCCCAGCACTTTTGGAGCCTGAGGCAAGAGGATCCCTTGAGCCTGGGAATTTGAGGCTTCCTTGAGAGATGATTGCACCATACCACCTGCACCATCAGCAACAGAGAGAGACCCTGTCTCTAAAAAAACATTTTTTGAAAAATTAGACTTAAATCTTTCTCCTGGGTTTATTCTTTCACAATTAGAAGTGATTTCTGTTCATCTTTACTAATCCTGCTTGCCTTATGTTGTTCTGATTTGATATTGCTATATAGCTAAAGCTCCTTTTAGTTAATATTTACATGCTGGATTTTTTGTATCCTTTTACTTTTAATCTTTCTGTATTTCTATTTTTATATTATTTTGTAAGCAGCATATGGTCGGACTTCATTTGTAAAGTACATTTTGACAATAATTTAATTTTAATGTTTATTACCACTATATTGCAACTGGAGTATTTACTGGTTTTACATTTAATGGAAATAATGATATATTCACGTATGGGTTTGAATTTACCACCTTATTTTTTTTTTTGTATTTGTACCACCCAGTCTATGTTTATTTGCCTTCCTTTAATTCCTTCTTTTGTGTTATTAAAGTATTTTACCATTTGATATTTTTCTTCTTTTAGCTTGTTAGTGTTATTTTACTCTTCTTTGAGTGAAAAGTTTAACAAAAATTTTAAATTAGAGAAATCTAACATAAATTATTATAGTTATTACTTTCCAAACAGCGCAAGTTCATGAGAACCCTTAACTCAATTTACTCCTTCAGAAATATAGTTTAATTCTACATAGAATTTACACACCACAGGCATGGTTAATTTTCTATAATACAGTTTGTATTATTTAAAACATACTCACAAATATGTGCTTTTCTTTGCTTTTTATTATCTTCTGAATGTCTCTGCTTTCTCTTCAGTTTATTATGCTTTTGCCTGAAATGCACACTTTGGCAATTTTTAAGGGGAGATCTGCTGACAGTTATTGTTCCAAATTTTTTTTTTAATTTTCACTTCAGAAAGTAGATTATCACTTGAGTGATTGTTGTCTATTTCTTTAAATAAGTCTACTTTGTTTTGTTTACATTCTTCAAGCATTCTGCTGAATTAGTACTTTTTAGTCTCATTGTTGCTCTATTAAGGGTAATGTGTCTTTTCTTAATGTGGCTGCTTTAAGATAGTTTCTGTGTCTTGGAATTTTTGCAGTTATATTCTAATATACCTAGGCATACTTTCTTTGTATTATTGAACTTTAGATTTATTATATTTTTCAATCTGTGGCTTAGTGTCTTTCTTCACTCTCAGAATATTCAGAGCAGTTTCTCATCCCATACTGACAGTAACCCATATATACCCATATATTTGCCCTTTCTTTATGGGTTTCCAAATAATTAGTGTCATTACTATGTGTGTCTCACAGTCAATGTCTTTCATTTTGTTTTGTATTTTCTTCTCTGTCTCTCTCTTTTTTTTTTTTTTGAGACAGAGTCTTACTCTGTCCCCCAGGCTGGAGTGCAGTGACATGATCTCAGATCATTGCAGCCATGAACTCCTGGGCTCAAGTGGCCCTCCCACTTGGCCTCCTGAGTAGCTGGGACTACAGACATGCACCAACATGCTGAGCTAATTTTTTACAATTTTATTTTTAGTAGAGATGAGGTTTCACTATTTTGCCCAGGCTGGTCTCAAACAACTGAGCTCAAGAGATCCTCCTGCCTCAGCCTTTCAAAGTGCTGGGATTACAGATGTGAGCCACTGCACTTGGCCTGTTTCGTATTTTCCATCCATGCCTCTATCTGTGGATTTTCCATCCACATATTTTTTGGTGCTGTAATCCTCTATTCTAACACTTCTCATCTGTTATTAAGTCTTTTCTTCAATTTTCAACTACAGGTACTATTTCTTTTTTAGTCTTTGAACTATTGTTTCCTTTTTTTAGACTTCTGTCATGAAATATTATATCTTGACATTTATTTTTCTGTATTAATCACAGTTATTTTAAAATAAGTGCCTGATAACTCCAACATTTGAAGTACCTACAAGTCTACAGTTTTTTCTTTTGTGTTTTATAAATTTAGTCCCATCTCCTAGAATTCCTCAAAGTTATATTTTTGGCTGGACGTTGTATATTAAAAAGTTATATAACTAATTTGAAACTCCGCTGAATTCCTGAATGCTTATGAATTGGATAATGACTTGAGGAAGAAGTTGGTGCACAAAATTGAAATTTTTTTTTTTTAAGTTCCAGGGTACATATGCAGGATGTGCAGCTTTGTTACATAGGTAAATGTGTGCCATAATGATCTGCTGCAACTACCATACCATCACCTATGTATTAAGCCCAGCATGTATTAGGTATTTTTCCTGATGCTTTCCCTTCCCCAGCCCTCTCCCTGTGTGTGTTCTCCCACTCCCTGTGACTATGTGTTTACATTGTTCACATTGTTCAACTCCTACTTTTAAGTGAGAACATGCAGTGTTTGGTTTTCTGTTATTGTGTTCGTTTGCTGAGCATAATGGCTTCCAGCTCCCTCCATGTTGTTACATTTTATGGCTGTGTAGTATTTTATTTTATGGTGTATATGTACCACATTTTCTTTATCCGGTCTATCATTGATGGGCATTTGGGTTGATTCCATGTCTTTGGTATTGTGAATAGTGCTGTGTTGAACATATACATGCGTGTATCTTTATTATAGAAAGATTTATATTCCTTTGAAAATATACCCTGTAATGGGATTGCTGGGTCAAAAGGTATTTCTGGTTCTAGGTCTTTGAGGAATTGCCACACTATTTTCCACATTGGTTGAACTAATCTACATTCCCACCAACAATGTAAAAGTGTTCCTATTTCTCCACAGTCTCTCCAGCATCTGCTGTTCCTTGACTTTTTAATAATTTCCATTCTGACTGGCATGAGATGGTATATCATTGTGGTTTTGATTTGCATTTCTCTAATATCAGTGATTTTGAGCTTTTCGTCGTATGTTTGTTGGCCACATAAATGTCTTCTTCTGAGAATTGTCTGTTCATGTCCTTTGCCCACTTTTTGATGAGGTTGCTTGTTTTTTTTTCTTGTAAATTTGTTTAAGTTTCTTGTAGATACCGGATATTAGACCTTTGTCAGATGGAGCGATTGCAAAAATTTTCTCCATTCTGTAGGTTGTCTGTTCACGTGGATGATAGTTTCTTTTGCTGTGCAGAAGCTCTTTGGTTTAATTAGATGCCATTTATCAATTTTTGCTTTTGTCACAATTGCTTTTGATGTTTTCATCCTGAAATCTTTGCCTATACCTATGTCCTGAATGATATTCCCTAGACTGTCTTCCAGGGGTTTTCTAGTTTTGGGTTTTACATTTAAGTCTTTGATTTGTTCTGAGTTAATTTTTGTATAAAGTGTAAGGAAGGGGTCCAGTTTCAGTTTTCTGCATATGGCTAGCCAGTTATCCCGGCACCATTTATTAAATAGAGAATCTTTTCCCATTTCTTGTTTTTGACAGGTTCTTTGCAGATCAGTTGGTTGTAGATGTACAGTCTTATTTCTGAGTTATTTATTCTGTTCCCTTGGTCTATGTGTCTGTTTTTGTACCAGTACCATGTGCTTTTGGTTACTGTAGCTTTGTAGTATAGCTTGAAGTTGGGTAGCATGATACTTTCAGCTTTGTTCTTTTTGCTTAGGATTGTCTTGGCTATGCAGGCTCTTTTTTGGTTCCATATGAAATTTAAAATAGTTTTTTTTTTCTAATTCCGTGAAGAATGTCAGTGGTAGTTTAATGGGAATAGCATTGAATCTATACATTACTTTGGGCAGTATGGCCATTTTCACAACATTGATTCTACCTATCCATGAGCATGGAATGTTTTTTTTCTCTGTTTTTGTCCTCTCTGATTTCCTTGAGCAGGGGTTTGTAGTTCTCCTTGAAGAGGTCCTTCACTCCCCTTGTTAGCTGTATTACTAGATATTTTATTCTCTTTGTAGCAATTGTGAATAGAAGTTCATTCGTGATTTGGCTCTCTGCTTGTCTGTTGTTGGTGTATAGGAATGCTTGCAATTCTTGCACATTGATTTTGTATCTTGAGAATTTGCTGAAGTTGCTTATCAGCTTAAGAAGCTTTTGGGCTGAGATAATGGGGTTTCCTAGTTATAGGATCATATCATCTGCAAACAAAGACAATTTGACCTCCTCTCCTCCTATTTGAATACCCTTTATTTCTTTCTCTTGCCTGATTGCCCTGGCCAGAACTCCCAATATTATGTTGAATAAGGATGGTTAGTGAGAGCATCCTTCTCTTGTGCCAGTTTTCAAGGGAAAAACTTCCAGCTTTTGCCCATTCAGTATGATATTGGCTGTGGGTTTATCATAAATACCTCTTGTTACTTTTAGGTATACTCCTTAAATACCTAGTTTATTGAGAGTTTTTAACATGAAGGGATGTTGAATTTTATCAAAGGCCTTTTCTGTATCTATTGAGATAATCATATGTTTTTTGTCTTTAGTTCTGTTTATGTGATGAATCACATTTATTGATCATGGCCTTTCATGTTTTAACTGCTGTAGTAGCCATGAAGATTTAATTTTGTCTCATTCCTGTGAGGTTGCTGAAGGTTCACTTAAGTTTCTCAATCACTTATCTTCTATTTCCTGCTTAATTTTTCCACCACCCAATTCCTTACCACTTTTAGTTGACAAGCCTCCAGAAGGAAATTGCCACAGAAGTTTAACCTCACCTCAATACGTTTCTTTACTCTTGGGGCGCCTCAAGTCCTGACTGACTTGCTTGAATTCTTTATGCTTTATAACATATGCTCATAGTTTACTTTTTTGTGTTTTTCTACTTGTGCCTTGAAGGTACAATGACCTATTACCTGTTTCTAGGGAATAAGCCAGTGGTTTTGCCTCATAGGTCTGTAGAACATTTACTACACTGTTCAACCAACATACTGAACAGATTTTACGATCTCATTTTCTTTCCATAGTATAAGAGAAAACTCCTTTAAAAGAAAGACAATTTATGGGTCAGTGTTTAAAACCTATTCTATAAACTTACCTTTATAATTCTCATAAAATCTCATAAATAGAAAAAAATAAATTTCTATCATTCCTGAGACCAGAGTTTAAAAACTGAACTTCAAAAGAATGTAGAGAATATAATAATAAGCTAACACTAATAGTACTAGAAGAAGAAAGTCTTTTGGTGACAAAAATTTGCTCTATTGTCTCCAGAGGTGGGTTTTCTAGAAAGCAAGCTAGTGATTTATAAATATTTGTTGGATTCTTTTGACATTAATATTGATTATTAGTGAACATAGAGCAATCTGGATATCACATTTGTTCTCTAGTACCAGATAAATGTATTTTTATACAGGTATGAATAAACAAAAATTATTATTTGAGGATCATGTATTAAAGTTTGATATTATTGTTGTTGTTCCCTCTAGGTATATAAATATATCTATTATAGGATAGAAAAATAACCTAAAATAATATTTACCTATTTCCCTGTCATAGAATATAGTTATGATGAAAAAATATCAGCCCATAGTTGAATCTATATTTTTCAGATATAGTAAAGAGATGCAGCCCTTTGCAGTATTACAACAGCGTGTAGGAACATAAAACTTAAGAAACACCAACACTATAAAAAAATGAAGTGATTAAAAACAATATTAAAATATAAGGAAGGTGTTTAATACACATCAAGCCAAAAAATAATGTTGTTCTCAAAACTAAAACAGAGTAAACACTATAGATTAACAAACAAAAAATTATTGTGAGTTTTTTGGTCAGTATTTTGATTTACTTCTTTTAAATAAGAAATTAATTTAAAAGATTCCTGTATAAATATGATAATTATATATATAATTTTGTATGCATCAGTTTAAAAATAAACATAGCTTTGTTCTTAACTTCCTCCTCTATAAGATATATTACAATCTATTATTTTATATTATAATGATGTGTTACTTAATGGAGGGAATATGTTCTAAGAAATGTGTTGTTATTTTATTGTGGCACTATTCACAATAGCAAAGACTTGGAACCAACCCAAATGTCCAACAATGATAGACTGGATTAAGAAAATGTGGCACATATACACCATGGAATACTATGCAGCCATAAAAAATGATGAGTTCATGTCCTTTGTAGGGACATGTATGAAGCTGGAAACCATCATTCTCAGCAAACCATTGCAAGAACAAAAAAACAAACACCGCATGTACTCACTCATAGGTGGGAATTGAACAATGAGAACACTGGGACACAGGAAGGGGAACATCACACACTGGGGCCTGTTGTGGGGTGGGGGAATGGGGGAGGGAAAGCATTAGGCGATATACCTAATGTAAATGACGAGTTAATGGGTGCAGCACACTAACATGGCACATGTATACATATGTAACAAACCTGCACATTGTGCACATGTACCCTAGAACTTAAAGTATAATAAAAAAAAAGAAATGTGTGGTTATGTGATTTCATCATTGTGTGATCACCATAAAGTACAGGTATACAAACCTAGATGTATAGCCTATTGCTTCCAGGCTACAAACCTATACAGCATGTTATCGTACTGAATACTGTAGGCAATTATAACATGGTAGTAAATATTTCTATACCTAAACATAGAAAAGGTTAATACATTACAACAGCTAGGCAATAGGAATTTTTCAGCTTCATTATAATCTTATGGGACCACCATCTTATATGTGTTCAAGGTTCACAGAAATGTTATGCAGTACAAAACCGTATGTTATATTAATACTATATTTTGTTTTGCCTGCCTGCCATGATTTCTGTCTCTTCCTTAGGAATCAAGCCCCATTTGCCTTGCCAAAGTGGTGACATGTAATTGAGGCTGGGCAAATGAAGGTTACTCACATTTTCATACACTTGTGGAGCATTCCTGACCCAAGCTGAACCATTGCTTTTCACTTTCTACAATTTGATTTATGAATGGAGACTCAGGATTGAAATGTTCTTTATTTCACAGTGCACCAGAAAGCGAAGATTTAAAAACCCCCGTTGCAGAGGTCTCCAAAGCTGTACTGATATCTGTCTTTTGCAATGTTTGTTTAGATAATGTCTTCAAATAGTTTTTTTAGCTACTCCAGTACATTGCTCATAAACCTTATACAATTATTTATATATCTGTTGAATGTATTATATTTTAAACTAATTTAAGTTACTCCAAATTTGTATTTGATTAAGTTTAATTATGTTGCTTAAAACCAAGTGGGACTTACCTACTTCAAGAATGGATTGCAGGCAAAATCCTTTTAACTAATTCCTCTTATTTCACTCCATAATTTATTCTATACACAATAGCTAGTTTCATCCAATTAAAATATGTTTGATTCTATTAAAGCTATTTTCTGAATCCTGTTTAGTTTCTTCTATCACTTAGCATAAAAGTAAAAGACTGTATAAAGGCTTACAGGTCCTGTGCAATATGTACCTTTGTTATATCTCTGACCTTATCTCTTGTTATCCTGTTTTTTTGTTTTGTTTTGTTTTGTTTTGTTTTGTTTTTTTAATCTGCTAAAGCAACCTTGGTCTTATTACTGATTCTTAGAACATGCCTCAGGCCCTTTTCATAAGTGGTCTCCTCTATTCAATGGCCCTGTCCATAGTTAGCCATGAAGCTTGCTCACTTATTCAGATTTTTGCTCAAATATTACAAAGGCCTAATTTCAGTAATCATAATAGTCACTATAACCAAATCTTTAGATACTAACAATTAATCAGTGAAAATTTGCCAAGTAAATGGAAGTCATAAAGCTTTGAGAAAGACAAATTTAAAAAAAATAGGAATTGAAAAAAAAATTTTAGGACAACACACATGCATATTCTCCTTTAGCATTTCTTCTGAACTTCTCCAAAAAACTGGGGGCATTTACTCCATGTAATTGGAAAAGAAAATATTTACAGGGTAATTGGACATAAGCTTCAAGCTAATACTATTTCCTAAGGAATTAGAGTTTACATGAAGTCCACCGTAAATTCTAATTTACAGAATGGGTGTTGTGGGAATAGGTGATCACTAAAATTCTAACAAAATTTGCCTCATGTTAATTGCAGTAAGTTCCTGAATCCAAGTTACTTTTTTTCCCATCAGTTCTTGAATATGTAAGAGGAATGGGTGTTTGTTATATAGCATCATTCTCACTTTGATTACTTGACTTTTGGAGCCTGCTGAAATTATGATAAGATAAACACATTCATCCAGTGAATGATAAAAACAACACATGGTTGCTATTTTTCATCCCTGAGGAATATGAAAATTGGTGTAAACTTCAAAAACTGGAAAAATCCTAGCCCTGTGATTCATAGTATATACCTATTCATTTGACTACTTTGGTTATTAGAAAAGAAGTAATAATCAATTACTATAAACTTATCACTTAATAAGTATGACTGTGTCTGCTATCCAGATGTGCATGCGAATATGTGCCTTGGCAATAGGTGTGTTTTTACTGATGTAGCAATTACATTTCAATTGAACACAGGGTAAAAGATAAGCTTGCTGGCAGGAACTGCCTTTGTGATGTATCTTTTCCTCTGGGATATATCTCCCTTCTAGTTCTGTGCTACATAAAGTTTTCAGCAAATTTATATGATTCACTGTTGCATAGGATGTCATATGCTTCCACTGTATTGTTGATAGAGTCTTAAGCTATAATAATAATAATAATAACAACAACACCAACTAATATTTATGGTGGTTACATATGTCAATTTGCTGAGTTGATTCTCAACATAAACCCTATGAAAGAGTTACTGTTATATTTTTCATTTCTACAACTGAGGAGAAAGAGTTACAGGAATTATAAGTAACTTGCTTCCAGTCATAACTGAAAAGGAGCTGAGCAGAATTTAGCCCCAGTTTATCTGATACCTAAACTGGACAACTCCTACTGCTTGTACTTCCAGAGAGAAGGTTAACATTGCACCTGGGCACATGTGAGCCGCAGCTGAAATAGTCAAGCAGTGCTGTGCTGAAATGCAAGGAGCAGAAAGCTGAGGTGGACTGTGAGCCTGTGGAAGTTTCTCAGGGCCCGTCACTGGAAATCATCCTGCCATTCTAAAGCTCTGAGCCTGTCGTGGGAGGGGCATCCTCAAATATGTCTGAAATGGCTTTGGGTCATTCTCCCATTGTCTTAATGAATACCACCTGGCTGTATTATATCCCTATGAATCTCTGTAACAAAATTTTGGGTGGCCACCCACTTAGAATTGTCTCCCAAACCTGCTTCCCTTTAAATTCAGCCTTTAAAGTATCTCCTTGCTTTTGCATCTCTAAAAGTAGCCAGGCAGCAGCCTGAATGCTCGTTGCTTAGATATTTCTTCTGTCAGATACCCTGGTTCATCATTTTTAAGTTCTTCCTTATGTAAAGCCCTAGGGAATGGACACAATGCAGCCAAGTTCCTTGCAACTGTATAACAAGGCTGGTCTTCACTCAAGTATCCAATACCTTGCTCTTCAATCCCATTCGAAACCTCATTAGAATTGCCTGTACTGTCTCTATTTTTACCAACAGTCTGGTCACAAACACTTAGGTACTCTTTAAGGCATCCGGACGTTGCCTACAGCGCTCTTCTGAGCCCTCACCAGAATAGCCCTTAATGCTCTGCTCAGGGAAATACAGTCTTTTTTTTTTTTTTTTTTTTTTTTTTTTTTTTTTAGCCTGTTCCTTGAAATTCTTCCAAGTCTCTGCCCATTACCCTGTTCTAAAGCCACTTTCACACCTTTGGGTAATTGTTATAGCAATGTGAAAAGAAAACAAAAACTTGGGATCATAATTCACTATGCCAAAAGGAAACAATTAAGCTGAAAGCTGGGTCATGCCAGAAACTGCCTTCCCTTTTGTTCCTAAGCAGATAGCTATAGGTAAGAGGTTAAATATCTCCACAGGTAGCTACTCTATGTTCACCCTATCTTATGTAAAGTGCCAATTTTCTGACCCTAGAGGAATGCTTAATCGACTATTCCCCTATCTGCTCCTTTTCTTTTGCAACATATGGATTACCATACCTTTCCTCTTTCCCATCCAGCCCACTCTTCTTCTTTAAATATGGAAGCCTTTAAAATCATATTTGGAGAAAGGCACAGACCTCCCTCTGCTGCATGTCCTTAACCTTAGAAAAACAAACTTCTAAATTGATTGAGACCTGTCTCGGATACGTTGTGGTTTGCAGTAACAGCCCCATTCTTTGTACAAGTTTTCTGTCTTAGTTAATTTTGTGTTGCTATAAGAGAATACCAAACATGGATAATTTATTTAAAAAAAAAATTTCTCACAGTTCTAGAGGATGAAAAGTTCAACATCAAGCAGCGACATCCAGTGAGGGCCTTCTTTGCTTCATAACAAGGAGGAAGGCATCACATGGAAAGACATCATATATCCACCTCCAAATACTATCAACATATATCTTTAGAGATTAAGTTTCCTAAACATGAACTGTGGGGAACACATTCAAACCATGGCACAGAACATACTGGTGTCAATCATCTTTAGGAGCAGTAGCCAAAAATCGCTTTTGGTTTTCCTAATTAAATGTAATAAGATAATTTTCAATTGTATGTGAGGTAAACACATTACATGAAACAGGAGCATTTTAAGAATTGAAAACTGAGTGGGAGGTTAGTACTTACCTATGACTTTGGTCAGATAGGGCATGCACAGTGATTTTGATTGGCTTTGCTTGCCTATTACCCCTTCTTCTGGGAGCAGATTCCAATCTCTATGGCAACAAAGAGAGACAGTATGTGATACAGACTGGCTTGATCAAAACATCTCAAGTCCCTGATACTCAGTTGATCTCCTCTGTGAATATTAATCTATAATGGAGAAGTAAGAAATTATTAAATTACATTATTATGAGGCTGCACCGTTTCTGTTGCCTTTATCTCTTTTCCTAAATTTCAATGTTTACCTTTAGCCACTTCCTATCCTTTATAGAAGTACTTTTGTTTGTTTGAATAATGTATAAGTTAGCAGAATCTTAATCTTTTTAAATTGTTTTTATTTTTGCAACCAAAGAACCTATAGTAATACCAAATTAGAGCAACATCCACAGCAATTTGAGTTTAGAAATTTTAAATATAAAATTCTACCAGGTAGTTTGTCAAACATTTATAAGGACAAAATAATTCTCAGGTACACAAGTCTCACTGAAAGTTATTTTCTGTTTCATAGAGAGATAAATAAAAATTTGACATGACTGATAAGGGTCATTCTGTTGGAAAAATTTCTGATGATCAGCATTAAAAACAGTTTAAAATATTGAAATAAGCATGCATAGTTTTACAATTACAGTCATTAAATTAGTAAAAAACTATTTAACTACTACCTTTCAATTTACCTGAAGAAGTAGTTGGAAGAGTAAAGTGATTATTTTAATTGAACACAAAACATGTCAAGGAAGAGATTGCTAAAGTTTCTTGATAGACAAATGGTAAGGTGCTTTGATTGTGCATAGAGATTCCTTTTTTTAAATTATTATTATTATACTATAAGTTTTAGGGTACATGTGCACAATGTGCAGGTTTTTTACATATGTATACATGTGCCATGTTGGTGTGCTGCACCCATTAACTTGCCATTTAGCATTAGGTATGTCTCCTAATGCTATCCCTCCCCCCTCCCCCCACCCCACAACAGTCCCCAGAGTGTGATGTTCCCCTTCCTGTGTCCATGTGTTCTCATTGTTCAATTCCCATCTATGAGTGAGAACATGCGGTGTTTCGTTTTTTGTCCTTGCGATAGTTTACTGAGAATGATGATTTCCAATTTCATCCATGTCCCTAAAAAGGACATGAACTCATCATTTTTTATGGCTGCATAGTATTCCATGGTGTATATGTGCCACATTATCTTAATCCAGTCTATCATTGTTGGACATTTGGGTTGGCCAAGTCTTTGCTATTGTGGATAGTGCCGCAATAAACATACGTGTGCATGTGTCTTTATAGCAGCATGATTTATAATCCTTTGGGTATATACCCAGTAATGGGATGGCTGGGTCAAATGGTATTTCTAGTTCTAGATCCCTGAGGAATCGCCATACCGACTTCCACAAGGGTTGAACTAGTTTACAGTCCCACCAACAGTGTAAAAGTGTTCCTATTTCTCCACATCCTCTCCAGCACCTGTTGTTTCCTGACTTTTTAATGATTGCCATTCTAACTGGCATGAGATGGTATCTCGTGGTGGTTTTGATTTGCATTTCTCTGATGGCCAGTGATGATGAGCATTTTTTCATGTGTCTTTTGGCTGCATAAATGTCTTCTTTTGAGAAGTGTCTGTTCATATCCTTTGCCCACTTGTTGATGGGGTTGTTTGTTTTTTTTCTTGTAAATTTGTTTGAGTTCATTGTAGATTCTGGATATTAGCCCTTCGTCAGATGAGTAGGTTGCAAAAATTTTCTCCTATTTTGTAGGTTCCCTGTTCACTCTGATGGTAGTTTCTTTTGCTGTGCAGAAGCTCTTGAGTTTAATTAGATCCCATTTGTCAATTTTGGCTTTTGTTGCCATTGCTTTTGGTGTTTTAGACATGAAGTCCTTGCCCATGCCTATGTCCTGAATGGTAATGCCTAGGATTTCTTCTAGGGTTTTTATGGTTTTAGGTCTAATGTTTAAGTCTTTAATCCATCTTGAATTGACTTTTGCTTAAGGTGTAAGGAAGGGATCCAGTTTCAGCTTTCTATATATGGCTAGCCAGTTTTCCCAGCACCATTTATTAAATAGGGAATCCTTTCCCCATTGCTTGTTTTTCTCAGGTTTGTCAAAGATCAGATAGTTGTAGATATGTAGCATTATTTCTGAGGGCTCTGTTCTGTTCCATTGATCTATATCTCTGTTTTGGTACCAGTACCATGCTGTTTTGGTTACTGTAGCCTTGTATTATAGTTTGAAGTCAGGTAGCATGATGCCTCCAGCTTCCTTAATTGACAATAAATAGTCTAAAGGCCTGGAACAGTTTCAGGCACACAATGGGCACTCAACAAATATTTGCTGATTTAATGTATGAATGAAGTAAATACAAATTAAAACTTGGAAATCTTTCTCCAGTTAGATATGTTAGAAAATATCTGAAATAAAAGATTAACTTGATTTCTAAGGGAAGTTAGATCAAAAGAAAATATAAATTTAGATGGGAAATTGTAGTATTGAGTAAACACTCATAGATAATTTAATAGAAACTAGATATCTTAAAAATGAAAAATTATATAATCCTTCCTCCTCTCTCAGACATTCCCTGAGAAAGTTACAATAGATTTCATATTATAAAGGAGTAAAAAACAGCTGACAGACATATTGGAAATGTTCTGTCTTAGTGCCAGAACAAAAAAATGCAAATTAAGTCAGCAATGAAATGTCATTTAAAATGCTTTTTAAAACAGAAATCCCACATGTTGTTAATGATAAGACAATATTCTTTTGGAAAGCATCTAAAATTTTAAGAATTACTTTTTTTCTATTATCTTTCCCTAGGTTTTCTCTTCCAGTGGCTAAGTGTGATTCATTCTGCCTTATCAAGTATTATTCCAATCTCCATTCTCCTCCATTGTCCACACACATCACTTTAACTTAGTGTGACATCATAGCTAACTGAATTCCCACAATTATCTTATGTTTGTCCTTCAGCATCCATTCTTGTTCCACTTGCTACATTCGTTAAGCCACAAAGTAATTTTGATCATGTCACTTCTTTGCTTAAAACCATTGTAATAATATCCCCTCGCTCTCACTTAAGGTCAAACAGCTTAAAATGTTTTCAAAATCCTTTAGTTACTTTCCCGTTACTGTTCAATTACTCATTAAGTTGATTTTCACTTAATTCCATCTCCTATTCCACGGCCCTCAAATCTAAGTTCCAGGCAGCTCTACCTTCTATTTTCCCATGTTCTTTCTTACATCTTCACGTGAGCCCATTTGTTCTTGCTGTAGAACATGCTTCCTGTAGCCCGATTAACTTTTAAGCATTCAAATATAAAACATAGTTTTAATATCAATCACTTCCTCCATCATCACAACCAGTTATCTTCTAGTCTATTGGCTTAGAAACCTATAATTATCCTATTACTGCAACCTTCATCACATATGGGCAGATGGCACCTACCTCTTATTCTTGAAATTTTGCTCACTTTGGTGTCTGCAGTACAATTACATTTGATGAATCAATCAATCAATCAATCAATGAAAATTCATGAAATGTGGAATATTTGGCATAGTATTATCAATTCTAGGATACTTTCCAAAATATATAATCCTTGCTATCAGAAAAGTGTACATAATTGTGTTTATAATGACATTATTTAAAATAAAGCAATATTAGAAATCATCTAAAGGTTCAAATACAGAGCATTATTTAAATAGATTAGGATGGTAGTGGGCGCTTACTGTTTGTTTGTTTGTTTACTTTAAAAATTAGTTCTCCTGGAAACCATCTCTCCTTCTTTCTTACCATTATGATTTATAAGTAATGGGCTTCACTTCGTCTTGAATAGTAGGCCCTGACTGGCTTAACCTAATCAGAATATTCCATTCTCCCAGAACCAATAACTGGTCCAGGGATTGACAAAGAAAAACCATTCAGAACCAATGTAAATGAAAGATAATTGTTAAGGCTTCAAGAGAAGAAAATGTCTTTTTCCTTTGAGAATATAAAGTGGAATGTGATTATAGTTTAAAGATATGTGGTCTGGTACAGGGGCATCAATGTTTCATTTTTAATTAAACTTTTATTATGAAATAATTATAGGTTCATATGCAGTTTTAAGAAATAATACAGAAAAGGATAGGTTCAACATGGCTGACTGGAGATATCCAACACTTGCCCTCTCCAGAAAGAACTGAAATTATGATTAGATAATTACACTGTGAAGAGAACATTTAGGAGAGAGCCCTGGAGTTCACCAGAGAAGTCACACGAAACACCTGAGACACAGAAAGGGAAGGAAATGAGTGGCCAGCACAGCCAAGATTGGCTGAGAGCCTGGAGAGTAAGTGAGAGACCCTAAGCAGTCCACCTCCTCACCAACGACTGCTGTAAGCCTAACCATGGAAGAACTCTGCTACCCACGTGAATCCTGACACTAGCACGTGCAGTGATGTGGATTCCCTGCAAGGGCATTGCGCCCAATCAGGAACTCATGCTAAGACACATACGCCCTGGAGACCAAAGCAGCTGCAGCACAGTGCCATCATGAGAACACAGCTATCACTGAACTGCATTTTATCCTGGAAATCACAGCCCCCATATCTCCACACCCCAGGATATCCCACTGACATATCACAGTGCCCACCCAGGGGGCTACAGTGGCACAGCAAGGGCTGGACCCAAAGTTACTGCAATGTCCCCAGTACCCTAACTATCATGGAGTACTATTTCCCATGGAAAAGATGGTGCAGCATACCAAGGAGGCAGCCCCCAGGACAAAGAAACCCAAAGTGTGTGCTTAATAGAGCATGAGAGCTCCCTGTCTGGGACTCTGAGAAGTGACCTACTCCTCAGGAATAGCACAGTGTGTGGCTCCAGCTGAAATGTAGAATCCCCTCCTCCCTCATGCACGCTGCTACAGCAGTTGCTGCCATTAGGATCTCAGGTAGGCAAGCCTCAGAGCTCACTGTCTGGAGCTGAAGGCATTGACCCTTCCCCCACTGGCAGAATGGCCTCTATGCTCAGGCTGACACATAGAGAGTATGACCCTTTACCCCACTCTGCACACCACCACAGCTGCAGCTGCTGTTGCTGCATTTAGGGGGCTGCCTGTCTGGGGCTGAGTAGTAACCACACCCCCACTGGCAGTGTAGCCTCTATGCTCAGGCTTCCACATGAAATGCACTGTAAAGACAAATATAGGCTGAAATTAGAGAGGTGGGAAAAAACACTCCATAGAAACAGAAACCAAAAGCAAGCTGGAGTAACTATACTTAGATTAAACAGGCTTTAAGTCAAAAATACTAAAACAAGACAAAGAAGGTCATTATATGAAAATAAGGGGATCAATCTAACAAGAGGATACAACAATTAGAAATATATATGCACCCAACACTGGTGCACCCAGATTCATAAATAAAATATTGCTAGATCTAAAGAGCGAGATAGGCTCTAATACAATAATACTGGGGGACCACAACACCCCCACTTTCAGCATTAGACATATCATCTAGACAGAAAATCAACAAGAAAACATGAGACTTAAACTGGACCTTAGGACCAAATGAACATAACAGATATTTACTGAACATTCTATCCAATGACTACAGAATATACATTCTTTCCATCAGCACATGGAATATTCTCCAGGGTAGACGGCATGTTGGCATGTTAGGCTACATAACAAGTCTCAACAAAATTGTGAAAAGCAAAATTATGTCAAGAATCTTCTCAGACAACAATGGAAAAAACTAGAAATCAAAAAACAAAAGAAACTTTGGAAACTATCCAAACAGCATAGTCCTGAAAAACCATTGGACCAATGAAGAAATTAAGATGGAAAACAAAAAAAGACTTGAAACAAATAACAATGGAAACACAATTTATTAAAACCTGTGGGATGCAGCAAAAGTAGTACTAAGAGGGAAGTTTATAACAATAAACGCCTACATCAAAGAAACAGGAAAAAAAATCAAATAAACTATCTAAGCATGCACCTCAAGAACTAGAAAACCCAGAACAAAACATATCCAAAATCAGCATAAAAATGATATAATAAAGATGCAATAAGAACTAAACAAAATAGAAACTAAAAAAAAGGATTAATAAAAAGAAAAGTTTTTTTTGAAAATATGAATAAAATTGATAAACTACCAGGTAGGCTAACCAAGAAGAGAGGAGACCTAAATAAGCAAAATAAGAAATGAATGAAGATACATCATTAGTGATCATCAGAGACTATGATGAACAATTATATGCTAACAAAACAGAAAACCTACAGGAAATCGATAAATTCCTGGAAATGTGCAACCAGGATTGAATCAGAAGAAACAGAAAATCTGAGCAGACCAATAACAAAAAGTGAGATCGAATTAGTAATAAAAAAATCTCCCTACAAAGAAAAGCCCAGGACTGGATGGATTCACCAGGAAATTCTACTACAGATATAAAAAACTAATGCAAATCTTCCTCAAACTATTTCAAAAAATCAGAGGAGGGAATTCTCCCTAATTCATTCTATGAAGAAACTAGCCATATATAGAAAGCTGAAACTGGATCCCTTCCTTATACTGTATACAAAAATTAAATCAAGATGGATTAAAGACTTAAATGTTAGACCTAAAACCATAAAAACCCTAGAAGAAAACCTAGGCAATACCATTCAGGACACAGGCATGGGCAAGGACTTCATGTCTAAAACACCAAAAGCAATGGCAACAAAAGCCAAAATTGACAAATGGGATCTAATTAAACTCAAGAGCTTCTGCACAGCAAAAGAAACTACCCTCAGAGTGAACAGGCAACCTACAGAATGTTAGAAAATTTTTGCAATCTACTCATCTGACAAAGGGCTAATATCCAGAATCTACAAAGAACTCAAAAAAATTTACAAGAAAAAACAAACAACCCCATCAACAAGTGGGCAAAGGATATGAACAGACACTTCTCAAAAGAAGACATTTATGCAGCCAAAAGACACATGAAAAAATGCTCATCATCACTGGCCATCAGAGAAATGCAAATCAAAACCACCACGAGATACCATCTCATGCCAGTTAGAATGGTGATCCTTAAAATGTCAGGAAACAACAGGTGCTGGAGAGGATGTGCAGAAATAGGAGCACTTTTACACTGTTGGTGGGACTGTAAACTAGTTCAACCATTGTGGAAGTCAGTGTGGCAATTCCTCAGGGATCTAGAACTAGAAATACCATTTGACCCAGCCATCCCATTACTGGGTATATACCCAAAGGATTATAAATCATGCTGCTATAAAGACACATGCACATGTATGTTTATTGCAGCACTATTCACAATAGCAAAGACTTGGAACCAACCCAAATGTCCAACAATGATAGACTGGATTAAGAAAATTTGGCACATATACACCATGGAATACTATGCAGCCATAAAAAATGATGAGTTCATGTCCTTTGTAAGGACATGGATGAAGCTGAAAACCATTATTCTCAGCAAACTATCGCAAGGACAAAAAACCAGAGATCACATGTTCTCACTCATAGGTGGGAATTGAACAATGAGAACACATGGACACAGGAAGGGGAACATCACACACCGGGGCCTGTTGTGGAGTGGGGGGGAGGGGGGAGGGATAGCATTAGGAGATATACCTAATGTTAAATGACGAGTTAATGGGTGCAGCACACCAACATGGCACATGCATGCATATGTAACAAACCTGCACATTGTGCACATGTACCCTAAATCTTAAAGTATAAAAAAAATGAAAAAAAAAAGAAAAGAAAACAAAGAATTCCCGCCCTAAAAAAAAAAAAGAAAGCATTACCCTGATACCAAAACCAGAAAAAGACACAACAAAAAAAGAAAGTTGAAGGCCAATATCCCTGATAAACAGATGCAAAAATGTTCAAAAATACTAGCAAATGAAATCCAACAGTGTATCAAACAGATAATACACAATGATAAATTGTGATTAATATCAAGGATGCAAGGATGGTTTAACATATGCAAATCATAAATATGGAACATTAAATCAACAGAATGAAGGACAAAAACCATATCATCATTTCCATGGATACCAAGAAAGCATTTCATAAAATTCTACACCCCTTCATAATAAAAATTGTCAACAAACTAAGCATAGAAGGAACATATCTCAAAATAATAAAGATCACGTATGACGAATCACAGCCAGCATCATACTGAATGAAGAAAAGTTGGAAGCATTTCCTCTATTACCTGAAGCAAGAGAGGAACGCCCACTTTCATGACTTCTGTTCAACATAGTACTGGAAGTCCTATGCAGAGTAATTAGCCAAGAGAAAGAAAGAAAAAGCATCCACATTAAATAAGAGAAAGTCAAATCATCCCTCTTTGTAAACAATGTTATCTTACATTTAGAAAAAACAAAATACTTCACCAAAACCTCTTAGAACTGATAAATTCAGCAAAGTTGCAAGTTACAAAATCAACAAACCAAAATCAGTAGTATTTCTGAACGCCAATAGTGTAATTGCTGGAAAAAAATCAAGGCAGCAATCCCATTTACAATAGCTACAAAAATGAAAATTTTAAAAAAGCTAGAATTAAATGTAACCAAGGAAGTAAACGATCTTTACAAGAAAAACTGCAACATTGATGAAAAAAAATGAAGATGATATAAGCAAATGAAATACACATTTCATCCTCATGGATTGGAAGAATTAATATGACTAAATATGTCTAAAATATATCTAAAAGAAAGAAATCTACACATTTAATGCAATCTCTATTAAAATATTGATGCCGTTTTTGACAAAAATAGAAAAACAATCTTTAAATTTATATAGAACCAAGAAGGACCAGAATAGTGAAAACAATCCTGAGCATCACCTGACTTCAAAACATACTACAATGCTACAGTAACCAAATACCATGATATTGGTATAAAAACAGACAAATGGAACAGAGTAGAGAACCCAGAAATAAAGCCACATATTCACAGCCAACAGCCAGCTGATATTTGACAAAGCAGACAAGAACACCCATTGGGAAAAGAACGCTCTCTTCAATAAATGGTGCTAGGAAAACTGGATAACCACATACAGAAGAATGAAACTGGACTCATATTGCTCACCATATTCAAAAGTCAACTCAAAAAGGATTAAAGACTTAAATGAAAGTTCCAAAACTATAAAACTAATAGAAGAAAACACAGATAATACTCTTCAGACGACTGGGCCAGGCAATATTTTATGGCTAAGACCTCACAAGCATAGGCATCAAAATAAAAAATAAACAAATGAAAATTTATATTCTGCACAACAAAATAATCACTAGAGTGAAGAGACAACATATAGAATGGGAGAAAATATTTGCAAACTACTCATCCAACAGGGGACTAATGTCCAGAATACATGAGGAACTCAAACAACTCAATAGTAAAAAATAAATAATCCCATTAACAATAGGCAAAGGACGTGAATAAACATTTCTCAAAAGAAGACATACAAACGGCCAATAGGTATATGAAAAAATGTTTGTCATCACTAATCCTCAGAAAAATGCAAGTCAAAACCACAGTGAGATATCATCTCATCCCAGTTAGGATGGCTATTATTAAAAGGACAAAGCAGTGGCCAGGCGCGGTGGCTCACGTCTGTAATCTCAGCACTTTGGGAGGCCGAGGTGGGTGGATCATCTGAGGTCAGGAGTTCGAGATCAGCCTGATCAGCATGGTGAAACCCCATCTCTACTAAACATATAAAAATTAGCTGGGCATGGTGGTATGTGACTGTAGTCCCAGCTACTCTGGAGGCTGAGACAGGAGAATCGCTTGAACCTGGGAGACGGAGCTTGCAGTGAGCCGAGATTGTTCCACTGCACTCCAGCCTGGGTGACAGAGTGAGACTCTGTCTCAAAAAAAAAGACAAAGCATAACAGATATTGGAGAGGATGTAGAGAAAAGAGAACTCACACACTATTGGTGAAAATGTAAATCAGCATAACCACTTGAAAACAGAATGAAGATTACTCAAAAAACTTAAAATAGAACAACCATATGATCCAAAAATCCTACTACTAGGTATTTACTCAAATGTAAAGAAATCCATATATCAAAGTGATACCTGCAACATGCACTTGCATGTTTATTGCAGCACTATTCACAATACACAATAGCAAGGATATGGAATCAACCTAGGTGTATGCCAATGAACAAATGAATAAAAAACAATGTGGTATATGTCCCATGAAATACTATTCAGACATAAAAAAGAATAAAATCATGTCATGTGCAACAACATGGATTATACTGAAGGCCAGGCACAGAAATAAGTGAAATAAGTGAAATAAGCCAGGCACAGAAAAACATAGGCATGTTCTCACTCATATGTGGCAGATAAAAACCTTGATCACACAAACACGGAGAATAGAATGATAGATACCAGAGACTGGGAAGCTGAGATGAAGAAAGACTGGTTAATGGATACAAACATACAATAATACAGAAGTAATAAGTTGTGATGTGTAATAGACTGTGGTGACTAAGCAACAATATATATATTTTTTATATTTCAACATAACTAGAAGAGAGGTCCTCAGATGATACCAACTTAAAGATATGATAAATATTCAAGGTGATATATACCTCACACATCCTATCTTGGTCATTACATATTTTATACATGAAACACTCACAAGAACCCCATAAATATGTAACATATGTATTAAAAAAGAAACAATACAAATAGTTTCTATGTACTTGATACCTAATTTCCACCAATGATAAGATGTTGAAAAACTACAATACAGTATCACAGCCAAGATACTGACATTAATACAGTTAAGATATTGAGCAGTTCCATTGCAAGGATACCTGACATTGTGCTTTTATAATCACTCCTATCTGTGTCTTACCCTACCCCTCTCTCCCTATCCCTGACCCCTGGCAATCTTTAATGTGATCTCCATTTCTATAATTTAGTCATTTCAAAAGTGTTATATAAATGTAATCATAAATTTTGTAACCTTTTCCACATGGTATAATTCTCTGAATATTCATCTCAGGTTTTGAGTGTATCAATAGTCTATATTTTTTAATTGCTAAGTAGTATTCCATATTCCATACAATGGATGTATCACTGTTTGTTTAGGCATTTACCTGTTGAAGGATTGGTTCCAGTTTTTGGCCTATTAAAACTAAAGCTACTATGAGAACTGTTATACAGGTTTTTGAGTGAAATAAATTTTCATTTCTCTGGCATTGATGACCAACAGTGCAATTGCTGGTTTGTATGTTTAGTTTTACATGATACTGTCAAATGGTTTTTCAGAGTGGCTATACCATTTTACATTTCTACCAGCAATGTGGTAATAATCTCACCATTGATTATACATATAGTAATTCTATTATAGCAGTATATTTTTTTAAAAAATGGATTATATTTTATAACTGTATGGTGGTATTAAGAGATGCTCAATGGTTAGGTAATGACTTCAAATAACATTTAATTATTTTAGAGTGCCTAAACAGGATTTTAAATAACTAATTAATCATAAATTCCCAGGAAAATAATCCAACACTTAACCATTAAAGTAAATTTTCTAAGACTGCAATTTCTAACTAGTGTGTCAGAACAGACTGCTGGGTCACAGGTAGAGGACCGAAAAGGAAGAGGAGTCCCGGAGGCATCCTGATGCTGGTATTTCCCCCCTCTGTTGTAGGACAATGGAAAGACCTGTGGGTAGGGGTATTTGGGGGACTGGGTGAACTAGCTACAGACCAAAAGAAACAGGAGTATTTTAACATTTTAATAAACTAAGTGCCTTTAAAAAATCAGGCTGAATGTATATCAGCCTATTTACAGGTGTGCTGAGATACTGGACTTACAGCGCTTGGGCTGGTCAAGTGGAGACTGAGTAACCAGTTGCCTCATTTGGCTAGGATGATGGGGCCATTCTCCTCTAGCCACAAACAGCCTAGGTCAAGTCACCTCACTGGGCCACAGAAATGTCATTTTCTATGTCTCTTTTGATGTCATAATCTATGAAGCACTGTTCTAAGTCAGAGATGTGCCACTCACCCCTTGATTTCTATTTATCTTAATATTTTTGTCCACTAAATTGAGCAATATGCTTTATTATATTCATGTGTATTTGTGGTGTCTTTCTTGATCATTAATAAAGTTAACTGAAGTAGGGCAGTTGAAGCAAAAAATTATGATTTCAAAACTTGGCTCCATAATTTACTGTGTGAATGTGGAATACACTTTTAATTTCTTTATAGCCACAAATTGCTTCATGATTAAAATGACGGGATAGGAAGAGAGATTCATCCAAGTAGCAATTATTTGTTGAGCTTTTGTGAATCTTTAAAATAACCGGTATCTGTGAAATCAGAGCCTTATACATTTGAAAAACTCGGCTAAATAGAAAGTAGGCATTTGAAGAAAATTTTGAAATCCTTATGTTAAAAATTGTCTGTAGATGACATGGATTGTATTTGAGGATAGAAAAGTCAAGGAATGCAAATAATAGAGTCAAGCAGATCTCAAGTTTACATTTAAGTTCGAACATGTAAATGGTTTAACCTAATAATACTCAGTTTCCTTGCAAACAAACTAGATTGAAATAGCACATACCAGCAAGGCGCAGTGGCTTACACCTGTAATCCCACAACTTTGGGAGGCCGAGGAGGGCACATCAATTGAGCTCGGGAGTTCAAGACCAGTTTGGGCAACATGAAACCCTGTCTTTACTAAAAAAGAAAAAAAAATAGCCGGGCATGGCAGCACGTGCCTGTGATCCCAGCTACTGGGGAGGCTAAGGTGGGAGGATTACTGGAGCCCGGGAAATTGAGGCTGTGATGAACCGTGATTGCACCAGTGCACTCCAGCCTGGGTGACAGAGCAAGACCCTGTCTCAAAAACAGAACAAAAACAACAACAAAAAATAGCACATGCCTAGAAAGTTGCTGTAAATATGAAATAAGGTAATATATTTAGCACAATTTTTACAGCTCTTGGTACATAGTTCTCATTAAGTGTTATCAGTATATATTTGACTCTTGTGAAGATGGGATCATTCATATCCATGCTGGAATCTCCCCTGCCACTTTTGTTAGTCAAGAAAAAGGCTAAATGTAAGCATAGTAAATGAAAATATCTCAACTATGTGGTAGATCTAAAGATATTAGGTGTCTTACCATGCCTCAATTCTAAACAACCTTCTTAAATACCCTGGAGTTTGTAAGAAGAGGCTAATTTAGCCTTCAATTTTGAATAGTTACATAAAAAATTAAACTAGCATAGCCAGATTATATAAACTCTTAAAAGGAGATGTAATAGCTTAGAGTTATCACTTGACATATTTTATTACTCCTTTCCATTAGGTAATTACTTCATACTAATGTTAAAACTCGGGCTTATAAATGCTATTTATAAGACTATAAAGACTCTTTTTTTTCTTTTTGTAATCTCTCTTTGTCTTGGCAGACAGTTCAGTCTCTCACTGTGAAAAAGGGACAGACATCAGCAATACGTGATAAAATCAGACAAAAAATACAATACTCTCTAAAATTAAATAAAATAATCTTAATGTTAATTACTAATAATTATTCAAACTTTTCCTTAAAATTCATCCAATGAGTATATTATCTGGCTTAAAATTTGTGTTTAAAAGAGTTATATTTTGAAAACATATATGTATGTATATGAATGTGTGTATATATGTTATATGTAGATTAGATAGGCTATACCTAAATTTTATCAATACAATTTAGCTAAAAGGTGCTAAAGAGCATATCTCATTATATATTAATACCTAGGCTGTCAGAAAGTTCTACCACTCCACTCTACTACCATTGCCTTCTAGGCTACATAAATTTGACTAAATTGACTTGCTGAGACCCTGTGCAGATATTTTTCAGTCTTCAAATTGAGATGGGCATTTCCAAGATTCAAAAAAAAAAAGTACACATTTTAAGCTGCAACACTCATGAACTATGTGATTTTGGATAAGATGATCCCTCTGAGACTCAACTTCCACATTTTAGAAATAGAGAATCAATTTACTTCATAAAATGTTATATGTATATATGTATATTGCATTAGGTAACGTCAATACCTCTGACACAGAACCTGCTGCATTGTATACACTGGAGGTTTCCTTCTCCCCTTCAATGGATGAGAATACAAGTGAGTGACTCTATATCTAAGAAAAAGAGGCTTAGGTGCTTTTAATAGTGAATTCTATTCCTATCATGATTGTTGATTACAATCTGGATGGTAATTGAATATCCTAATAATGGGCATCAACCACTTCTGAAGTGTGACATGGTTAAGGTCCTTAGTTTACATGTTTACTACACTATTATTTAATATTATAGACAGATATGATTAAATTTGGGGTATCCACTTACATTACCCAAATAAATAAGAGACTGGTTTTAAGTAAGCTGCTAATTTTCCCCTTGAAACTGAGAAATACTCTTAGCTTCACACAGGTTTCCAAATTAACATGAATGTGCTGATTAAGCTACAGTTAAATTTGTGAGCTCTCTCTAAGCAACTGCCATTCATTACATGGCACATAGTATCCTCTGTTTCAGAGAATTCCGAAAGTTTCAGAGTTTCTATTTTTTAAATCAAGGATTAAAAAACTGCCACCTCACCAAAGTTGTACAGAATTTAGTATGTTATGACTCTTTTTGTTTATTAATTGAAGTTACATAATTTTATTTTCAGGAGATCATGATCTTAAGAAGTATACTTAACCCCATAAAGAAAATCGACATCTTTATCTTTTCAGGAAAACACTGACAATCGATAACTACGAGCAATTTATTTTGTATATCAATATTTTATTCCTTTCTGTTGCTGAATATAATTTCATTATAGATGCACCATCATTTGTTTATTCATTCCTCAAGTGAGAGACACTTGGGATTTTCGAGTTGTAGATAATTATGAACAAAGATATTATGTACTTACAGCTATCTGTGTGAACATAGATTTCATTTCCTTTGGAAAGTACATAGCAGTGGATTGCTGTAATGCAGTGAGTGAATGTTTAACTGTATAAAAACTGCCATAGCCTTTTTCATAGTAGCTGTACTGTTTTTCTATGTTGATCAGTGATATATGACACTTCCAGCTGTTCTGAATTCTTTTCCAACACTTAGCACTAAGTACTGTCAGTTTTTTCCTACTAATTCTAACGACTGTGTAGTGGTATTTTAGTATGGTTGCAATTTTGATTTCCCAAATGATAAATGATATTAAGCATCTCTTGATATGCTCATTAGCCATTTTCTCTGATGAACTGTCTGATCAAATCTTCTGACAATTATTATGTTTGGTTATATCATTCTCTTACTGTTGAGTTTTCAGAGTTCTTTATATTTACAGATAGAAGTTATTTATCAGCTATGTAACTTTCAAATATTTCTTCTCATCTCATGTTTTTATATTTCAATCCTCTTAACAGAGTGTTTCACAGAACCAATTTTGATGATGCTTAATTCTTTTTTATTTTATATATAGCATTGAGAGGTGACAGTGTGCTGGCAGCTGTCGGTCGCTCGGCACCTCCCCGGCCTGGGGGCCCACTCTGGCCATGCTTGAGGAGCCCTTCAGCCCGCCGCTGCACCGTGGGAGCCCCTCTCTGGGTTAGCTGAGGCCGGACCCAGCTCCCTCTGCTTGCGGGGAGGTGTGGAGGGAAAGGCATGGGCAGGAATCAAGGCTGCGCGCGGATCAGCCTGAGTTCCAGGTGGGCGCAGGCGCCATGGCCCCGCACTCAGAGCCGCCGGCTGGCACCGCCAGCCTGGGCACTGAGGGGCTTAGCACCCGGGCCAGCAGTTGCGGAGGGTGCGCCGGGTGCCCCAGCACGGCCAGCCCATCCGCATCGTGGTGGAATTCTCGCCGGGCCTCAGCCACCTCCCTGCTGGGCAGGGCTCCTGACCCGCAGCTCACCTGGCCGGAGGCTCCCCTAGACACCCGCCCAGCCCCCGCCTGCCCCCCTTCCCCCCACCCGCCCTTGCCTGCTCCCCTTCCCCCCACCCCCCTTCCCCTCCTCCACCTTCCCCCATGCCCCCCACCTTTTGCCCCCTTTCCCCCTCTTTTCCACCCTTCCCCCTCCCACCATGGGCTCCCATGCGGCCCGAGCCTCCCCGACAGGCACCGCCCCCTGCTGTGCAGTGCCCAGTCCCATGGACTGCCTAAGGGCTGAGGAGCGCAGGCACCTGCACGGGACTGGCAGGCAGCTTGGCCGTGGCCCGGGTGCGGGATCCACTAGGAGAAGCCAGCTGGGCTCTTGAGTCAGGTGGGGACTTGGAGAACTTTTGTGTCTTGCTCAAGTCTTGCAAATACACCAAACATCGCTCTGTGTCTAGATCAAGGTTTGTAAATGCACCATTCCGCACCCTGTCAAAACAGACCAATCAGCTCTCTGTAAAACGGACCAATCAGCTCTCTGCAAAATGGACCAATCAGCAGAATGTGGGTGGGGTCAGATAAGGGAATAAAAGCAGGCTTCCCAAGCCAGCAGCGGCAACCTGCTAGGGTGCCTTTGCATATGGAGGGGACTTTGTTCTTTTGCTCTTTGCAATGAGCGTTGCTGCTGCTCACTGTTTGGGTTTGCACTGCTTTTATGAACTGTAATACCGCGAAGGTCTGCAGCTTCACTCCTGAGGCCAGCAAGACCACGAACCCACCGGGACGAATAAACAACTCTGGATGGAAGGAACAAACAACTCCAGAGGTGCTGCCTTAAGAGCTGTAACACTCACCGTGAAGGTCTGCAGCTTCACTCTTGAAGCCAGTGAGACTACGAACCCGCCAGAAGGAAGAAACTCTGAACACGTCCAAACATCAGAAGGAACAAACTCCAGACACACCATCTTTAAGAACTGTAACACTCACAGCGAGGGTCCGCGGCTTCATTCTTGAACTCAGTGAGACCAAGAACCCACCAATTCCGGACACAGCATGCCACAATTAATTTTTACTACATTTTCCACTAAAAGTTTCATAACTTTCCATTCTAATATTAGGTGTATAATCTTATTTGAATTGATTTTATACAAGGTTTAAAGTATCAGTTAAGCTTAATTTTTTGCCTATGAAAGTCCAACTATTCCAGGGTAATTGCTTGAAAATACTATACTTTATTGAATTACTTTTGTCTGTTTGTGAAAAATCTGTTGTCAGTGTTTATGGATGGAAAGTAGAGAGGAAGAAAGAAGGAAGGAAGGATGAAATAGAGGAAAGAAGAAAAAGAAAAGAAAGAATGAAAAGATCAGTGTTCATTTTTAGACAATACATGTGATTATGTATCTCCACTAGGATTTTTCCAAAAACAAGTTTAGTGTAGATTATTTTATACTCAGTAGATTATTTTTATACTCATATCTTGCACATACGGATAACTAAAGGTAAATTGGGCAGTCAAATTGTATTGTCTCTTACTTAACATCTCTATTTTAAATAAAACGTAAATCACACCTCTAGTGTTACAAAAATGTGTTAAATTTCAATTTTACTTAAAGCTAGTAATGAGTGCATTACTTTAAAAATATTACACTTTATAAAAATCTCTTTTTAAAAGCACAAAAGATAAGTATGTCATATACTTTGTACACCATCTTAGGTATTTTTGGAATAATTTGTTTCTGACCTTTGTCTCTTTGTTCAAACCCAGCTGAAAAACAAGGTAAAGAAGGTTTTATTTTGCTCCTGGACCAAGTCTGGTTGGGAAGATAGAGGAGTAAATCAATGTTAAGCTATGATCATTCATTCCACAAATAATTATTAAGTAACTATCCCTCTTACCCATTCCTGGAAAAAAAAAAAAAGAAACAAGGCAAAAATACAAAAATAACTGTTCTTATAAACGTTGTTTTATAATAAGGAAAACAGACCATACAAGACTAACACAATAGGCCAGGCCAGGCGCAGTGGCTCATAGCTGTAATCCCAGCACTTTGGGAGGCCGAGGTGGGTGAATCACGAGGTGAGACCATCCTGGCTAACACAGTGAAACCCCATTTCTACTAAAAATACAAAAACAAAATGTTAGCCAGGCGTGGTGGTGGGTGCCTGTAGTCCCAGCTACTTGGGAGGCTGAGACGGGAGAATGGTGTGAACTCGGGTAGTGAGCCGAGATCACGCCACTGCACTCCAGCCTGAGTGACAGAGCGAGACTCCGTCTCAAAAAAAAAAAAGAAAAAAGAAAAAAAAAAGAATAACACAATAATATAAGATTATTAAATTGCATGTGAGAAATTGAAAATTACAATAGGGAAAAAATAGAATGGAATAAAGGTGTTCCAGTTTATAAACACTGCAATTTAAACTGTGTTGGTAAGATTTATTTGAAAAGAGATGATTTTAGCAAGACTTGAAAAGCATGAGGTAGTTAGCTACATAGATATCTCAGGAGAGAGTATTCCAGGCAAAGAAAAGGCCAGTGCAAAATCGCTAAGGTAAGTGTGCACCTAATGAATGTAATAAAAAATGTAGAGGTCAGGGTAACAGGAGCAGAATGAACAAGGGGGAAAAAAAGGAGATGAGATCATGTAAAAACTAGTGGGCAACTGCAAGGCCTTTGGCATTGCATCTCCTGAGATTAAACTGGAACCCATCATAGAGTTTTAAGTAAAGATGTGGTGCAAACTAATGTCTATTTTTAAATGGCTGCTACATTGAAAGACAACTGAGCAGTTCAAGGAGAAGGAGAGGTAAGTGATGTAGGCCCATACAGCTGCAAGAGCTCAGAGGTCATGGTTCTCAGCCTGAGTAAGTCAGGAAAGCTTTCTGACAGAGGTTACTCTGGAGTTGTCATGTACTGTTGATTGAGTTTTGGTGCCTAACTAGTGGGTAAGGTCAATGAGACATTTGCCTTTAGTGGGTTTACAAAGAGTAAGAGTTTGAGTTATCTCCACCTTAAAAATAGTAAAAGAGATCAATACTAGGAGGTTGTAGCTTAATCTCCTCAAACGCATCAGAAATTATAGACAAGAACTTTTTTATAATTTTTGTGAACATTATAACTTTAAAGTTTATTTCTTACTATTATGTGGAATCCTGGAATCAACTAATATCACCCATGTTTCTTATCTGTAGACAATAAACAAAATTCAGTGGCCGTTCTGTGCTTCTTTCTATATCTTATATAATTACTCTTATGCTTTCCACCCAAAATCACCTCAGCATGCATTTTGAAACTCCCTTTCTATTGCAAATAATTTCCTTATAAAAGCTTGTAACAGAAAATATCTCTCTGTTCTTTCCTAATTGAGTACTAGAAATCCCCTAAGCCCTCTTTGGTGGAGAATACTTGTTCACCATGTCATTTGGAATTCCCAGGTCAGGAGTTTATTGAGGAGAAGGAAAAGAGTCAGCATCACTTTTGTTACTTTGTGTCACTTCCAAACCTTTGACCTCCATCTTCTTATGTACAAGGCCACAATGTTTTTGAAGCTCATTCCATCTAGACTAGTTTATTCTACTAATGTCTATTCGAATTATTTTCCATAATAATTGAGGTCATAGACATCTGTCTTACTGTTTTTTTTTTCTTGAATTCTGTTACCATAATTGTTATGACTGTCATTAACATTCATCACCAAGTATATCTGACTTACCACTTTCTTTTTGACATGTTAGGATCACATGTGAGACTCCTCTGTTTTGAGAAAAGCATTGTGAGCATAAATGTTCTATGTTACTTTCTAGCCAGATAGTTTAATTGCTGGTTTGAGATGCTCCAGAGTGCTTTTTTCCTTTGGCATGACAAGAAGTAATACTTGTTGATAGTGTTTACTGCTTCAGCCAAGATCCCTAAATAGGTATGAAAAATAGAATGCTTAAGCAGACTAGTGAGGGGCTAGCAGCATAAGTGAAATATACACATTTGTTTTAACCCACTGAGATATGGATGTGTTGGTAATGTAGCATGAATTAGCCTACTCTGCCACTGAGTAACTTATATGTTGTTATAAAATTGAATTAACATATGTGTTATTGGCTAATGGGTGGGCTGGTTGTGGTTGGAAACTGTTATCGTAAAGTGGAAGTATGACAATCCTTATTACACAGTGGCAAAATAGCTAAATTCTCACCACTATAAGACAAAATATATTTTATGAACTTAACAGATCTAGAAAAGAGATCGAAGAACAAAATTCTAGCAGTGTGTTTTGGCTATAGTTGACAAATTACTATAAAAAAGGGATGAGCTCAGAAAATATTTGCATGATTGAAAGCAGAAGGAAGAATAAAAATAATCCAGAAATTCAGAGACTTGTAGGATTGAAAGATGTAGCTGTTTCTTATCACCAACTTATAAAATACAAAACTAAGAAGGCCTTTAAGTGTAAGGGCTGATTAGAATACATCCTTGCTGTAAAATTCAAATGAATGTTATGGCTGCCACAACAGCTGGTAAGACATGTGAAAGAATTTAGGTACCATCCGGCACACTTCTCCCTTAGACAAAATGGCCCAGTGAAAAGAATTTAGAAGTATAATTTCTTAGGTAACAGAGGCAGATTATGTCAAGAAAGAGACATAGAAGAAAGGCATGTTTATCAATGGACTGTGAGTATGAGTATCAGCACCTCAAAAAGAATAACTCTGAGAAATTTGTACTACTAAAAAAATCATGGTCCTGGATATGTGCTCTCCAAGGTGGTAGCTACCAGCCACATGGAGCTATTGAGTGTGACATGTGGCTAATGTGATGAAAGAAATGAATTTTTAAAATTTTATTTTGATTAATTTAAATTAAAATCCTGAAGCATGTTAAAATTTTTTGCTAAACACAATTTTATTTTTTGGAAAGCCTGTTTCCACTGAAAATGTAGCATCGTAATTGAGATATCTGTACATGTAAAATATACCCTGCACTTTCAGACTTAGTAAAAAAAAAAAGTAAAATATCTCATTCATGATCATTTTATATTGACTGTAAAATATAACATTTTACACATTTGGGTTAAATAACATAGATTAGGAAAATGAATTTTACCTGCTTATTTCTTAAAAAATTTTTAATGGAATATTTTTAAATGGCTTAAGTGGTCTGCATTATGTTTTAGCAGATTGTACTGACTGGACTGAAAAACAGTTGTGACAATTTGGGACTTTAAATCATCCTCGCACTCCTATACTTGTGCAGGCTTGAAACAAGATGAGACAACCAGATGCCCAACCTCCAGGAAGCCATATTATCTACTTTTCCTGTTTAAATATGGCAAAGTAAAAGAATGGGGGAAAAAAAAGAGTCTTCTCCAGAGAGCAGCTTGAGAGCCATGAAAGCAATGGACCATGGAGCTCCTCTCAAGAGGGGATAATCCTCATCCCCAAGGAGTGGGCACTCATAATTTCTGCCTAAGGAGATAAATACAGAACATTTGTTGGTTGCTGTATCTTCCATTACTCTCCTCTCTCAGTGTGTATTACTGATATTCCCTCCCTGCTCTCTCCCCATATATCAGATGGATGCAGTCAGAATACTTGTTATTTTGGTGTACAGAGCAAAATAAGCTATATTCAGACTCAAGTTAGAGACTGCTGAGCATAACCCCTGAGACAGAAACAATCATACATCATAAAACAATCCGGGGCTTTGAGCTTGATGCCCTGACCAGAGAGAACCAGCTTTTCTCACTTGGAAAGTATCTCCTTATTTTCTAACTACAGGAAAGAAAGTTAGCTGAATATGTGGGGCACTGTAGTAGCCATTAAAGCTGTTCACCAAATATTTCCAGCTTTCTTTTTTCTTTGAAGAATTGTGCTGTTGGATCTCTTATGTGGGGTGGGACCATTTGAAAACCTGTGATTTATAAACTGAAGAGATTGTGTCACTTCTGGGCTGAAACAATCCTCTCTTATCCAGTAACCAACAATTATGTTGTTGACTCCTGCTTCATTAGCCTGTGTACCTGTGTGGACATATGAATGGAGCTTCTCTGCTGAACCGTAATAGACACAAACCATGGGCAAGAAATAAGCTTCGTTATTTTATGTCACTGAGATACAGGGGCTGTTGGCGACCTTGGCTTATCCTAGGCTATCCTGACAGACATACTTGACATCTAATTAGATAACCCATTCAACAAACTGGTCTTCATTCAGAAAACCATTCTCATGACTCTACACTGCTCCGTTTTATAAACCATATTTGTTCTACTTCTGAAATCTTAAAATTCATCTATCCTTTTGCTAACCATTTTTTATTTATTTTTGTAGAATCCCATGCTAAAAGTACATGTGTCCTTTGATTGTGATGAGATATTTAGTCTTTTAATACATCCTTTTCTCTGAGATTCATAGCTTTGGTCTGTCACCTAAACATAGGAGTTTAGGACTTCCTAAGCATAGGAATTTTGGCCTTTGTAAAACTCTATTTATATTGTTCACATTTGTCTGTCTTTTTTTTTCCCTGAATGACAAATTGAACTTTACTTAAGCCCTGTCATTCTGGAAATCAGTGACATTCAAAAAACTCTCCCCACCTATTTGTATTCCAGAAATGGCTTAAAGCAAGGAACTACCCTTCTCGATGTTACTTAAGTAAAACTCAAGGATGATCCCATTATTTACGTATGAGATAGCCAAACACAGACCCCCCCAACCCCCACCGCAAATTACCATTCTTTGCCTCATAAATGATTAATTGTACTATTTGGGCACACTGAACGATCTGGACAAAATACCTGCTACCTTGACTCAACCAAATTTAATAAAGCTTCTCTCCTTCCTCCAGCTTCCTGAACTTTGACACCCCTCAGCCCTTAGCCTGAGCTCATATTCAATTCCTCCTTAATAGCCCCTCCAGAGAATGGACTGACTTCAAGAAAACACATTCCCTGGTCAACTGTCTAATCATGCGACCCTTCCATTCCACTTCCCCTAACCCACTTCCTCTAACCTTGTTCACTCTTCCCTATTTAAAAAACAAAACAGAACAACAACGAAAAAACCTTTTTGCCTTACCTTTGACATCCTCTCAGATCTCTTGGCCCTTGAATTGTTCCTATTACAACTATACTTCCCCGCTTTGTGAAATAATCTCTTTGAATAAAGTCTTTCCTTATCTATGTTGAGATTTGTTTTTCAGTTAACAATTTTATTATTGCTATTATTATTTATTATTATGTAATACAATTTAACAATTGTATTACATTTTTTGACAAACAGAATTTCCACATTCTCCATTGTGTTGTTTCATGTTTCAAGGTAATTTAATCATTATTACTAAAAATAGAATAAAGATAATTTTAATGAAAAATTTAAATTCTTACTCTTTGTATGCTATATCCCTACAGAGATTACCTGATATTAACCCTGTCACCTCGGCAGCTGCATTATTTTGGGTAGTGTGTTTTGTAATTCCATGATCCAGCTTTATTTTTCTTACCTTTCCTCATTTTCACACAGTCTTATAATCACACTTTTCTGTAGAATTTCTATGTTTATTTCCTCTGCTAGAAATATCACCCACGTGCTTGTGATTTCCCCCCCCCCTTTTTTTTTTTTTTTTCTAATTAAGCTCTCAGTTTGGAAGTCAGTTTATTTGGGAAAGCTTCCTCAAACCCCCCATCCTGTTTGCAGTCCCCTCCTATGTGCCACTTCCTTCCCAAAGCCTTCTACCCTCATTCGTCTTGCTTCATTATCAAATGACTCTCCCATCAAGGCATCATAATCCTGAATTGTAAATATCCCTTTTAATTTCTAGGTAAAATAATCATTTCTTTCAGGAAGGGGAAAAACACACTAAAAGAGAATGCTGACAATAGTGCAATTTGCAAAGCTAGGGTTATTCAATCTGGATTGCTATCATATAAGAAATATGGTAAAAATGTCCAGAATGGTTTGGCATTATCAGTCTGGTCAACTCCACTGTGCCCGTATAATACAAGTTTAAGATAAGCCCTGTTTCCTATGGATATATTCCTAATCTCCTGGAGACAATACAATTGCTTCCAATAACAATTTACACAGGCAGCAAAGTACAAATCTATATAAAGGAGAAAAAGCTCCTGAAGGCAATCACAGTTGAAAGATGTTACCTATTATCAGGCACACAATAAAGAAATCTTTTTATATTATCATGCACAGCAGTTAGCACCCTATTGAACATACCTAAATGGGATTTTGATTTTAACTTTGAACCGAGAAGACCCATTGAAATATTTGATTCAAACAAGGGATCTCTTAACCGTAAAGGTGAATCCAAGCAATACAGAAAAATTTCAGTGCTTTTCTACCAACCTCTCTTTTTAAAATGAATTTTTTTTCCTTCTAGCAAACTTCTAGAGGTTGACAGGCTTCAAATCTTGGTCCTAGGCTATTTTCACCATTCTATCTGTTCTAGCTCCTAGTTCAATACCATGCTTTCGTAAATATTCAGACTCTTAAGTTAAAAAAGTACCTGACATCTTCATTTAAGTGCCTAATACAAGGCTAAATATGAAAGTGTCAAAGTAAAAATTGAAAATTAAGATCTTCAACTTCTTTTCTACCAGTCATTTGCATAAAGATAAATAGCACCAAATAGACCAGTTGCACAAGCCAAAATCTTTCAGAAGCAGATCTAAAAATTTGGATTCGAAGCTTTTAAGTCTAGGGACTGGGCTCCTCAAGAAATATAAAATTATGAATACACATTTTAGTTTAAAACGGTATTTGCAGTGAGAAAGTAATCACAACAAATTATAAATTTAAAGAAGTTGACAAACACCACAAGCATTCCAAAATGCCAGATGCCATTAGTGCAAGATATATAAGATACAGAAGACATATTCTAATATTTTTGGCTCTACAGAAAAGACAACTTTGTGCTCAGTCATAAACAGTCTTTATAGTACTGAGAGATTAAAAATACAAATGAATAATAGCCAGACTATACATATAAAATAGAACTCTAATCTATAATTTGTAGCAACTTGACCAGGAAGCCAAACTACTGTCTACCGTAACCAGTCCAAGGAGTCAGACCCACTATCTCTAGCAACAGTTCAGGAACAAAACAAGAACCCCTGTATCAGTCAGCCCCAAATGGCTAGGATCTGATTAATAACTGAGAGATAATTTTTGTCCATTTTTCCAATTTAGAACCAACCAAGGAAACCCAAGCATGCATCCCTAACCATTCATGTAGAATGAATGTCCTGCTTCTGTTTAGCCTGCCTACAGCTTCTCCGTGCAAACAGACCACAGTCGGGGCATCACTAAGGCCTTTCCTTTTCTTCCCACTCGTTTGTTTGCTTAAAATCTTCCCTCTTTTCTGTCTGTCTTTGAGCCTGACAAACACAATTGATAATGGCTTATTCCCTTGCTGTAGTAAGGTCTCAATAAAAGTCCATGCTTGTTCTGGGGGCTGGGTTTATTTCCATAGTATCACTAGCAGTTTTTTCCCTAAAACAAAAACTAAAACTAGGATTTCTAAATAATTTAATTTCATGTGATTCTAGTTAAAGAAAAAGGAAAATAATGTACACTGAATCTTAAATCCCGTCATTGCAATTCCAAGTTTATTCCTGGCAGGTTTGGCTATTCGTCATTAAGAACTATATCTTCTGATTTTACATCTTCAGATTTTTCTGATGATTGAAATTATTTTCCACTGACTGCCTTCTGTCACTGCTCATCTCAAAATATGCTTCTCCCTTACAAGTTCAAGTCTCTAAGTACCTTCGTGGCACAATGGCAGATGGAATATTCCTAGAAATATTTTCTACCTGAGGACAGCCAGTGGTAAATATGCATGTAAGTAACATTAGACTATGTCCAAACTAAATACATCTCTACTCAATTTTGCCCAGGCTGCTGGCTGGATTCCTTCTACACACACACACACACACACACACAACTCTGATGATTTCAACACTGCCAAAAATAAAAGGAGATCTGATGGAGGGAAAAAAAAATACAGAGTGGAAAGTAACAGTGCATCTCCTACTCAATTTTGTCCAGGCTGCAGGCTGGATTCCTTCTAAACATATACAACTCTGGTGATTTCAATACTGCCAAAAATAAGAGGAGATCTGGTGGAGGGAAAAAAAAATACAGAGTGGAAAGTAACAGTGGATTTAACCAATTACTGGTAAAATATTTTATTTTTTCAATTTTTACATAAACTTATAGACACGAGCTAGAATTCTTCCCAAAACCTTGGAACATGCATATTAAGGGATGGGCCTAGAGGCCAAACTTTATTACTTTTGGAGTCAATATATCTCTGACCAACAGTCATCTTAAATTTTGCTTTTCTTTCCTACACCCATCAAGCCCTTCAGTTAAAGAGGATCCATGTACATATAAAAAAATGAAAAATAAAGATTAATGTACCTATGGGCAGAAAACTGGAGATATTCTGCTGGGAATATTAGAAAAAGCAAAACTTGAGGCAGCGCAGTTCCCTGGAATGGACTGGGAAATAGAAGCGAGAGAATGCTGCAGAAGATTTTGCCCCTGAGCTCTGAAGGTTAGTCTAATTACCTTCTAGGTTCAAATGTTGTTTTCTCTTTGTGGTGCTCTTCCAGCCTTTTAGCACTGAGTGTTAAATAAAGTTTTGTAATTAATATGTAACTTGGGCTTTGGAGAACTAAGGAATGGCTTTCCATCCTCCCTTGAGACAGGTCCATGCAAGACATTGTGGTTTTTCTTGACTCGCTTGTATGAATCATTAGGGTCACTGTCTTCACCTCTCCATGAAGTAGTTAGAGCCAATGCAAGAGCTGATCTGTTGTGTTGAGACCGAAAAGAACACAGGAGACAGAAAAGAACCAGAAACAGACAGGGGAGACACAGGGAGAACAAAGCAAGAGAGGTGAGATAATCTCTTTGCTTATGTAATAATCTACAGAGTTTTCAGGGGAAAGAGGAATCAAAAACCAAGAAAACATGCCTATTCATAAATATATAAATAGTTAAGCTTATTATTAACAAAATAAATCCAAGAGCATTTGTGCAGGTAGCTCACATGTGACTCTGAAGCTATAGCTGATTTTCAGTATTTTAATCTAGAATTAAGTATAGTATTATTATATACTCTTAGTAAACCATCAACAGCTATTCGATTTGCATCAGTAGGTACGTTAACCTTACTTTGCTGTTCATTTTTATGTAATTCTTTATCAGTACCTCCTGTGGTTGCCCCTGACAGTGCATCCACTTGTCAGTACATATGAGTAGTTGCATTATTTAATATTTCTTATGAAATGGTAGGTTAAGATCAGTTTCTTACAAGTTACTGTATTCTAAGACAGTGACCAGTAGCACTTAGAAACTTATTTAAAATGCAAATTTGAGGATCCCTCCTTAGACCTACCAATTAGAATCCAGCAATGGCAGATTTACTAGGTCTTCAGGTGACACTTTTATGCTCAATAGTGTGAGAGCCTTTTGTGGACAATAACTATTTAGCCAGAGGCATTCAACTAATACTTCTATTACTGCATCATTTTCAATTAATGTTACACTGCAGCTGACATGATTTTTCCAACATGATTATCAAATCATACCACTAACCTAAGGACTCTTAGCATAAAGAACCCTGTATAATCATCAGAGCTGGTACACTCCATTGCTATTATTGCAATAATGCATGGAAACGGAAATAGGTTTTGGAAATAAAAAGTTAAATTATCCTTTTTTTGTAGTCAATTGGAAAACCCTTATATTTAATAGAAGAGTTTGCATATTATAACTTGGTTTAAATTTGATATTAGAATACAAATATATTTTTATGATAACAACACATACATACTTTAAATTTTTTCAAAACAAGAACATTCTACTCTTGGACCCTGAATAGACTTGAATATCAAGTTTTGTGGCCTTATGAGCCTAGGGTAAAAATAAGGCCAAGTCCAGGGTATACCTAAGTGTAATGGAGAAACCTCCGATCATGTAGCAGAGAGCACATAGGATGCTTTATGGAAAAGAGAAAAAAGCACTTTCTGAGAAGTCTTATTGTACCTCTTATACAAGTTTGCAGCCTTAATTTATATTATCATTACACATGTGAAGAGTTTACTGTAAAGTAGTTACAGAAAACAGTTCTTCCAAATTTCTTAAAAAACTATTATCCCAGGTCTCAAAAATTTAAATAGATACAGTATTAAGAAAAATGAATAGAAAAACATTTTTTAAAAACCACTAAGTAAGGAACCAAAGTACAACAGGCAAGAATCAGCAGGAACATAGGAAGCAGAATCATAACTCAAAATAACTAAAATATATTAATTATTAAAGTATCAAACTCCATTGTATATCAAGAGATAAAAGAATATAATAATATATAATTTAAAAGCAAACAAATTTACAAAAAATAAGTACCATTTCTAAAAATTAAAAATATAAAAATAAAACAATTACTATTTAATTTCAAGTTAGACACAATCAGAAAGAAGAGAGGAACTTAGATGATAGAACTAAAAAATAATAGAATGTAGCAGAGAGAGGCAAGGAGTTGGAAAACATAGAATCTATAACAGACAAAATACAGTTTGAGAAAAGGAAAAACTATTCGCCCCTGGCAGAATCTCATATTGGTTGAAAAATCTGAGATACAGAAAGAAATGAAGACCAAAGAAGGTTACAAATAGAAAGCTAAATATCTCAAACATTCATTTTATAAAATAATAAAAATGTTTCATGAAATGTAGTAAAAGTCAGATGTTAGGTTAACTAGCTAGTTTATGGTAATTATTTCATGATGTATACATATATCAAACCATCAGATTGCAAGTACATAAATTACTTTAATTTGTCAATTATACCTAAATATAGCAGAAAGAAAATTTAAATATTTGAAAAGAATAGCATCTAATTTTTAAAAGATCTTGTTTTTTGTTAAAATATTATTAGATCCTTGTATTAAAAGACAACACATAAATTCACCATGATTTTATGGTGATAAAAAGACAAGTATGAATACCAATATTTTCAGGACCAAAAATTGGTAAGTAAGATTTTAAAATAATGTAATAGAAAACATAACAAGTGGGGCAAATAGGAAATACAGGATAGCACTTTATGGTTAAATCCAAATTTGTGTCATTATGATAGACATAAATGGGATGTTACAGTTAAAAACAGAATTTTTCAATGGATAAAATCAAAACAAGCAAACAGAAATAGCTTTATACTATTAAGAAACACATGTAGAATTTGAGGTTTCTGAAAGTGTGAAAGGAAAATCACAGAAAAAATATGCTATACAAATATTAACTCTAAAAAGGTTAAGGCAACATAATTCCTATAGGTGAGAATTAGTACGTAAGAAAAAGGCAAAAGCTTTTACTAACATAAAGCTAAGACAATTCCAATCTTGTATGAACTAATAATACAGATTGACATATATAAAGGAAAATTAACAGAAATACAGGCATATTTAGACAAAACCACAATTCTTGTGAAAAATTTAAGCATACTGTTAAGGTTATTGTTTAAGCAGATTAAAAAAAACAATAGGGGTATACATAATTTAAGTAACAGAAATAACAAGCTCGACCTAACCTACACATGTAACTTGCACACTGAACAGCTGCAGAAGACACTGTTTTCATAAACAGAGCATTCTGAAATATTGACAATATACTGGATCAAAAGAGACAAAATTACAGCTACAAAGGAAGAATAAGTTCTAGTGTTGTATGCCACTGCAGGATGACTATAGTTAAAAACATATTTTATAGTGTCAAATAGCTTTAGAAGGAGGATATTGAATATTCATTCCCAACATAAAAAAGATAAATATTTGAGAAGATGGATATGCTAATTACTCTGATCTAATCACTATATATGTCTTAAAACATTGCTACATAACCCATGAATGTATACAATTAGTATTTGTCCATTTTAATAAATTAAGTCAAATTAAATTTTAAAAAACAAGCAACCTCAATCAATGTCAAGGGATTGAAATCATAAAGATGTTATTTTCAACTACAATATGATTAAGTATAATATTAGTCCCACTCACACTCCTACCCACAATGAATACACACAATGTTTAGAGATTAGGATCCATCTTGAGAAATTCATTTAAACATGCTCTTTTCTCATTTTGATTTAAAATATATGCACAAGTCAAATAGAAATAAAAATACAGAATCTATGTTACTTATTTCTATCATACTTGCTCTTATTTTCTTTGTCTTTATAACATATTTTCCATTTAAACTACCTTGCTCACTCAAAGTATGTATTTATTATACAAACTTGTCTCATTTTACCTTTAAATTAATTTTAATTAATTAAAATATTACTTTATTATTCAATTTTAAAAATTGAAGCTTTGCCAACTAAACACAAACTATTTTATTTTTGAAGAGATTTCTATGAAAGTTTTTCAGGACATACAATCAGCAATTTTCTGAGTTGAAAATGTCACAGTCTTTTTATACTTTACTTCCCCTTTTGTAAAAACAAAATTTTTCTTGAACGTACATTTTTTTAAAGTAACATTATTTCTTTTTTATTTTTCCTCTTAAGCTTCAGCCATATTCCATTAATTCTCATTGAGGCTAGGTTTTAGCCAGGATCATATTAAATTATTGATTTTAGATGTTATCTTATTATCTTGCCAGATGGCGTGAGAGGGGGAAATCTCATCTTGGGATCTTAAGAAATGAAATAACCTATTTTCCAGAAATAGAAGGTTGTTGCATGAGGATGCTCTTTATAGATGTTTAATTTCCAGTGATGTGAAAGCATGAGAAACAAAATGCAGTTTAACCGTACTGAAAATAAAATGTTATAAACATATCCCTGTGAAAAGTTACATGATGTGGTTTAAGTGACATCATTGCAACTCATTATAGCATTAGGAGCTTAAAAACACAGGTAATATTATTTTACCATGGGAAAAACAAAATCAACTGAACTACCAGTTTAAAATGGCATTTGGGCTGGGCTCGGTGGTTCATGCCTATAATCCCAGCACTATGAGAGGCTAAGACAGGCAGATCACTTAAGGTCAGGAGTTCGAGACCAGCCTGGCCAACATGATGAAACCCCGTCTCTACTAAAAATACAAAAAAAAAAAAAAAAAGTCAGGTGTGGTGGTGCATGCCTGTAGTCCCAGCTACTTGGGCAGCTGAGACACAAGAATTGCTTGAACCTGGGAGGCAGAGGTAGCAGTAAGCTGAGATCCCACCACTGCACTCCAGCCTGGGCGACCAAGCAAGACTGTCTCAAAAAATAAATAAATAAAATAAAATGGCATTTGGCTTGCAGCTCCTTCTGTGATATATATTTATTAAGCTTTTCCCTAAGTATACCAAAACAGACACTAATATGATCCAGACTAGGATTGGTGATATGTTAGAATTTTCAAAGAATTTTCATTTACTATAAGGAAGGAGTTGGCCACACACACAAAGCAGAAACAAACTAATCTGTTGGCAGAAGAAGGATTAAAAAAGAGCATTTCTGTTTGTGTATTTGCGATCACAGATTAACGTACAAGGAGTAACACTAACTGAAAATTAAACTTCTTCTGTTAAGGGAGTACAAAGCTACTTATCTCCATCGTTCCAGTATTTTAAGATCCTGAATGGTAAAGGTCAGGAAGAAGGAATCACACATAATGGGTTCTCAAGTTCTTTGAATATTTTGTCCCAAAGTAAAATGATAAGGGCTGTTAGCAAAATATGTTTGGAATCATCTTTATTATTAGTTCAAATTATCAGAGAACAAGGATATACACTCTGTAAAGTAGAAACACTCTAATAGTTTGCAGTCACAAACGAAGTGCCTATCAGGTGCCAGACCACCAACTCATTGAATTAACATTCACTCCTCACAACAAATTTAGGAGTTTGATAATACTGTTATCATCAATTTATAGAAGAGGAAGCTCACTTAGAGGTGAGCGACTTGCCCATATTCTCACAACTCATATTCATTATTGTTGAATACTGATAATTAAAGGTTTGTGTGTACATGAAAATGTTCTCACACAGTAGATTTGATGTAGAAATAGAGCCAGCATTTAAGTAGATGAAGCCTAGCACCACAATGAAACTGAATAGACTAGCTGTTGTCAAAAATGAGTCTGTATAGAAAAATAAATATGTACAAAGGGAAAGAAAACTTTAATTCCAAACAATCCAAAGTTCTGTATCCTTCTGCAAATGTATAAACCAGAATAATTCAAATTTCTTTGCAGAATTATAAATAATAAGAAAGGCCGGGGGCTGTCGCTCACACCTGTAATTCCAGCACTTTGGGAGGCCAAGGCAGGTGGATCACCTGTGGTCAGGAGTTTGAGACTAGCCTGGCCAGCATGGTGAAACCCCACCTCTACTAAAAATACAAAAATCAGCTAGGTGTGGTGGCACGCGCCTGTAATCCCAGCTACTTGGGGAGGCTAAGACAGGAGAATTGCTTGAACCTGGGAGGCAGAGGTTGCAGTGAGCCAAGATTGTGCCACTGTACTCCAGCCTGAGCAACAAGAGCAAAACTCCTTCTCAAAAATAAATAAACAAATAAATAAAAAGAAATCTAACATGACTGATTCCATCTTGCTTCCAACCTCACAGGTTAAATTGTTTTTTGTTTGTTTGGTTTGTTGGTTGGTTTTTGTTTTGCCCATTCTAGTCTGGAAGCCAAGATAACTATGAGGGAAATTTAGTTTATAGGTAGACTTTGAGGCAAGGTAAGATGCCCTCCCTATCCGGCCTAGTTTGGAGATTGAAGTTGCATTCATGAGACAAGGTTAGAATTACGCTAAGGGCTTGAACTTTGGTACAAAGAATAAGCACAATTAAACATGAGCTGCCATTGCTTAGTGTGTTTTCCTATAAGTCAGTTGCTGCCACACAGTTACACAACCTGAGGTTGCAAGATATATAACTTCCCCAACTACTCCTGTAGATAACATCACTATTGTGAAGCTTAAAGAATTGATCTTTGAGATACTTTTCAGATTTAGCATTTCGATAGACGAAGAGATGTCACTTAGTCCTAAGAACCACCTTCCTCCTGGAAACTAAGCTGCAGGAAGACAGTTTTTGATGCCCCTGTGATTTCATCTGCAGCCAATCAATTTTTCCAGTTCCCCAGCCCCCTGCCCACCAAAGTGCCCTTAAAAATTCCTAGCCTCTGAATTCTTGGAGAGAGAAATTTGAGAAATTTCTCCTGTTCTCTTTTCTTAGCCAGCCCTGTGTTTATTAAACTCATTCTTTACCACCACACCTGCTGTTCTCATTGGTTTTGTGGGGAGCAGCAGGCAGGAAGAACCCATTGGGCTACGAAAACAACACTTAAAAAAATTGGCAGCACCCATTTTTTGGTTCAAGAAGGCAGCTTCTTCAAAACAATACAAAAAATTATGTTAAAAAAATCAAAAGCTTTAATAAACAGACACACAGTTTTACTAAAAATGCTCTAAATTAGTAACAATTGAAAATGTATTATTGTATTAAATTATGAATTTTAAGATAATTTCCAATATGCCATTGCAATAATAGCATTTTTAATTTTTGCTACAGTTTAATATTATTCATAATACTGATATTTTGGTATGTTTCTCTCTGACATATTAAATACCACACATTTTATTTAAAATAAATCATGTTAATTGTTTCTAAGTTGATAAATGTTGATATTCTATTTTTAATAATTATTTCAAAAGATTATTATTGAAAAATAAAATATTTAAAATTGTAAAAATATCAAAAGAAGAGTGGATATCGATGGTTCACCTTTAATTTTGTTTAATTATGTATTAAAAATACTTATAGAATGCATTTATCACTTTTTAAATTAAAAAGTAGAAAAGGTCAACAAATGTACCAGAAAGATTAATTGAACTGGGAAGGTAGAGTATTTTTTTTTTTTCTTAATCTTGGCAATCTCGGGTTTAATGGTTATTTGGAAGCAAAGCTCAGACTGCAGTGGGTGGAGGAGTGATGGACTGATAGGCAGTTGAGGAATGAGAGCTGACGAGTGGAGGGATCCCTCAAGAAGATATGTTAGATGTGAAGAAGGGGAGAATCCAGGTAGCTCGATATAAATTTCCTAATAGATGAGATATTGGGCTTCTATAATTTGATCTATTTATTCTTATAGATTGTGAACATGAAGAAAAATAACTTCATTTTAGAAACACGGTTTCCAAAGATAAGGAGCTTGTATGTATTTATGGATGTGTATGTATTTGTGTATTTGTCACAGACAGCATTTTTTTCAGAAGGAAGAAACTTTTCCTTTTGCTATGTCTAAGAAATGTGCTATTGTGGAAAAATAAGAATCAATGTGTTTTACTTAATATTTGTCACTCTATTTCCATATATCGGATGTTTGGAGAAAAAAAAAAACTTTTTCTCTACCAACTTAGCTTCAGCCATTGGAAGCTCATGAAATAACTGACAAAAGATAAACAGAAGAAAAGATAAAGTTTATTCATATATGGGAGGGTGCAGAAAGAAATGGCTCCTGATAGAATTAGAATTAGGGGTTTATATATGGTTTTAAAAAGAAAGGTTAGGAATTCAACAGAGAGCAGGAAATTAACAAGAAACAAGTGGAGAAAATAAGTGGACGTTATGGAATGTTTTGTTTATATGATTTCTCATCCAGGTCCGAGTGGTCTATTTCCTCTCTGGCTGTGAACCTCCCAGACGGGGAATTTATGGTGGCTGTATTTTCTGGAAGCTTTGTTTAAATGAACAAAAGAAGTTCAGATAAGGGTTTCTCTCCACCTCTCCAGTTCATGTTGGTTCACATATTTTCAGTTTAAAATAATGCCATATCTTGCAGCAAACCACTATGGCACATGTAGGCCTATGTAACAAACCTGCACATTCTGCACATGTATCCCAGATCTTACAGTAAAATAAAATAACACCATATCTATGGGTCCAAATGAATCCCATCACTGAGATGCTCAATTGTTTTTATACTTCAGATTTGTGCCTTTTTAATTTTTTTGCTAATGCAATATAATAAATATAAAATCATTCGTTTATAAAAAATAAGTCTTTAATGGTTTCTTATTTTATTTATAATAAACTCCATTCTCTTTTCTATCTATTTTAGCAGAATATAGCCAATATTTAATGGCCTTGATTTTTACTTCTACCCTTTTCAAACTGTATGTTCTAGTTACAAAAAGCAATTAGTGGTAACATGCCATTCATGTATTAACCTGTTATTTTAAATTATACTTTCTGTTAGTATTCATCTTCCTCTCAAATCCTTCTCAAGGAACACCTTATATGTGACAATCTGCAAGAAAAAAAACTACTGTTTTCAATGGTTATTTGATTAAAATATTTTTCAGCTGTGTTCAAATTAAGGCGTGGCTTATATTTGCATTCATGTTTGTGTTTATAAGAAAGGCTATATAATCAGTGTACAAATATTAAAATCCTGGTTCCAGTTTAATAGTGTAAATTTTGGTAAGTAATTTTTCTTTTTTTTTTTTTTGAGACAGAGTCTAGCTCTGTCACCCAGGCTTGAGTGCAGTGGCCCAATCTTGGCTCACTGCAGCTGTCACCTCCCTGCTTCAAGCAATTCTCCCTGCCTCAGCCTCCCAAGAAGCTAAGATTACAGGCACCCACCACTATTACACCTGGCTAATTTTTGTATTTTTAATAGAGACGGGGTTTCGCCATGTTGGCCAGGCTGATCTCGAACTCCTGACCTCAAGTGATCCACCCACCTCAGCCTCCCAAAGTACTGGGATTACAGGCATGAACCACTGCACCGGCCAATTTTGATAACTAATTTTATCTATAGTTGCTATGATTTCCTTATCTGTAAAATGATTCACAGAGTTGTTATGAGTATTAAATAAAATAATTGATATAAAACTTTTTAAATAGGGCTTGGCAATGGTAAACATTTAATAAAAATTAGAAATTTTAATTATATAATTTAAATTATTAGCTCTTAAGGACTAACTAAATACCTCATTTTAATTTTTTTATTAATCTTCTAGCATATAAAGTCATATAAAGTAACCAGAATTTTTATATAAATCATAATCTAATAAACAGTTTATTGATACAAGAAATTTGCCAAATTACTAACTTTGAGGATGTATTGTAATTAGTGCACATTTTTGAAAATCATAAGAATGTATAGAATTATATGTTCAAATTTTTATACATTTAGAATTAACAGTTTATAATTCCGTGACTTTTTAAAAAGTTATCTCAAAATTACTATAGAGATAATAAAAAAATCAATACCCCAAAGTTTTAAAATACGAACATGCTATAGTTGAAAGTGAAGAAATATATTCAAATGTAATTACATTTAGATTCTGCTTATTAACATAACCCCATGATTTACAGCAGCACTGTAAGAAATGTGTGATAATGTTGATTGAGGGAAATCTTAAAGGTACGTTTTTCCTGTGGATAAAGTGTAAATTTTCAAATCTAATTTATACTTTAAAAATATTCTCAATCATACAAATATAGTTAAACAATCTTTAAAAAGAGAAACAAAGGGCCAGGCACAGTGGCTTACGCCTGTAATCTCAGCACTTTGGGAGGCTAAGGCAGGCAGATCACCTGAGGTCAGGAGTTCGAGACCAACCTGGCCAACATGGTGAAACACCATCTCTACAAAAACACAAAAATTAGCTGGGAGTGGTGGTGAGCACCTGTAATCCCAGCTACTCAGGAGGCTGAAGCAGGAGAATCACTTAAACCTGGGAGACAGAGGTTGCAGTGAGCCAAGATCACACCATTGCACTCCAGCCTGGGCGACAGAGACTCTGTCTCCAAAAAGAAAAAAAAAAAAAAAAAAGAAAGAAAAGAAGAAAAGAAAACAAAGGCAATACAATGAATACAATGGAACAAATGGTAATGGTGCTGGAAAAACTGGACCTCCACATGAAAAAAAGAAATGAATGTAGACACAGACCTTAAACCCTTTACAAAAATTAATTCAAAATGGATCATAGACCTAAATATAAAATGCAAAACTACAAAACTCCTAAAAGATAGCCTAGGAGAAAACTTATGTGACTTTGGGTATGGTGATGACATTTTACATACAAAACCAAAGGCAAGTTTTATGAAAGTAATACTTAAACTGGAGTTTCTTAAAATTCAAAACTGAGGCTTGTGAAACACAATGTCAATAAAATAAAAAGACAAGCCACAGATTAGGAGAAAGTATTTGAAAAAACACATTTGATAAAAGATTGCTAACCAAAATATATAAAAAGCTCTTAAAACTCAACAAAAGAAAACAAGCAACCTCATTAAAAAATGGGCCAAAGATCCTAATAGATACATCACCAAAGATATGCAGATGCTAAATAATGACAAATGTCATCGCATATGTCATCAGAGAACTGTAAATTAAAATAATAATAAGTACACACATACTAAAATGACCAAAATTCAGAACATTGACAAATTAAATGCTGGTGACAATGTGGCATAGCAAGAAGTCTCATTCATTGCTGGTGGGAATAGAAAATGGTGCAACTACTTTCAAAGACAGGCATTTTCTTATAAAGCTAAACTTACTCTTAATACATGCTCTAGCAGTCATCTTTCTTGATATTTATCCAAAGGAGATGAAAACTTACATCCACACAAAAAAATTGCTCATGGGTGTTTACAGCAGCTTTATTTATAATTGCCAAAACTTTGAAGCAAAGATGTCCTTCAGTAGGTGAATGGAAAAATAAACTGAGCTACATCCATTTAATGAGACATTATTTAGCTCTAAAAAGAAATAAGCTATCAAACCATTAAAAAGATACAAAAGAAACTCAAATGCATATTACTAAATGAAAGAAATCAGTCTGAAAGACAACATACTATGGATTCCAATTATACGACACTCTGAAAAAATACAAAACTATGGAGATAGTAAAAAGATTAGTTTTCCAGGGGATGATGTGCTGAGGAGGGATAAATAAGTGGAGCACAGAGGATTTGTTAGGGCAGTAAAGTATTTTATAAAATAATATAATGGTGGCAAAATATTATACATTTGTAAACAAATCCAGAGATTATATAACACCAAGAGTAAAACATAATGTAACCAATGAACTTCCATTCATGATCTGTCATTATAGGCTCATCAGTTGTAACAAATGTTCTCTCTGGTGAAGGATGTCTATAGTGGGAGAAGTTGTGCAACTGTGGGAACAGGAAGTGTAAGGAAAGTCTGTGTACCTTCCCCTCAATTTTGCTATTTTGCTGTTAACCTAAAACTGCTGTAAAAAATAAATTATTAGAAGAAAATAGTTTTATACTAAATATATATCTATATAGCTGTCTGTCTAAAACAATTTGAAAATAAATATTTTTCTAGTATCATTAAAAGATTGAAATACGTGCTTTATTATAGAAAATTGAGAAATTAATTAAAAATTATTCTACTTCTTTGTTTTTCCTAGAACTTCTTGTAGTTTCCATATATATTTTAAAACAATAAAATAAGCCAGGTGCAACAGTCATGCCTATAGTCCTAGCTAGCACTTTGGGAGGCAGAGAAAGATGGATTGCATGAGCTCAGGAGTTCAAGACTAGCCTGGGCAACATGGCAAAACCCTGTCTCTACAAAAAATACAAAAAAAAAAAAAAGTATATTATCTGTGTGTGATGGCACATGCCTGTAGTCCCAGCTACTTGCGGGGCTGAGGTGGGAGGATCACTTGAACCTGGGAAGTTGAGGCTGCAGTGAGCTGAGATCACACCACTGAACTCCAGCTTGGGTGACAAATTGAGATCTTGTCTCAAAAAAAACATAATAATAATAATAATAAAATAACATTTTTATAAGATATGCGTATATCCAAAAAATTTTTCCCCAAACTAGTTCAAGAAATATCTTATTATATAGAGTTGCATAGGTAGGTGCTGAACATAATAATGAAATATACTCAAATAATATATATTAATTATTTCCTAATAATTTTATATTAGATGAGGTTTGAGCTTAAAGGGTTTTGTTTTTTTTTTAATTTTTGGTAGCATCAAGAGTATCAAAATATTTGGATATAAAAACAACATTGAAAAAGTTCAAAAAGTGGTAAATTATAGTTGAAATTTCCCCTTCGGGTCTGAAATAATGACTTAGTACTGTTAAAACAAAAGCTTTGGGAAAACTAAAGTTAACAGATTTTAACTGAGAGAAAAAAAAAAGATTCACAAATTGGGCAGCTCTCAGAACTGGAACAGATTCAGAGAGACTCTGGAGATGCTGCATGGTCAAAGAAGATTTATAAACAGAGAAAGGAAAGTGATATACAGAAAATTGAAGTGAGGTACACAGACAGCCAGGTTGATTGGAGCTGAGCATTTTTCTTATTTGAACACAATTTGAACAGTTGGTCACCTATGAGTGGTTGAAGTATGGCTTCTGTGATTGGCTGTGACTCACCTATTCTCATAGAAGCATTTTCCTAAGTTAGGTTTTCAATTTGCTTAACTACTAGGTAAGGTTGCAGTTCATAAGCAAGAACTTAAGTATGCAAGTATGGAGGCTTTCTCAGGCCCAATTTTAGTTTGACTTAACAATTCCCCTCTTTTGGTCAGCCTCTTAATTTTGAGAGATTCATCAAAATTTTAGACATTTACACTACTCTCTGTCACCATCTTAAATGACTTATTTGGTATCAGCATAGAGTTCAGAAGTCTTTGGTCTTAGTACAGAATTCAAAAGTCATGACTTCACACCACTTGAAGAATTCCTTATGTTTTTACTGACCTATTTGAAATAGACAATTCAACACTTAACACTTAAAGCTGAACAGGATACTTACACCAGGGAAACTATGATTGACTATGATGGCTATCAAGAAGGTATCAAATGAACAAAATATACTCCATAACAACAGTTCTTATGAAACAAACCAAATGAAATCAAACCAGTCAACATTCAGGCAATATAGACAATTAAACAGCATTTGAGCCTAATTGGTCATAGTCCCTGTTCAGGGTAAAATGGCAGTTAAGGACTATAGTTTACTGTCAAATTACCTGACTTAGTTTACTGTAAAATTACCTGGACTGTAAATTTAAAAATTACTGTAAAATTAAATACTTAGTTTACTGTAAAATTACCTGTTCATTTTTGTCATTAGCCTCGTAACACAAACTATAAAAACCTGGGGAAATATAAAAATTAGGAAATCCTTGGAAAACCCAAGATTGCCATTCACCATTTAGGATACCTGAAAAATAAGTTGTAGGGTTCTCCTGTAAACACATCATGTGTTCCTTTCTCTTGAGAGATTTCCTTAATGTCTTTGGGGGCAGTGTCTAAGAAAATAGCAGTATCAGCCATCTTTTTAATTAAGCTTTTTGCAGTAAGAAAATCGTGGGAAATATATGTACAGTATCCAGTTTTGTTCAGTACAAAACACAAGCTCCCAACTTAAGCAAAAATGAGATCTAAAGTTGCATGTTGATCCATCAAGAGTTTTTGTTGAATGTGTATGTTATCATACACCTTTTGAAGAGACTCTTCTACTTGTCTGAAGACCTGGTAGTTCTGATTGGTTACAAAATCCAAGATTTTTCCCCAATTTACAGATTAACTTTAAACTCCACACAATCAGTATCCCATTACCACCAAGAGTGGGTCTCCAGAAACTCCACTAGAAACTTTCCTCAGTGGAAATAGCTTATCTATGTCTACTTCAAATTTGATGCTAATTTTGGTTATTAACTGTTTTGGCCTTTGATCAAAGATGCTATTATGAAAAATTTCAAGGAAAGCTATTTAAAAGCAGCAATAAGCAAGACCAAATAGAAGTATCTGCACAAGCAAGGAGACAGAACAAAATAAGCACATTCTCTGTAAACCTAATATAGGCCTTTAGGGGCTAACAAAAGGTCCATCTAGTTGCATTTGAGAAGGGGTCAGTTAAATTTGTTCATCCATAAATTTTTATAGCTCTTGAAGAAGGTCCTTGGGAAATTTACTTTTGTGTGTCCCCCTTAAAGCAAGCTGTAAGAGTATATAACCACATTTATTAAAAAAAAAAGAATGAATTTAATACAGTGACATTGTACAAGAAATTTGTGCTCCCATAGGTCATCCCCAGGTCTTGAGTGTATAATGCCTAAAAACACATATGCCTTTTGTAGGATTCATTCAGAAAGATTTTTCTAATTTGATGACAATTAGGCTGTTAATTGGAAAAGTTAGAGTGTTCAAGTGAGTGACAGGAAGAAAGTAGCAGTGATATTTAGAATATAAAGGATAACATTCCACTCTTCCTTTGGAGTTTCAGAGTGACTCTCATTGGGAATGTGAATAGGCACTGATATCAATAAAATTGTTTTCTGATTTTGGGGCATTAGCCCAGACAACAATTACTCTGGTTTATGCTAAGAAATAAACTTGAGCAAAAGCCATCCACTTAACATGGTCCCATGGAATGTACTTTAGTGTAAAAGAAAGCATTAGGACAGCAGGAAATGAGGACAAAAGGGGGAAAAAAGGCATAGGCTTTTTTTTTTTTTGGTGGCAGAGAAGTCTTCATTTGTGATTTTGGGAAAGCTGACCACATCTAGGATACTGTATGCTTCTGGGGAGAAATTTCTCTGGTCAGCTTTACCTTAAAGTCTCCAATAGGTATAAAGTTCCAAGACTCTGAAAAGACTATTTTTAACTATGAGATATGAGCTCAAGATTTGAAGCCCTGAAGCTTTACTGCAGTGTGAGTGGTCAGAAAAGCTTGGTATGGTCCCTTCCAACAGGGTCCAAGGGCAATCTTTCTCTCATGTCATTTTCAGAAGACCCAATCTCCAGATTCCATATCATGAAGAGTTTTCTCATCATCATTTGGTGGATCACAAAAAGCTTCCTTTACTTGGTGAAAGTATACTTTGGCATAACAATTTAGTGTCTTGTAGTATTTAGTCATATCAGTTTAGAAGAGTAGGGGATGCATGAGTTTCTTTTATTAGGGTAATAGGTCTTCCCATGACTTTCTTGAATTCTTGAGTGTGTAAGGTCGTAAGTGCCAACTGATTGCCATTAAAACCAGCAGCAGAACCCTTGGCCAAGGCAACCCAATTGATTCAGTGAACTTTGCCAGTTTCAGTTTTAAGATGCCATTTTTTTTCCTTTCAACCCTTTCAGAAGACTGAAGGTTGTAGGGACAATGGTAGCACCACTGCATCCATAACACCTTATTTAACTGCTTTATAATTTTACTAGTAAAATGAGTTTTCTTATCACTGAACATTTCTCCAGGAATGCCAGATGATGGAAATATATTTTCTAATCACTTCTTAACTACTGTCACAGAAACAGCATTGGCTTTCTTGCATGGGAAAGTGTCTACCTAACCAGAAAACATACAGACTATTACAAGAACACACTGATATCCCATTGAGGGTGGCAACTGAATGAAGTCCATCTGTAAATGTAATATCACACAAATGACAAATGGTCCATCAGGTGGCAGAAATACACCACTTAAAGTTTTTGTTCTTTCCTAGGATTATAAGTTTGATAAACCATACATTGACTATGAACTCTTAGAAATTTTGGAACAGTCATCCCATCAGTAGTTTTTCATAATTTGCATTATTTTCTGTTTCATGATGAATTTGGAGTACAAAGCTTTTGACAATGGAAGCTTAAAAAACTCAGGGGGGGTGGGGAGGAGCCAAGATGGCCGAATAGGAACAGCTCCGGTCTACAGCTCCCAGCGCGAGTGACGCAGAAGACGGGTGATTTCTGCATTTCCATGTGAGGTACCGTGTTCATCTCACTAGGGAGTGCCAGACAGTGGGCACAGGTCAGTGGATGAGTGCACCGTGCGCCAGCCGAAGCAGGGGCGAGGCATTGCCTCACTTAGGAAGCACAAGGGGTCAGGGAGTTCCCTTTCCAGGGGTGACAGACGGCACCTGGAAAATCGGGCCACTCCCACCCGAATACTGTGCTTTTCCGACGGGCTTAGGAAACGGTGCCCCAGGAGAGTATAGCCCACACCTGGCTCAGAGGATCCTACGCCCACGGAGTCTCGCTGATTGCTAGCACAGCAGTCTGAGATCAAACCGCAAGGCGGCAGCGAGGCTGGGGGAAGGGCGCCCGCAATTGCCCAGGCTCGCTTAGGTAAACAAAGCAGCCTGGAAGCTTGAACTGGGTGGAGCCCACCACAGCTCAAGGATGCCCGCCTGCCTCTATAGGCTCCACCTCTGGGGGAAGGGCACAGACAAACAAAAAGACAGCAGTAACCTCTGCAGACTGAAATGTCCCTGTCTGACAGCTTTGAGGAGAGCAGTGGTTCTCCCAGCACACAGCTGGAGATCTGAGAACGGGCTGACTGCCTCCTCAAGTGGGTCCCTGACCCCTGACCCCCGTGCAGCTTAACTGGGAAGCACCCCCCAGCAGGGGCAGACTGACACCTCACACGGCCGGCCAGGTACTCCAACAGACCTGCAGCTGAGGATCCTGTCTGTTACAAGGAAAACTAACAGAAAGGACATCCACACCAAAAACCCATCTGTATATCACCATCATCAAAGACCAAAAGTAGATAAAACCACAAAGATGGGGAAAAACAGAGCAGAAAAACTGGAAACTCTAAAAAGCAGAGTACCTCTCCTCCTCCAAAGGAACGCAGTTCCTCACCAGCAACGGAACAAAGCTGGACGGAGAATGACTTTGACAAGCTGAGAGAAGAAGGCTTCAGACGATCAAATTACTCCGAGCTATGGGAGGATATTCAAACCAAAGGCAAAGAAGTTGAAAACTTTGAAAAAAATTTAGAAGAATCTATAACTAGAATAACCAATACAGACAAATGCTTAAAGGAGCTGATGGAGCTGAAAGCCAAGGCTCGAGAATTACATGAAGAATGCAGAAGCCTCAGGAGCCGATGCGATCAAATGGAAGAAAGGGTATCAGCCCTGGAAGATGAAATGAATGAAATGAAGCGAGAAGAGAAGTTTAGAGAAAAAAGAATAAAAAGAAACGAGCAAAGCCTCCAAGAAATGTGGGACTATGTGAAAAGACCAAATCTACGTCTGATTGGTGTACCTGAAAGTGACGGGGAGAATGGAAACAAGTTGGAAAACACTCTGCAGGATATTATCCAGGAAAACTTCCCCAGTCTAGCAAGGCAGGCCAACATTCAGATTCAGGAAATACAGAGAACGCCACAAAGATACTCCTCGAGAAGAGCAACTCCAAGACACATCATTGTCAGATTCACCAAAGTTGAAATGAAGGAAAAAATGTTAAGGGCAGCCAGAGAGAAAGGTCGGGTTACCATCAAAGGGAAGCCCATCAGACTAACAGCGGATCTCTCGGCAGAAACCCTACAAGCCAGAAGAGAGTGGGGGCCAATATTCAACATTCTTAAAGAAAAGAATTTTCAACCCAGAATTTCATATCCTGCCAAACTAAGCTTCATAAGTGAAGGAGAAATAAAATACTTTACAGACAAGCAAATGCTGAGAGATTTTCTCACCACCAGGCCTGCCCTAAAAGAGCTCCTGAAAGAAGTGCTAAATGTGGAAAGGCACAACCGGTACCAGCCACTGCAAAATCATACCGAAATGTAAAGACCATCGAGACTAGGAAGAGACTGCATCAACTAACGAGCAAAATAACCAGCTAACATCATAATGACAGGATCAGATTCACACATAACAATATTAACTTTAAATGTAAATGGACTAAATGCTCCAATTAAAAGACACAGACTGGCAAATTGGATAAAGACTCAAGACCCATCAGTGTGCTGTATTCAGGAAACCCATCTCATGTGCAGAGACACACATAGGCTCAGAATAAAAGGATGGAGGAAGATCTACCAAGCAAATGGAAAACAAAAAAAGGCAGGGGTTGCAATCCTAGTCTCTGATAAAACAGACTTTAAACCAACAAAGATCAAAAGAGACAAAGAAGGCCATTACATAATGGTAAAGGGATTGATTCAACAAGAAGAGCTAACTATCCTAAATATATATGCACCCAATACAGGAGCACCCAGATTCATAAAGCAAGTCGTGAGTGACCTACAAAGAGACTTAGACTCCCACACATTAATAATGGGAGACTTTAACACCCCACTCTCAACATTAGACAGATCAACGAGACAGAAAGTCAACAAGGATACCCAGGAATTGAACTCAGCTCTGCACCAAGCAGACCTAATAGACATCTACAGAACTCTCCACCCCAAATCAACAGAATATACATTTTTTTCAGCACCACACCACACCTATTCCAAAATTGACCACATACTTGGAAGTAAAGCTCTCCTCAATAAATGTAAAAGAACAGAAATTATAACAAACTATCTCTCAGATCACAGTGCAATCAAGCTAGAACTCAGGATTAAGAATCTCACTCAAAACCGCTCAACTACGTGGAAACTGAACAACCTGCTCCTGAATGACTACTGGGTACATAACGAAATGAAGGCAGAAATAAAGATGTTCTTTGAAACCAACAAGAACCAAGACGCAACATACCAGAATCTCTGGGATGCATTCAAAGCAGTGTGTAGAGGGAAATTTATAGCACTAAATGCCCACAAGAGAAAGCAGGAAAGATCCAAAATTGACACCCTAACATCACAATTAAAAGAACTAGAAAAGCAAGAGCAAACACATTCAAAAGCTAGCAGAAGGCAAGAAATAACTAAGATCAGAGCAGAACTGAAGGAAATAGAGACACAAAAAACCCTTCAAAAAATAAATGAATCCAAGAGCTGGTTTTTTGAAAGGATCAACAAAATTGATAGACCGCTAGCAAGATTAATAAAGAAAAAAAGAGAGAAGAATCAAATAGATGCAATAAAAAATGATAAAGGGGATATCACCACCAATCCTACAGAAATACAAACTACCATCAGAGAATATTACAAACACCTCTACGCAAATAAACTAGAAAATCTAGAAGACATGGATAAATTCCTCAACACATACACCCTCCCAAGACTATACCAGGAAGAAGTTGAATCTCTGAATAGACCAATAACAGGAGCAGAAATTGTGGCAATAATCAATAGCTTACCAACCAAAAAAAGTCCAGGACCAGATGGGTTCACAGCCGAATTCTACCAGAGGTACAAGGAGGAGCTGGTACCATTCCTCTGAAACTATTCCAATCAATAGAAAAAGAGGGAATCCTCCCTAACTCATTTTATGAGGCCAGCATCATCCTGATACCAAAGCCTGGCAGAGACACAACAAAAAAAGAGAATTTTAGACCAATATCCTTGATGAACATTGATGCAAAAATCCTCAATAAAATACCGGCAAACCAAATCCAGCAGCACATCAAAAAGCTTATCCACCATGATCGAGTGGGCTTCATCCCTGGGATGCAAGGCTGGTTCAATATACGCAAATCAATAAATGTAATCCAGCATATAAACAGAACCAAAGACAAAAACCACATGATTATCTCAATAGATGCAGAAAAGTCCTTTGACAAAATTCAACAACCCTTCAAGCTAAAAACTCTCAATAAATTAGGTATTGATGGGACGTATCTCAAAATAATAAGAGCTATTTATGACAAACCCACAGCCAATATCATACTGAATGGGCAAAAACTGGAAGCATTCCCTTTGAAAACTGGCACAAGACAGGGATGCCCTCTCTCACCACTTCTATTCAACATAGTGTTGGAAGTTCTGGCCAGGGCAATTAGGCAAGAGAAGGAAATCAAGGGTATTCAATTAGGAAAAGAGGAAGTCAAATTGTCCCTGTTTGCAGATGACATGATAGTATATCTAGAAAACCCCATTGTCTCAGCCCAAAATCTCCTTAAGCTGATAAGCAACTTCAGCAAAGTCTCAGGATACAAAATCAATGTACAAAAATCACAAGCATTCTTATATGTCAATAACAGACAAACAGAGAGCCAAATCATGAGTGAACTCCCATTCACAATTGCTTCAAAGAGAATAAAATACCTAGGAATCCAACTTACAAGGGACGTGAAGGACCTCTTCAAGGAGAACTACAAACCACTGCTCAAGGAAATAAAAGAGGATACAAACAAATGGAAGAACATTCCATGCTCATGGATAGGAAGAATCAATATCATGAAAATGGCCATCCTTCCCAAGGTAATTTACAGATTCAATGCCATACCCATCAAGTTACCAATGACTTTCTTCACAGAATTGGAAAAAACTACTTTCAAGTTCATATGGAACCAAAAAAGAGCCCGCATTGCCAAGTCAATCCTAAGCCAAAAGAACAAAGTTGGAGGCATCACACTACCTGACTTCAAACTATACTACAAGGCTACAGTAACCAAAACAGCATGGTACTGGTACCAAAACAGAGATATAGATCAATGGAACAGAACAGAACTGTCAGAAATAATGCCACGTATCTACAACTATCTGATCTTTGACAAAACTGAGAAAAACAAGAAATGGGGAAAGGATTCCCTATTTAATAAATGGTGCTGGGAAAACTGGCTAGCCATATGCAGAAAGCTGAAACTGGATCCCTTCCTTACACCTTATACAAAAATCAATTCAAGATGGATTAAAGACTTAAATGTTAGACCTAAAACCATAAAAACCCTAGAAGAAAACCTAGGCATTACCATTCAGGACATAGGCATGGGCAAGGACTTCATGTCTAAAACACCAAAAGCAATGGCAACAAAAGCCAAAATTGACAAATGGGATCTAATTAAACTAAAGAGCTTCTGCACAGCAAAGGAAACTACCATCAGAGTGAACAGGCAACCTACAAAATGGGAGAAAATTTTCGCAACCTACTCATCTGACAGGGGGCTAATATCCAGAATCTACAATGAACTGCAACAAATTTACAAGAAAAAAACAAACAACCCCATCAAAAAGTGGGCGAAGGACATGAACAGACACTTCTCAAAAGAAGACATTTATGCAGCCAAAAAACACATGAAAAAATGCTCACCATCACTGGCCATCAGAGAAATGCAAATCAAAACCACAATGAGATACCATCTCACACCAGTTAGAATGGCAATCATTAAAAAGTCAGGAAACAACAGGTGCTGGAGAGGATGTGGAGAAATAGGAACACTTTTACACTGTTGGTGGGACTGTAAACTAGTTCAACCCTTGTGGAAGTCAGTGTGGCGATTCCTCAGGGATCTAGAACTAGAAATTCCATTCGACCCAGCCATCCCATTACTGGGTATATACCCAAAGGACTATAAATCATGCTGCTATAAAGACACATGCACACGTATGTTTATTGCAGCATTATTCACAATAGCAAAGACTTGGAACCAACCCAAATGTCCAACAATGATAGACTGGATTAAGAAAATGTGGCACATATACACCATGGAATACTATGCAGCCATAAAAAATGATGAGTTCATGTCCTTTGTAGGGACATGGATGAAATTGGAAATCATCATTCTCAGTAAACTATCGCAAGAACAAAAAACCAAACACCGCATATTCTCACTCATAGGTGGGAATTGAACAATGAGAACACATGGACACAGGAAGGGGAACATCACACTTCAGGGACTGTTGTGGGGTGGGGGAAGGGGGGAGGGATAGCATTGGGAGATATACCTAATGCTAGATGACGAGTTGGTGGGTGCAGCGCACCAGCATGGCACATGTATACATATGTAACTTACCTGCACGTTGCACACATGTACCATAGAGCCTAAAGTATAATAATAATAATAATAATAATAATAATAATAAAGAAAAAAACAAACAAACATAAAAAGAGAAAACAAAAAAAAAGAACAAGAAAAGGTTTAAATGGCCTCATGCAAAGGCATAAGAATGACACAAAGGACTTCGGGGAGTTGGGGGGAAGAGTGGGAGGGGACAAGGGATAAAATACAACAAATATGGTGCAGTGTACACTGCTCAGGTGGTGGGTGTGTCAGGTTCTCACAAATCTCTACTAAAGAACTTACTTATGTAACCAAATACCACCTGTACCCCAATAACTTATGGAAAAATAAAATTAAAAAAAGAAAAAAATAAAAAAAAATAAAAAAAATAAAAAAAACTCAGGGAGGACAAGGACACCATTTGAGACTTTGAGTCCACACTTAATTTACACTCTTTTAGATAATGTTGTGTTTCCAAATCAGGTGCATTGTACTGTTTATTAAATAGGTCATCATAAGGGTGTTGACTTGAATAAATGTTATGGAATTCATTTAGGTTGTATATCATGTAGCCATTTCTGCAGTAGCTGATTTAGCATAAAAATCTACTAAAGCATTCCCTTAATAGCTAGGTTTAGTTCTACAGGTATGAGAGTCAATCTTAATAATGTCAATCTGTGATGATAACAGGATTGCACAGAGAAGTTCATCTGCTTGGAGTCCACTTTTGATGAGGGACGCACTGGAAATGAGAATTCTTTGTTTCCATAGCATGCCAGAGTTGTGTACTCCTGCAAAAGCATATGTACTATCAGTATAAAATATTTTATTTGTCCTTTGCTGCATAACAAGTTCAGGTGAGAGCAAAAAGGTCCATGGGTTGAACTGACTTACATTGAGGAAGAGCTCCCTTTTCTGTTAACTCATTTTAGGTGGTAAAAGCGTACCCTGCCTGATATTTTCCCTTTGAGATTTTAGCACAGGACCCATCAAGAAAATGTTCTGACTCAGGATTACCCAATAGAATATCTTGTAAGTCAACATGAGGGGTCACTATTTCTGACATTACATTTACACAATTGTGATTTTCACTATCATTAGGCAGAGGTAATAGAATAGTATGGTTAAGTAGATTGCAGTATTTTAGATGGAGATTAGAAGAAGACAGGAGAAAAATTTTGTAAGATCTTGCTGAAAAAATGCTGAGTTTCATGAAATTATTAATAGACTTTCCACAGCATGTGGGACTTGCAATTCAAGTTCATTTCCTAAAACCTGCTCAGACGAACATTCTGCCAACTTTGCTGCTGCTACTGCTTTTAAATTATTGGGATTATGCCTCAGCTACAGGGTCTAGCTGAAGTTTAAAATATGTAATGGCCCTGTTTTTCCCACATTCTTGCATAAGAACTCCTAATGCCTGATTGTTACATTCATAAATGAATAAAGTAAAAGGTTTAGTATAATTTGCTAGTCCTAAAGCTGGGGGCTGTTGTAAAACCAATTACATTTGGTTAAAAACCTGCTCATGACTATCTTCTTAAGGTAATGGCTCTAGTACAGCATTTCTAGTGGGTTCATACAATGATGAGGTCATTTAGGATAATTTTGGAACCTATGATCTGCAATATCCAGTAAGTCCAAAAAAACCTCTTGTTTTTTGGTTGCAGTCTGAGAAATGCTTTAAACAGTTTTTATTCTCTTAGGTGAAAGTGAAATACCTTCAGCAGTCAAGTCATGTCTCAATTAGTGGACCTTCTTCTTGAAAACCTAAGTTTTTCTATTGAAGCTTTGTGACCCTTACATGTGAGTTGCTGTAAAAGGCAAATTGAGTCAATTTCTGAGTCTTCTTTAGTTGGGGAGCATAACAACAGGTGATCTACATACTGAATAAGAATAGAATTTCAAGAAAACGGTGGGGCTATTAAGTACTGATGCAATGCCTGAGAAAAATACAAAGTGGTTTCAGTACACCCCTGTGGCACTACAGTCCAGGTGTACTGCTGATTTTTCCAAGTAAAAGCAAACAAGCATTGACTCTGTATGAACTGGAATGCTAAGAAGACTTAGCAGAGATCTATTACCATGAACCACTTTGGTCGGTGGATCCATTAGGTAGTAATATATTAGGATTTGGACTACAGGAAACTTTGGTATTACAATTTTATTAATTGTAATTGCCTGTCCATGTTAAAGGAATCTCCAACGTCGACCATTTGGTTTTTCAACTGGTAGGACTGGAGTGTTACAAGGACTGCTTCGTGGAATTTTAAGTCCTTATTTAATTAAATCTTCTACATTTGGTTACAGCCTTTGAATTGCTTTAGACTTTCATAAATGTTAGGTTAACTTAGACAAAGGTTTAGAATAATCTATTACGAATTGTATAAGTTCCACACTATTAATTATTCCTGTTTCAGTTGAGGAAGAAGCCCATAAACATTCAGGTACTTTAGAAGGGTCAGGGGTATTACAGGCTGAGTTTTGATGATGCACATTTCTGCCTGTAGAGAGCATAACAGTTCTGGTTCAGGAAAGTCAGAAAACACTAAGATTATTTTTCCTTTTGAGGAGAATTTTATGTGCCCTTTCAGGCTTGAAAGTCAGTCTTACCCTAGCAAGTTTACTAGAGCAGTATCACATAATAAAAAGAGGTGTTTTCTTAGAAATGGCCCAAAGTCAATTAGACTGGCTGAGATATAGAAAACTCTTGAATTTAATTCAAAACTCCCACCACAGAAATGACCATTTTACTCTAAGGGATCTGTTTGTTTATTAAAGTGGGGTTCATGGTAAACAAGGTGGCTTGGTATCTACTATCATTGTACACGATACCTCATTTATTTTAATCTTTGTTTTGTTATGTTTAGTTAAGGATACTCTGGGGACCAATTTACTAACAAAACCCTCCAATCCTCATCAATGTTCACGATTATCATGAGAGCTCAAATATCCTGGGCTTCCTCTAGTGGTGAAACCATCTGGCCTAAAAGGAGGCTTATTGGTGGACTTATATAAAAACGGACAATCTCTTTTTCTGTGTTCTGGTTGTTTGCAATTAAGGAAGACATCTCAGGGTAAAAAATTTCTTATTCTAGGACCTCTTGGTTGTGATTTAAAATAAAGATGAGAAGGTCCTTTTGGTCTTGGCCCCTATAACTGTTGTAATTGGAGAGACATAAGCTGGTTAGTCTTTTGGGTTTTTTTTTTTTTTCGCACTCTAGAGTCTTTTCAAATGTTCAGCTAAGGTCAGCAATTCAGTCATATCTGGAACTTCCCATCCAAGTTTATGTTTTTTAATTAAACTGCTAAGTTCACGACAGAGTGCATCTATAAATAGAGCAGTTAATGCCATTTCAGTCTCTGCAGGAAATACTTCTTGTTATTCTTGGAGCCCAGAATGTTTCGAAGTGATTCTAAGAAGTTTTATAATATAAAATTGGCTTATCTTTTGTTTTGTTTTGGTTTTGGTTTACATGACTGTATAATGGCCCAATCAATTCTTTGTGGAGAAATTTTAGGAATTGAATCTAAAAGGTTTTCAGCAATTTTTCTAGCTCATTTTGGCCCTTTTCGTGAGGTTTTGGCGGAACCTTTAATAACCTCCTTGGGTTTGACCCATACCTCTGCTGCCATCCAGTTTCCAGCTTGCCCAAGCCCCTATATCATGTGAGTAAATTGGTAAAGGTCATGGAGTCCAGGATCATAAACTCTTATGAAGATTCTAAATCCTACCATAAGGTTTTGAGGCTTTCCCTTGGATCAGGGAAATACTTTACAATGGTTCTAAGCTCAGTTTAGATCATGGAGTAAACGAGGCTGTGTCAGGAAGAACTGGCTGATGAGAAGGTCTTACTTTGTAAGGCATTTGTCTAATTTTTCTTTGTTCATCATCTTCAGAATGGAAGGATAATTTAGCAAAATAGTTAGTAGACTTAGAGTATGTATGTAGAGAAAGAAAAAGAGAAGGAACAGTCAGAGCTCAGTCAGAGTACTGTCCTCCATCATGTCTTTAGTCTGTTGCTTAAGCTTTTCATTTGCTTTTTGCAAAGAATCTTCTAAGGAGGCAATTTTTTATGCATTCAGTCTTTGAGATGCCTCTGCATATTAATTTAAGAATACATTCTATTGTTTTTGCTAGGGTTTTTATCTCCATTGTTTTTTTCCATTTATCACAAATAAACAATTTCATCCGAATTAACACATCATGATTTGTGGCCATCTTAATTCTACGTTGTCTCAAGTAAAGTTAACCCATTTTTCTAAACATGCACATGTTCTGGGCCTGTATATGTTTTTTGTTTGTTTGTTTGTTTTGAGACAGAGTCTTGCTCTGTCACCCAGGCTGGAGTGCAGTGGGGCGATCTCAGCTCACTTCAGCCTCCACCTCCTGGGTTCGAGCAATTCTCCTGTCTCAGCCTCCCAAGTCGCTGGGACTATAGGCATGTGCCACCATGCCCAGCTAACTTTTGCACTTTTAGTAGGGACAGGGTTTCACCATATTGGTCAGGCTGGTCTCAAACTCCTGACCACAGGTGATCCACCCACCTCAGCCTCCCAAAGTGCTGGGATTACATGTGTAAGCCACCACTCCTGGGCTGTTTTATATAATATTAGCTAGAGTCCCAGAAGTTGGCATCCCACCTTCTCAATGTATTGAGACAAACCCATTATCAAAATGGTACCATATCAGACAGGGTGGTACATGACTGGAGTCCCAGCTTCTTGGGAGGCTTGAGACAAGAGAGTTTCTGGACCCCAGGAGTTTGAGGCAGTAGTACAATATAATTACACTTATGACTAGTCATTGCACTTCAGTCTGGGCAACAGAGCAAGATCCCATCTCCAAAAAAGAGTATTTATCCAAGGTCTGAGCCCTCTAACTTAATTCAATGAAGTTCATTACATCATCCAGTGTGATCCTGGACCTAGTCTAGTATAAATATTGCTAAAATAAACTCAGAGAGCTGAGAACATAAGAGTAAAGCTCTGAATCTGAGAGAAAATTCACCCATGACCTTCAGTTACAAACAAGAGAGGCATAAGCACACTGTCCCCATGGGTACCTTGCCTGGCCACCTGGTGTTCTGGGGATCACTGGAGTTTTACTTCTGATCCTTACTTCAGACACCAGATCTGTTAAAGTAAAACTTTAGACAAATGAAACTCAACAGAGTTTAATTGCAGAAAAAAAAAAAAAAAAAAAAAAAAGATGAACAAATCAGGCAGCCCTCAGACTCAGAACAGATTTAGAGAGAATCTAGGGGTGCTGCATGGACAGACATTTATGAACCGAAAAAACAAAGTGATGTACAAAAAGTAGAAGTGAGGTGCAGAGACAGCTGGATATGCTACAGCTAAGCATTTCCTTATTTGAACATGGTTTGAACAGCTGGTTGCCTTTGAGTGGTTGAAGTGTGGCTGCTGTGATTGGCTGAGGCTCATCTGTTGCTGCAAAAGCATACTCCTAAGTTAGAATTTTTGTTTGTTAACCTGCTAAGTAAGGTTGTAGTTCATAAGTAAGAACTCGAGCATGAGAGTACAAAGTCTTTCTCAGGCCAGATTATAGTATGATTTAACATTATTAATGAAAAAACTACAAATCCACACAGAACCTATATAATGTCTTTCTGACCAATTCTTAATACATAGAAGAAGGAATGATATTAAGATGTGCAGAAAAGTTATGGAAGTGTTTGGAAAATGCTTAAAAAATTAGGGCCTTCATTCTTACTTAAATTCTATAAGATAATTAATTGTTTTGTTTGTTTTATTATTTACAAATCTAGGAAATAATAGCTAAATTATTTCTTGCTACTTTTTTCTAAAATGTACTCACATTTAGCCTGTAGAGATAAGGAGTGGATTATAATAATAGAATGTAATTGTAACCGTATGTCATTTGTACTTTAACAACAGCTTTCGATTTTTATTTTTTCCAGGAAAAGTTGCTCTTTGAGGAGATTTGAAAGGACTTTTAAAAAATTCTATTAAAATAATGTTGAAAATGGAACTTTTAACAGGACAAAATAAAACTTCATTAACAAATGAAATCTTAGATTGAGCACACACAGCTGGATAGCTCGGCAGCTTCTAAATAATAAATCATGTCAAAATACAAAAAACATTTCATTTTACAAAATGAAAGATGATGTGATGTTAGATTTCATGCTTCATATATATGGACTGAATTTCTATATTAAATAATCTCAAATAAATTGTGGTTTTAGAACATATCTTAAAGCAGATAAGCTAAAATGGGGGTTATTTTTACTCTCAAAAAGTAGCACAAAGCTTACAGTATTTTAGAAATCTTTTGGTTATTTTTCTTAAAAATTAAATAAAATATAGTGACTAGATACTGAAAAGCTCTCCAGAAGTAGATATACCCATTTGCTAAAGATTTCCTTGAAAGTGATTAATGCTTAGACAAAAAACATGACAGAATTTTTCAAAGTCATAAAAGTTTTGATCATTGAGTATCCCAGTGATAGTAATTATCACAAGACACAAAGGCATACAGAAGTGCAACCATCTATGAAAGTTTTTATTAATATTTATATTCATAAATTGAGGTGATTTAGAAATATCCTGAAGTTTTTGAAAGTATACAAGATATTTATTTGTGTATTGTTTTCATTTTATTTATATAAATTTTCTTCACCACTATGAAATAAATCCATGTAACACAATTATGCAAGCATCATATAATTTCCACTTTTTTTACTTTCCCACACTTCCACCTTTTTTTCATTTAATAGTGGGCTTATTTTTAAGCATTTAAGATATTGATATTATTGAAGAAGTTTGGAATATAATGCTCCCAGTGATTAATTAAATTAGAAAAAAATCTGTTCAAATAAACAACAAGAGTCAGGTTTTTCATTCCAAGGTAGGGAAAAAAAATAAGTTACAGTTAAAGGCATATGTTATAGAATAATTTCCATTAGTTTCTAGAAGAGGGAAGATGTAGAATAAAAATACATGGCTGTTACATTTATTTAAGGTGATTACTATGCCTTTTTCTTTTCTTTTTTTTTTTTTTTTTTTTTCTTTGAGACAGGGATCTCCTTCAGTTGTTCAGGTGGAGCGGCTCATTTAAGCCTTCACCTACAGGGCCCAAACCATCCTCCCACCTCAGCCTCCTGAGTAGCTGGGACTACAGGCATGCACCACCATGCCTGACTAATTTTTGTATTTTTTGTAGAGATGGAGGTTTCTCCATGTTTCCCAGGCTGGTCTTGAACCCCTGAGCTCAAGCTATCCTCTGGCCTTGGCCTCCCAAAGTCTGATCAGGTCATGGCCACTAGTTTTGTTTATCAGTGATCACCTCATTATTAAACCCAACAAGCATTTCTCAATTTCCATCTTGCTTAACATCTCAACATTCTATTTCTTGAAGACACTTCTTTCTCCTTCTATTACGTAACCACGAAGACGACCATGATGGATTTCAGGTGTGAGCCTGGTCTATACCTTTTTTAAAAAGACTCAGAGATGAGAAAAAAAATTAGGAAATATAAAATTAAATAATTAAAAAGTAAACTCAAACAATGAAATTATTTGTCTGAAGGAAGTGGAGCATATGCTTTTAAGGCATTTGAATGCAATAAAAAGCAAAACAACACAAAACAAATAAAATCTTGTGCTAGAAACATGCTTAAGTTTCTCTGAAAACTAAGAGAAAAGAAAATATGATCTTCAAATTAATTTAAAAATAGTATCCTGCAAATACTTGCAGAGAAAATTTTTTTCTTAACATAACATCAGTGAGGAATATATCACCTAAACTTACATAAAAGACCTTGACAACTATTCTTAACAAAGTATCTTAGAAATGATGGTAAGTGAAAATTTACTGTACCATTTAATTCTAACCCAGCAACTATGAGAACACTGAGGCAAGTTTAGCCTTTTTAATCATGAAAAAATATTGCACTCTATTACAGACTATGATCTGAGTTAATTGTGTTACCTTGAAGCCAATATTTACCTTTTCTGAGACTTTTTGTTTCTTCCTTTTTAAAACAAATTGTGGAAATCAGGATTAGGGTAAAGAAATAGTTAACTAAATTATCCTCTAGATCATAACTCTCCCATAGTTTTTCCACACAGATGCAAAATATGAATTAATTTCACATACTATATACCACTGTACTTTCAAAGAGTCTACAAATAGTTATGCTCAGTTGACAAGGAAACTGCTTTGACTCCACCACTCAAAAATGAGATGTCAGTAGCAGTAACTGTAAGTACCGTTCCCCCTATTCAAACTTTAAAAAGAAGGAGTTCATGGAACTGAGCATGGTTGCTCAGGCCTATAGTCCCAGTACTCAGGAGGCTGAGATGAGAGAATCACCTGAAGCCAGGAGTTTGACACCACCCTGGACAACACAGTGAGACCTCCATCTCTAAAAAAATATGAAAAATTAGCTGAGAATGTAGTCCTAGCTACTCAAGAGGCTGAGGCAGGAGAATTGCTTGAGCCAGAGAGTTTGAAGCTGCAGTGAGCTATGATCACACAACTGCACCCCAGGTTGGACAACAGAGTGAGATTCCATCTCAAAAAAAAAAAAAAGTCATTTCTTTGTTTTCTCTTGTTCTTCCCTCTGTTTCTGATCAGGTCATGGCCGCTAGTTTTGTTTATCAGTGATCACCACATTACTAAACCCAACAGACATTTCTCAATTCTCATCTTAACTTAATATCTCAACACTCCATTTCTTAAAGCCACTTCTTTCTCCTTCCATTACATAACCATGAAGATCACCATGATGGATTCTTGGAATTCTTACATGCAAAATATTTTAAAATAATGTTTAGAAATATTTATGCAGGATACTGTGGTAATTCTTCTTCTCAATTTGCCACAAACAATACTTTGACTCAGCCTTGTATCTTTGAAGTCGGATTTTCCAGCTTGCGAGAGCAGTTTTTTCTTCACACAAAACTCATGTCTGCCGTTTACATGTTTGTCCTACATCAATTAGGAAGAGAAATATAACAACTAAGGAAAAACTTCACTCAAACCCCCTTAATCTTTAGTTTTTCCTTTCTCAGAATATGAGATTTATGGGAAATTACTTTTAACTAGAATGCTGGGTTTTAATCTAAATAGAGAAAGATATTCGCCAAGACGATAAAGCATCTACATCCAGCAATCACCTTATTCTTTCCTGTTCTATTAGCTATCCTCTTCTGGGAACACTATATATACAATGAGGTTTCTCTCTGACCTAGGCAATAAATAAATAAATAAAACATAAATAACAGTTATACTAAAAAATACACGTTACCGTTTGATTTAACAAATAGCATAGAATTTGTGTTGACAGCTTAGTGTCAATCTTTCTTGAACTTTTTATTAGCTCCGCTATTTTGCCAGTTCTCTTAAATTGCCAGAGGAACAATTTAATTATGTGTAGAATAAGGATAAGAATACCCAGCCTGGGTGGGGTGCAGTGGCTCACACCTGCAATCCCAGCACTTTGGGAGGCTGAGGCCAGGAGTTGAAGACCAGCTTGGCCAACATAGTGAAACCCCATCTCTACCAAAAATACAAAAAAATAGCCAGGCGTGGTGGTACACACCCGTCATCCCAGCTACTCAGGAGGCTGAGGCAGAATTGCTTGAACCGGGGTGGTGGATGTTGCAGTGAGCTGAGATCGCGCCATTGCATTCCATTCTGGGTGACAAGAACGAAACTCCTTCTCAAAAAAAAAAAAAAAAAAAAGGAATACCCAGCCTGAACATCTCATAAGATTATTCTGAGGAGTGCTTGTAACAATGTATGGAAAGCCCTATACAACCCAAAAATAATATAGAATTATAACTTTTGTTTCCAAAAGAGAAAGGAGTTAGTTTTCTAGGGCTGCTATAACAAAATCATCTACCACAGACTGAGTTAGCTTTAATGACAGAAATTGATTATATCACAGTCCTGGACAATAGAAGTTCCAGTGGAGCATGGCAGAGTTCATTCTTTCTGAGGACTGTAATGGATAATCTGTTCTATGCCTGTCTCCAAGTTTCTGGTGGTTTGTTGGCAATCTTTGGCATTCCTTGGCTTGTTAAGCACATTTCTGCCTTGGTGTTCATATGGCCTTCTCCCTGTGTAGGTGTCTGTGTCCAAATTTCCCCTTTTTATAAGGAATCAGTCATATTGGATTAGGATTAGGAGTCTACCCTACTCCATTGTGACCTAATCTGGACATTCTAAATTACTGGGGATTAGTAATTCAAGCTATAAATTTTGGAGAGGCATAATCTAGCCCAGAATGCTACCTTATAAAAAAGTGATCTTAGGGAGACAGAGAGAGACTCTTGTCTTAAAAAAAAAAAAAATGGTCTTACAGCTCACCCTTAGTCCTTTAGTCAGTAACATACTTCTTGGCTCTTATTCGCTGGCAATCACAGGGAGATTTTTCTAACTACACTCTTTAGAATATTTTTATTCATAGAAAAAAGAGAAAAGGACTCTCTTAATTCCTTATTTGTTGATTACTGCTTATTTAGGCCATTAAACACCTTCAACTGTTTTTTTATTTGAAAAATCATTTCAGTTAAAAAGCTCTCTGTAAATCTATTCATGCAATAAATTTTGAGAGCTATTCCATCTATGAAAGACTATTACCATGCCTTCTAAAATAAAATTAAAGACAGAGTAGAAGCAATTATAAGGGTTTTAATGTCTAAATCCTAAGGAAATGAGGAATAATTAAGGTTTTCAACATTTTACAAAAGGACAGAGAGAAATAAGAAGCATTACTTCTAATTGAAGGTATTTACAGATAGATCTCCAATACGTTCATTCAACAAAACAATTGCTATAGCTGTATCTTTTTAATTGAATGTCACAAAAAGCCAATAATAAATATTTAGAAAATGCAACGTATTTTAAGCTAGAATTCAGTCAGTATGCTATGGAATAAACTTTTTTTTCTTCTTAGAGACACATGTGTTACCATATGAGATCTTAATATCAAATGGATAATTATTTTTAGATTCATTAAACTCCCCATATATATCTATCAAGTTCAACTTAGATTAGGGAGCGGGACTTGTGTGCTATTTAAGCCTCCCAACAGAGTTTGATTATTCAACACATGTTCTCGTAAAATTGAGTACATACTGATATAAACGTAGTAATAGAGCAAGTAGGTATTATATAGCACAACTCCTCAAGGTAAACAAGGATGGGTAATTCAATTTCCAAGGTGACAAATTATCTTATCATGAGTGAGCAGGCAATTTCTTCCCCAAAATAAATTAAGTAGGCCAGGACAGCTTTAACTAGATGAAATCATTATCCTTTTAAAAGACACAAGTGTTGAATAAAGTTAATTTTCTCTGCTTTAGTGTCTTGGTAGAAAATGGCATAAGAAAACAGCACTGCCTTAAGGTAATGTTCACCTGTTTAAATTCTTCAGTAAGGGAATAAAAATAGTATTACTTTAAGAAAAAAATGCAGGTGTATATACACACATATATTCTCTCTCCTATATTTTTAATAAATTAGAGTGCAATAATAGATTATTTAAAATAAACATGTCTTTATTCCCTTATCTTTCTAAAGGGAAAGCATATAAAAATATTTATTTATATCTTGGATTTTTGTAGCAATTTTTAAAATTATTTAAGAGGCTATAGCTTTAATTATCTTCTGACCACCTTCTACAGCACCATGTGCCAGACAGGTTCTAGGCATATTGGGAACATTTCTCTTCTTGTGTTCATAATGGTACCAACCAAGCTATTCCTGATAATGACCTCTCAGGCCTTCATTAGTATTTTTCTATTTGAATTTATGTTTAAAATTATAGCTAATCCTTAGTAACCCCCATAGTGTTGAATCATCTCTAAAATAGTTTGCATTCTCAATTCCTTAAATTGTCTTAACCTCTTTCATGCTAGTTAAAAGACCTATATGTATCTTGAGTTTCATGGACTATGAAATATAAGAATTTGAAGACTTTAAACTTTATTAAAAGCTAATAAAAATTACTAAGGAAGGGTTGAGAGAGGCAACTGACATGGACCTTGAGCATTTCTTCATGTTTTTGCTGACATATCAAGAATCTGAGACCCTGACCACTCTTTACCCATGGTTGTTTTTGCAAAAACTAAACTTGAGAGATGAGGTAAGCTTACATTATCTGTCACCCTCAGACTAGACAAAGACCACGCTTGCTTCTGCTTACTGTAAAAGCAAGCTCATGTTTCTCCTGTAATAAAATCTACTGCATGGGCATGCATCCCTGATGGACCCTTTGGATCACCTTTTTGGTACTTGGAAAACATGGGGAACCTAACACATATCATTAGGAAATTCCAGCTACTGTTTTTGCTGTAATTTATAAAGTCCTTTATCTCTAATCCAGGCATCTCATATTGTCTCCTAATATCCATGAAACTATAGCAAACTAGCTTATTACCTTGTAAGTAGAATAAAATCTCAGACGCTGCTCAATTCTTAACAGATAGAAATTAGGTTACTTTCTATTTGTTTCTGCGTTTGATTGCACATAAATGCCTCATGTCTTTGTAATTTTTGAGGAACTTTTTTTTTCTAACTTACGTCCAAGTAATTTTAAAGAGGTATAGAGACATGAAACAACACTAGCTTCTTGAATACTAGCTTCTTGCAATACTACAAAATAAGTCCTTAGTACTCTTAGTACTCAACTTGTATTTACTACTGACAATTGGGGGAAAATACAATTATGTGTCCTTAGAGGAAGAGAAAGACAGATTTTTAATCCTCTGTCAAAAGAAACTTGGAATGTTTAAAATGGCCATCATAATGGAAAATATTAAATTTAATAAGCAGTTTGGATGAGTTACAAATATGGAAATAAGTAAATGGAGCACAATAAAACTAAAATGTTTTGTGGGTATAATGGCTTATAAAATAAATTCAAAAACCAAATGACATTTTATTCACTTATAAATTAATATAAAGATCTTCATAATTGTTAGCCATTGTGTATTAGAACTGCAGTATTCAATTAAAGAGCCTGGCGCAAATCTGAGAACTCTTATAAATATGCTTTATATTTGGACGCTATGGTCTCCTAGTCAAAATGAATCATTTCTTTCAAATTTTGGCCTTTACCCAACTCTACAGGGATTCCTTCAAGGGTGAGTTTAATTCATCTGGGATGTTTTTACTTTCAACACTCATTTCACCTAAACCTACCAAATGTTGTATATGAGGAAAGGGCAAGATATATAAAATATATTAATCTCAGAGTCCGTTTAGTTGAAATTTCTTAGGAGAAAAACAAAGCAGAAAAACATCTAGTAATACTGGTCAGGATTTGGTATTTATGTATATGTGAATTGTATATATGTACTTTCCTATAGTTATACACAAGTCTGCGGTTAGATATTTCAGCAGATAGATGGCTACATTTTAAATGGATTTGATCTGTAAACACATATAGTAGTTAATAAATAGACTTTACCTGATAAAAATTGTCATTACTCTTTTTAATCAATACATGTTACTACCTAACATTATCAGGAAACTTCTGATCTATAGAGTCTAGGTCTTCCCTCCAGTTTCCCAAATGTCTTTGGCAGAATAATAACTAGAATATTGCCGAAACCAATTTTATTGAAGTTATGCCATAAGAAGTTTATCTTCTCTAGCAGTGAATTAAATGCCATTTTTATATGGAAAACATCTTCAAAACAATTTTGAATAAAGTATTGGAAATACAACAAAATGATTATATAGCTTTGCTAATCAGGTTCCTTTTCACTTTTAAAAGTGTTTAACCCATCTTTTGATATAATTTGGTAGAAGGAAATCTAATTTGTGCTTAAAATTCAGAGATATGTCATGATAGCAAAGAAAAGATTGAGCATTTTGTTGACAGATTTTCCAAATTGGGCTTAAGGTAAAGGGTCTTGGAAGGGCTATCTTTGCCTCCACAAACATCCTGTACTATATGATACTTGGCTAACAAACAAGTTTATAGAATATTATGACAAATGTTTATTATGTAGTAATTTGTGCTATGATCTAGGATATGTCATTCAACATCCAGAAGAAAGTAAAATTACGTTATGAAGAAAAGATCCTGCACTTGTCAGAGACCATGAAAACATGAGTTTCAATTCCAATTCAACCTAATTCACTGTATGACTTTGGGAAATACACTTCATTTTCAGATCTTTTAAAATACATATAAAATGAATGTGAGATAATTTCTAACACTCTTGCCAACTCTGATGCTTATTGATTTAATTAGAAGACATTGTGAATATATGTGAGACATTGGGAATATAAAGATGAGCTAGACATAAATTTGTAATGCTCTATAATTAGTTTGAACATTCTTTATAAAAAAACATATAAGCAAGTATGAGATAAGGTTATATTTAGAATGAGACTTGAGGAATTCTTGAGCCTTGAGCATTCTCCAGGTAGAAGGAAAATCTAAGAAAAAGCTGCCTTCCATAGTGCTGCTATCAAAATTAAGACTTTTCCATGCATTATTTAATAAGACAATCAGGTTATTTCAATAGATGTTTCGTTATATTGCTGTTAATAAGTTCGGTTGTTAAACACTTGTATCCTTTTCCTTATAACACTGCTGTATCTCTCTTTATTGTTGCTATTATGTTGGATTTTCAGTTCATTTTTTTCTCTAACTAGAAAAGAATAGTAAACAATTTTGTATAAAACAATTTCTTCCATAGTGTTTCAACACAAAACTCTTTAATCAACAATTTCCTATGTTAAGTTCAGGTCCTAGTGTTGATAGGTAAGAAAAATGTGTTATCAAGGGATCATGAGAAGATATGAAACACTGCAAAATTACACTGCTACCTACTACTTTGGGCTAAATCAAGTTTAACAATATCCTAAGTTAGGGCTACATTACTTTGTGCTTTCAGAACTCTATTACTTGCCTCAAGATATATTGACTTTGAAGAGCAGGAAGCTGCATAAAGAGTTATTTCTTTTAGTATTTTGCTTATCTCACAACCCTGTGTGTGTTTGCTATATATATGACAAATTGTTGTTTTGATAATGTTTTGCATAAAAGTGGACAGTAATAGTTTTGTAAAGAAAATATTAGGCTACACTTTTTTTTTAGTTGCTAAGCAGGAATCTATGACATTGATTGATATCATTTTGAAATCTGCAATGGTCTTTAAGGTTTAGCCTATGAATATGTATGAAAAATCAGTTTAAGTAACTGTGCTGTTAAGGATGGCTTGGAACTATAATACATTAGTAATTTCCTTAAAAGAAAAAGGAACTTGAATTACAATAGAATAAATGTTGATGAATGTCTTCTTGAAAAATAGCTTTCTGTATTCAGACTAATTTTCGAATGATGACAAGAAGGTACAACTAAAGGGGAGCATACTTAGAGATATGTCAACTCCTAGTTGAATTACCAAAGAAGACTCACTGTAACATTTTGTCCACATGTGTCACATTGTCTGAAGAGTTTTAAATATCATAATCAACACAGTACTATTACATTTTTGCTAAAGGAATATAGTAGCCTATTTCTCCTAAGTATATGTATGTGTGTACATACACACTCATGTTTACTTGCATATATATGTTTAAATATGTGTATGCATTCATATATTATAGGTAAATATACATATATAAACATATGTATGTACATATATAGTGATTGGCCAACAGATTAAGTATTAGCATTTTTTAAGTTAGATTTAAAATGAGGTATGTTTTGTTTTTAATCCTTTTCTTGCTGACTACCATAGGAACAACAATTAAATATATTTTCTTGCCAAATCAAGTTTTTTTTTACACTTATATGCCTTGTTTTCAAAAGTAATTAAAGAAAATGGAGTTCAACTTAGAGAATACACATGCAGGCATCTTCAAATCAGTTGTCTGAATGTGATTATTTTCATCGTTAAAATGAATTAAAAAAATTTAAAATTGGCTATTTGCTTCCATAATGTATTCTTAATGTTGCTGTTGTTTTGTTGATTTTTATTTTGCTTTGGACTAATTAAAAGTCATCTGACACAGACAAAAACACACGTAAACACATAAGCTTCTGGGTGATAATCTCTGAGATAATGCTTAGTTAAAATTCCTGTCTAAAACCTTTGTTTACTAATGCACTATAGAAAAAAAAGAATATCAACTATGTTCATAGAATAACTAATCGTTTTCTAGCTTTCTATTTAATATGGTAATAATCTTATTTACTGGAATTAATTCACATAAATTGCAATATATGATAATAGAGCAGTAGAATAACTTCCTGTTCACATGCTCAAATAATGATAGAATGAGACAAAAAGGAGTGACCCGTCCAAATGTAGGAAATCTAGTCTTCTTCTAAGGCATATGAATGATTAAACAGAAAATACCGAAAGAAAGAAAACATATGAACATATATCAGGTTACTCAAGGTGAAGAACACTATTACACAGCCACTGAGTGATACTAGCAGTATTTTTTACCATGACTAGGCTAGCTATACTACATCTATTATTTAGGAAACAACATACAATGTTAGAGCTACATAATGGAAAACTGTAAATGAGTCAACCTGCTTGACACTCAGACTTTCAGGCACCAGGTTAATGTCACAGAAGCAAACTGGTCAGCATTCAGGGCAAGAAGCCAGATGTAGTAACTGAACTCCATTCTCTGAAAGACAATAGCTCAGAGAGAAAATGGAGCAGTTTCAAGAGGCCAGGAGAATGTAATTTATGGTGGAGTTACAATGTGGCAGTTGAGAACTAGACAAGACTGTGGGACTTTATTTTTTCACCATTTGCAGCAACTAATGGCAATAAAAATTGCAGAATGCATCATCTTCAAGGTATTTAAAAATACGGTTTCTCTGTAAAAGAAATTCTAATTAGTTACACAATACTGCTATTATGTTTCTTATGGATAGGTATCACTTGTATCACATTCCCTCCTAAACTCATATAACCTTTCTTTGGCTTAAATATATTAGTATATGTTGTAATGTACTTACATCTAAAACAAGATTAAATGATTAATTTATGGTTATGTTTACAGTCAATCTAATGAGAAATCACAACTGCATTTTCTTATATTTATGACTGAGTTATTCATTTAAAAAAGTTATTGTTGAGTCTTCATAATTATATATCAAGACTATGATCACACTATGATATAACTTTTGTTTAATAAGGGATAAAAATGTTAGCTTTGTACCATAAAAAATCTTTTAAATATACAAAACAAATTAGGGACAGATTTTTAAATTCAAAGGTAAGCAAAGTAATTCAGATTATTAAATGATTTTCCTCAGATTATACATTAACTTTTTCTGATGTACTTAAATAAAATTCAACTTATGTACATCTGGAAAAATTGTAGACCTAAGAAGACACATATTCTTTCTTAAAGTGTTTTATTTATTTCCTTCCAATTTCTATTTCCACATTGTTTCATAGAGCCGAGATGCTCAAGAGTTAGCCACCAGCCGCATATGACTATTGAATACTTGGAATGGGGCTAGTGTAACAAAGGTAATAAATTTTTAATTCTTATCTATTTTAATTAAAAAACTGAAGTGTTATATACTTTTCTGTTAAATACAAGTTTATTATTTTGGTGGCATTACAGTTCACTTCCACTGTTGACAATGTTCTATCTTACTTGAGATGTATTATAATATACACAGCTGATTTTGAAGACTTAAGAAAAATGGATGTAATATATCTCACTAATAGTTTTTATGTTGATTACAAGTAGAAATAAAAATATTTTGGATATGTTGCAGTAAATAAAATACGTTATTAAAATTAATTTCACCTGTTACTTTATAATGTTTTCATTTTTGTTGGTAAAAAAATAATCCCTAACACTAACTGGTTGAAATGCTTTTGTTTAAAAAAGAGACACATTGTAATTGCACATATTTATGGAGTACAATGTGATGTTTTAATTCATATGGATTGTATAATGATCAAAGCAATGTAGTTAGCATTTATATCTCCTCATACATTTATCATTTTATTTGTGTTGAGAACATTCAAAAGCCTATCTTCTAGCTATCTTTAATATACAATACATTACTGCTAACTGTAGTCAAACTATTGTGCATCAGAACACCAGAATTTATTCCTCCTATCTAATTGTAATGTTGCAGCTGTTGGCCAACTGAAGCAGGATTTTTCTCGGCCACTTTGCCCAACTTGAAGCAGGGGGTTCCCCATCTACTAGGCCCGCTGCGGTCAGCCCCTTGCAGGAGGGAGCACATGAGAGGGTGAATGTGGGATCCCGCCAGACGCTCCAGGCGCCCACACATGAGTCAGCTCTGGGCGGCCCGTGACCAGACCAGGCGTGTCACATCGAGAGGAACGCAGCAGCACCCTGGCAGGGCTGCCCGTGACCCCAAAGTCCCAGAGTAGGTGTTTATGTATTAATAGGCTCTTTCAGTTCCACTGTCCGCAGCTCAGGCATGTTACCAGATCAGTTGGCTCCAGCCCGGAGGCTTGGGGAAGCTGTTTTCCACCAGCGAGGTCAAAGGGCCAGTGCCACAGCCTTTCTGGGTACCCACAGTCAGTGGGTCTTGAATCTTGTCCAGCATCCAAGAAGAATGAGGTCACGCTGATGACTAAAGGGTAATGATGGCAGATAACTTTATTGAGCGGCATAACAGCTCTCAGTGGAGAGGGGACATGGGACATGGGGGACTGGTCCCCCACCCCTGCAGTTGGGTGGTTTTTCTCTCTGTGGCTGGTTACCGGCCTTTTTATGGACCCAAAATGGGTAGTGTGTGTTGACTGGTTTGTGAGTACGCAAAAAAGGTTAAAGCGAAGACATCATTCAGAGATGGGCACAACATTGTAAAAAACCAAGTAGGAAAGAGTAGGTATATGTAAAATAGGTGAAGGATAGAGATCAATCAGAGGAAAGTGCGCCAAATGGGAAGACAAGTCTGAGAATTTAACTTGTAGCTTGACTTTCAGGCTTTTAACTGTCTTGTCTTGGAGGTGGGGTTTCGCCAGGGACCGGCCCCTATCTGCCTCGGCATTTGGCTGCTTTCTGTTGCTATCACAATGACTCCCCATCTTCTCACTCTATCTTCTCTCCTCCATTTCTGGTAACCACTCTTCTCTGCTTCCATGATATCAACTTTTTAAAAAAATTCCACATGTGAGTGAGATCGTACAGTATTTTTACCTTTCTGTTTTTGACTTATTTCACTCAACATGACGTTTTACAGGTTGTTCCAGGTTGTCACAATTGACATGATTTTATTCTTGCTTTTGATTGAATAGTATTCCATTGTGTATACCACATTTCCTTTATCCATTTATCCAGTATTGAACACTTAGGTTAATTCTGTATCTTGGCCATTGTAAATAGTGCTGCTATAAACATTGGGATGTTGATATCTCTTTGTAATATTTATTTAATCTTTTCATGTGTATAACTGGTAGTGAGATTGCTAACTCAATTTTTTAAATGAGCAAAATAGCTTAATAGACATTTCTCAAATGAAGTTATAAAAATGGTCAACAAGGATATAAGTAACTAATTAGCATCATCACTTAACATTAGCTTAACATCAGTAATAATCAGGGAAATGTAAATTAAAACCACAATGAGATACTAGCTCACGTTGTTAGGATGATCATCATCAAAAAGATAAAAAAAAATAAGTATTGGCAAGGACGGCGAGAAAAGGTAAATCTTGCACACTGTTAATGTGCTTATAAATTAGCACAGCCATTATGAAAAACAATATGAAAATGTCTCTTCTCAGTGCTTTTAACATGGCTACTAGAAAATTCAAAATTACCTATATGCTTCACATTATATTTCTATTGAGAAATGCTAGTGCAGAGAACACTGAAATTGCACATTATAAAAAAATGGTTTTACTCAAAGATTCTGTAAGCAATAGATTTCAACCTAATTAAGAGAAAATAACAAACATTTGGGCTACCAGTCACCATCACACTGGCTGGAAAGTAGGTTGGTCATGTTTAAAATAATAATAAGAAGAAGAAGAAAGGGAAACACTATCACTCTGAAAATTTTCTATAAATAGCTACAGAATAATTTAAAGAAGTAATACTAATTTGACTCTGAAAATTTTGTTTTTAGTCAATTAAGAGAATTATAAATTGGTGGTTCTAATTAATTTTTATCTCAATTAACAGTTTTCTCTTTAGCTATTGACTTTCAGTTACATCTTATCACTAGTATAAATTAGACTTTGCTTCTTAAGACTAAATTTAATTCAAAATTGGACCAGAATAAAGTGTAGTATGGATACTTAGGACAACTAGAAACAAAGTTAAAAAGCATGGACATCTTCCATGGCTTGGCCTGACTCTGAGAAATATGGAGAAGACATAATTGAGACTTCTCCTCCAGAAAGTAGAAAGATGTGGAATGTGGCTTCAACATCCCTGCCTGTTTAGAGTGCCATTTGAGGGGATGGTTTCTGTGTCACCTCACATAGCACACTGAGGGGATGATAATAATCAACATCAAAGGGAGGTCTAAACTTTAGACTTTAGGGAAAAACAAAAATCCAAAACAAAAGAAAGACTGGACACACGATGCAGCTAGGAACAAGAATCTAGAATCTCAAGCCAGGCTCATTGGTTAAGACTTATCTCAGTCAAAGTCAGTTTGAAAAATTGGGAAGTGGCTATTATTGCACAGATACCAATGCAAGCTAAAAAGAAAAAAAAAGAATCAGAAAAACATAACACAATCAAAAGAGTGAACTAAAACAATGGAGATCTATAAATTGCCTGACAAAGAATTTAAAATAATCATTTTAAAGAATCTCAGGGAGATACAAGAAATACAGACAACAACAATTACAAATGATAAAAGTTATGCATGAAATAAAGTAGTAACTATAAAAAAGTACATAGAAATTCTAGAGCTAAAGAATATAAGAACTGAAATTAATAATTCACTAGAGGGCCTCAACTTCAGACTTGATCAAGCAGAAGGAAGAATTGGCAAACTCAAAGGTACCTCATTTGAAATTATCTTGTCAGAGAAGCAAAAAAAGAAAAAAACAAGGAAAGTGCACAGGAACCCTGAGTGGATTATAGAACACTATCAAATGAACAAACATATACATTATGGGAGTCCCATAAGGAAAAGAGGAAGAGAAAGGAAAAGAAAAAATGTATTTAAAGAAATAATGGATGAATACTTTCCAAATCTAAAGAGAGACATGGACATCTAGATTTATAACACTCAGAAGGCCTCAAGTAATATGAATCTACAGATTTATATGAAGTCTACATAAAGACAAATTATAATCAAATAGTTAAAAGTCAAAGAAAAAGAATATGAAAGCAGCAAGATAAAAATAGCTTGTCACATACAAGGGAGGCTCCATAAGTCTTCAGTGAATTTATCAACAGAAACATTGCAGGTCAATGGAGAGAGAAATGATATATTCAAAGAGCTGAAAGAAAAAAAAAAAAAGCTGTAGACTGGAATAGTATACCCAGAAAAACTGTTCTTTAGAAACGAAGTAGAAACAAAATTCAATAGCACATTAAAGGATTATTTACCATGATCAAATGAAATTTATCCCTGGGATTCAAGGATGGTTTGACATACACAAATCAATTGATTTGATATAACACCAATATAATGAAGGAAAAAAATCACATAATCATCTCCATAGATGCAGGAAAAGCATTTGGCAAAATCTGACACTCTTATGATAAAAACTCTTAACAAACTAAGTATAGAGAGAATTTACCTTCTTTACAAAATGAAGGGCATATATGAAAAAAGCCTGCAGTAACATTATACTCAAAGGTAAAAAAAAAAAAAAAACAACAAAAGAAAACTTTTTTCCTCTAAGATCAGGAACAATGCAAGAATACCTACTCTGGCCATTTCTATTAAACATAATACTATATGTTTTAGTCACAGCTAAACTGGCAAGAAAAGAAATAAAAGCAATCTAAATCAGAAGGTTATATGTTGCTAACCCTAAAGAATTCACATTAAAAGAAATTGCTAGAACTAATAAATTCAATAAAGTTGCAAGAAACTAAATCAACACACAAAAATCAGTTGTATTTCTATACAATAACAATGAACTATCCAAAAAGGATATTAAGAAAAAAATCTTGGCCAGGTGTGGTGGCTCATGCCTGTAATCCCAGCATTTTGGGAGGCCAAGGTGGGAAGATCACCTGAAGTTGGGAGTTTGAGACCAGCCTGACCAACATGGAGAAACCCCATCTCTACTAAAAATACAAAATTAGCTGGGCGTGGTGGCGCATGCCTGTAATACCAGCTACTCAGGAAGGCGGAGGCAGGAGAATTGCTTGAACCCGGGAGGCGGAGGTTGCGGTGAGCCAAGATCTCACCACTGCACTCCAGCCTGGGCAATAGGAGCGAAACTCCATCTAAAAAAAAAAAAAAAAAAAAGAAAGAAAAAACACACACAAAAGAAAAAAAATCTCTTTTACAGTAACATCAAGGATCAAATACTTAGAAATAATCTTAACCAAGGAAGTAAAAAACGTGTACACTGAAAACTATGAATTCTTGATAAAAGAAATTAAATAGACAAATAAAACATCAGTGCCCATAAGTTGGAACACTTGACATTATTAAAATGCCCTTACTCCCCAAAGCAATCTACAAATTCAATGCAATCTCTATCAAAATTCAATTGACATTTGTCTTATCATGGGCTGCTGTAACAAATTGCCATAGTCTAGGTGGCTTAAACAACAATATTTATATCTTACAATTCTGGAGGTTAGAAATCTAAGATCAGGGTTAACAATATGGCCTGGTTCTGCTGGGGATACTTTTCTGAGTACCAGTCTCTTGACTTCTTTTTTTATCCTAACATTGTAGAAATAGAGAGAGAACTAGCTCTCTGGCTTCTTCTCACAGGGGTACTAATCCTGGTGATGAAGGCTACACCCTCATTCCTAATTATCTCCCAAAAGACCCAACTTTACATGCCATTACACATGGGGAATTTGATTTAAACATTTAAATTTTGGGGAGACACAAATATTCAGTCCCTTGCAGCATTTTTAATAGGTATAGAAGAAAAACATTCTGAAGTTCATATGGAACTATGAGAGACCACACATTCAAAGCAAACTTGGGGGAAAAAAAACACTTCTTTCAGTAAATGGTGCTGGGAAAAGCATATATTCACATGCAAAAGAATAATATTGGATGCTTACTTAAACCATGCACTAAAATAAACTAAAAATGGATTAAAGATTCATAATGTAATATCTGAAATGGTAAAACTCCTGGGAGAAAACATAGCTTAATAAATCACTGCAATGATTTTTTCGATGTAATACCAAAAGCACTGGATAAAAGCTGCCTCTTTTTAACAAAGGCTCTAATTGGCAAGTTAATTAGTCATCGGGAATTTTTTTGCTCAGAAATATTTTAGGGTATGAGGTCTCAAAGGTATTAACACTTTTCTTTTTTTATTGTTATTATATTTTTTGGAGACAGAGTCTCACTCTGTCACCCAGGCTGGAGTGCAGTGGTGTGATCTTGGCTCACTGTAACCTCTGCCTGGGGGTCAAGCGATTCTCCTGCCTCAGCCTCCCGAGTAGCTGGGACTACAGGCACGTGCCACCTCGACCAGCTAATTTTTGTATTTTTAGTAGAGACGGGGTTTCACCATATTCATCAGGCTGCTCTTGTACTCCTGACATTGTGATCTGCCCTCCTCGGCCTCTCAAAGTGCTGGGATTACAGGCGTGAGCCACCGTGCCTGGCTGGAATTAGCACTTTTCTATATGTTGCTCTTTCTAGGTGCAGTAGTACAGTCTAGTATTTATAAACATTCACAATATGGGCGTGTATAGCATCAACACCAAACATACATTAATCAGCGGAAGTCACAACAATATTACATTTAATCAACCCCAAGAGAGACACACCAGGTTGTGATAGTTTCCCTTCCCCACTGTGCATCTTGCCTAAACCCACTTGTTGAATTCAGGCACTCTTTTACTCTTGTTAGCAGGTAGGGTGGTGACCTGGATATTTATATACAGCAGATGCCCAAATTTAGATTCTCTTTCTCCCCAGTATACCCCAGGGTATTCAGATGTGTGTCTGTGGGCATGGGTTCCCCTTGGGGATTGGAATACTTTGGTGTTATGACAAAATGTTTTATTCTTAAAATAGCTGAGGTTGGGGAGAGGAGAAATTAGGGATCACAAGACATAGAAAGTAGCAGTAGCTTCATGCCAGTATATACACAAGATTAGGCATTTACTTTGGGGTTTAGGTAGCTATCTGCATAGCTCAACCAACACAATTCTAATGTTTTCAGTCCGTCCAAAACTCAGTCTTCTTATTGCTGACAATATTTTTTTCCAGTTTTGGGGAATTATTGACTCAGCAGCAGCAGCTACATTGCCTTTTGGCTGAGACCACAAGACTTACTGACCCATTGCCACAATAACATCCCTTCCCCCTCTTACATAGAGGGAGTAAGCCACATTCAAACATAAATTGAACATATTTTTAAAAATCCTACCTCTTGTTGCTCGGCTTACAAACAACTGGTAGTATAGTGGGGTTAACTAATTCTCTTTGACATTTCAATTAGAGCCTTTACTACCAGATCCTTGGGAGCCCTTTCATAGGCTCTAACCTGGCTCATCGGGACCTTCATCCTTTCTCTTCCAGAAAGCTATGTCTCTGTCAGCATCCCCTTCTTACTACCAAAACTATCAAGAGCCATGAAGGGTTTGAGATTTTGTCCCACTTGCTAGCTAACAAATTAGCCCACTACAGTTTCATAGATACTGGTTGATGATACAAGATCATAGAGAAGAACAAACCATGCAGAGGGAACAGCCAGTTCAGGAGTGTATCAGATATTTTCAATTAATCATAAAAAAAGTGGTATGGCTGGGATGACATTAGCAAAGGGAGAGTAATAGCATATAAATCTGAAGTTGCTTAGTTAGGAGATATAATTTTTGTGTCATTGGCATAAAAATGAAATTGAAAAACATTAGAGTAGATCATGTCATCAAGGATGTATGATACTCATCTCATGCCCTGATCACTGGAGTACTCTGGCATTTAGAACTTGGGCAAATAGACTATGATGTAAATGGCACCCACTAGAATTGTGCAGGTCATATCTGACACAACCGTATCTGGTGACCTTCAGAATAACTATAAAAGAAGACAAGAGTAATTACAGGAGGAAAAATAATATCAGAAAGGGATATGCTGTATCATTCAAGAGTCAAGCATAGAAAAGAATATTTAAGAGATTAATTTAACACAGCAAGTGGCTATTCAGGTGATAAAATTTGTTAAATGGCCATCCAGATGAGATTAGAAACAGAAAGATGCTAAACCAGCCCTAGCCTGGAATGAGAAAGGGAGAGGGCAGCATTCTAGGTAGTTAGAGCTTAGGGTCAGCTGGTGGAATTTGGAATCATGGAGGTCCCATCTATTAGGTGACTGTTGAGCTTGTAATGTTTCTCTTCGTTAATTTTAACTTGGATGCAAACATGGAGTGTTCCTGAGCAGAGGCAGATTATCATTATTCACAAACAAAGCAAACAATGACCACATGTTTCTTCACACCGTAAGTCTTACCCCTAGAGCAGTGTAATGAATCCAAGCCAAATGTCTTCTTCATATAAACTGTGTATCATAGACAAGAAATGTAAAATAATGTTTTTTCCATTTTTATATAGGAGAGAGACAGCTTTCCTCATTCCCTTCTGAAATGAAAGGGGCAAGAAACAACTTTTCTCCTTTGAGACACTATGAAAAATATCCTGAGTTCTTACCTTAACCTTTTGGAATATAAACGTATTAATATCTTTCCAAAATTCAGATAAACTCTGGGTGTCTCTGGCACTTATCACCTAGAGATTTCTCCAACCTCTGGGCTTTATACCATCTGAAATGTAAATACCTCGGGAGAAAATGCTTCAATATTCTTGGCACCTTAGGGCTTAACCTACAGACCTCATCTGGGCCCCTTTGGCCCTCTGAAATCAGAGCAATTAGCTAGACTAATGGTTATAAATCTAATTCTCATGGTATAACAAGAGTAAAATGTTTCAGAGAGACATGAAAGCAAGTATTACAAGTCTTTATATTCCGTTATTTTCTATGTCTCAGGAATTAAGACTTTTCATAGGAACACTGAAAAATCTAAGTACCTGTTATTTCCTACCTACTTGGAGTCACATAAGTGTTAGAGTCAATGCCAAGTTTAACACCAGAAGGAAAGGGAGATAGAGAATAATATTCTGACTTCTCCTTTGCTCCTAGCTTCTGGTCTCAAACCAGGGTCTCCAGCTGGCTGAACTAAGCTGAAAGTCAGGTGCCCGGGAAAGACAACCTACAGAGATTTGGATTTTGTGTAACACAGAAGATAACAGAAAAACAACAACAACAACAACAACAACAAAAAAAACACAAGGAAAGATAATGGGGGAAAATAAGGATAGGATTAGCACAAGTGTCATTGGAACAGATAAAGTAAGTGTTTGAAGGAGGTAAATTGATTATGTCAGCTATTGCTGAAGGGTCAAGTGAGATGTGGACTGAGAGCTGTCATTGGAATAAACAACCCTAACAAGAACTACTTTACTGGGGTCATGATGGGGAAAATGTGGGTTCAAGAAAGAATGGGAGAGATTAGTATCAGAGAATATATGCAATTTTCAAGAAACTTTGTCTTTTTTTTTTTTTTGAGTCAGATTCTCACTAGTGGTACAATTATGATACACTGTACCCTCAACCTTCTCAGACTACTGAGTAGCTGGGTTTACATTCACATACTACCATGGCCCAGCTAGTTGGTAACATTTTTATTTTAATTTTTTTTAGAGACAGGGTCTCACTATGATGCCTAAGCTGTCTTCAGACTCCTGGCCATGTGTCAAGAGTGGATAATATTAAAAATAATTAAAAAGTTGGTAATTCAGCAAATAGAAGACAGGTTTTGGAGCCATGTTCTCTAACAATATAAAAAGCTCCCTTATTTAGGAGCACAGGAATTCATCCTGGCTAATAGGAGAGCAGTGGAGTGTGGGCACTCAGGCTGGTTCTTGGCTATGTCTTTGATCTCTCAAGTACATCTTTACTTGACCTGAGAAAAATCAACAATATAACAAATGAACATAAAACAAAATGAAAAATAGTAATTTAAGTAAATTTATTTCACTCAGTAAACCCATGCTCCAGAGTAAACATGAGATAAAAAATTTGAGTTTGTGGTGTCTTTTTCCTATCCCTCTTAGAATATGAACATCTAAATGAAATGAACAAGATTTCAGTGCTTAAATGAATAAGGAGTGATTTCTTTTCCTTTTTTTCTTTTTTAGCAAGGCTTTTACATTGTTTGCACCATCCTCTCTCCTCAGCCTCCCAAATCACTGAAATTACAGATGTGAAGTACTGTGCCTGGCTCAAGAAACTTTGTCTTAAAGGGCATAGAAAGGAGGGAATGCTAGAGTGATAACTGACAGTAGAAATGACAGCTGGGATGAGTTGTAGTTGTTGTTTTTGTTGTTGTTTAACATTAAAGACACAAGAGAATGTTTGTATGTAATGTGAATTATACTAAAAAGAATAAAAAAGCTAGTGATTCAGAAAAGAAAAGACAGTTTTTGGAACCATGTCCTCTAGTGGAATATAGAAAACTCCCTTATTTGGGAGAAAAGGATGTCCCTCCTGGCTAATAGGAGAGTGGTGGAGTGTTGGCACTGATGCTGGTTCTTAGCTATGTCTTTGTTCTCTTTACTCATCTTATCTTTTGTGTCTGGAATGTATTTCCTCTCCCTCTACATATCCAAATCCATTGCACTTCTAGCTAGCTGAAATCTCACTTACAGCTAACAAGTTGATACAGTAATATCACCTCACTCCTGAATTTCACCAGCTTGAATGACACACATCTAAGTAATGCCATTGAAAAGGGCATGGAAACAAAACATATCCTACACCTACGCTAGTGCAGTGTGTCTTCTGTTATTGATGAAAGATACTCTACATTGATAAATCCGCTACAGTGCTCATTATGACCCATGTTATGGTGAACACTTAAGAAGGACATGATTAAAGTTGAATAAAATACTTGTATGTGTTCTCGTATAATTGTGATTACTGATAAGTATTAAGTGCAGGAGTTATATGAAGCAAAGGTATGAGGAAATGCCTAATGAGCTTCTTCTTGTAGGCAGCTGAGAATTAGGAAACTATCTATCAGGTCGAGAGTGCTGAGTTTCTTTGATCAGAAGAGGATGCATGTAAGTTGAGGGAGATGTATTAGGTTTTATAATAAATACCTAAGAGATGCTTGGTAGAAGAGTTTGCAAAATTATAATTGCATAATTATGTATACTTGGGCATATGCTTTATGGGAGAAGTACAAAGAAAATTTGCAAAAGGACTGGATTCAAGAATGCTGACTTGGTTATAATATATGTGAAGATACTGATGAAACAAAGATGCTGCAAAATGTTTACTTTCTTGTGACCACAGGACTGAGTTGAACCAAGAACCATTAAAATAGAAGGTGGGCTAAAATTTAATTGAATAGAGTGGTCCAAGTTGTCCTGGAGAGGGGTTCTTCATGTTCATGATAAAAGTCCTACGTAATTGAAATAAACTATACTTATGAACGTAACACATGGAACACATAGTTCACCTTAGGAAAAGTTGGGAGAAATTTGGTAGAGAGCTTTGCATGAAACAAAATAAGGATCATGGGAGGACAAACTTGAGATATAAATAAAAGGAATCACACTGAGTCTATTTGTTGATCATTTCTTGGGTACTGAAGATATAATGCCTCTCCTACTCATGCCGCCTACTTTACGGTAAAGAAACTAAATGTTAATGATTCCACATTGCCTACCCATGTGTAGGTAACATAGCTTCTGGAAGAAACTCAGGCTTGAAAAAAATCAGAACTTCATTCTTTGAGGTACTCTTTAAGATTGTGAAAACTATGCCATCACTGCTCTTTTTGCTGCTATTTTCATCTCCTAACAGAATGCAAGAGGTTTGAGCTCTAAAGAAGTAGTAAAAGAATCAACAACTAACATTTTTGTGCCAATTATTGCTCTCCCAAGCTGTGTAGGTGTATTTCCTTCTCAATTAAGTGATAAGCTTCTTGAAGACAGTGATTAGGGCCTCATTCTTTATTTTTCTTAATGTCTGGGGTCAACAATTTCCTGTCCTAAGTGCATTTGGCTTCAGCAAATACATCTTTATCTGAGAAATCAACCCTATAACAAAGAAAAATAAAATAATAAATAGTAACTTAAATAACTTGATTTTATTCAGTAAATTGATTCTCCAGAGTAAACATGAGATCAAAGATTTGAATTTGTGGTTTCTTCTTCCTGACCCTCTCAGTACAAACATCTAAATGGAATGAGCAAAATTCCAGTATTTAAATGAGTAGGGAGCATTTTTTTTTCCTTTTTTAGCAAGTCTTTTATGCCTAATAGGAAAACAAAAAGAGTGAAAGAAAGAAAAGAAGGAAGGGAGGGAAAGAAAGAGAAAAAAAGAAAAAAGAAGGAGCTCTTTTTTTCAGCACTGGGAAAAAATAATGCGGCATGGGCTTATGGTGAGAATTGTATTTCCAATATATTGCTCTTAGAAGGATTTTTTCAGGAGTAAATGTGGACAATATGTTACGTTTGCATACTGACTTTAAAGCCAAACTTTCCAAAGGCAGTAACATGAGCATATACACTAGTGACTGAATATTTAGAAATCTTGATCCACAAATACTTGGTTGCTTCAGTTTTTCTTTAGAGGTCTCTGATGTAATCCCTCCCATTTTGCACTATTTAGAAGCAAAAAACTCATAATTCATTAAATTTATAAAGTCATTAACTCTAAGTAAAACACATCATTAATTTAATAACACTTTTGGGGTAAAATGAGGAACACCACATTAAAAATTAAGATATATGTCTTTTTAATGAACTCACATACATCACTGATTTGAAAATTAATTTTAAGCATGTAAGTATAATTTTTAATTCATGAATTTAATGCTTAAAAATGTAGGTCATAACAAAGAATACTAAATTTGGACAAACCTATGTTACTGTTCTTTGCCCAACTGGTAATTATTACTATTATTTTGATTCATAAATATTTACAAACCCAAGCTTTTAAAAAATATAAAATGTTACATCTACATAAAATGCCTTTGTTTTGCATGATGACATTTTAAAGGAAAATTTAAGTCATGCAGATATAGCAGATATAGCATGCATATATATTCATATATATGCTTTTAACTTAATATATTTTTAAAATCTCCAAGTTGTGTACAGATCTAGTTTATTCTGTTTCATTGCTATTTATTTACACCACAACTTACATATCTATTTCCTAACTACACATTGAAAGACTATTTATGTCTTTTTCTGATTTTTGTTTTTGTAAGCAACGTTTCCATAGCTGTGTTTTCTTGTGTAACATGACTATAAGTGCTTTCGTGAACAGAGTCACTGGCATCTTCCACTTTTGGTTTTAAGAAATTTTAATTGCCCACAAAACTGGATGCACCAATTTACCCATTCACCTGTTGTAAACATGAATTCTCCACAAATCTTGCCAACTCATGCTATTACCATTTCTGTTCTTCTTGCTGATAGGACATTTTCCTGAGTACAGGCAAAGATAATCAGATTGTCACACATTTACTTATATGTTTAATCAGCATTTTGATTTTCCATTCTGTGGACTGCCTCTCTATACTCTTGGACCATTTTTCTGCTAAGTATAAAAACTATCATTATACTTTGTTTATATTGATACTTGTAGCTAAATATATTTTCGGTTTTATATAGAACTTTGTTAGAAATGTTGCAAATATTTTCTTTTAGTCTGCCATTTGCATTTTAACTTTGTTACAGTGTATCTTGAAATAAAGAACATTTGAAGAAAATTTTAACTTTGATGCGATAAAACTCAACACTTTTCTTGATGAATTCTCTTGCCTTAAACAGATTTTCCCACTACAAGTTTTTATATATATATATATATATATACTCTTTAATATTTTCTGCAATAATTTTAAGCTTGTTTTAAATATGTGCTTTTGAGCCATCTGGAAATTTTTGCCTGTATGTTTTGAGATTAGAATTTTATTTTATTTTCACAGCACTGTTTATGGGCAAGTCTATCCTTGGTGTGCCCCTTTTTAAGTTGCCACATCTGCAAAAAGACAAATACTCACATGTCCATGAACCTCCTTCTGGATTTTGATCTATATGTCTTTTGCTCTGCCAAATCACACTGTTTAAATTACTATATATATCAATATGTCTTGAGATTTGGTATGATAATATCCCATCTTTATTTCTATTTTTTCCTTTCTAGAGTTGCACATTAAAATTTTATATATGAATTTTATAATCAACATGTTGGCTTCCATGAATAATCACTTTGAAATTTTGATTGGGCTTACACTAAATTTACACATTAATTTAGAGAGATTTAAAGTATTTACAATATAATAAACATGATATACCTCTCCAAACTTGCAGCTCTTTTAAAAATCTTAGCAGTAAAGTCATGTAGTTTTATTCAAAGCAACCTTATATATTTTTGTTTTGTTTGACTGCTAGGCTTTTTATATTTTTATTTCACTTATCTATTCATTTATTCAGTTATTAAACAAATATTTGTTGACTGCCTAATATGTGTCAAACATTATTTTAGATATTAAAGCTATAACCCTAGGAAACAAAACAAAAGAATTCTTAACTCACAGAACTTAGTCTAATGGGGAGACACAGAAAATAAAGAAACAATCAAGTCGATGCCTAACATGTCATATGGTTTTAAGTGTTATAAAGAAAAATACAGCTGGGTAGGGTACATAGAGAATTTCCTGGTTGAAGTTCAGGGTTATGGTTTTCTATAGGGTGTTGAAAGAAGTCTAATGATATTTGATTTCTCACCTGAAGTGAGAAAGTAATCTATGCATGTGTCTGAGGGACAACATTTCTAGAAGGAGGAAATGACAAATGTAAAGCCTTTGAAAAAGGAAAATGCTTGACTCATTGGAAGAATTACAATATTCTAGTATGCCAGAAGGAATGGGAGAGACATAAAAGATGAAGTTAAACCAGAAGTCATCATCCAAATTACATAAGAACTTAGAAATTTTAAAGATTTTTGGTTTTGTTTTGAATGAGGTGGGATGGTAAAGGCCATTTAAGATAATTTCTCTGTTTAAAGAATAGCTTGCTGTTTTGTTAGAATAAAATAAAGGAGAGAAAGAGTCAAGGATGGAAACTAATAAAGAGGCTATGGAATAATATTGGTGATTAATTATGCTATACTCAGTATATTAATCCAGTATAGTATACTGGATCCAAGTGATAGCAATGAAAATAATAAGTGCTTTGATTATGCATTTGTTAATTAAATATGGTGGAATATAAAAGGAGGAAATCAAGAATAGCTTCAAGTTTGTTGACCCAAACAACTGGACCATTGATACTGCCTATACTTTAAAGGGGAAGAGCACAGAGGGAATAGGTCAATTGAGGGAAAATGCACTTTGAGATATGTGAATAGGAATCTCGATTCTTTCTATTTTTAATTTAGCAAAGTCGGTTTTTGAGACTATTATCTTTTGAACTTACATCTGATTATATTTCAAAAGCTCTGATTAGTTAAACTTGACAACTGAATCTTAGCTCTTCCTTGTTCATTGTTCTTATTGCCTGCAAATATTAAAAAATAAAATTAAGCACTTACATAACACTTACCAATAAATGGCTGTTCTAGGCTCTTTCTGTAAATGAGCTGTTTCAATCCTCATAGCAGCCTTACAAGGCAGGTATTAGGAGAATTATTGCTGTTTTACAAATAAGAAATCAAATGCGAAAGGATGTTAAGTAATTGGCTCAAGGTCACCTAGTAAGTATATGAAAGAAAGGTTTGAAACCAGACAATCTGGCTCCACACTAAAGTGATTAATTTTAATTACTACACTATACTGCTAAGCTATGGGTCCTAAGTTTTCCTTTTAAATCTTTGTATCTCTATTTCATTTTCTTTTCTCATTGCATCAGCTAGAAACACAAGCACAACTCAATAATCGGGAAAAGAGAAGGCATTCTTTATGTGTGATGTTTACTTTGTTGAGTTAAGGAAGTTCACTTTTATTTTGAATTCACAATTATGACTTTAAAATAATGAATTGGTAATGGATTTTACTGATTTTTCCATCTATAGAGATAATCACATATATTTTCCCTCTTAATCTATTAATCTATTAACTTAATAGTAAATCGCACTAATACTGGTTTTCATGCAGAAACACTTGCTACCTGGGATTTAACTGACTTGATTATAAAATATTATTAACATCCCACTGAGTATACTATTTTATTTAGGAGATCTTTCTTGTTTCAAAATTATATCATTGACTTTCAGCTTCATGCTTATCTGCTGTTTTTTCTAAGAATACTAGTTTCTTCAAGGTATGTCATAATTAATCCAAAAATCTGTGGCATTTCGGGTGTTGGCCATTTAACACATATTTCAGTGGTTTAGTTATCGTTACTCCAGTAAAATTCCCAATTTGTCTTGGACTAATTTTTTATAGTCATAATTTCACTGAAAATTTTATCTTTATGTTTTCAAATTTATTTTATTTAGAATTTTCTCTGTTACATAAAAAGGTATATACTTTATCAATAATTATACAGATTTTTAAAATTCCGAATGAAGAGGACTTATCACAAACCACACATATTTTTATTTTTCATAAATATATTTTGTAGTATTTTATTTTATTGATTTTTATTTTATTTGGCATAACTTTTAAAACTGAGGTTATTTTATCTCATTTCTGGCCCAGTTCATGATCACTGTTGAACTTTCTATGTAGGGCACTTATAGAAATGTCAGCTCTTGCCCTAAGTCAGTGTTGCTTCTACTCTAGCATCCAGGAAGAATGTTCCTTTCCTGGTCTTGTAGGAGCATGGTAACCAACCAAATGACCACTGTGCTTCCATGATGGCATGTTCCTTTTATGCATGAATCTGAATTCCTGCTTCTTGCAGATTCTACATTCTTATATATTTTTAGCACCACTTTGTATTCACAAATTTGTTTTTATAGCTTGTGCATCATTTCTGGAGTTAAGTTGCATTATGTGCTTTCTATGCATCTTGTTCTGTAAGACAATAAATAGCATTCATTTATCCATAAAATTCCATGCCATTTTTCCTTAGTATCTCAATATAACTTTGTTTTTAATTCTTATCATACTCAGAATGTGAAAACTTTGCTAAATGATTTTAAACTTCCAGGGCTTATTCTAGTGACGTGTTCCTTTCTCTATAATACTAATCACAATAATCATATTTTATCATGCTTCATGCTTTTAAGGTTAAATGCCTGATTTTAAGGCACATGACAAATACAGAATACATTTAAACTTTAGGAACTGGCTACTCATTCTTCTGGCTCTTGTACCTATACTACCATGGTTGATTAGTCTTAGGATGGTACCTGACTCCAGTCAGAATAATCACAGTCCTCTTTTCTTCTTCATAGTTGATTGGTCTAGGGATGGGCACTTATCTTAAGATGGGCCAAAGAGGATTTTAAACTTCAAAAATAATGTTGAAACCCCCTACTCTCCCTTCTCTCAGTAAAGAAGATATACATATTCGTATTTTTTCTAAGCATAGATTAAGGAGTAAAGAACAACAGCATAAAACAGAGAAAAGAATTAATTAGTTGCTCAGAGAAGCAGAAAATGAGACAAAAAAGCAGAAGCTCTCGAGTGCTCAAATATATGGTTGAGTTGTATCCCTGGTTTACCTAATCTCAAGTTTGCAAGCTATCTAATGATTATGGTTTAAACAGGATTTTTGTCACTTGCAAACCAAATAAATCTAAATAATTTCATAATATTTTGGTATTCTGTTCTAGTTATTTTAAATTAGAGTTTTTTGTCCTGTTTGTTTAGTCTGTTTTTGTTCTCTTCACTGAGTTATGCTTGTTAGAAATTAAATGATTTCACAGGTTAATGTTGAACTATGATGGATGGCCTTATGAAATACATTATTCAGTCCCAATACTGTCTTCTGACCTTCAAAATCCTGTGGTGTAGTGCAAATGCTTTGGCAATTCCAACTGCCTTAATTTACATTGTTTAGCATGTATCAAAAATTTTTGTGTCAATACTGAATTTTACAAAATTATGATCTACAGCAGATTTCTATAATTTTAATTTGCCTTACCATCCATTTTGAATACAGGTTTAACTTTCTAATACCAAAAGCAGGACTTACTCACCCTTCACACAGTTCCCAGCTCTCTGCCTCCTCCCAGTTTCCCAATGTGCTTAATCCATGTATCTGTCTGACATACAGCTATTTCCTTGTAACCATCTCCTCCAGGACATGCAGATACAAACTATTTGACTTACTCCGCTGATCCTGCATCCCACATGGTCTGTGAAGGTAAGCCACAGTAATCATGATCAATCACAGCATGACCCAACATGACTTACCATTTGCCTGCTTCAAACCCACCAGTTAGAATTCTCTGCAGGAAATCTGCTTGGATAATGCCCCAGCCCCCCATAAAGGCCCAGGTCCATAGGTCCGTCACTCTTTGGCTCCCCACCTGCTGGCTGAGTGCATTGCTCCTGCCATCTTCCTATTGGCATTTGTTGGCATCCTCTTTTCTTGTAGATCTGTGAGTAATAGACTGCTTCCGTTATTTTATGCGTTTTTGTTGCGTTGATACCTCCGTGTCTCACTGGACTGACACACTTGGATCTAACTTTATCCCTGGTCAAGCCTCTCCTATAGAGTGATTATCCTGGCAGGAATAAACTGGACACAGGTCATACAGGAGCCACAAAAGTCTCTGCCGGTATAAACAAGTTTCCTGTGAGAGGGACACCTGGTCATGGGTCAACACTTAAACATTAGGCAGTTGCCAGGGTAAAAAAGTATCCCACAAAAGGCACACTGACAAAATCTAGAGTCCAGCCTAAGTAGGGCTTGAGTTTATAGCCACTCTCCTGTGACAGATCTCAAGACCAAATTAGGACAATGGAACAGAATCGGAGACATTTTAAGTTAAAAGAGGGATTGGGGATGAAGTCAGACTGCTCGTCGTGCCTCAAATAAAAATGATTCAACAATGTTGACAATTAGGTGAGCTGACCCATTTCGATGGCTAAGTTTGGTCACATACACAGAATGACAACAGTCTGTAATCACAATGTACCCCCCCGCCTAGTAGCTACAGAATGTCTTTTGACATTAATTACAAGTCACATTGTAATATTAGAATCTCCAAAATGTGAATTTAAAAAAGAAATTTTGTGTTTAGACCTGTGAACATGTGTTGGTCTTTTAGAGAGGCCAGGAAACATGACTGTTAGACTCAAGTTAAATTAAATACACTTTTTAATAGTTTTGCCCCTATCAAAATTTAGTTATACTTCAGATTATTCAAAATTAAAATCATCAGTCTCTTTTTACTTGTCAGTTCATTTTCCTCTTAGGAATTCAGCTAGTTAAGCACATCAAACCAGTAGTCTTTGTTCTTCAATCAGAATTAATCATTACACATGCTGCAGAGGCGGGTAAGTGGCCAATTGTAAAGCTATATATAGCCGTCACTTTCTTTTTCTCTGGTTCGTTTTGTTCTCTCTCTCATAACTTTTAATAAGTTCCTCCAGTTTTAGGATTTCTCTGTTTCTCTGCAGTTTTTTTCTACAATATTATTTGATCTACCTTTACACTTACTCTGTGTTTCCAGGAGTACCTCTTTAGGCAGCTAGCATTATGTTTAGGTAATGAGAGAGATGGATAATGCCATAATTGGTTTTACAACACCTTGGGGAATTAATAGATTTAATTTATAAAGTAAATTTTAAAAAATAATTTTCTTGATCATAATTTACACAGTATTTATTAGGTAAGGCTCATATGTGTGATTATTTTCTAAAAGAACACTTACCTTACTTGATCGTAATTTACACAGTACTTATTAGGTAAGGCTCATGTGTGTGATTGTTTTCTAAAAACAAACACTTAAATTTAAATAGCAATATTTAAAATGAAAACTGAATTTGTTGGAGATTTCTTTAAAATTATTATAACATTAGTTATCACCTGAATTCTCAATAAATATATATATGAAATTCAAAACTTCACATAATTAAACAGAATTGATAAAATAGTATCAGATGAAGAATTTTGTAACTTATCTGAGCTGTTTTACAATAGTCAAAAGATTCATCTGAAAACTAAATTGATAATATCAGTTAGTCTTTCTCTATGAATTGATAGGGCATTATCTGTTTTTAATATGAATAAATTGTACAGAATAGATTTAAATAAAATTAGGTTTTTTGCCTGAAATTTTATAAATATAAATTTAATAAATATGAAATTTTATTTTCTAGAGAGTTTTTCTTTTTCCTGACTTAAGTAAAATTTGTGTGTTATAAATCAGTTAAGAGGACAGACAAATGTTTAATTTAAATTATATTGGACATAGAACATTTATAAGGTAATCTGGATGCTAGAAATCTCCCTCATTTACCTAGAACACAGTTTACACAAGACTGACATACATGATAGAATTTGGGGAATATAATGATATTACTATATAGAACATACCTTAGAACCCTCAGTCTTCCAATTGGTTATTACTTATTATGGGGACATTTTCATAAGACATTCCCCCTTAAATTCTGGCCTTCTTTCAAAAGAGGTATTCTTAATCTTTTACTCCTTGTTGGTCAGCCTCCAGCCCCTCATTTCTTGATCACTTTATGCATGGCAGTTTAGCACTCCTCCCTATTCCTCTTCCCAAACTGGACCTCAGATAGGTCTTTCAATATCTAAATGCTTTTTAAAGTTCTTAACTTTAAAAGTCTGTCTGTAGTAGATCTTTACAATCAGTAGGACATTTCTTTGCCATTTACAGACATTGCTAATTTTTTAATGTGATGAGCTTTGGAGGGATTTCTATATCTACCACCCAGATCAATCATAAGAGTTCAGGTTGGGGATGGAGACTATTGTTAAAATAATCATTTGAAAATTCATTCAAGAAAATTTAACATGTGAACAATACATCAGGCACTGTGTTGGGCATTCAATTGTAAACAAAAACTATATGGCTCCTGCCCAAATGTAGCTTACAAGCAGGTATTAAAGAAAACAACATAGTAATTCTTAATGAGAAAGAGTCACTGTCCTTGAGTCCACTTGCAAGTAATTTTTAAATGCACATTTTGAATAGAGAATATAGTAAACTTGTTGATCTGCTATGAGATTTAGACTTAAAGCAGGACAGTTTTTAAAGATCATCAATAAATGTCGGCTTTCTAACAAGGATGACTAAGAACTCACATTACGATTTGAGGAAGAAGAAAAAGGGTTCATAGGGAATGGAACAGATTTAATGTTTATATGCCAGTGTTCTCTATATACAAATGTCCAGTTAGAAAATGGAAAGCTAAATATTCATCTAGATGTAAAATGTAGTGTTAGGAAGGGTTAAAAGGCAACTGCACATAGTTCTTATACACAGGGATTTAAGCTCAAGGCACGAGATCCCTCTTCAGCAACAAACGTTCCTGGCCTAAATGTTCATTCCTTAAGCCTGCACCCAATGGAAATTTTTTTTTTTTTTTTTTTTTTTTTTGAGGGATTCTTGCTCTGTCACCCAGGCTGGAGTGTAGTGGCACCATCTCAGCTCACTGCAACCTCTGCCTCATGGGCTTATGCGATTCTTGGGCTTTAGTCTCCTGAGTAGCTGGGATTACAATGCTCACCACCGCGCCTGGCTAATTCTCGTATTTTAAGAAGAGACGGGGTTTCGCCATGTTGGCCAAGCTGGTCTCGAACTCCTGATTTCAAGTGATCATCCTGCCTCGATCTCCCAAAGTGCTGGGATTACAGGCGTGAGCCACCATGCCCAGCCATGGAAAATAATATTTGATGTCTCTTGTGTACAGATATTTTCAGCTACAGGTCCTTGGCATTCCCTTTGCACTTGCGGTGCGACCTAATTGTTACAGACTCTCTTCTCCTGTTTCACTTTCCCAAACCATTCAAATAAAAGATATTTAAAAAAGCATCATATAAAATGTTATGGTATCAAAAAAAAAAAAAGAAAGGAAGAAAGGAAGAAAAAAGAAAAGAAAGGCAGTGACTCATGCCTGTAATCCTAGCACTTTGGGAGGCCACAGTGGGAGGATCACCTGAGGTCAGGAGTTTGAGAGGAGCCTGGCCAAAATGGTGAAACCCTGTCTCTACTAAAAATACAAAAATTAGCTGGGCATGGTGGCACATGACTGTGGTGCCAGCTACTTGGGAAGCTGAGGCAGGAGACTCCTTTGAACTTGGGAGGCCGAGGTGCAGTGAGCTGAGATCATACCACTGCACCCTAGCCTGGGTGACAGAGCAAGACTCTGTCTCAAAAAGTAAATAAATAAATAAATAAATACAATAAAATAAAAAGAAGGAAAAGAAAAAACGTGCCCTAACATATACAAAGGCCTTAGAATCTTTTACAAAAATAATTTTAAAAAAAAAGCCAGTAAGAAATGTGACTCTGAAAGTAGTAAAAAAAAATAATAATAATAATAAAAATCACAGGATAATAGCAAGACATAGGCAAAGTGGTAACAAAAGCAGATGAGAACAATTGAACAGACATAGAGAGGCATTAACAGTGCTAGAGAAGATACTTATATTTGAGGTTTTACATGTGCATGCCAGTTTTCAAAATGAAAAATCTTGAATCCTTTAAAAACTATTTTAAAAATGAAGTGTTCATTCCTGGAGATTCTCTTTGATCTAGAATAAGGTATTATACCTAGAATTTTATTTTTCATTTTATTTAAGTATTTTGCCTCAAACTCTTACCCAGCAGTTATTTCATTTTGTAGTTGAATCTTCTGTTATTTAACGTTTTAAAAGTATGCTTTTACACATTTTTAAAGACCTCAGAAATGGCTGTTTTATGCCCTTAGTATTTTTTTTCCTTAATATTGGGGGAAGCAAAAAATAATTGAAGACAAATGTTTTAGCACACCATATGAGGGTGAGAATTAAGAATCATTACATTTTCTAAGCAGAGTGAAATAAAAATATTAACAATTTCTTATTTTATGGATGCACATAAACACTAAAATTATCAAATGAGGGAATAAATTTTAAAATATTTTGAACATTTTAGTATTTAACCAATCAGATAGCATATTTTAATGGACTTTATTTATTAGAAAGTTTTTAGTTTTACAAAACAGTTTCACAGAGTGTGAAGAGTTTCCAGCTACCTTCTTTACCACCAACCACACAAAGTCTTATTATTATTAACATCTTGCATTTGTATAGAACATTTGTATTAAATGATGAATCAATATTAATATATTATTATTAACTATGGAACATAGTATTAATATTTGGGTTCACTCTTTGTCTTGTGTACCTCCATGGGCTTTACAAAAACATCATTATGAATCCAACATTACAGTATCACACAGAATAGTTTTACCACCCTAAAATCCTCTATGCTTCTCCTATTTATCCCTTCCCCCAACCCCAAAGCCCTGGACATCACTTATCTTTTTACTCTTTCTACAGATTTTTCTTTCGAAGTTGTCATATAATTGGAATTATGCAATATGTAGTATTTTCAGACTGTCTTCTTTCACTTAGCAATATGCATTTAAGATTCCTCCAAGTCTTTTAATAGTTTATTAGGCCATTTCTTTATATCAATGATTCTTTTTCTATTGAATGAATGTACCATAGTTTGTTTTTCTATTTACCTATTAAAGAACACTTCGGCAACTTTTGATTTTTGGCAATTATGAGTAAAACTACATTTGTGTGTAGGCTTTTTGTATAAACATAAATTTTAATCAAATTGAGTAAATATCTGGTTTCTCTTGCTGGATCATATGGTAAGCCTATGGTTAGCTTTGTAAGAAACCATAAAACTGTCTTTCAAAATGGCTGTTTTATTTTCCACTCCCACCAGCAATGAATGAGAGTTCCCCTTCACTGCTTCACATACTTGTCAGCACTTGGTACTGTCAATGTTTTGGATTTTAGGCATTCTCACATATATGTGGTGGTAACTCATTGTTTCAATTTGCAATTCCTGAATGGTAAATTATATTGAATATCTTTTATATATATTTATTTGTTATCTGTATGTTTTCTTTGATGAAGTGTCTGTTCTGATTTTTACTCATTTTAAAATTCAGTTGTTTATTGTCTTATTGTTGAGTTTTAAGAGTTATTTGTATATTTTGGATAGTAGTTCTTTATCAGATGTGTTTCACAAAGATGTTCCTATCTGTTGCTTGTCTCTTCATTATCTTAACAGCATCTTCACAAAGCAGAAGTTTTTATTTTAGTAAACTCTAACATTTCATTCTTTCTTTCATGTATTGTGTTTTTGGTGTTATAGCCAAAAAGTCATTGGTAAATCCAAAGTGATCCATATGTACTCCTAACTTATCTTCTAGACCTGTGAGAGTTTTGTATTTTACATTTAGATCTACGACTTACCTTGTTATTTTGCATAAAAGGTGTAAATTCTGAGCCTAGATTCATTCTTTTTTTTTTTTTGAACGTGTATTTCTAGTTGTTCCAGCAACATTTGTTGAAAGAGCTGTCCTTTATCTGTTGAATTAATTTTGCTTCATTGTCAAAGACTAGTTGACAATATATTTGTGGAACTATTTCTGGCCTCTCTATTTTATTCCATTCGTCTATTTGTCTATACTTTCACAAATACTATATTTTTTGCTAGTAAGTAACTTTATAGTAAGTCCTTAAGTCAGGTAGTAGTGCCAGTTCTCTGACATTTATGTATTTGGTATTGTGTTGTCAATCTGTTTATTTTACATTTCATATAAACTTTAAAAATTACAAAGTAACTTTTTGGTGTTTTTATTGGGTCTGCATTAAATCTGTAAATCAAGTAGGAAAAACTGACAATATAAAAATATTGACTCCTCCTATCCATGAACATGGAATATCTATTTAGATCATTGATTTTGTATGTATTTCTTTGTACATATTTTGCTAGATTTATAACTAAGTATTTTCTTTACTTTGGTGCATATGTAAGTGTTGGTGTGTTTTTAACTGCCAAATACATTAACCTTTTATCCCACAATCTTGCTGTAATCTTCTATTAGTTCTAGACACTTTTCAAATTTGTATATTGTTTGGGATTTTCTAGTTAGACAAATCTAGAAAATCTGTCATCTGTCAGCAAATATATCTGTCATGTGTGAACAAAGATAATTTTATTTCTTCCTCCCTTATCTGCATTCCTTTCATTTCCTTTTCTTATCCTTTTGCATTAGCTAGGATTTGTAGAATGATACTAAATAGTAGTGGTGAGAGGGGACATTTTTGCTTTCCTATTGATCTTCTTGGAATAGCATCAAGTTTCTGTCAATAAGTATGACTTTATCTCTAGGTTCTTGTTTTTCTGTTTTTCTGCCTTTTGTACAAATTGAGCATTTTTGTATGATTCCATTTTATCATTTCAATTGACTTATTATCTATACTTCTTTTTGAATAGAAGTAATTTTTAGGTCTTAAAAACATTTTAGTAATATAATAAAAATTATAATTTATTAAAAGATTAAATATTATATAAAACTTATCATATAAAAAGTGACATTCTTTCCACCTTCAAAGAATAAACTTTAATTACCCCGACGCATTACTTGTAAAAACATCCAAGTAAAAACAATATGATACCTGCATGCTTTTCAGATATGCTTCTCTGATATATGAAGAAAATTAGAAACATTGTTAACACATGAAAAGTAGTTAAACTATCAGTATGCAACACTATGAATAACTTCTCTTTTCAGATTTCTTGGAGAACCCTGGAAATTATTTGAGGTAACCTGTATTTCCATATTTTTGTTGAAAGCAAACATATTATTTACAGTACATCTTAACTTGTCTTGACAAAGAATCTCAAAATATACGTGGCTCAAATAAGAAAAAATTTATCTTTTTGATTATTAATACATAATAGTTCAGAAAAAGTGAAGCTGCAGCTTCATGAGCTCATTAAGTGTTTCCAACTTTGAATCCTGTCACTCCACCTTCCTCAGAGTGGTGCCCTTATCTACATGGTCAAAGCTGTTGTCACTATCACAAAAATATTTCAGCCTCCAAGAAAGAAGAAAGACAGTGAGGGCCAAGGAAAAATCTCAGAGTTGCTTGCTTTTCGTCTACTCACATTCCACCCGTAAGAACTTAGCCACATGGCCATATGTAGTTGCAAGTCAGGCTGGGAAATACGCTGTTTGGCTGAAAAGCCATGTTGCATAACTAAGACTTACAAGCAAAGGGTGAGGTGTTTCTATAGCAAAATAAATAAAATAGGATAGTAGAACAAATAGAATAATGACATTGAGTGCTCAATTTTATAAAACAAGTACTATATATATGCATATATGTATACATATTTATATATGCATATATGTATACATATTTGTATATGCATATATGTATACATATTTATATATGCATATATGTATACATATTTATATATGCATATATGTATACATTTTATATATGCATATATGTATACATATTTATATATGCATATATGTATACATATTTTTATATGCATATATGTATACATATTTATATATGTGTATATATACATGTGTATATGTGTATATATGTATATATGTATATGTGTATATATGTATATATGTGTATATGTGTAAATATGTATATATGTGTATATATGTGTATATGTGTATGTATGTATATACGTGTATATATGTGTATATATGTGTATACGTGTATATATGTGTATGTGTGTATATATGTGTATATATGTACGTATGTACGTATGTACGTATATATGTACGTATGTATATATGTATATATGTGTGTATATGTGTATATATGTATATGTGTATATATGTATATATGTATATGTGTACATATGTATATATGTGTATGTGTGTATATATGTGTATATATGTATGTGTGTATATATGTATATATGTGTATATATGTATATATGTATATATGTGTATATATGTGTATGTGTATATATGTATATATATGTGTATATATGTATATGTGTATATATGTATATATGTGTATATATGTATATATGTATATATGTGTATATATGTAATATGTATATATGTGTATATATGTATATATGTATATATGTGTATATATGTGTATATATGTGTATATATGTGTATATGTGTATATATGTATATATGTATATATGTATATATGTGTATATATGTGTGTATACATGTATATATGTGTATACATGTATATATGTGTATACATGTATATATGTGTATACATGTATATATGTGTATGTATGTATATGTATATATGTATATGTGTGTATATATGTATATGTGTGTATATATGTATATGTGTGTATATATGTGTATATGTGTATATATGTGTATATATGTGTGTATATATGTGTATGTATGTGTGTGTATATATGTGTATATATGTGTATATATATGTGTATATATATATTTTTATATATATATATATATAAATTTTTTTGAGACAGAGTCTTGCTGTGTCATCCAGACTGGAGTGCAGTGGCCTGATTTTGGCTTACTGAAACCTCCACCTCTGGGGTTCAAGCAATTCTCCTTCTTCTGTCTCCCAAGTAGCTGGGACTACAGGTGCATGCTGCCATGCTTTGCTACTTTTTTGTATTTTTAGTAGAGACAGGGTTTCACCATGTTGGCCAGGCTGGTAGCAAACTCCTGAGCTCAGGCAATCGGCCCACCTCAGCCTCCCAAAATGCTGGGATTACAGGTGTGAGCCACCGCTCCTGGCCTGTTTATATATATTTAATAATAGAAAAACAATAGAATTGTATCAGTTGATGTCACTGTAAGATTAATTTTCTATTATTTACTTAGTGGTAAAGATTAAACTTTGAAATATTACATTATATTCTGTATTTTAAATTCTCTATACAATGGAAATCAGGTAATATATTACAGCTTTATAGCAGAGTATCCAGAAAGAGTAGTAGGAATACAGACAGTCCCAACTTACAATGGTTTACCTGACAATTTTTCAGCCTTATGGTGGTGCAAAAGCAACATGCATTTGGTAGAAATTCTACTTCAAATTTTGAATTTTGATCTTTTTCCAGGCTAGCAATTTGTGGTATGATTCTCTCTCAGGATTATGGGCAGTAGCAGCAGGCCACAGCTCCCAGTCAGCACGTGATCACAAAGATAAACAACCATATGATATCCTATACTTTATTATAAAATAGGCTTTGTGTTAGAAAATTTGCCCAATTTTAAGCTAACATAAGTGTCTTGGGCACGTTTAAGGTAGGCTAGGCATAGCTATGATGCTGGGTAGGTTAGTTGTATTAAACATATTCTCCACTTTTAATATTTTCAACTCAAGGTGGGTTTATCTGGGTGTAACTGCATTGTAAGTTGAGGAACATCTATAGTAGTATTACTGTTACTACACAAACATGAATACATGTAAAGCCTGCAGGTAATACCTATCAAGATTGACTAAGGCATCAGTTATGTACTGTCTGTAAAGTATCTAAGGACTTATGGCACACTCAAAATTGAATATCAAATCTCAAAAATGAGCCAAATTATACAGAACAATTGTACTATTACTTGTTTTTCTGTAGAATTTTCTTGGTTTTTATTTATGCTTACAATATTAGCAAAGATTAAAGCTAAAAGCTTTTGAAAATATGTATGTGGATTTCTGTGTGTGTATACATTCACCTACATGGAGACAAAATATCTAAACTAGTTTATTCTAACAAAGGTAAATGTGCCACAGATCACTGAAAAGATTTAATGAGATTAAATCAAATTAATTATAACTGTATCTATGGCATTAAATCCCCCAAAACTGCCTCCTGGCATTGCAGAGACCTTGGCATGTGTGAGTTTAGGTCACACTACTCAAAATCAAGAAGCTGATAGGTTAGATTTTCTTCCTGAGATTTCACTCATTAGCCATACCAGAATACTTAGTACATCAGGCCACTCTGCTTGAATTCCCAAACAACACATGACTTTGGAATATGATCCCTTGATAACTCATTGAAAGTGTCTAAATACATGTACCTGGCATAATAGGCCAAGGATGACAATTTAGGCAGAAGAAATTGTTTCTCCTCTCTGTCACATATTTTTGATACGTTTACAAATTGCTAACAGCAGCTTCAGATTCCATTTTTTACTTTTTTTTTTGTTGCACTACTATCAACTGGGTTCTATTCACTTATTAAGTATTTTTTAGACATTATAATATCCTTTTGATAGGTTTCAAATTGAATGAAAATATTTACAGAAATAAAAAATCTTTGCCTTAATTAGAAGATAAAGCAACATTTTCTTAAGCAACTGATATTTTTACACGTATTTATTATTTTAATATTGATTTATGATTTTTGTCTCTTTATCATTATAGAGTTTTAAGTTAATGTACTGCTTTTTTTCAGAATATGTTTAATGCTCCTTAACAACTCTAAAGAAAAGATGGGCTATTTAAGAATTTACATCAGTTCTAAACTCTATCTATTAGGAAGAGGTGGAAATAAAATATTCTGCACTCTTAGAAAACATATAAGGCAATTTAGAGCACAATCCAAAAAATGCATAAGACACTGTGAATATTGTATATGAGTGTCCCAAACTGTTTAAAATCTGTTCCCCATATACTGTCAAGCAATATATTCTCTCTCTCTTTTTTTTTTTTCATAGTGCTCAGTTTCCTGAGGGCAGGGACAGAAGCAAGCAAGCATGGCAGCTATCAGGAGTGAGGGCAAGTTTCCCCCATTTTGCTCCCACAATTAATGTGTCCTTTTCAGAAAAGTTGGACAATATTGACAAGTAGAGATGAACACTGTTGATATTCTTATGGATATACGTAAAATTTCTGTTATGAAAATTTATAAATGTACTTTTTAAATAAATTTGGACCATATTATAACTTATTTGACAATATCTCATAAATGTATTTCCATGTCAAAATAGACATAGGTCATTTTAATGAATATTATTCTATCATATAAATAAAATAATTTAGTTAGCCATCTGCTATTGCTGAACATTTAGGTTATTATTTGTTTTCAAATAAGCAGTGATAAACATTCCTTCACATATGCTTTACATAGCTGTTCAGTTATTTTCTTGAAATATATTCCACATAGTAAAATGCTGAGTCAAAAGGTGTAAGAGTGTGTGTGTGTGTGTGTGTGTACATATACTTTTTCAAAAAAGATCATTAGATACATAGGACCGATCTAGGAGAGGGCTGGTTTCCCCATGTTTTCCTGGACTGATTCCTCTCTTTAAATTTTTGATAATTTGATTGATGAGAAAATGGAAGTACATTTTATTTTACTATACTTTAAGTTCTGGGGTACATATGCAGAATGTGAATGTTTGTTACGTAGGTGTACATGTGCCATGGTGGTTTGCAGCACCCATCAATCCATCATCTACATAAGGTATTTCTCCTAATGCTATCTCTCCCCTAGCCCCCCAACTGCCGACAGGCCCTGGTGTGTGATGTTCCCCTCCCTATATCCACATATTCTCATTGTTCAACTCCCACTTACAAGTGAAAACACGTGGTGTTTGGTTTTCTGTTCTTGTGTTAGTTTGTTGAGAATTATGGTTTCCAGCTTCATCCATGTCCCTGCAAAGGACATGAACTTGTCCTTTTTATGGCTGCATAATATTCCATGGTGTATATATGCCACATTTTCTTTATCCAATATATCATTGATGGGCATCTGGGTTGGTTCCAAGTCTTTGCTGTTGTGAATGGTGCCACAATAAACATACGTGTGCATGTGTCTTTATAGTAGAATAATTTATAATCCTTTGGGTATATACCCTGTAATGGGATTGGTGGGTCAAATGATATTTCTAGTTCTAAATCCTTGAGGAATCACCACATTGTCTTCCACAATGGTTGAAGTAATTTACATTCTCACCAACTGTGTAAAAGCATTTCTATTTCTCCACATCCTCTCTAGCATCTGTTGTTTCCTGACTTTTCAGTGATCGCCATTCTAACTGCTGTGAGATGGTATCTCATTGTGGTTTTGATTTCCATTTCTCTAATGACCAGTGATGATGACCACTTTTTTCATGTTTGTTGGCTGCCTAGATGTCTTCTTTTAAAAAGTGTCTGTTCATATTCTTCACCCACTTTTTGATGGAGTTGTTTTTTTTCTTGTAAATTTGTTTAAGTTCTTTGAAGTAAAACACTCCTCAGCAAATGCAAAAGAATGGAAATCATAACAAACAGTCTCTCAGACCACAGTGCAATCAAATTAGAATTCAGGATTAAGAAACTCACTCAATATTACACGACTATGTGAAAACTGAACAACCTGCTCCTGAAAGACTACTAAGTAAATAACGAATGAAGGCAGAAATAAATAAGTTCTTTGAAACGAATGAGAACAAACACACAATGTACCAGAATCTCTGTGACACATTTAAAGCAGTGTGTAGAGGGAAATTTATAGCACTAAATGCCCAGAAGAGAAAGCAGGAAAGATCTAAAATCAACACTCTAAAATCACAATTAAAAGAACTAGAGAAGCAAGAGCAAACAAATTCAAAAGCTAGCAGAAGATAAGAAATAACTAAGATCAGAGCAGAACGGAAGGCGATAGACATGAAAAACCTTCAAAAAATCAATGAATCCAGGAATTGGGTTATTGAAAAGATCAGCAAATAGATAGACAGCTAGCCAGACTAATAAAGAAGAAAAGAGAGAAAAATCAAATAGACACAATAAAAAATGATAAAGTGGATAGCACCACCGATCCCACAGCAATACAAACTACCATCAGAGAATACTATTAACACCACTGTGCAAATAAACTAGAAAATCTAGAAGAAATGAATAAATTCCTGGACACATACACCCTCCCAAGACTAAACCATGAAGAAGTCAAATCCTTGAATAGACCAATAACAAGTTCTTAAATTGAGGCAGTAATTAATAGCCTACAAACCAAAAAAAGCCCAGGACCAGAGGAATTCACAGCAAAATTCTACCAGAGGCACAAAGAGGAACTGGTACCATTCCTTCTGAAGCTATTCCAATCAATAGAAAAAGAGGGAATCCTCCTTAACTCATTTTATGAGGCCAGCATCATCCTGATACCAAAAACCTGGCAGAGGCACAACAACAAAAAAGGAAATTTTAGGCCAATATCACTGATGAACATCAATGTGAAAATCCTCAATAAAATACTGGCAAACTGAATCCAGCAGCACAACAAAAAGCTTATCCACCAGGATCAAGTCAGTTTCATCCCTGGGATGCAAGGCTGGTTCAACATATGGAAATCAATAAACGTAATCCATCACATAAATAGAACCAATGATAAAAACCACATGATTATCTCAACTGATGCAGAAAAGGCCTTCAACAAAATTCAACAGCCCTTCATGCTGAAAACTCTCAGTAAACTAGGTATCAATGGAACGTATCTCAAAATAATAAGAGCTATTTATGACAAACCCACAGGCAATATCACACTGAATGGGCAAAAACTGGAAGCATTCCCTTTGAAAACCGGCACAAGACAAGGATGCTGTCTCTCACCACTCCTATTCAATATAGTATTGGAAGTTCTGTCCAGGGGAAACAGACAAGAAAAAGAAATAAAGTGTATTTGATTAGGAAAGGGTAAGTCAAATTGTCTCAGTTTCCAGATGACATGATTGTATATTTAGAAAACCCCATCATCTCAGCCCACAATCTCCTTAAGCTGATAAGCAACTTCAGCAAAGTCTCAGGATACAAATCAATGTGCAAAAATCAGAAGCATTCCTATACACCAAAAACAGACAGAGAGCCAAATCATGAGTGAACTCCCATTCACAATTGCTACAAAGAGAATAAAATACCTAGGAATCCAACTTACAAGGGATGTGAAGGACCTCTTCAAGGAGAACTACAAACCACTGCTCAAGGCAATAAGAGAGGACACAAACAAATGGAAAAACATTTCATGCTCATGGATAGAAAGAATCAATATTGTAAAAATGGCCATACTGTCCAAAGTAATTTCATAGGTTCAGTGCTATCCCCATCAAGCTATCATTGGCTTTCTTCACAGAATTGGAAAAAACTACTTTAAATTTCATGTGGAACCAAAAAAGAGCCCGCATAGCCAAGACAATGCTAAATAAAAAGCACAAAGCTGGAGGCATCATGCTACCTGACTTCAAACTATACTACAAGGCTACAGTAACAAAACAGCATGGTACTGGTACCAAAACAGATATATAGACCAATGGAATAGAACAGAGACCTCAGAAATAACACCACACATCTACAACCATCTGATCTTTGACAAACCTAACAAAAACAAGCAATGGGGAAAGAATTCCCTATTTAATAAATGATATTGGGAAAACTAGCTAGCCATATGCAGAAATCTGAAACTGGATCCCTTCCTTACACCTTCTTCAAAAATTAACTCAAGATCAGTTAAAGACTTAAATGTAAGACCATAAAAACCCTAGAAGAAAACCTAGGCAATACCATTCAGGACATAGGCATGGGCAAAGACTTCATGACTGAAACAGCAAAAGCAATGGCAACAAAAGGTAAAATTGAAAAATGGGATCTAATGAAACTAAAGAACTTCTTCACAGCAAAAGAAAGTATCATCAGAGTTAACAGGCAGCTTACAGAATGGGAGAAAATTTTTGCAGTCTATCCATCTGACAAAGGGCTAATATATTCTCCTTTCTTATGTGAGGCAATCACAAAGGACTACTTTCAATCTCATACTACTGTAACAGTGAAATAAGTGTGTCCTTTCTCCACTCTTTCTCCAATTATAATAAAAGACATATATCTTTTTAGGTCAAAGGTAATTTTTTTATTTGTGTTTTGGGACTGTTTTTCCCCACTCTGGAACACCACTGACAAAACTTTCTCATATGTAATCAATTATTTCTCCTTAGGGGCATCTTCCCTTTAACACATAAAGAGACACAGATCAACCCATTACACAAATAAACAAAAACAGCAATGACGACAAAACAAATTATCTCCAACTATAATATCTCTTCATACTAACAATCATAATTACTCAAAAAGTTTTTACATTTCTTTTTGCCTCACCTTATTACACAACTCCATGTATTCTACGATCTGTGCTGCCGCCAAAATTTAAATTATTTTTGCAAGAATTGAAAATGATTTCAGTATTACTAGTTAAGTGTGAACTCCTCAGTCATTTTTCTAATTGCTCTATTAGAAGCAACTTAGTTATTCTTTCTCAGCTTTTCATATCTTGACTGTTGTCACACCACTCTCCTGATTAGTATTTTTTAATTCAATTGTATCTTTGAAGACTCCATATGGATGACCCACAGGGAACGTAAAAATGATGCCATCCCACTCTCAATAAATCAGTTATAGTGTCTGCTTTGAGGCCACTATACGCCCAGTTGCCAAAAAAAACTCTGCCTCTTTGTTGATCCCATCTTTTTATCCCAAGGCTATATCAAAGCATCCATCAAAACTACTCTTATATTTTCTAAACAAGATTTAAATACCTCCACTGATGTCTATCACCCAGTTGCTGTCTTTATTTAAATGTTTTATGATCTCGCTTAGTCCTGTATAATCTCTCTTATATGACTTCCTATCATAATGATTTCTAACACCAATATAATTTTCTCACTGTACATCTAGTAATCTTTCTAAAGTTCAAATGAAATCTTGTGATTTCACTGTTTAGTGGCTTTCCATTTTCTCTTGTTCAACTCCAATTTTGAAATATTGTATTGAATTTCCTGAATATCTAGGTATGGTTGATGTCTACAGATTTTCCAATGTTCTTCTCTACATTTGAAATACATCAATAACTCTCCTTCAGATAATCCTCCTTCTACCAATTCTCGGCTGCTGATAAGCACAACCCTAAGCCGTAATGATTCCAACTTCCACTTTCACAAGCAAACTTGTTTTTTCCCACGAGATAATGTCCTACATTTACTGTAGTACCTTAATAACTTAAGAAGAGTAAAACTGTGCTAATATTTTAGTGGCTTTCTCTATTTTTATTTCTGTGTGTCACTAAAAAAGTGTTTAACTGTTATGCCTTAGTTCCAATTTTCTCCAAACTTTTATGGTTATTACTGCATGATTTTGCATTTTGTTATAATTCTTCCAAATGCATAGGTTGCATTATAGGAGAACTGACTATCCTATTACTTATGTCATATTATATAGGATAAATAATATGCTTAGCAAAGATCTATAGTTTTTTCAATGACATATAGTATTGTAGAGCTGGGATAGAAATGCAAGGAAACTTGCTCAAAAATATATTCTTCCCAAAAGTCATTATTAAAATTCATATATTGTCACCATTATGTCCTTGATATTTAACAAGGAAAAAGACTTTGTTAATTGAATGAATAAACAAATGAACAGAAGATGTTAAATAAGAAGTATGAATATATTTAAACATATGTCTTATTTTTCCTGTCGTGAGTTATTTGGTAATATATTTGATGTTGTGAATTAAGAATTTGAACCATTATGTATCATTAAGTGAGAAAAAAATAGAATATTGCATATAACATGATACTACCAGTTATTTTATATAAATGACATACACATATACAGGTAAAAATAAAAACCGTTCATTAACGTTTTTATTTTTCAAAATCATGTGTCATTTTAAAGTATGTGTAACATTGCAAAGAAACAGCATGAACTCTCATTTATTCAGTTTTAGTCTGTTTTATTTAACCTCCAAGGACACACAACACTTTTTAAGACATTTGCTGAAGATAATTTAGGTTATTTGCTTTAAGTATTTCACATGTTACAAAGGATTTTTGCCTCAGAGAATGACTATCATGTTCAAGGCAATACATTTCTCATAAAATAAATTATAAAAGAATTATGTTTTCTATGATTATTATAATCATACTGCTATATACTTTAAATTTTAAATATTTATATGATTATTTAGTCCGAAAGTACATTTTGTTGAATTTTCAAATGAAAATATTAAATTCTCCAAATATTCAAGTGTTCATAATGAGGAACTTAATTAAATAATTTACAATTAAATGTAAAAACAAAATGCATTGTAAAATAGATTTTTGTTGGCATAATCTTATTTTCCAAGGAAAGAGTAATCATTATTTGTTTATCAAGAAATTTTCATTGGTAAATTTTGTTGAGGAATTACTAATACGTGCTTATCAGCACTTTTTAATTAATCTTTTGATAAAACTGCTAGTCTCTATTTTAAAGTATACTAATACAGAAGAATGATTTAAGCAAAACAGATAATAACTTTCTTACTTATTAAGAAAGAGATTTTGTGTAGTCCCTGGATGTTAGGTAGCTGTGCTAGTTAATTTTTACATGTCAACTTGACTGGATTAAGGGATAATTCAATAACTGGAAAGCATTATTTCTGAGTGTGTCTGTAAGGAGTGCTTCCAGAGGATGTTGGCATTTGAGTTGGTAGACTGAGTAGGGAAGATCTGCCCTCCATATAGGTAGGCACTAGGCAGTTGACTTGGGGCCTGAATAGCACAAAAAGGCAGGGGAAGGGAAAATTTTTGCTATATTCTGGAGCTAGGCCACTCATTGTTTCTTGCCTTTGGATGTCGGAACTCCAGATGCTCTGGCTTTTAGACTGTAGGATTTGCACCAGTGGCCCCCTGGGCTATTGGGCCCTTAGCCTTAGATTGAGAGTTACGCCATCTGGTTTGAGGTTTGGGGACTTTGAAACAGGTTATCAGCTTCCCTGGTTCTCCAGCGTGTAGATGGGCTATTGTGAGACTTCTCAGCCTCCATAATCATGTGAGCCAGTTCCACTAACAAATTCCATCTCATCTATTTATCTATCTGTCTGTGGGATACATATATCCATCCTACTGGTTCTGGCTTTGTAGAAAACCCTGGCTAATACAGTAGGTAATATAAACTAGCAGTTCCTCTGATAGGCCTTACCATAGCACAGAAATGATTTGCCAAATTAGATTTGTTTATGCTTTACTGAAATATTATAACAACAGGACTTTGCAGAAATCTGAATGGTAAGTGGGAATACATTTAATGAAGCAATAGTATAGCATACTAAGAGAATTTCATTTAATTTAAAAATTTATAAATTATAACATTTTTTCCCAATTCATAGTTCAAATATTGAACAATTCAACAAGTTTAAGTAGGATACCTAGACAATTTATTGTTTTATTTCTAGCAGCCTCACGCACATAAATGATACAAAAAGAGTCGAGAATATTTCTACCATCATCATTCCTCTGTGTGTGTGTGCATGAGTGTGTGTGTGTGTTTCTGTGTGTACAGGCTTTTACAGCTATTAGAGTTATTAAGTCCTAATAGCTGTAATAGTTTTCTTAAGTAAGTTGAAGTATTCCCTTTTTAAATGCTTCAAGGATGTTTGAATGAGTACTATGAAGTTGCATTAGAAATATTTAGTGTAAAACCAGACAAAAATGTGAAAGATTCCTAAATTATGTGTATTTTTAAAGTCTGTAAAAGTTAAGATCTAACATTACAGCAAAGATATACATAGAATTCAAAATAGTCCTCTATTAAGAAGATTAATTGAATCTATTGAAATGATAAAATAACCTATGTGGAGGCTAGCAGATCTTAATTATCTACGCTTGTCTCTCAGCATACTACTTAAACAAAAAGATAAAAATTGTGCTGAATGCTTCTCTCTAGATCTGCCATCTTGGCTAATAACAACTTCAGCCCACAGAGAAATCATCCCACAAAATTTTGGGATGGTGACTTCCATTTTCTTAGTGGACATCTTTAAATTTGGGTGCTTAGAATTGAAGTTTAGGCTGGGTGCAGTGGCTCACACCTGTAATCACAGCACTTTGGGAGGCCAAGACAGGTGGATCTCCTGAGGTCAAGAGTTTGAAACCAGCCTGGTCAACATGGTGAAATTCCGTCTCTACTAAAAATACAAAAAAAAAATTGGCCGGGAGTCGTGGTGCATGCCTGTAATCCCAGATACTTGGGAGGCTGAGGCAGGAGAATTGCTTGAACCCGGGAGGTGGAGGCTGCAGTGAGCCGAGATCACGCCATTGTACTCCAGCCTGGGGAACAAGAGTGAAACTCTGTCTCAAAAAAAAAAAAAGAATTGAAGATGATGATGATGATGATGATGATGAATAATTTGATTCAAACAGCATCACTGTTCTTGTGTTGGGTCTTAGAAACATTCTGTATTAGTATTTAAGTTATACATTTGCTAGATTGAAGAAAAAAATTGAATATATGATGTATAATATTAATTAAATTTAAATTTTTTAAGGAAACTTATTTACCCAAGTGCAAACTCCTCAAAGTTATATAAAGATTTATGAGTTTTATAGGGAATAATAAGGTTACTTAAATTTAATTTAAAAATAAAAAACATTGTTTAAAATTTATTTCAGTAAATTAAATATTAATCTTTAAAACAAAAGAAAGTGAAAAGGTTTTGTGCCCCAAAAGCTAACTTCAAATACAACAAAACACAGCTTTACAGGTATGTTCAAAGTATGTAATTTAAATTGATACAATAATATCTCACATATTTGTGTTCTTTTGATTTTTATAACACTATTAATAAGTTTTTTAAATAGAAAACTTTATGATTAATATTTTGGAATTTTGTATATTAGCCAAAATTAAATTTATTTGTTATTTGCTAGCAAATCTGATAACTAAGTGAGCAATAACTTTCTTCCATATTGTCATTATTGCAAATTGTCTATTTCTAGGTGAACCTTTCTGGCCAAAATAACCCACCATTGCATGTAAAGAGACCATGAGTTTTCTTATCATTTTTTTCAGATTTTGCTATCAGAATAATGCTGATCCTTGAGATAATTTTTAAAAATCCTGTTAGCTGTCAGTCAAATATCTGTACAACCATTTAGCAAAGTAAACAAGTTCTAGATGAATATACTCACCATTGACTAAAGTTTAGAGTTTATCATAACAAGAGCTATAAAAAGGGTAAAGAAACACTCTGTGCTGTATTTTCAATGTAATTGGCACTGTGCTGTGAATTTAACATTTATTATTATAATCAATATTAATAACAACCTTAAAGAGCATGTAAGATTATTTTCTTGGCTTCAGTTTAGTTTTCTTGCATTACAAATCTGGAAATATAGTGACCTATAAAAACAATAATTTATAAGCTCCATGAAATTGCAATTTGAATAGAGATAGGTATGGAAGGCTAATTTCTGCTTCATATAACATCAACTGGGACAGTCTGCCTGGGGACTGAAGAATTTAATTCCCAGATACCTCATACACATGGCTGTCTCAATTGGTGCTCACTGTTGGCTAAGTGAGCAGCCACAGCTGAAAGCGAGGGGCTTATTTCCCCCTTACATGGACCTAACTATGTTTTTTTCTTTTTTTTTTTTTTTTTGCCGGGGCTAGTGTTGGCTTCCACACAACATGTTTTGGATTTCAAGAGGAAAGATTCCCAAAAGAATCAGCTGAAGGCTTTTATGATCTAGCCTGGAAGTCACAAGTGGTCACATTCACCATTCTATGTATCTGTGGCAATCACAAAGACATACTCAGGATCCAGGAAACAGGATATTTAATCACTGCTTCATAGGGGCAAGATTAAGTAATAATGTAAGAAGAGCATGTAGGAAGGGAGATGAAAGTTGTAGTCATACTGGAGCAAAACAATTCTCATTAAATATTGTGGGAACAGAGCCTCAGAGAGGTAAAGTAACCTGCCCAAGTAACAAAGCTTAGCAAGTAGGAGAACTGAATATGTTTTTACTAGATACAAGTGAGTTTTTTAGAAAGTTTATTTTATTTTTCATATAAATTTTGAGAGTAATAATAATAATACTGTTTTCACATCATTTTAATGGACTTTAGTGCAAATGATCCTCAAAAGGTACTGCAGTCTAGGACTGATGTATTTAATCATAAAACAATTCTTTACATCCTTTTCTTTCTATTCAGCTTAGTATATATTTACAGTACCACAATTATACAATATTGTGTGATTACAATTTTAGATACTTGTGTGATAAATAAATTGGAGAACAAACACAACTAAAGCTGGTAAACATAAAATGGTGGGAGCAGAAATGTATGTATTTATTTGAGAATAGGTGAGTTATGGGTGTCAGCTGTATTAAGGGAAAGTGTCAGTTCCTCAGGTAAGTCAGTTAAATAAAGGTTGGCTAAGAGAGCTTTTATTGCATTTGAAAATGTAAGAAGTCAAGTCAATAATTCAAATGCTTAGACGCACTGCTTAAATCACACATAAAATAAATATTCATCAGGACTATTTCATTATTCTCACTTTTTTTAATTCTAAAGAAATAATCCATGATTACTGTTTCAAGACTTCTTTTTCAGTAAAGGGTCAACCTTTCTCTTGATGGATATATGGTGTCCTAGATCTTCTATGGATTGACTTAAAAATAGTTTCATTCTTATCTCTGAATAAAACAGAGATTATGACCCAACTGTCATGTAACAGGAGGGATCATCTGTCTTTTCTTTTTTGAGTCAAGGGATTTTGGCAGAAACATAATATTCCCTTCAAAATCAGTTTGTTCTCTTGACTTTCTTTATAGACTCCATTTATCTGCTTCTTCCTCCTCTACACAGTCTTTAGGCCTCCACACTGATGAGATCCTAATTCTTTTGGCATGCCGTCAACATGTCTCACGCAGAATAACTATTAAGTCTTTGCTTTTGTTATTCCTCTGCAATTTTGTTTCCCTTTCTGTGCTTCTTGCCTCTTTGTGATTTTCACCTATTTTGCCTCAAGCTATCTCCTGACAATGTGTTACCACCTCTCTTTATGAATTTGTTTCTTCTTTGCCCAGGTAATTTATTTTAGTCTCTTTCCTTATCCCTGCCCTACCCCACTCATAATCCAATATATTGATATTTTTATGTAAACATTTTTTAACATTTCAATTATTTATCATGAATATTCAGAACAATCAGACATTTTCTTCTGTCTTAACTCTTCAAATAATACATTCTTTAAGACTGAGAATCTTTACTTATAAACATTCATATTGCAACTACAATAAACCAATCTCCAAATATAAAGGGCATTAACTTTTTCTTCTTAACAGAAAAAATTAATACTTGTAAATTTTGCTGAGGTAACTTACATTATTTATTCACATTTTTTCATAATATTTTTATGCAGTAATAATTTTAAATTGCAATTTAAACAAGTTTTCAATAGTAATATCTTAGAGCAAAAATTCAATGTTTTGTGAGTATTCTTAGGAAATAAATTTAAGGCTGCAATCCACTGAAATTGATTCTATAATATTTTGTTGTTTAAAAAAAGTCTTATGGAAAAAATTATAATAAAGTCATAATTGCAATTAAGAATAATTTGTTCTTTTCAGGCCAGGCACCGTGGCTCACACCTGTAATCCCAGCACTTTAGGAGTCCGAGAGGGGCACATGACTTAAGGTCAGGAGTTCAAGGCCAGCCTGGCCAACATGGTGAAACCCTGCCTCTACTAAAAATACAAAAATTAGCTGGGTGTGGTAGCGCATACCTGTAATCCCAGCTACTTGGGAGGCTGAGGCAGGAAAATTGCTTAAACTCGGAAGGCGGAGGTTAAAGTGAGCTGAGATTGAGCCACTGTATTCTAGCCTGGGTGACAGAGCAAGACTCTGTCTCAAAAAGTAAATAAATAAACAAATAAATAAAAGAATAATTTTATAATTGAAATAAATTTTGAGAATTAACTAAGATAATTTTTGAGGATGAAATTAAGCTAATGTTTTTTAATAATATTTATTAAAAAGGGTGGCTGTTTAAATATAGTTTTGGATATTCTCCAACATCTGCTTCTTATTGTTTTTAGAGTAGCTCTATATTTTTAATTATTCAGTTCACTATAAGGGAAGTAGCTTTATTTTTCTTGATTGGGAATTATCATAGACTGGATTAGCAGGAAAGTAGAATCTGAGATGGAGATTAGATTAGTATGTGTGAAGTTTATTAAGGAGTGCTACTGTACTTCCCTTCTTTAGAAGGAATAGAAAAGGAAGGAGTCAACACTAGACAGAGCAAGAAACTGGATGATGCTGTAATCTCAATGAAGACCTCAGCTTCTTCCTCTGAAACTAGGATGGCCATTCAGAATTATCCCAAGTTGGGATGAGGAGACTAGACATTCATATTATGTTAAGAAGCCATTGGATGAGCTGAACTTGGTAAAGGGAAGGGGCCCCGGGAGAAGCAATTCTTGTTAAGTAACATCAATTTCACTCAGGACTTAATGGGAAATCTGGGTAGAATATCTCATCATGAGCCACAGATATAACTTCTCAAATGCAGTAAATGTAGAAAAAAATGTAAGCAGAATAAGCAAGCTGTTCTGCAACTATAGCATCACCCAATTCTTTAGAATTCTGTAGATTTTATACCTTTGGCCACCCTCAAGATAATATTCTAATCATTCTCTCCTCTCCTCTCCTCTTCTCTCTTGTACTTTCCAGGCCTCCTATTTCCTTCCCTCCCCTCCTCCTCATTCTCCTTCCTCTCTCCATCTCTCTCTCCCCTTCTACACTCTGAGTGTTTATATTTCATTCTAAACATTTCATTACATGTTTACACAAATTTAAACATATTTCAAGTTGAGCCAGCCTTTACAATGAACAAGTTTACACGGATCATTTTAATTTTATTTACCTTTTTAAAAAATTTAGATGAAAGAAAATTTACTCTTTTGTTGCCCAATATTGTAAATTTTGACAAATGCCTAAAATAGTGCTACCACCAACAAATTCATCTTAGAGGACAATTCTCTTGGATCCAAAATCTCTTTACGCTGCTCCTTGTTTTAGTTCAAGCCTACCCTTACACCAAGTCCCTGGCAATCACTAATCTTCTCTTCATTCCATCCGCATCTCACCATCACTTTTTACCTTTTCTAGAATGTCATGACTAGAATCATGTAGTATGTAAACTTTGAGTCTGATGTTTTTCATTTAAGATAATGCTTTGAGATTACGTATACTTTTGCTTGCATCATTAGTTTCTTTGTTTTCAATAGTGTGCTTCTTTTAAATAGCAGCCATTTGGCAAAGAAGCCTGAGAAATGCAATTTGCAACTTGCTAGCCCTGCCTAGCATAGTAAAATCAGTACACAGAACCAAGAGCAGGTAACTGAGAGATGCTAGATAAATAAATTGTTCAATAGAAATTAAATATTTTAATAAGCATAAGATGGTGATACAAATGTAGCACATTTTTGCACATATGAACAAATTATATATGCACTTTTCTACATTCGAACTCTGTGATAATGTCAAGAATGTGCAGTATGTTTTGTCTGAAACGTTCATCTTCCCTTATCCAGTTGGCAAGCTCATATCTATCATTTCAAGAGACAAGTAAGTGCTGCATATTTCTTGAATCTGTCCACTGATTCCTCTCTTCCTCATCTGAAGGCAAATATTTTCAATATTTAAATTCTTTAAAGTTCTGTAGATTTTATACCTTTGGCCACCCTCAAAATAATATTCTAATTATTCTCTCCTCTCTTCTCTCTTGTACTCTCCAGCCCTCCTCTTTCCTTCCCTCCCCTCTTCATCATTCTCCTTCCTCTCTCCGTCTCTCTCTCTCCCCTTCTTCACTCTGTGTGTTTATATTTCATTCTAAACATTTTGCACCAAAATTTCCTGTATTTTTATTACATTTATATTTTACATTCAACCACGAGATTCAAAGAGGTAGTGACACATCTCTTTTGCATTAGTTATGCTGGCAACTGGCATGGTGCTTAGAATATAATAATCAGTAAACGTTTGTTAAGTGAATAAACTAAAGATGGAATGAATAAAATAATATTTTAATATATATTACTTACCTTAAATAACTTATTCCATGTTTCTACTTAAAATGTGTGCTTTTGATCATAGTATTTCCATTTCACTTTCTTCCAAGTATATCAGTTTTTAGCACAATCTTTTGAGGCAGTTCTCTAAATTTTGCTCCTATTCTCTCTGCCTGGAATTTTACACTAAAGTGCCAGCTATCACAATTCCGACCTAAGTCCTGGGACTGCAAAATGCATCGATCTCCATCTAAAATGAGAAATTGCTTGTTGTTTCTCTATTTGCACCATTTTCATATGATGTAATTATTAATTAGCATGATGATTATTTTGGACATAAACTGTGATTAGTTTGAATATAAATTGAGATTGTATCGCTGACAGTATTTTAGAATCTTTTCCTTTTAGTTAGTTTCTGAGGGGGAGCATCTGTTGCATTGTTCTTCAGCTCTGGCTATCATGTTATTTGAAGGACTCAGTAACATAAGGGTGGGAGGGCGAGGTGGAATATGTTTCAGGCATTTCCCACAAATATCATCACCATATGCAGACTGTGTATTAGATAAGGAAAGTTAGTCATGTGGTGAATTTTAACAAGCAAGCTGATAGACGTCTTGACACCCAGAAAAAGTAGAGAATAAAACAGTGAGCTATAAAAAAAAGCTAACAGATATTTGGCATCTATTTTTAAAACAATGAAGAAAAAACTTAGAAAATATATTTTAAATTGCATTAGTTAAAATGAAGTCTATAATAACATTTTATTAAAGTATTAAATTTTATACACTTAAAAGCTTGATATCGCTTCATATATTTTATTATATCATACACTCAGAACTGGCCATCTTTTTTCTTTCGAAATACTTATTTTTAGCTTGCAAATAAACTACATTACAAAATGGCAATAAAAATATAAGTTTTAATACAGAATCTTATGAAACATATCTTTATATCTGGAAATCCTTAGGATTAATCAAATTATTATTATGGTAAAATAGACATTGATTTCCAAGTCAACAAAAATTAATTGAGCAAAGAGGTTCAGGGTATAACAATAGACTTTGAAGATTCAAAGATGAACATGCGTGGTGCTTGCTCTCAGTGAGTTTTCAAAATACTTGAACTAAACAAAAGCAAATCCAATAAATTTAATGTAATAGATTCAGATTTGCTCAAAGAGAAATGCTATGAGAAAATTAAAATGAGAATAAGATTACTTCAGGTTGAGAAAATAAAGTTATAAAGAATAGGACACATTTGTTGTTGAGCACTTGATGAACAGGAAAAATGAAATAAAAAAAAATAAAAAACAAAGTTTCCTAAAAGTGTCGTGAAACTGCATGTACTGTGCAGGGAAAGACAGACTTCCCAGTGTGAGGGAGGTTTGATGAAGGGAATAGTTGAGATAATGCTTCACAGATAGGAAATTAACAGATTTTAAAATGTCATCATTTTCATGAGGAATCCAAACTCTTGCAAACTTCTGGGGACTATTCTGAACTAGAAAATAGATTGAAGTCTGCTTTAGAAGAATAATTTTCATTATTGTATGTAGAATGGCTTTAGTTAGAATAAGTAAGTAATAGAGACTTTGAGGGCAAGAACATACTTCAATAACATATTCCAGAAGACCAGAACTGAGAGCATAAGAGCGTACACAGCACAGTAGTGGGGGAAATGAAAAGGAAGTTTTGGAGTCCTGGTAATTAAGATAAGTAAGCAACAACAAGGAAGGGTACCAGGTTGGGGGTGACCCCAGGTGAGAAGAACAATGAACAATTGTTCTGAAAGATGACTAATCACAAACAACTCATGGGCACAATGACATCCTTCCATGAATGGCCCCAGCAGCAAGACCTCATTCTGCACGTAGCTGCCACCCACACAATCCTGTAAGCTTCCCTCCAGCCCTTCTCTCTTTGTAGACATCCCCTTCTCTGCTGTGCTCCCCATTGCAGTCTTGCAATGCATTTTCATACCTTCTTTAATAAACGTCTTTCTTTGCCTACAACTGTCTTGGTAAATTCCATTACTCTCTATGTCACTGGCCCCGGATAGTTGCTACCCATGACAGAAATCACAGACTTGAATAGCCTTTTTGGTGAATAAACAAAGTGGTCCACAGTGTTGCACAGAGTATGTATGACTCCTCTCTTTTGAATTCATCCATACACTATCCATGCTCTTTCTTATGACCAACCAGTTTCCAGAGCCCTATGGCTCAGTGAGTTACTTTTTCAACTTGAAGACTTCAGTTGTACTCTAAGGTTAATACTAAAAAGTATCTAGTGGAATTTATATCATCATAAAAGCACAGTATCATTCAAGTATTTTCAACTTTGCAACTTAGGTGATACTCAAAAGTAGAAAAATATACACCTCTCCCACAATTTACATTTTTAACACTGGTGATTTTGTATTAATGGTGTCTATTGTCTATGAACCACCAATGTCCAGTTTATTCTAATATTCTCCAAAATCTAATTAACTTAGTTAAACATTACCTAAGCAATTGGATAACATAATATTTAAAACATAAAAAAACCACCTTTTTTTTTCCTCAGACTCAAATGGCAATCCTAGACTGAAGTTTCAGACCATACCCTCAATTGAAGCAATATTAATCATTTTGGGATAGCAATGGCAGAAGCATAGATAGGACAAAATTACTGCAAATAATTCATGATGTTTTTATATAACACATAAGGAATTCTTGAGTGGCAGAGTCATGGACTGCTACAGCCAGCAGGGATGTTTGATTATGTGTAATGTGACATATGAAGTATCACTAAATCAATGGCTTCATCATGACTGGGAGCTTTTTTTCAGGCTACACTCAGCCTAAATTTATTATTTTCCTGCCAACAGGTGAAGTTGACTACACACTCATTGAACCGTGCCATTTCAGTACAGAGACAGGAACCAGTGTAAAGGACTGATTACACAGATGGAGAATATCGAGGTAGAAAAGCAATGGCAGTGAGTATTTTTTAAAGTGTAACTAAAAGACAGTTTGCTGTCTTATGCTCTATGATTTTTTAAAAAATTTTAATGTGGTTTTATTTAACAACAGAAACGTAATAATATCAAATGTAGAAGAGAACATGTTTTGGAAAATATTATGGCCCTGTAACCCATATAAAACAGTAATAGGATAAAGTTATCACCTAGAACATTTTCTTGTGCTTTCTTTTTTAAAGCCATTTTCATAGATTAAAGAATACAAATGCAGTTTTGTAACATGGATATATCATGTAGTGGTGAAGTCTAGGCTTTTAGTGTACCCATCACCCAAATATTTTACATTGCACCCAATAGATAGATTGTCCAAGTTTGATTATTTTCTGTTATAGATGGCAATATAGTTATTGCCATCTATAACAGATAATGAAAGTGACTAAACATCATAGTATTTCCAAAATACTATCTCTGCAAAAGTATAGAACAAAGCATCTCTGCAAATGCAAGGAACAAAATATGTGCACTAATGAGAGTCTCATAACAGATTTGCAAATAGGCATAATTTTAAGTTTATAAGGTATTCACAACTTGATAATTCTTATCTCTCCATACTGATATACACACGTGCACACACACACACACACACACAGAGTGGTGCCTCTGTATGTGAGAGGTATTGGTTCCAAGACTCCACCAGATTACCAAAATCTGTAAATAATCAAGCCCACTCCGAAGTCAGCCTTGCAGAACCCACTTATGGAAAAGTCAACCCTCTATATTTGCAGAATGAAAAGCCGACGAGTACTGTATTTTCTGTCTGCCTTTGCTTGCAGAGGAGGAACCCCAGATATAGAGAGTGGCCTGTATTTGTTGGAAAAAAAAAACACTTATAAGTGAACTCAACACAGTTGAAACTTGTGTTGTTCAAGGATTACATATATATGTGTGTGTGCGCATATATATATATATGTACATATATTCTTTTTTCTTTAGTTTTTCTTCATTGTTTTACTTTTACAAACTTTCCGGTTTCACAAAAATAAGCATAAATTATTTTGTAAAAAAAGATTTTTTTTTTTGGTTTAATGGAGATTTTTGTTTGTTTGTTTTACTTTAGTAAAAGGAAAAGAAGAAGATGATTAAGGATCAAGGGAATGTAAAAGAGAGAGAGAGAGAGAGGGATACTCTAAAGGACCCAAAAAGAAGCAGTTCGTGAAATTATACTTGGCAAAATTTTATCCACTTCTGTGGTAATGAAAATTTGGGTATTAAAAACAGAATTGCGCAAATATTATTGGTAGTTTTCTAGTTGTAATATTGGTAAAAATGATTAGTTTGTATATAATGTTTTCTTTAATGCGATTTAATTTAACTTCAACTAAAATATTCTGTCAGTTAAACAAAATTTAAGTGGAAGCAATATTTGTGTATTGTTATACCCAGCTATCTGAACAACAATATTTCCACATGACCAAGTTTGGGGCCTTGTCTCCCCTGGGGTGAGTTTGTATTGACAGCATTTCTCTACACTTAAAAAAAAAAAAAAAGATTTAAGGGGAGTAAATGGAGTTTTGTTACATGGCAATATTGCCTAGTAGTGAAGTCTGGGTTTCCAGTGTATCCATCATGGGAATAATAAACATTGTACCCAATAGGTAATTTTTCAATCTTTTCTCCTCTCACCCTCACAGGTTTTGGAGCCTCTCATGTATGTTATTCCACTCTGTATGTCCATCTGGACTCATTGTTTATGTTCTACTTACGAGAGAGAACATGTAGCATTTGACTTTTTGTTTCTGAATTATTTCACTAGGTTAGTGGCCTCCAGCTCCATCCATGATGCTGCAAAAGCTACGATTTTATTATTTTTTATGGCTGCATAATATTCTCTCCCTATATATATACATACACACACACACACATATATACATATATATACACCTATATATACATATATACATATACATACATATGTATACATATATACATATACATACATATGTATACATATATACATATATCTAAGATATATATACATATATATCTAAGAATATACATATAAATCTAACAATATACATATATACACATATATACATATATAAGAATATATTTATATGTATACGTGTGTGTATATATATATAATATATAATGTTATTATATCTATTTTATATACACACATATACATATACGTATATGTGTGTGTATATATATTACATGCATATATTATATGTATATAGTATATATTATATACATATTATATAAGTATATAGTATATATTATATACATATTATATAAGTATATAGTATATATTATATACATATTATATAAGTATATAGTATATATTATATACATATTATATAAGTATATAGTATATATTATATACATATTATAGAAGTATATAGTATATATTATATACATATTATAGAAGTATATAGTATATATTATATACATATTATAGAAGTATATAGTATATATTATATACATATTATATAAGTATATAGTATATATTATATACATATTATATATGTATATAGTATATATTATATACATATTATATATGTATATATTATATATTATATACATATTATATATGTATATATTATATATTATATACATATTAAATATGTATATATTATATATTATATACACACACATATACGTATATGTATATGTGTGTATATAATATATATATAATAATACACGTATATATGTGTGTATATGTGTGTATATAACTATATATAATAATATATATAATATATATAATAATATATAATAATATAATATATATAATATATACACACATATACGTATATGTGTGTGTATATATATTATATGAACACATATATGTATATGTATATGTGTATATATATTATATGAACACATATATATGTATATGTGTGTGTATATATATGTGCGTGTATATACATATCCCATTTTCTGTATCCAGTTATCCATCGATAGATATTTAGGCTGATTTCCTGATTTTGCTATTATGAATGGTGCTGAGATAAACAAGTGCAGGTGGCTTTTTTGTATACTGATTTCTTTTCCTTTGGGTGGATACCCAATAGTTGAATTGCTAGATTAAATGGTAGTTCTATTTTTAGTGCTTTGAGAAATCAAGAAATCTCCATACAGTTTTCTACAGAGGTGCTAATTTACATGCCCTTTTTCTGTCCAGAGAGATTGTTCTGTGTGATATTTATAAGACTGGTTGTCAAAGCATCAGCCACTGTAAGGTATTCACCTATTTTATGCAAAATGCAAAGGCTGCCAAAAAAAAAAAAAAAAAAACTTCTTCATTTAGAATTCTTCCAGCTCCTCTGTGAAAGGGTGTTGTTGGGCGGCAAGTATTTCCTGTGGCAGGACCAGAGCCATATTGGATGATTTAGTCTCTTTCATAGATGGCTGCAGTATCAGTGGGAATAGACAATAAACAGAATCAACTAAGTACTGAAATGTTCTCTATAATAGCATGCTAATAATAATTATGTAGCCTATAAAACTGACTTAATTTTCGCAACATTCTGTGCTTGCTATGCAAATTCTTTGGGTAATTCTCAACTAGAATAAATTATTATCTTCCTAAAGCACCTTTTGCATTTCACCTATTTCTATTTTTATCAGGGTATGCTGGATTTTAAGTCTTTCAAAATTATGATAGGTTACATTATATATATTTTTGTATGCAAACTTACTGTACAATATCTGGATTTGAAAAAATAATAAATCTATAGGCATTCTTGGCCAACTCTATCACAATGAAGAAAGATCTGCAGCAAAGAGCAAATATGGTCTATTTTATAGCCTATCATCTAGATGCCTGAACTCTAAAGAACTCAAGGGAATAATTAAATTTCCATACCTTATGTGGACTGACCATTAACGAAGATAATGCTATTCATGGGCCAGTTAGAAAGACTTGGGCTTATGGCTCATTCCTTTGTAATTCTATGAGATTTAAATGAGTTCTAATTTGAAATTCATGAATTTAAAGTTTCCTCTTGTATTAAATAGATGTAGTGGATATTATACACAATATTAATAAGAGCAGAAAGGATGAGGTTTAGTAGTAAATCAAACTAATAATACATGCTGGAACTTATATCATTATACATTGAACATTCCATTTTTATTTTTAGAAGTTTATATTGCAAGTTTGAGACTATTTTATGTTAATTCTCAGAGGATATAAATATACCAAGAAAGCCTTCAGCATATTTTTTGAACAACATTAACTCTTTGGAATTCTTTAGTCAGTTTTATTGCAGTGTGTGTTAAAAGGAAGTCTGTGGCTTGAAAATAAGAAACATCTCTAATAAAATAAAAGATATTGAAAAGGTGGCTGAAGATAAGGTAGAAAATGACTAGATAAACAAAATTAGGCAACTCAACTTGTAAACCAGAAATTCAAAAACAATGTATTATATAGAAAATTGTATTTATAGTCCTGTTTTCCAAAAGGGTCTTAACTAAAGTAGATCTATTAAGAATCTGGGCGCAGTGCTTCTGGGCTCCCTAACCAGAACCCAATAAGTCACATTTATACTTCGACCTTAGTTAAACAGAGAATGGAAATACTATAGGTAATATTTATTCAGATACATTGGGAAGCAAACTTACCAAATAATACATAAAATGACAATGGAATTTTACTTAATATTTCATTCTTGCAGTTCATGCATATACTTCTATGTATTATTTTATTGAATTTCTCATATTTGTCATTCATGGTCTAGGCCTTACTGCTTATTTCAGTGAGACAATATGTTCTCAATTAATGCTTTTGACTTTAAAAATTGAATTCTAGAGTTAATATTTTGCTATAAATATATGTAATTAGTTCCAGTCGCTTATATTAAATATGATACATATTTAACTTCTAAAACAATGTAAAAAATTAGTCATTTATAATTTAGAATAAATCTAAGAATAATCAAGTATTTCTCTGAAGAATATTGTCTAAAAAAGAATCAATATAATAAACAGTAATTTTTGATTAATAAGTGCAAAAATTTTATAAGCATCAAGTAAATAAAATGGTAAACTAAAACATTAAGATTAAAAAGATATATATTTTTATATCACAAATAATAAAAGTCCCCCAAAGCATAATTATATAAAACTAAAGGCAAAAAAATCAAAGCATAATCTTACTTTTCAAAATGTGTTTTTATCATTAAGAACATAAAAGTGACTGAATTATATGTTAACTATTTACTAACATCCTCAGGTAAATGCATTGAGCAGCCTAAAGAATTTTTCATGTTATTTATCTATGCTTATTCTTCAACATATGACTTCCTCTGGTGCTGTTTACATTTTCTTTATCTGTTTGCTCATTTGTACTGTTTTCCATTTATTCGGAAAATGCAAGTGGCTGATGAAATCATAAAACATTGTTCACCCATTGTAACTAATGAATAAAAGAGCTCACTGCAAATGTGAGCAGAGTTATTGTTTTCTACAAGATTCATAAATGTAAATAGTTGAAAAGGAAATTGAAACTGTAGCTGCTAAGTGAAGCATGTTCCTGGAGGTTTCCTTTTGTAATGCTATTCTAAAGTATCTCTATATCAATCAAGATACAAGTCCTGTTGAAATACATTAGATATTATACTTCATGCAAAACATTATTTTTGTGTGTATGGTAATAATCTTTGTTCCTTAAGGAGAATTAAAATAGATTTATACAATAAAAGCATTGTCCCACTTGAAAACACTACTGGATTCAAGGTGTTTCTGAAGGTACCTTCGACAATTCTAAAATTTATAGGAAAGCAAGTGAAATGTCAGTAGAGTTAGAAGATGAGGAAACTAGTAAGAGTTCATGGGAGCACTAATGATTGCACTTACAGAAATTCAGTGCATCAGCAATCAAGAACATTGATTGCCAACCATTTGAAGCTGCCTCATGTTGAACAAATATCCTTCCTTATAATAGGAAATATAATACATATTCATATGAATGATTTGATGATTAATAAGAGTGTTTGTAAAACAATTTTGACTAGCATTTTACTCTCCAATATCTTAAAACTGAAGACTTTATCCTAATCAATATGATGAGAGTAAAATTAGTTCCACAGATTACAACTGCAAATTTAATTAATTGTCTAATAATTGGATAGCCTAATAAATAACTAATTAATATTTGGATAGATAGATAAAAGATATGACAATCTAATTCAATAATGAAACTAACCAAATAGATTGACAATGCAAAGATGTATTTTTGCTGCTTCACAGCCTATGAGAATTTATGTGTTAGAATGTAGCAGGGAAGATCACTATTGGAAACAAACCTAAGGATAAGGGATCCAGTTTTACTTCACTTTGTCACTAATCTGTGCAAGGTATTGCTCACTTTGAATATGCACCTAGAACATCATATTAACACTAGGTGCACATAGAGGATTTTCACATCGGAAACTCCCTTCCCTCTTATTGCAGAAAAATGCTAGGTATAAAACTTTTGTTTTAACTTGTTTTTCCCAGCTCCTAATGCAATTCACTTCAAAGAAGTAAATTTTACATAAAACCTCTTTAGTGTCTTTGGATTTCAATTTTAGATTCATCTGTGGGTATTTGTTAAAACGGTATAACAATAAATGCTAGTCGGCCCTATATGAGAGGCAGAATTAAAAAGCATCTTACAGTCTCTGATGATTAAATTAAAGCCTTTGATTAGGGACGAATGTGCTAGTTGGTTTAAAAGCCCTGGTAAAGTTGAGTTTATACATTTGAAATTAACATTTGTGTCCAATCCTGTTGATCTTCCAACCTTGTTTTTGCTAAATATGGGTCTATCTTCAAGTTAATGCGTAATTTTATACTCTGTGGGCTTAAATTGAATTCCAAATAGCTTCAAAAGCTAAAATTAATTGCAAAAATGAAAAGAAGGCACACATCAAAGATTCATTTTTAAAGTTGGTATCTACATAGCATTTTATACCCATTTAAAACTGTTAGTTTATCCCTTATTTAGTCTCCCTAAACAATTAAAAACTTGGTATACTGCAAATGTGCATTTGTGAGAGAAAATGGTATGAGCTACTAAATCTCCCTACCTTGAACACTGTAAAATATAAATGTGTTCTATATTTTATTATATTCACTTTTTACTCTTAAAGTTTACAGAGAATTTATTCTTATGAAGTACAAAATAAATATCTGGATATTTTTAATCATGGCCCTTTTTAAACATCCAGAACAAGAAAAAAATAGCTAAACCAAAGATACATAATGTTGTATTGGTTGAATTACATATGAGATTTCGTAATTTAAATATCCTTAGATATTACAATTTTTTTTCATGAATGCATTACAAGAACAGATGTTTATGAGTAGAATTGATTCTCTCATTAACCCTAGGGACAATAACAATCTATATTTATAGAGGAAGATTATACTTCTCCTTATCTTCTTCATAGGGTATAGATGTTTCTCTTAAACAAGTAATTATATCTATCTTGATAAAAATATCCAGTAAGCTTAGTAAAGGATCTAGATATTTGGCTAAATGATTTCAAGAATTCACATATAGGTAAATAGCTAGTTGTAAATTCAAATATAGAATTGAATATTGTGAAGAAGTGATTTTAGGTTCACATTATTTATGGAAGTGTTTACTGCTTCTTTTCTATGTGAGGCCCAATTATATAGAAATGTAAACCAGCAGAAAACACTGAATTCTATTAAACATTCAAAGAGAAATTGGTACTAATCCTATTGACACTATTCCACATTATAGAAAAAGAGGGAATCCTCCCTAAATCATTCTATGAAGCTAGTATCACCCTAATACCAAAATCAGGAAAAGACATAACAAAAAAAGAAAACTACAGACTGATATCCCTTATGAACAAAATGCAAAAATTCTCAATAAAATAATAGTGAACCAAATCCAACAGCATATCAAAAACATAATCAGCCAGGATCAAATAGGTTGAATACCAGGGATACAGGGATGGTTTAACATATGTAAGTCAATAAATGTGATAAAATGCATAAACAAAATGAAAACCAAATCACAGATCATCTCAATAGATGCAGAAAAAGCATTTGACAAAATCCATCATCCCTTTATGATTAAAATCCTCATCAAAATTGGCATAGAAGGAACATACCTTAAAGTAATAAAATCCATCTATGACAAACCCACAGATGAAATCATACTGAACAGGGAAAAGTTGAAAACATTCCCCCTGAGATCTGGAACAAGACAAGGATGCCCACTTTCACCACTTTTATTCAACAGAGTACTGGAAGTCCTAGCCAGAGTAATTAGACAAGAGAAAGAAATAAAGAGTATCTAAATCAGTAAAGAGGAAGCCATACCATTGCTGTTTGCTGATGATATGATTTTATATAGAGAAAACCCTACAAACTCACCCAAAAAGCTCCTAAAACTGTTAAATGAATTCAGCAAAGTTCCAGGATACAAAATTAATGTACACAAACTAGTAGCTCTCCTATACAACAACAGTGACCAAGCTGAGAATCAAATCAAGAACTCAACTTCTTGCACAATAGCTGCCAAAAAATTAAATACTTAGAATTATACCTAACCAAGAATGTGAAAGACCTCTGTAAGAAAAACTACAATACACTGCTGAAAGAAATCATAGACAACACAAATAAATGGAAACACATGCCACGCTCATGGATAGGTAGAATCAATATTGTGAAAATGACCATATGGCCAAAACAATCTATAAATTGAAGGCAATTCCCATCAAAATACCAACATCATTCTTTACAGAACCAGAAAAAAAATCATAAAATTCATATGGAACCAAGAAAGAATCCACATAGCCAAAGCAAGTATAAGCAAAACCCAGCAAATCTGGAGGCATCACATTACCCAATTACCTGACTTCAAACTATACTAAAAGTCCATAGTCACCAAAACAGCATGGTGCTGGTATCAAAATAGGCACATAGACCAATGGAACAGAATAGGGAACCTAGAAATGAAGCCAAATACTTACAGCCAACTGATTTTTGACAAAGTGAACAAAAACATAAAATGGGGGAAACATACCCTGTTCAGCAAATTGGGCTTGGATGTAGAAGAAATTGGCAAGCCACACGTAGAAGAATGAAACTGGATCCTCATTTCTTACCCTATATAAAAAATCAACTCAAGATGGATCAAAGACTTAAATCTAATACCTGAAACCATAAAGATTCTAGAAGATAAAATTAGAAAAAAATCCTTCTAGACATTGGCTAAGCAAAGACTTCATGATCAAGAACCCAAAGCAAATGCAACAAAAAAAAAGATAAATAGATGGGGCTTGGTTAAACTAAAAAGTTCTGCCCAGCAACATAAATAATCAGTAGAGTTAACAGACCATCCACAGAGACGGAGAAAACCTTCACAATCTGTAATCTGACAAAGAACTAATATCCAGAATCTACAAAAAACTCAAACAAATCAACAAGAAAAAAACAAGCAATCCCATCAAAAAAGTGGGCTAAGAACATGAATAGACAATTCTCAATGGAAGATATACAAATGGCCAACAAGCATGTGGAAAAATGCTGAACATCATGAATTTTCAGGAAATGCAAATTAAAACCACAATTTGATACCACCTAATTCCTGCAACAATGGCTAATATGGTTTGGCTGTGTCCCCACCCCAATCTCATCTTGAATTCCCATGAGCTGTGGTAGGGACCCGGTGGTGGGTAATTGAATCATGGGGGCAAGTCTTGCCCTTGCTGCTCTCATGATAGTGAATAAGTCTCACCAAATCTGATGGTTTTAAAATTGGGAGTTTTTCTGCACAAGCTCTCTTTTTGCCTGCTGCCATCCACCTAAGCTGTGACTTGCTCCTCCTTGCCTTCCACTATTATAATGAGGCTTCCCCAGCCACGCAGAACTGTGTGTTCTCCATTAAATGTGAGTTCTATCCTCTTTCCTTTGTAAGTTGCCCAGTCTCAGGTATGACTTTATCAGCAGTGTGAAAATGGACTAATGCAATGGCTATAATCGAAAAATCAAAAAATAATAGATGTTGCCATGGATGCTGTGAAAAGGGAACAATTCTACACTGCTGGTGGAAATGTTATCTAGTAAAACCACTATGAAAAATAGTGTGGAAATTCCTTAAAGAACTGAAAGCAGATCTACCATTTGATCCAGCAATCCCAGTACTAGGCATCTACCCAGAGGAAAAGAAGTCATTATATAAAAAACATACTTGCACAAGCATGTTTATAGTAACACAATTTGCAATTGCAAAAATATGGAACCAGCCCAAATGCCCATCAATCAAGTGGATAATGAAAATGTGATATATATATATATATATATATATATATATATATATATATATACACAATGGAATACTACTCAGGCATAAAAAGGAACAAAATAATGGCATTTGCAGCAACCTGGATGAAAATTATTCTAAATAAAGTAACTCAAGAGTGGAAAGCAAACATGGTTTGTTCTCATTCATATGTGGGAGGTAAGCTATGAGGACACATAGGCATAACAATGGTACATTGGACTTTGGGGACTCGGGGAAAAGGGTGGGGATGGTGAGGGACAAAAGAGTTCACTTAAGAGTACAGTGTAAGCTGCTTGGGTAATGGTTGCACCAAAATCTCAGAAATCACCACTGAAGAACTTATTCATGTAACCAAACACCACCTGTTCCCCATAAACCTATTAAAATAAAAAAAATTTAAAAATTTAAAAACAATACATAGAGGAAGATAAAGCCTCTGAAACACAGTCTACTTTCCAACAAACACTAATAAGAATTCAAAGAAAAGACTTACTTACTTCAATTCCTTTACCAAATTACATATCCAGTTTTCATGTTCCTATCACAAACAAATGATAAATGTCTGAGGTTAAAGATATACCAATTATCCCATCGATCATTACACATTGTATGCATGTATCAAAATATTACATATACTTCATAAATACATACAACCATTATGTATCAAAAGTTTCTTTAAAATATTGCAAAGCATGCCAACAAGTAAGAAAAATGACTTTTTTAAAGATAAAGTAAGCATTAGAACTATACTCAGATAAGATATAGATTTTAAAATTATCAAATAGAAAATGTGAAATAACTATGAATAATGTGTTAAAGATTCTTAAGGAAGAAATAGATAACATACAAGAACAGATTGGTAATGAAGGCAAAGAGAAAGAAATTCTGAGAATTAAAAGGAAATCTAAAAACAGTGTTATCAGAATTGAAGAATGCCTTTGATGAGCTCATCAGTTTACTGTAAGCTCATCTTTCCTTACAGCTAAGGAAAGAATCAGTGAGATTGAAAGTATAGCAAGAAAAACTTTACACACAGAAATGCAAAGTAAAACAGAATTAAAAAACCACTTAATATCCAATAAATATAGGCCAATTAAATACAGCATAACATACGTATAATCAGAATATCAGAAAAAGAATAGTGTGAAAAGAGCAGAAGAAATATTTGAAGCAATAATGGATGAGAATTTCCCAAAAGTAATTACAGATGCCAAACTTAATGGTGAAAAATTTGATGCTTTCTTTGTAAGTTCAAGGCATAGATGTCTCTTCTCACCACTCCCATTTAACATCATACTGGAAGTCTTAAATAATGCAATGAGACAGTGTAATAAAAGGTATACACATTTTTAAAAGGTATACACATTGAAAAGGAAGAAGTAAAATTTTATTTAATAGATTACATGACTGTCTATGTAAAACATCCTAATGAATCAACCAAAAGCTTGTGAAAAATCTACATTGTATGATTCCAACAGGCAGTGCAATGCAGTTTCTGGAAGGATTTGCAGACAAAAACTCAGCCCCAACACTCCTTTCTGACCCAGCGATGCTTACGTGCCCACCTGTGTTTCTCAGCTAGGCACCTTTTATTCCAAGGCCTTCTCTTCATGAGCCTTGAAGACATTTTCTTTACCTGATTAAATACTTTTATCTTCTTAGTTGTACCCTTCCCCCACATCTTCCCATCACTGCCTCCATAAAATGGCAGAAACTATTGAGCTCCCTCCATAAAATAGCAGAAACTGTTGGGCTCCCTCAACAGTGAGAAAATTCGTATTCTCTGAACCAGCTGCTTGGACCTATCTTACCCTTGATCTGTGCCATTGCATGCGGAAAATGGAACATTGGAAGAGTTGTCACCACTTTTTTTTTTTGGTCCTTTGTTTACACTATTACAGGAAGTGAATAAAGACTTCACAGTTACTTTCAGTTGACTTGTCCTAATAAATGACCTTCACACATGGCAGTGCTCTAACAAATTTGCACAGTGAGCAGGGTGGGTAAATTCAGCACAATAATTTTCTGGAGAAGCAAAAAACCTGAAGATGCCACAGGACACTTTTGAGAGGTGCTACCTGAATTCAAGTAGCATTCTCTGGGAGGTGTTAGAGAATCATTTTCAAGAGTCTGAGGGCCCCACAATGCACTTCATTAACCCTGCTAATGGGCCTTGAGAAGTGCTAGTGAACATAATGGAGCACTCTTGGAGAATGTTAAGAGACTGTTTACGTAGCTGCTCAGTTTTTATGGGACCACTGATCCTTCTCTTTAGCCCCTGACTCCTCAGCTGAGCTTGTCTACTGTGTCAAAATTAGACATCAAACAAGTCCTAAGAAAGCTAGGGAAGCAACACTGTACCTACTGGTTATGGTTTCAGCAACAAAACCCAAAATTGTTAAAGACCTTGTGAGTTGAGTTGCCCCCAATGACTACTGTTGGCTTTTTGCAGGTCCCTCATACTAATGGTAGCCTGTGACACAGAAAGTCATCAGACTTGTGCCTTTAATGAGATGAGTATGGCACCTTTTGAAATTGCTTTGCCCAAGAGTAAGGAGATACCCTAGAGAGTTGGTTATTTTATCTTCACAATGAGTTATCCTCACAATCCTTGACACCAGGATAAAGAGGAAACAAAAATTGCTCTAGTTTTGGGTCTGAGGGTGCCACAACCAATACCCTTACCCATGCCTGGCAATGAGTGTGTCCCTTCAGGCTTCTACAAACCTTCAGTGGTATGGCCTCTTCTACTGAATCTATTATCCACCTTCACCCCTATTCACCTTCACCCTCAATCTCTCATGGAAATTGCTACAGTTAGAGCAAGAATGTTAAGTACTGTGAACTTAACCAACTATTGACTCCACCACAAAGGAACACCAAAACCACAAATAGATAGGCACACATCAAATAAAATATCTAGGGGAGAACACTCAAATTCAGCAAAGAATTGATGGAGACCCTCTGAGGCACACAGACTCTGGATTACAGCATAGAGAGGGAAACAAAGGACCTGGCTAAGATCAGCTCTGAATTAAGAGGGACTCCACATTGTGGGAAACAGGTAGGCTGGAGATCTTCAGCAGTTCACATTCCTACCACAGAAGCCTACCATTCTTACTACAGGAGAGTAGCTATAGACAACTATAGGCCCCAAAATTGGAAAACAAAAGAAATGGACAAATTCCTGGACACATACAACCTACCAAAATTGAACCAAGAAAAAATTTAAAAAACCCAAAGAGACCAATAACCAGTAACAAGATTTAATCAGTAATAAAAGGAACAACAACATAAAAGCCCAGGACTGAATGGCGTTAGTGCTAAATTCTACCAGACTTTAAAGAAGAGCTAACACCAATTACCTCAAACTATTCCAAAATATTGGAAGTGAGAGAATTCTTACTAACTTACTATATGAGGCCAGAATTACCCAGATGCCAAAACCAAATGATGACGTAACTAAAAAAAACACAAAAAACTACAAACCAATATCCCTGATAAACACAGGTGCAAAAATTCTCAAAAACCACCAGCAAACTGAATTCAACAGCAATTCCACTCCTAGACATCAGATTAAGTCAAGACAAAATATGTGCAAAATTATTTCTACAATAAATATATTTAGAGTTGATTTACTTGTGATAGACAAGAACAGAAAATAACCCACATTCCCATCAATAGATTAATGGATGGTCAAATAGAGACATAGTGATCTAAATCAGATTGTTAGCTGCCTGGAGGTTAGTGGTTTATAAGACTGTGTGAGAAAAAAACTTCCCAGGGTTTCTTCATAAAATGCTTGTTATGTTTTAGGTACTAGTCACATGTGTTTCTAGTTTCTGAAAATCTTTGAACGATAGGCTTAAAATATATGCCTTTCTGCATGAGAATTATAGGTTAATAAAGCTTATTTAGAATAAAATGAATAAAGAAGTAAAACAAAGGAGACTGAATATAAAAAACTAAAAATGGACAATACAAAGGGATTAAAACACAGTAAGTCTATAGAACACGAGAGAAATTTACCATTTTAATTTTAAATCTATTAAAATAAATCCTAATTAAAACTTCATTAAACATTTCTTTTTATTTCTTTTTGGTGCCAGGGCTCTTCTTAGAGTATATCCTTTTAAATTATAGTTTTTAATCTCTGTCATTTCCAAGTTGTGTACATCTTTATAAAATGGAAGTTATCTCCAGAGGCTTTATAATTCAGTGCTGTGCTTTCAGATAGGACTGCAAACTGAGCCACTATGACAGATGGTTGTCTGCCTTATTCTTACTGATGTTCAGAGAAAAAATATATATACATTCCCTTGGTAGTGAATTTTTTGTGTTTGAACAACCCTTAATGTCAATAAGTTGTTTCTTACATCTAGCCTGAATCTCCCTTTCTCAAACATAAGTTTCACATGGTTTTGTTTTATTCTCAGTGGAACAAGAGAACAGATGGTCAGTATCTTCCTTTGAAACACTGTTCATACACTAGAAGACAGTTGCTAACAAGACCCTTTATTTGATCTTAAATTTAATTATTTCAATTCACATAATGGAAGTGATGGAAGTTATCTCAAGTTCATCTAAGTCTAATACTCAAAGTGTATGGCATAGAATTTCATCTTGTAAGGTTTTCTATTAGTATAAAGTTAACAAATAAGTTAGCAAATAAGTTAACAATGTCTGATAACTTATACCTTTCTTGGAGATTCAAAAACTCATTTCTATGTTAATAGCTCACAGAAAGTAAATAACAAAGTAAGTTCATTTCAGTTTGCTTGCCCCAATATTTTCAAATGTTCTCTTCTACAACCTTCTCTTTCACTGCAACTCACTAATTAATACTTACTAATACAGAACATTATTTGCATAATGACATTCTGAATTTTATATTATACTGCTTCAAATACTAAGAAAGCTAAAGTATCTCAAAGCAATGATAATTACATTTATTTAAATATTTAAAAACCTATATATCTGAGAGATATACTGCTTTATATATTTAAACATCCTGTTAAGAACAGCCAGAAAATAACAAATATGTAAAAAATAATATATGTACATCTTCAGAAAACTACATTCACAAAGAGAACACAATATCTTGAACATAATAAAAAATAACAAGGCACAAGGAAAAACAATATGTTTCCAAAAATCAACAACCAAAATAGACAATGCAAAGAAAGATACTCATGGGAAATAAGTATAACTTTAATTATAAAAAAATCTAATTTCAATGCAATTTAAATATTTCAGAAATTATATTTCTCTTAAAGAAAATTGGAGTAAATAAATGGCCACTTAAAATAATTCCAATATAAATTACAAAACTGAAAAATCTGAAATTAAGAGCTTTATGTGTGGTTTTAAGAGTAGATTAAACCCAACTAGGCAGAAAGTTAGTAAACTGTATGAGAAGTCAAAGGAAAATATCTCCACTGAGGTTTGGAAAGAAGAAATGATGAAATATTTGGATAAAGGACTAAGAAATATAAAATGTTTAAAATGTCTAATATTAATGCAATTAGAGTTCCCAAAGGAGAAAACAGAATTTAGGCAGGAGTAAATTTGAAAAGATAACAAATAAGAACATTTTAAAATGAATAAAACATATTAGACAAGTATTTAAAGAACCACTATAAAATTTAGCAGCATTAAAACACACACACACACACACACACACACACAAAGTTATATCATACCTTTTAAACTCAAATAAAGATAGAATTTTTAAAGCAGCCACAGCAAAAAGGAGTCATTATGTGCAAAGAAATAAAAATTAAAATAGCAGCTAACTTGTCAATGGGAGAAATGGAAGCCAACAAAAAATGCCATATCATATGAAAATCTTCTAAGGAAGTAACTGCTAATATAGAATCAATATCCAGTTACAATGTATTTCAAAAAAGGAGACTTTTCTAGAAAAAAATTAAACAGTGAGAATGTATTCAACAGTAGTTATAAGCAATTCTTCAAACTAAAAAATGATTCCATTTAGAAGGCTTATGATCCAGGAAGAAATTATAAGAAAAGGGAAAATGAGGAGAGTGGTAAACACAGTAGAATATCTTGCTGATAACTGACTGTATACAAAGATGCCATATTGAGAGGCCAAATTATACATGAAATTAATACATAAAATAGTAATCTATATTGGCAATATGTTCATTAATCTATGCATTTTTCATAAAGTGAAGTATCATTTTATATAATGTTTTAATAAATCAGCAAAGCCTATTGAAATCTCTCAGGTAAACACATATAAGGGTAAAATAATATTTAATTAACAAGTTAATGGTAAGGAATATAAAATAACATTTAAAAATAATACAAGAAAGCTGGAGAAAAGAAAAAAATAGAGATATATCTCTATATATTAAATATGTGATGTGTACATATGCACAAAATACATTATATGTGTATAGGTATAGGGGTATATAGAGATATATTTATATAGACTAAATACTGTAATAGAAATATAAAAATCAAGGATTAATTTAAAATAACTATATATTTCAATGAACAAATTAAGTAGGTGGATACGCAGAATTTAAAATGAAGAGATTGGAATAGAATCACTAATAAAAAGAAAACTTGTATTTTATATTGTTAATGTACTGTTGAAGCCATACAAATTATTTTGGATTGATAGGGATATGGTCTGATAAAAATGTGAGTTAAATAAGAGAGAAAATAATTTGAAATCTGTATGCAACTAATAACATAGCTTCTAACTATAAAAAGCAAAATTTAATGAAATTAAAGGAGAAACAGAAAAATCCAGAAATTTGCCAGAAATGATCACCTCTTTCAGTAAATAATATAAAAAGCATACAATAAAGTTTAGTAATTATATGACAAACATCAGGAAAAAATAAATTCTTGTATGTTTATTTTCAAGGGCACACAGAGTATTTTCTATAATAATCAATTTCTGGGACACAAAGGAAGTATTAAACATTAAAATTAATTTAAATCATTTATTGCTTATTTTATAGGCTAATATTTAAAAACAAGAAAGCTAAAAATATTCCTCTATACTTTGAAATGACATAATGCATTTCTCAATAACCTTTGAGTCGAAAGAGAAATAAAGCAAATGAGAAAATATTTGAACTTAATAAAAATAGTACAAAGTAAACATTTTAAATGATGACAACACTGTACTTAGAAAGTATTTATGACATTAATTACATGTATTAGAGAATAGCAGAAATTCCATCATTTAAGCATCTGTTCCAAAAAGTTATGAAAAAAACACAAACCGCTTCAATAAAGTAAAGGAAAGAGTAATTGGGCAGAAAAAAGATAATAATACAGAAGTAAAAAAGACAGTAAACATATTCAATAAAGCATAGCAATGATTATTTGAAAAGATTAAAACTATTAATTAAATCCCTTATGAGATTTAATAGAAATACAAAATGATATTAAAACAATCCAAATATTATTAAAAACTACTAAATATATTTTGCATGTTTTTCCTAGCAAGTACGAAAATGTAATAAAATAGACCTATTCCAAAAATAGCTAAACATTTAACATTAGCACAAAAACTATAAGCTGAATAATTTTTGTTACAGTAAATAAATTGACTTTCATATTAATAGACTTTGCACAGGAAAAACTCATAGAAACCTAGAGGGCCCATTTATGAATTTCATCAATACTTAAGGAAAAAACAATAGCAATATTCTACAAAATGTTTCCAAATAACAGAAAAATATTGAACACTTTTCAGCTTTATGTTTAAGACCTGCACTACCTTGAAAACAAAATCTATTGAGAACACTGGGAAATTTTAAATTTACCCAATCTCCTTTTTTTTTAGATAGAGTCTCACTCTGTCGCCCAGGCTGGAGTGCAGTGGCACAATCTTTGCTCACTGCAAAGTCTGCCTCCTGAGTTCAGGCAATTCTCCTGCCTCAGCCTCCCGAGTAGCTGGGATTACAGGTATGTGCCACCATAACCAGCTAATTTTTGTATTTTTAGTAGAGATGGGGTTTCACTATGTTGGCCATGCTGGTCTCAAACTCCCGACCTCACTTGATTCACCCGCCTTGCCCTCCCAAAGTGCTGGGATTACAAGCGTGAGCCACTGCACCTGGCCCCAACCTCATTTTTTAAACATAGATTCAAATAATTCAAAATGAAGAATTAGCAAGCAATATTAAATACCAATGAGACCAACAGAATAATGAGAACAATAATATGATTACGTCAACTAATGTAAAAAAAGTAATAAAATTCAAAGACTAAAAAAAATGAAAAACAAAGAATAAGAAAAAGGCACTCCAAGAACAGAAGCCAGCTTCATTAAATCATCTCAGCCATCATCACACTTAATGTGTGATTTTGAATGCATGCTATTGTATTTATAACACGGTTCTAAATATCTTAGACAAGTACAGCAAGAAAAATATATATGTACACATGAAGTAGATGAAAAATTCATTGTTTACAAAATCCTTGGTTATGTATATAGAATATTTTAAAATACAGATCACTTATGACATTTTTAATTATCTTAATTTTATTATTTGTCCCTTTTTAATGGGGTGTTTTTTCTTAGAAATCTGAGATACTTGAACTGCATATTCTATTTCATAAGCATTATAAAATTTATATTTTCATTTCCCATCTGATGAACAATTTTTTTTTTTTTTTGAGACAAGGTCTCACTGTCTTGCCCAGGCTGCAGCACAGTGGCATGATCTTGGCTCACTGCAGCCTTGACCTCCCCAGGCTCAGGTGATCTTCTCACCTCAGCCTCCCAAGTAGCTAGGACCACAGGGATATGCCACCATGCCAGGCCAGTTTTTATATTTCTTGTAGAGAGGGGGTTCACTATGTTGCCAAGTTTGGTCTCAAACTCCTGGGGTCAAGCAATTTGCCCACCTCAGCCTCCCAAATTGCTAGGATTACAGGCATGAGCCACTGTGCCCAGCCTGAGCAATTATTTTTTTAAGCAAAGTTTCCTGTAAAAAATGAAGTTGAGATAAATGTTCTATATATAAGCAACATTTTTCTAGTTCTAGATATATATATATATATATATATCTCCTCTCTCTCTCACTCTTGCCATATACTTGTGTGTATACACACATACATATATAAAATTGCTTTTCTCATATATATTTACATATATGCATCACTTTGTTTTATATACCCAAATTGCCTTCTAAAAGCAATTAAATAACTAATAACTTACACTTTTATCAGTAAGCATTCTCATATCTTTGCCAGCACTTGATATTGTTAGACCTTTCAAATTGTTGCCTCTTTCAGTGGGTTGAAAATGTTAAATCTTGATGGTTTTGTGTTATATTTCTAATTCCTATCTATCTTAATTTGATATTGTAGAAGTATATTGACAATTCAGGTTTACTTTTTTGTAATTTCCTTTTTATTTTTATTGGCTATTATATTACTCAGGGTTCCAACAGGAAACAGACAGTAAACTTAAATGAGGTAACTAAGAAGAACTTACAAAAGGGACACTTTATACAGATATGGGCCATGTTAAGGCAAACCAGGTGTTGAAGCACCCTGGGACTAAAATCCTCAAGGAGCTATTAATACCAGCAGGCCTGAAGAAGAAAATAATACCTAGGACATGAAATACAGAGCCATCGTAGATATCTACCTTACAGAATCTGTAACTTTTGTATAGAAATGCAGTTAATACGGGGTGTGCAAAGAGGTAGGTAGCCAGGAAAATAAATGCCTTGCCTTCCTCTTTTCACATCTTCTGATCACCTACTGATTTGCTCTCAATGGCCAAGCCCAAACATGAATGTAGAAGGCAAGGGGGTACCTTGATGCAGTCTACAAAGTACAGTTTTCCAGGTTATGGAGAATGCTAGAAAAGTATGGAAAATGGACACAAAAAAGCAAATGAAAAATATTCTGCCATCTCTTGTTTTTTATCTTTTTTTTGTTTGGTCTTTTTTTTAATTAAAAAACAATTGGCCAGGCATGGGTGGCTCATGTCTGCAATCCCAGCGTTTTAGGAGGCTGAGGTGGGCTGATTGCTTGAGCCCAGGAGCTCAAGACCAGCCCGGGCCACATGAAGAAACCCCATCTCTACAAAAAATACAAAAATTAGCTTGGCCTGGTGGCATGTGCTTGTAGTCCCAGCTACTCCAGGGGCTGAAGTGACAGGATCACTTGAGCCCAGTAGGCAGAGGTTGCAGTGAGTCAAGATCACGCCACTGCCATTCAGCCTGGGTGACAGAGTAATATCTTGTCTCAAAAAAAAAAAAAAAAAAGTATAGAAACATCTTGTGTGATATATTTCAAATGTCTCCTCTCTTTCTGCATTGTTATCTCTTTTTGAATGGAGCCAAATTATTATTAACTACATTTTAAATTTCATGTATGCAGGGAACTTTGTATTATTAACTGTTATAGTCTTAGAATCTGGAAAAATTCCTGGCATATGAAACTTGCATCAATAATTGTTGAATAAATTCATAAATGAATAGTTTTCTTTAGACTTTCTGTTGTTGATGTGTTATTTTCTGATTTTTTCCCCATGATGAATCACTGAGATATTTTTCCTGTATTTTCATCCAAAAATTTAAAATTGTTCTTATTTATGTGTAAATACATCTGAAATTTTTTATGATATGATATGATGTAGGAGTCTAATTGTGTATATATGTATTTATATATGCTATCTATGGGTATGTATACATATGTATTTATATGTGATAGATAAATAGATATTCACCATACATCACAATTTACTGATTTGTAATTCCTCTTCTATCATATATATGTATATAATATGTGACATATGGCAAATTACTATATGTATTTATGTATCTATATCTGGCCTCTTCTCTCTCTCACTGATTTATAGTGTATCCCTTTGTCAAAAATATATTCTCAGTTCTATAATAAGTTTCTCTCCCTGGTTAGATATGTTCTATTTTTGCTTTTTTTAAAATTGCCTAACTCTTTTTAGAAACTGAAAAATTGAATCCTTTTTCAATTTCTGAAAAAACTATTGTTCATTTGTTAATGAGATTGGCACTGGATTCATATACTAACTATAAGAAAACAGCCATCTTTACATTTTTGATTTCCCCTAATGATAGATGTTCTTTTGTTCTTTAATAATAATTTGTAAGTTTTATATAATGATCTTGCACAAATTGGGTTATATTTATTCTTAGGAACGTACAAAATGTATTTTACTAGACATTATGCTTTATACTGAAATTCACAAGCCTCTCAACTAACATCGGAAACAATGAGTATGCACATTGCTATTTATGCTATTCAATATTATACTGAATGTCTTAGTCACTGAAGTTAGGCAACAGACAGACTTAAGTGTCATATAGATTTGAAAGGAGATCCAAAATTGTGGTTGTTTCTAGGTAATGCAAATATATAGAAACTTCAACATAATTTGTAAATCACTTTAACAAAATTGCTGAATATGGATGTATAGTAACAATTAATAATGTGCCATTATAGCAATGACAACCAATTACCACCAATCTGAGTTTTAATTTTGGTATTACTTTTTGGGGGGCTGGAAGGTGTTTAAAATCATTTTTAATGCAATCTTTGCTCCATTACATAAATACTATTTGGTCAGCTCGAATGTGTCAGGTAACATAGTAGATCTATTTCTGTTAAATGTCATTCTCTTGGTTTATATTTGTGCTTTTAATCTGAATTTTTCTATTTATAACTTTTAAACTTTTTTTATAGAAGCATGTTATACTATTATAAAACATACTGAATTTACTGTAGTGCATAGACCTATTTTTTTACTCTCACCTTTCAAGGAAATCTTTTCATTTTCCTGTTGTTTTACTTTCTCAATATTATTTGTGAGTGGTTTGTTTTCACCCTTAGTCATCATAAAACAAGGACATTTCAACCTTGAGAAACTGCTTATCATCATATAGGATGTTTGTGTTGCCAAGGTCTTATCTCTTATCCACATTTGTGCTAGATTAATAATCATTTGAGATGCTCACACAAAAGCAGGCTGATGTGTATAACTTTTCTTTCTTAACATCTAGCAAACATCTCGTTTATGTAGCTTCTTCATTGGGAGACAAAGTTTAATCCTAGCTCCTCTGTCTGTCTCAATGAAAAACACATCATATACATAAAAAGTATATATAAATCATTTTGGTTTTCTTGAATTACTTTACATTTTTGAAAATTACAATAAATCCAATTTGTAATGTAGCCTTTCCTGTGTCCTTATTTGACTTGTTTTGCCCTAGGAATTTAGTTATTACATCTTAAAAGTTTTGGGGACAAATTTTTTTTCAGAGTTTAAAGTTAAGAGTTCACAGTCTTCTACTCAGATGACAGATAGAGTAAAGGTGTGGCATTTGAGGTAATAAAAAAGAAGAGAGGATCATTTTACCTAATTTCTATGGCACACTGTGAAGAAATGAATGCTTGCATCCCTACAAGATTTAGATGTGGCCAGATGCAATGACTCATACCTGTGATCCTTGCACTTTGGGAGGCCCAGGTGGGAGGATAGCTTGAGGTCAGGGGTTACAGACCTGTCTGGTTACCATAGTGAGACCTCGTATCCACAAAAAGTTAAAAATGTAGCTGGGTGTTGTGGCTTATGCCTGGGGTCACATCTACTCTGGAGGCTGAGTGGAAGGATGGCTTGAGCCCAGAAGTGTGTGAGGCTTCAGTGAGCTGGGATGGTGCCACTGCACTCTATCCTTGGTGACAGAGCAAGACCCTGTCTCAAAACAAAAGAAAAAATGTACATGTTGAAGTTCTATTCCCCAGTGTGATGGCATTAGAAGTTGGAGCCTTTGAGAGGTGACTAAGTGATAAGGACAGAGCCTTCATAAATAAGACTAGTGCTCTTACTCAGGAGACCCCAGAGAGCTCCTTACTCTCTTTCTGCCAAGTGAGGACAGAGAAAGAAGATGATCATCTAAAGACAGAGAAGCAGTCCCTCCCCAGACACTGAATCTTCTGTAGCCCTCATCGTGAACTTCCTTGCATCCAGAACTGTAAAAAATAACTGTTTGCAGTTTAACCCACTGTTTATGGTGTCATTGTTTTTAGTAGTCCAAACAGACTAAAACAGGCTGCTCTTCTTACTTTTCATTGGCATAGAATAGAGGATTTTAGTTGTTTATTTTTCAGTCTAATTATGGAAAATCTTTTCCAGATACTGGAAATTAATTGTTTACTAGTTCTTTTCAAAGACATCATATGAAAATTTCATATTTTCATTTGAATTATATTTCTTTTATTGGAATATGAGAAAGGTTATACACAGGCTGCCAGTTATGGGTCATAATAAATTTATAATCCTGCAGACCGATTTAATATTTAAATGTTCAATACAGTTAGAATAAAGTCTTAAGTATAGAAGAGATTCTCTGAATGGATATTTAGAATTTCTCTCCTCTTGAATTCTCTCTCATATTTGATTTTCAGATCAGGCACTGGTAATCAACAGTTGTAGTGAATACCCAATCTAAGACTCACATTGCATAGTGAGTGATAGAAATAGATAAAGACTGACACAAAGAAAAGGGGCAAGTGACAGAGATGAATACCAAGGGTAATTCACTTGGATATAAACTATTCATTCTAACATAATAAGAGAAGATAGAAGAAATAAAGCTATCTTACTCTACCTGGATTCATGTACTTAATCATTCTAAGTGCATGCCAGTATAAGAATCTCTCTCTAAAAACAGACAGTTGTTAAAATGGTTAAAAGTTATATTTAAAAAAGCAAAAGCCAAACAGATACTCTTCTAATTAGTGAATTTTTTCCCTTTGATGTGTGGATGAACCATTATCTTGCTTAAAAAAGCCTTAGAAGCATATATCACATATGATTTAAAAATGGATCTGTTTGACATTTCAGCCAGCAATAATGAAAGTTTTTATATTTTGTGTCCTAGCTGTAGAGACAAACTGTTGATAGAGGAAAACAAAAAGAGAGAGAGAGATATTGAATGTTCTTACTGTTTTAAAAAAAGCCCATAAGAATTAACTAAATTAATTTTTTAAATATGAAATATACATAAATGAAAACAATTATGCACTAAACTTTAGTGGCAGAGTAAAGTTGTTGATGTGTTATCCAAGGTGTACTACTGAAAGAATGTAAGTTTATAAAAAAGCAGTTTTTTCTTCGAGTACACTACATCTCATCAGAAGAATGAATAGGTTACTTAGCATTAGCCTCACATTGATAAAAAGGCTTACATTTTATGTTTTAGCTTTTATGTTTGCTTTTGGGAACTAAGTACTATGTTAGATTATTTATAAACTAATTTTTGAAAGCACAATTCTTCATTAGGACCATGCTTAATGGAAAGCATCTAATACTTTTATGATTATTATTTTGGCTGTGAGGTTACTCGTAGCTTTAAAAGATCAGTAGCACTATTGGCTCAACTTAAGTATGTGCCTGTGAAAGTTGCAGTATTTTCCTCAAATCCATCCAGATGCTTATAAAGCATCAACCAAAACAAGACCATTGCGGTTATACATTGATGAGACACACGAGATGAAAAAAATCACACAATGCCTAATTCTATCTACTCTCTATTTTTACAAAAAAACTAGAAGAGGTTAGTGAGTAACTTATTCTGTTAGTTGTTGAAAATAGATATATGTATGATTTTTAAAATTATATTTCTACAGTAGAGAATTCTTATTCACAGATGATTTGCAATCTTATTTATATATACATTTATTAATAAATATATAATGTAATTCTTAGAAATTTTATGTAACTGTAAACTATCTTTTTACTTGTATTTTGAAATTGTGTTACTCTTCATTTTAGAACATTTCAATATATTATGTCATGGCTTCAAATGAGATTTACATAAGTTAAAATTTATATATAAAGATAAAGAAAAAGCACTCATTTGATGAACTACATTAACATTCTTATTTATCAAGTAAATAGAATAACTACTTTCTAATATAACAGACATTGATTGCTGTTTTCTAATAACAATGATAATAACAATAGATAATAATGTCAATAGCTATAATATTTGAAACATACTTGACCACTGGTTAGCAAAGGTTGTTTTATAAATTATGCAGACTAAAACCAGCACAATTTATTAATTTTTTAAGGAAAATATTTCAATGCTTTATTTTATATCTGTAATTGTGTAAGTAACTGCATACACTGGAATCTTATACTCTATTGAATATAGATCTAGTAAATTATAAACTCTTTAAATGTTCCTTTTTTGTATAATGTTTGCTTATTTCTAATCCTTAAATCATTTGATATGTTTAGAATATTTTATTTCTTAAACATTTAAATTCAGAATGGCTAAATTTCTATTTTTATTTTAAAGAATAAACATTTTTAAATGAATATTTTAAAATATCCTACAGTACAAATAAATAAAAGAAAAATGTATATTTTTATAACTACTAAAAGTTACCTTACATTTGACTAATTATTAAATGACAATAAGTTTGAGTATTTTAATAAATTTATTAATATACTACTTATGGTTATTATCTTAAAGGTTGAATATCTAAACGAAACTTCTATTTTTTTAACTTAACAGAATTCTCTACTCATAATCATCAAACAAAATCACATATGTAAACACTGCCTTAATGTTTTTAAATTCTTTTAGAATTTTGCTCATCTCATTTTGACCTATTTCAAAACATCCATAAACCTAGTTTACACACTAATTATAATTTTGGAAAACAAAACATAAACATAATATTAATCAGTAACCATTCCAAACTTTTTCTTTATTTATTGACACTTTTAGTTATCACTATATCTTTTTTATGTTTTAGAATGATAATAAACCTAATTAAGATCATTTAGGAAATTTAACAAAGTTTTAATATAGTCATAGAATTACTTGGCATGCTTATACTAATAAAGTCATTATATCCTAAAAATTATAACACACAGTACTTCTTTCGCTGTTCATTTTGATTAACCAAATTGTAATTTGTATAAAATGACTGAAATGCTTTCAGGGGAATATTTTTATCTTTGATGAAAGTTTTATTAAACTTCCAACAAAAGTATTGCTTATTAAAATTTTATAAGATAAAAAATTTATCTGCATTGTTTTTGAATCATTACTTTCAAATAATTGTCACCAATAAACTGTTAACACAAATTCATTCTCAGAATGAATTTACAAACTAATTTTGTTTCCAATAGATAACTGCTTCTTTCCTCAAGTGCACTATCAAACAAAACCATTATTTCATTGTTTCATTACTTTCATAACACAATGTTTGTTTATGATATTAAAAAAATTATGACATAATCTTGAAACAGATTATTTTTAAAAAGAGAATAATGTAGATTTTAACAGTATATTTACTGCTATTCTTGTAACAAGTCTTGAAAGAGATTTATAATCACTTCATTTTTTAGCTACCATTAATTTAAAAAATGAGTGATGTCTCCTTAAGATGATAGGAATATAGACTACTTTTCCTATTTTCTTTATTACTTTATTTATTAGATCTTTTGTACTTGTCTAAGGGGATATAGCTTAGACATAAATGTCAAATTGGGAGATACAACAATATTTTACTTTAATACAAAAATCATTTGGTATCCTACTTCAAATTTAAATGTCATCATAGATTATTTCAATAGCATTTTAGATTCTTGTTAGGCTCGCGTGCATGCATGTGTATGTGTTTGTGTGTCTGTGCACGCCCTCTCTAGCTGATTACAGTGTAGACTTCCTCTCTCTTTTTATTTTGGATAATGTATATTATGACCTCATATAATGTCTTAATGAACGAATTTTGCATAGTTTTCTTAAACAAATTTTTATTAGGTCATCAGGATACAGTAACTACATCAAGAAGAGAAGAGAAAATCAATAGCATGGGTTGATAACACACATATATCTGAGTACACAGATGCAGTCTTAGGGAGAGGAGAAAGAGAGAGAGAGAGAGAGAGAGAGGAAGTTGTTCAAGTTCTATGAAATCAACAGAGATTGAATTTACCCTGAACATCTTGAATTATAAAAAATAATTTGTTGATCTATATCACTGTCAACATAACTACACTGTAGAGAGAAATGTAGTCAATGACTGTCTGTGAATGCTTAGGCTTGAGGAAAAAGCTGAGAATCAGTGCATATTTTGCCATGAAGATGCAAAATGTTTGCATTTTTGCTAGCCCTATTGCCTGAGTTCAACAGGGAATTTAGATAGTAGGACATAAATTCAAGTGAACTGAAATTAGAATACATGTTTTACAAGGTGGTTTGATAATTTCTTAACATTTTTTAAATAATTATTTTACTTTGGTGATTATATAATTATAAAATATTTCACTATAAAATATTTTGTTGACAAAGTTATCAAACAATACAACTCAAATATTGAATTAATATATTTTATTTCATAATACCTGCAAATGAAATTAAACATATAGGTCAGAAAAATAGTCTTGGTTTTTAATATTCTTCATAGCTCTTTTTAATAATGCATATTATGAGATCACGCATTCTCAGTGAAGTTTTACCAAGAAAAATATTATTTTTTCTTAGGAATAGCCAGCAGAATGTATTTGCCAAAATTTGTCATTCTGTGTCAAAAATTTGAAAAGGTGTACCTGTTATTAATAAAAAATATACAAACTTTTGTTCTTCTAAAATATGATTTGGGGAGATTGAATTTTATTATTCTAATTTTAAAAGTATAAAACCATATACACTATCTAATATGTGTAATAAACTGGGGAAAGTAATAGAATAATGGTGATGATTATGATAATTATAAGATTGTAATATTTATAATGATAAATTATTTGGTAACTTATTAATAGATAAGTAACAAACAGAGACAAAAGTTCCCACATTTGCCTATTTATAAATCTAGGCTATTTGATCTTAGTAAGCCTTTATTTTTAGGAGAAACAGAGATGACCTTCATACTTATTAGAACTATAGTTTTTAATACATTTGAATCTAAAATTTAAATCATTAGTGGAACAGTGAGTGGAACTTTGGAAAAGATAAACATTCTCCAGACAACAGAAATTTTTGAGCCTTATATAAGCTAAGTTGATTTAGCTATTTAATTAATGCTTAAATAAATAACTTTCAGTTTAAAGGTTAATTCTGTTTTCAAACTGAGGGAAGACAACAATTTTCTACATGCTATTCTCTTTTTAGTTCAAATTATCTTGTAGTATATATTGTGAAAACTTAAAGTCTAGAAAGCCCTAATGATGTTAGAAAAACAATTATCCAAAAGAGCATAACAGTCCTTGAAAGGGATGTATTAGACACAGATGTGCTGCTACTTTAAAAGAGAATGATAGTGCTGAAAGGGAACTAAACTACAGAAGCAACAACCTAGCCAGAAAAAGAGGAAAACCATTTTTAAGAGTTGCTTTTTCCCTTTTTCATCTTCTACATTAGGTATGAAATTAGTGTTTACAAGTACTAGATTTAAAACAGTTAGAAATTTATATATGCAAAAATAGTTTTTTTCTGCTTTAATTATTTGTAGTATTATAATATTTCTCCATGTTACTTTGTACACAGGAAGATAAATTTAGGGTTTCCAAGAGTCCAATTAGAAAGAGAAGATGTCTAGTACTGTAGAAGGAGAGTAATGGGCTGAGAGTCAGAAAACTGAATTTTATTTTGATCTCCATATTTACTAAATGTTTCTAGTCTTGACTATATTACTCAATGTTTTAGAGTAGGCTTTCTTAATTTTTTTATAGTATATTCATAATCAACTCTAAGAATTTTGCCATGTAATTATGAGAATCACAAATAGGTAGTAAATACATACACACATACTTATACACACATACTTGTACACACACACACGTGCATACATGATTTTATATATGTCAGGAATTAGTTACTACAGAAAGATTTTGAAAGCAGCTTTACTGCTGTGGTGTCCAAATTACATTCCTCCTATTTGATAATTTAGTACAATCTACAACATAGAAATAAGCTGGACTTACATTCAGAAATATGTCCAGAGTGAGTTTTCAAATTTAATAAAAACTGTCAATACTACATTCCATTCAGTCAATGATCAAAGCTTATGAACTTGTTTTAATTATAAACAAAATACATTCAATCAAGAATTATACTCTAAAATCTATTGAATAAATACGCATTGAGTGTCTACTACCTGCAAGCTAACATGGTAGCCCTTGGGCATATACCAAAAAGGAATTTAAATATGGTCCCCGATCTCATCCCAATAAATGTGTTTAAGAATGTTCCTGGAGGCCGTGAGCAGTGGCTCATGCCTGTAATCCCACCACTTTGGAAGGCAGAGGCAGGCGGATCACCTGAGGTCAGGAGTTCGACACCAGCCTGGCCAACATGGTGAAACCCCATCTCTAGTAAAATACAAAAAAAATTAGCTGGGCATGGTGGCGGGCATCTGTAGTCCCAGCCACTCAGGAGGCTGAGATGGAGAATCTCTTGAACCCAGGAGGCGGGGGTTGCAGTGGCGGCGATTGTGCCACTGCAGCGACAGAGCGAGACTCTGTCTCAAAAAAAAAAGAAAAAAAAAAGAATGTTCCTGGAAATCTATTTTGCAAAGATATAAAATTTTTGTCACTGCAATTTGTATTTCTCTACCTATTAGTGTAGCTGAAAATGTTGTTTTATCATTTTTGTATTTCTTCTTTTGTAAATTTTATATTAATGGTCTACCAAATTTTTATAGAACATTTCTGTCGTTCTTATATTTTAGGAGTTCTTTTTGTTTGAGATGATATAATTTTATCATCATGTACTCAAATTTGTTTGCTGTTCATTTATTGATTATGAGTTTGTGTGGATAATGGGAATAAGCCTCTCATTTGCCAGTCAATTTACTCTAGTAAATATAAAAGAAGGAGGTTCTGTTTAGAGAAAGGGCAAATGGGAAAATAGAGAGAAGAGAGTTGGAGAAGAAAGTCTGCTTTTGCTTTACTCTTCCTTGTGCATCTGGTTGAGGGGGAAATACACACACACACACCACTTACCTATGTCTAACCTACATAGATATGTATCTTCATGAAGTGATACTGAAGCAATGCACCCATGAGAATTTCACTTAAATATAAGGGGCTGATTTGGAAACAGGGATGGAAAACACTTTCTGTTCTGTATTTTCTTATGTTGCATGCTTAATAACTGAATTGAAATGCAAAACCAGGACGTTCTAAATTCATACTGAAAGTTTTGACTAACATGCAAGGTAGCATCCCTGAATTATATCATGATTTTACTACAGTTCTGTGTTAAGCCACAGAAATTTTTAGAAATGCCAAATAAAAAAAAATGGTGGCTGTGGGCAGTGGCTCACACCTGTAATCCCAGCACTTTGTGAGGCCAAGGTGGGTGGATCACATGAGGTTGGGAGTTCGAGACCAGCCTGACCAACATGGAGAAAACCTACCTCTACTAAAAATACAAAAAATTAGCTGGGCGTGGTGGTGCATGCCTGTAATCCCAGCTACTTGGGAGGCTGAGGTAGGAGAATTGCTTGAACTTGGGAGGCAGAGGTTGCAGTGAGCCAATATCGTGCCATTGCACTCCACCATGGTCCACAAGAGTGAAATTCCGTCTCCAAAAAAGATGAAAAAAACTCATTGCTTCATACATTTGCTGAATTAAATGTGTCTGTTTCAGGTTTAGTAATTTTAACTTTTGCATAGTGAAGAATTAACTTTACCAAAAGATAGGTCTGGCCTTCATCCTTGGTTTCTTGGTTAGTGATCTCTAGGCCACTGGAATATCCTTCCTGATGGGAATGTCTTTTCCTGGGAGCTTTGGCCACTATCCAGTCTAAAGGTGTTCTATGATGGAATCTTTGGGCCACAAGTTTTCAGTTCTGCCTCCAAAAGTGCCTGGGGAATAAAAATGTCAGTCCAACCTCCAGAAAGGGCTAAAGACAAAATGTCAGCCAAAGCAGTGGTAAGTGATTGAACCCTATTGAAAATTCTGGACACCAAAGACTTGAAAGCTTTTCTAGTTAAGAATACTTCATGTATATGGTTACATATTAATGCCCAGAAGCTAATAAATTTGCCACTCCCCCAGGTTGAGGGCAATAGGAGCTTCACGTTTGGTACCTTTGCTGGGTTCTGACCTAGGTATAATACTTCATCTCCTGGCAGATTTTAACCCGTATTCCTTTTCTATAATGAGCTGTAACCACAAGTAAAAGTATAACAGCTTTAAATGAGTCCTATGAGTCTTTCTAGTGAAATCAAATACAAGGGTAGTGTTGTGTACCTTGTCCCGTGAACTTTCAATTGATATCTGACATAATGGCAGTCTTTTGTTAACTGTTTATTCTAAACTTTGCAATTGACCACAACTCTCAAAGGTGTTTATGTAAATGTTTCTAACATATCATATTGTTGATGAAAGGGATGTTAGGAAGTGAAACACAATAGCAAATAAACAAAACAAATATTTAAAAGTGCCTTCTAAACAGTCTTATTCAAAAATAATTTTAGTCAACGGTGTATACTATCTCTAGTTATATAGCCAGGCTGAGTCAAAAGAACAAAAGTAAAATTGTGAAAAAATATAGCAACTGTATTTTCCAAATTGTACCTGGCAGAAAAACTGAGAAATGTACATCTGTTGCTGGGAATTAATATTACCTTATCACAGAAGGAACACCTTAGGTTATTTGTTATAGCTGCCATGAAATAAAATATCAAAGTGAAACAGAAATCTAACGTTATATTTTGAACCCTCTGAGAATACACTTCAAGTGGCTGCAGGCCTCCAAATCACTGAAGGATGTAGTCACTCAAGTGAATGGAAAATAATGATGGAGAGTTGATCAAAAGGTAAGTGGCATTACCATTATAAGGTCTTGATATAAAAGAAATTTTTGTAAATCAAATTGTGTGGCAATTATAGTTTGTAAATTTATCCATTTTTTTCATTATGTAGTAAATCAGAAGAAAATATATTATTTTACATTATATTATATTAAACACGTTATATTAAATATATATTTAGGTTGCATTATGCAGAAAAAAATACACATACTTTACTAATTTTTAGCTACTACTAAGATTATGATGGAATTAAATTCATAAAAAAAGCTTTTTATCTCAAACAATGATATCCATGATTGAAATTAGGACAACATTGTTTCTTTTATCCTGGTAAGAATTAGCTAAGAGTACTCAAAAAAAAAACAATGCTGTTTTAGTTTGTTTTGTGAAGCTGTAACAGAACACTACAGACTGGGTAATTTATAATGAAGAGAAATTTATTTGGCTCATTGTTCTGGAGGCTGGGATGTCCAAAAGCATGGTGTCCACATCTTCATGAAGTACCATATCTTCATGAAGTACTATCAGGGAAGGCCTTTGTGGTGTGTCATCCCGTGTCATAAGACAAAAGGGCAAGAGAGGAAGAGAGTGAACAAGAGATTGAAAATGCAACCTCAAACCCTTTTATAATCAGCAGTAATCCATTCATGAGGGTGGATTTCTCATGACCTAAATGTCTCTCATTAGGCTTATCTCCCATCCCTCTTGCATTGGGATTGTGTTTTCAACACATAATTTTTAGGGGACATAATCAAACTGTAACAAATGCCAAGTTACTGTATATTGTCAGACAAAATATACAAGGTGTGAACTCCAGAAATATCATCTCTACAACTAGATGACATATTGTTAACTTATACATAATATGACTATTTTGTATAATAGAAGAAATTATTAAATTATCCAGATATCTCTCCAGGTCATTCTCGAAACAACTTAGTTTAAAAATAAATTGAACAACAGACTAGCTTCAACATTAACTATAGTAAAAAATATTATGCTTTTTTACAAATACGTTTCAGAATAGTATTTTGGTTTATTATGTTAATGCTGTTTTCACATACGATCATGACTGAGAAAACTCACTGGTTATGATCTGAACAGTCAGAAAAGTTTTGTCAGGCCTCTGAGCCCAAGCCAAGCCATCGCATCCCTTGTGACTTGCACATATGCACCCAGATGGCCTGAAGTAACTGAAGAATCACAAAAGAAGTGAAAATGCCCTGCCCCGCCTTAACTGATGACATTCCACCACAAAAGAAGTGAAAATGGCCTGTTCCTGCCTTAACTGATGACATTGTCTTGTGAAATTCCTTCCCCTGGCTCATCCTGGCTCAAAAGCTCCCACACTGAGTACCTTGTGACCCCCACTCCTGCCCGCCAGAGAATAACCCCCCTTTGACTGTAATTTTCCTTTACCTACCCAAATCTTATAAAACGGCCCCACCCCTATCTCCCTTCCCTGACTCTTTTCGGACTCAGCCTGCCTGCACCCAGGTGATTAAAAGCTTTATTGCTCACACAAAGCCTGTTTGGTGGTCTCTTCACAGGGACTCGCATGAAAAGTTTAATTGCTAATTTTGTATATGTATATTTTTTCTTTTAAAAGGAATGCTCACTTTAAAAATAATAATACAATGAGGGTTATACTAAAATGTACATGAAAACAATTTCCATGAACTTTAATTTTTGCAATGTAATAGTATTAGGTATATTTGAAACTATATATGTTAAAAAAGACATCCATTAACAGATTATAATTTCAGGTGAAATGTTTAAAATGTTTCATTCTCATCCAAATCTAATTTTCTTTCTACATAGCAATACCATTATTATTATTATTAAATATCAGCATTTTAGCACTTTAAAAATATAAAATATAGGCTGGGCTGAAGGAAGAGAAAGACCCTCTCATATTATTTTATCTTGTTTTAAACTCAGTACCTGTTTTAAGTGAAAACAACAAGGAAGTAAAACCAAAGACAGGCAGCCCGGCGCCAGGGCCAAAACCAGGCCTGGGCCTGCCTGGCCTAAATCCAGTAGTTAAAAATCAACTCATAACTTAGAAACCGATATTATTCATAGATTCCAGACATTGTATAGAAGAACATTGTGAAACTCTCTGCCCTGTTCTGTTTCTCTCTGACCACCAGTGCATGTAGCCCCTGTCTCATACCCCCTGCTTGTTCAAATCAGTGACAACCCTTTCATATGAAATCTTTAGTGTTGTGAGCCCTCAAAAGGGACAGAAACTGTGCACTCGGGGAGCTCGGATGTTAAGGAAGTAGCTTGCCAATGCTGCCAGCTAAATAAAGCCCTACCTTCTACAACTCGGTGTCTGAGAGGTTTTGTCTGCGGCTCGTCCTGCTACAGGGCGATATGGCTCACATTTGTAATCCCAGCATTTTGGGAGGCTGAGGTGGAAGGATCACTTCAGCTCAGGCATTTGAGACCAGCCTGAGCAACATAGGGAGACACTATCTCTACAAAATTTTTTTTCTAAAAGTTAACCAGGCATGGTCATATGTGCCTGTGGTCCCAGCTACTTGTGGGGCTTAGGTGGGAGGATCTCTTGGGCATGGGAAGTCAAGGCTGCAATGAGATGTGATTGCACTACTGCATTCCAGTTTGGGTAACAGAGCAAGGCCCTGTCTCAAGGCCCTATTTTGTGGGATCTGATTTATTTAATAATTATTTTTTTAGACATAATACAGAAGAAATAAAGTTTTAAATTATTTGTATGTGTCTAATATATGGAACAATGTAATGTTTATATGTCAGATATTTCCAAAGTGTAATGCCTAAGGTTCTTGCCTAGCCACGCCAAAGAATTGGTGTGGTGGCTGTGATAGAGACAGGAACAAAGAGCGAGAAAAAGCTGTAGGCTTTATTGAGCAGAGTGAAAGTACAAAGCTTCCACAGCGTGAAAGGGGTCCTAAACGGGGTAGCCACTGCTGGACTTGGGTGATTGACTTTTAAACTCTTTACGGTGGGAAATACGTGCGGCGGGAAGATATTACCAGAGCAAGAAACGAAGGCAGTAAATTATTTTGTGACATGTCTTAGATTTTGAGGAAAACCGGAATTGCAACTTAGGTTTTATCTACTTTATGACCTTGCAGCAGCATGGCAAAGGAGACAGGATCTTACAGGACTTTACAAAGTATGTTTACAAGGAATTGGAATTGGGGGTATAGATAAGGTCTGCTGGTCACAGAAAACCGGCAGTTAACATTCCTTTTACTTTAGTTTCAGGGGAGGGGGAAGGGAGAGAGGGAGACAGGAAACAGGGAAACTTACAGCAAAATTTTCACTGTTTATAGCTTTCTTGGGGAAGAAAACACATGCACAAATCCTGGTGTTAGGAATATTTTAAGCATATATCTTCAATATTATTCATCCAGGACCAAAGGAAGTCCTGATGCAGGAAATGAGTGAGTTTCTGAGCCCCTACTCCACCCAGGAAGCCCAGCTGGCACCTCCCCTCAAAAGGATTCAGTTTACATGACACGTAATAGTCACACATAGTTGTAAATAACATATGTATATATTAATCTTTATATATTCATACATGCAAATTACATAATTGCTTAATTCTAAAATTAAATTATACACAGCTCATGAAACATGTTTATTATCTGTGCCATTTGTGCCACGGTTGTTTTAGGTGAACTAATTCACAGGAAATCTACAAATACATGTCATTTATGAGTCATTTTTACTTTCTAGATGTTTACATTAAAATAATAAAACGTGTGAAATAAATAATAATATTGTAAGCATTGTCCTAAAAAGAATATGCTGCTAGATTTCAGAAGGGACTTAAATTATATTTTTTTGTTTTCCATGTTTAAAATAATAATTTGCATCACATAATGCAAATACATACATTTTGGGGATTTTTCTTTAATTAAAGAACAATTTTAAAAATATTTATTAAAACTTTAACACAGAGAATTTCATTTTTCAGTTTAAGGTAAAGTGGAATCTCATTTGTTGGAAACTATATACTAGAATTATCTTATAAAATGATTCAAATTAGAAAAGAGTCAGTATTGCCCATAGGAATGGAAATCAACTAGGAAAGTTGACTCACTAATTATTTAGCAGACTTGAATGAATTGGTATCCAAAAGGATTACTGCCCAAAAGCCTGCCCTGGGGTCGGAACAGGTGTTGTTTCATTAGAATTCTGCATTACTGCTATTTCAAGGAGGAATTCAAAAAGACAACCCAGGGAAAGAAAATCCCATCTATGTGACATGAAAAGCATGACTCCTAAGTTAGTTTGTATGCTTTCTCCTTCTCAGTTATTTCCTAGACTTCTTTCTGTCTCAAATAGATCCCTTACCAATTCCAAAGCAGCTGGCATAAGTCTTCTCCTGAAAATGACAATAGCACCCTTGCAGCAAATCTCAGGCACACAGGTGTTTCAAGGGATCTGAGATACAGCTAGGCAGAAGTCAAATTTCAGGTAGAATCACCCATAAAGGTTATGACTATGAGGCCAAAAATTGTCTACTAATCTTCCTTCCAAAGGTTTACTGCTCAAGGCTACACTTAAGGACCTTCCTCCTCAGAGTGAGTTACCATTAAATTCCTGTGCAACTGTTTGGGAGATTGTTTTGGTTGGAATTACAGTGGTATAATGACTGCAGTGCTCATTGCCTCTGTGCATAGCACCTGCAAGTTCTTTAGTCCTTATTATCGTTCAAACAATTTAAATGACTTTGAATACTTTGCTAAGCACTCTGAGTAGGAGTTAAAAAAGTGGTCTATTGTTCCTGATGCTAATTATTACAAATTGTCACTCAGTCTTGACAGCAGATGCTTTGTCTTGCTGTTTTCCGTGGGCAAGAGGCTATAGAAACTTTGCTTTGGGGGGAAGAAAACGAAAATGAAAAAGAAACTTTAGGCCTTGAGGATCACTTCTTTATTTGAACTACAGATATAATTTGTGTGTGTTTGTGTGTGTGCTCAAAGTGTAAACCAAAAAGTATCTAAGTCTCAATCAAGTTGGAAGCTTATCTTGACTAAAAGTTAAGGACATGCCTGTGACACAGCCTCAGGAGGTCCTGATATGTGCCTAAGGTGGTCAGGCTACGGACAGCCTGATTTTTCACATTTTAGGGAGGCATAAGACATGAATTAACACATGTAAGATGTATATTGGTTCAGTCTGGAAAGGAAGGTCGACTAAAAGTGGGGGAATGTTGGTGATGGATTTCAGGGCATAGGTGGATTCAAAGATTTTCTGATTGGCAATTGGTTGAAAATGTTTATCTAACAACCTGTAATCAATAGAGGGAAGTGTCTGGGTTAAAATAAGGGGTTGTGCGGGAGGCGGAGGTTGCAGTGAGCTGAGATCGCACCACTGCACTCCAGCCTGGGCGACAGAGCGAGACTCCGTCTCAAAAAAAAAAAAAAAATAAAAAAAATAAATAAATAAATAAATAAATAAGGGGTTGTGGAGACCAAGGCTCTTATTATGCATATGAAGCCTCTAGGTAGCAGGCTTCAGAGAGAATAAATAAATCAGACTTTAAGATTTAATGTCTCTGTTTTAATGTTAATGCTGGCCAGCCAAGCCTGAATTCCAAAAGAAGGAAGATATGATGAGACATGTCTGACCACCCATTTCCATCATGGCCTGAACTAGTGTTTCAGGTTTACTTTAGAATGCCATTGGTGAAGAGGAGGGATTCATTCAGTTGGCTGGAGGGCTGAGAATTTTATTTTTGGTTTACCAAAGAAATCAATTTGTATGAAAGTAACATAAAGTTAAATCAGAGGAGTCTGTTTTTTGAGTACAGAATAATGAATCTGAGGAACTCTCCTGAGCATAATTTTACTTTTCTTGGAAAATCTCAGCTTTTCTGGATGTTTGTTAATAATTCTTACTGAATAAAAGATGCACTCATTTTTTCCCTTGCTTTCTTATCCAGCTCTACCGTCTCCAGTCATTTTATTTTTAAATAATTAATCATGGAGGTGAAATCTATTCATAACAGTGTTCCTGAGTCTGAACACCATTTTCAGATGTTTTTTTTTATCTTTGTCTAATCCCAGACAGGCAAAGGGACACTGCATCTGTGGCAGCAGATATTTTGTATCGCAGATGAGAGTTTAATATAATAATTAATTTTGGATGCATCCTAATTGATGGAAGTAATTGTCTTAAGTATCAGTTTACAAACTAAAACCTTGACACATCTCTTATAGAAAACACTCAATTTAGGGACAGATTCAGGTATGTGGAAAAGCAAAACCCAACGCAGAGCTTACCTCTTAGGTTGTTCACTGCAGGGATACCTTTTGAGAAAATAGATATTAGCTACGAATACTAGGCAGAAATGTAGGAATATAGAAGTGAAGTATATACCACCTTAATATACATCATGCCCACGCTATTAAGTATATCTTATACTATATGTTAAGCTATGAATTCATTTGCTTTCAACAAAATGCTAGTATTGTTACAGTAAATTTAGAAATCCTAAGAGAGGAGAGGACCCTCATGTTATTTCAGTAGAGAAAGGTAACACATGGCTGACGACCCCATTCTATGAGTAGAATTAGTCACTCGTGATTTTTGTGTTCTTAAGCTATAAACTTATTTTTTTACCTATAAATTTCTGTTTATAGTTAATAGTTTATAGCTAATCTCGGACTTAGAAAATGCCCTTCTTTATAGACCAACCTTTTTGTCATACCAAAATGATTTCAGCTAAATCTCTCAAGAGTATTATATTAGAGATTTCAGCATCAGACTCTTATAAGTGAAAACCCATATCTGCCCTTGTTTACAATGGTGAATCCGTATGGGTCTGCAGCAACCTCAATTCTTGCCTCCTCAGAAGAAAGAACTCCACTGAAGGGCATAAAGCAGAAGGAGAGACTGAGGCAGGTTTTAGAGTTGGAGTGAAAGTTTATTGAAAACCATTACAGCAGGAATAAAAGGAAGGAAAGTACACTTGGAAGAGGGCAAAGCAGGCAACTTTAGAGAGTCAAGTGCCTGGTTTGATCTTCTGACTTGTTTTTGTTGTTGTTGTTGTTTTGAGATGGAGTCTCGCTTTGTTGCCCAGGCTGGAGTGCAGTGGCATGATCTCGGCTCACTGCAAGCTCCGCCTCCTGGGTTCACCCCACTCTAATGCCTCAGCCTCCCGAGTAGCTGGGACTACAGGCGCCCACCACCACGCCCAGCTAATTTTTTTGTATTTTTAGTAGAGACGGGGTTTCACCGTGTTAGCCAGGGTGGTCTTGATCTCCTGATCTCGTGATCCGCCCGCCTTGGCCTCCCAAAGTTCTGGGATCACAGGCATAAGCCACCATACCCAGCCGACTTGGGGTTTTATATGTTGTATGCATGCTCACTTGAGGCATTCGTCCCTTAGCGGTGGAATGTCCCTGGAAGGCCACATACCAGTTAAATTCCACCATTTTTCCTCTTAATGCACATGCTTGAGCTTACTTACCCAACTCCTGAGATCTTATTGGGAAGCTACACCAGTTTCAGGTGTTTCTATTTATTGGGAAACTGCCTTTCCCTGACACCAGCTGTAACCAGTTGAGACAGCCAGGTGGGAGAAACTTCAACCAGCCTGCCCACTGAGGTGGAGTTTCAGGAAGTTCCTGCCGTTTGCAGCAGGGAGGAGCCTGGCTCGGCCTCTTCCTATGTGGAACTTGGAATTGGAACTGGAATTTCAACAGCGGGTAAGAAGGACTCTAGCAGGGCACTCTGGCCTAGCGAGAGTCCCTGTTCTCCCCTTTTCTTCATTTTCACCCAGTAAAAACCTATCTTACTCACCATTTAAATTGTCTGCTTGCCTGAATTTTTGTGGCCGTGAGACAAAGAACCCCATCTTTAGCTCAACTAAGGGAGAAGTCCTGCAACACAATTATTGTTTCAGAGAGGCAGTGTGACAACTGCCTAACTATCACCTGATGGTTTCCTGACATTCCTGGTGGGAGAGCAGTGGGCGGTGTGGCGGGAAGGTGCTCTCCTTCCCTGCTCTTGCCTGACTAGCTACCGACTGTAACACCCTCTTCATATAGCAGGAATAGTGCTGATGTTAAAAATCCTAAATCAAATGTCCAATAGGATGATGGGAGCTGGTCTCCTTCCAAAATACACAAATTAGTCTAATAAACTGAAACTCTTTAAAAGTGTAGACTTTTTTTTAAAAAAAGAATAAATTATGCACAAATCCTAATTTATCACAGTAGTTTGCAGTAGTTAAGCTAATCCACAGAGTTTTGGTTTCTTTTTAGCAAGCCTTCATCTGACCTTTAGAATAGCTGAGTTAGGCTAGCATTAAAGTAATTAATCTCAGCATTCTTGTCATCGTGTTGGCATGAGCAATTGGGGAATGCATAACATGTGTGTTATGTAGATCCCTAGACCAAATAAAAGCAGGCCGTGATATATAAATTAAAGACTTTTATGACTCCTAAACAATATTATGGCTTTTTAGTGAAACCCTGGAAGGAAAAGTATAAGCAAAGTTTGATCTCATGTTTATAACTTTCATAAATTATTAAACTGAACCTGGGTTTTTGAGATAACTATAAATGAAAATATTTTTTATATATTTATGTGCCAGGTAGGTTTTCGTATGTACCACTGCTAGTTTAAAAAGAAAAAAATACTAACTTTATTTACTTTGGAATGGAGTGAGGTTAATAGAGATTAATACAAAGAAATAAAAAAAGAGCAACCATTTCAGACCTCTAACAAGAGTCTAGAAAACAGGCAGAGAACAATCAACAAGCTATCATCTCAGATTTCTTGTGACACTACTCACTGTCTTAAGGGATGGCATATGTAAAAATACCAGTCCGGAAGGGGAGCAAATCCGTGTCAGCTATACTTTATGCCTTCGGTAGCTTATATTCAATGGAGGAATACAATTCCCAATTGAATTATTCTTTCTTTTGCCCTTACACAAATATTTGTTGTGTCCACTATTTCATGAGATGTAACCATGAAAAATGTTCCATGGGGAGTGTAAACATCAATTAATTTAATTTCTGTTAACTAAATTGAGGAAAATTTTCATAAATATAGACTTTGATCTAGACAACTGCTGTGAAAAATTTCTATAGACAGATATTGTGGCAAGGATATGGGTATTTTTGGAGAACTCTAGGCACATTTATTTTTAATTAAAAACACATAATGTTGTCATTAAACACATACAGAAAATAATTTATAGTGTTTGGAGGAAGGCTATGTACCAGCTTTTCGACATGCTTTTCCCAATAAAAAGAAGTTGAAATGTACCTTGGCCCAAAATTGCCTTTATAATGACAATATAAATAATGTGTTGTGAATCATAATCGAGTACAGTCAGGCTTTATTCAATAACCCAAACAACTAATTATATGCCATGCTAGATAAATCAGAATAAATATAACAGAAGCTAGAAACAGCTGGGTGGACGTCTAGGGACTTTGATGCTTTCTTTTTTTGCAGATAAAGTCAGCATACCAGGGACACAATTTTTTTCAAAAGATTTGAGAGTCTTGGAAAATTCCATTGTGAGATACTTTAAATTCAATAGATTACTTTTTAGAAGTAACATATTTGATAATTATACAATAATAGAAATAAGAATATAATAATATAGAAATTAAGAAAATAAAACTCTTAAAAATTAATAAAATCACCACTATTCTAAGAACGGTGGCTCCTGTAAGCATAGTACGTGTTACTGTGGGTTATTTCCACTGCATGTTATAAAACTTTATTTTTTTATTTGCCACAAATTATATAAATGTTTATTTTCCTATGTCTCTTATTCACTTGACCATTGTCTCTACAAGAAATATGGTTCATGGTTTATTTAACCTTGTCTTTAAAGTATCGTTTAGCACACAATTAACTACTTACCCTCTTATTCCTGAAACACTTTTATTTCTTGGATTAAATTAATTTCTTCAAGTTTTATAGTTTCTTTTTTTTTTTCTTGATTCTATTACAAAAACCTAGAATGGGAAGAGGGAAAAACAGGAGAGTGCATGCTCCTTTTAGAGACAGACAGAGAGTACCCAGCTCCTTCCTCTTTTTGCTGGATGGGAATGCAAGCCCAGTGCTGCCTGAAAATTTTTTTTCCTTTTTGCTAAACATAATCATAGATTTTATTCTCTCAAGAAATATATATATTTTTTCAGCTAAATTAATTTTTAAAACATAGTTTGTGGAATAATCCTTCACATTTCAAAAATAATATGAAAAACAGATATAATGAGTAGATCCAGACTTTCCTGTTTTTGACATATACCATGTATTCTTCATTCATGTTTTGCTTTATTTTTATTTATTTTATTTTTTGGAGACGGTCTTGCTCTGTCGCCAGGATGGAGTGCAGTGGTGCGATCTCAGCTCACTGCAACCTCTGCCTCCCGGGTTCAAGGGATTCTCCTGCCTCAGCCTCCTGAGTATCTGGGACTACAGGTGCACGCCACTACATACAGCTAATTTTTGTATTTTTAGTAGAGACGGGGTTTCACCATGTTGGCCAGGATGGTCTCAATCTCCTGACCTCGTGATCCGCCCGCCTCAGCCTCCCAAAGTGCTGGGATTACAGACTCATTCATGTTTTTAATGAGAAATAATTTTGCATTATTTACAAATTTTGTTTTAAATTGATAATGGAAAGCTCAGTGCTAATCACCCAGTGGAAATCTGACTTGTTGGTAACTGTGGCACCATCACCTCTATAAATTGTTTTGTTGTGGTTACGAGTTCTAGTTTTAGACTACCTACTAACTTGTCTGAAGTACTGACAAATCATCTACTAACTATGTGCTTTGTACAAGTTCTTTTTGTTTTTGGAGACGGAGTCTTGATCTTTTGGAGGTAATTTATTTGGGAGTGTTTCCAAGGCTGGAGTGCAGTGGCGCGATCTCAGCTCACTGCAACCTCCGCCTCCCAGCTTCAAGTTATTCTCCTGCCTCAGCCTCCCGAGTAGCTGAGATTACAGGCATGCACCACCACGCCTGGCTAATTTTTTTTTTTGTAATTTTAGTAGAGATGGGGTTTCACCATGTGGGCCAGGCTGGTCTCAAATTCCTGCCCTCAAGTGATCCTCCGTCCTCAGCCTTTGAAAGTGCTGGGATTACAGGAATGGAGCCACTGTGCCTGGCTTGAATTCAGTTTTTATATGTCCAGAATGGAAGCCATAATTATACGTACCTCTTGAGCTATAATGGCAAAATGAAAATCCATATAGGTATCACAGTGCCTGACGATGTTAACTGTTGTAATTTCTTTCCTTCTCCTCCTTTTATTTTTCTTCCTCTGCCTCCTCTTTTGTTTTCCCTTCTCAGTAAATCAAATCTCAATCCAGTTATTCAAACCAGAAATATGAGTGGGGTTTTATCCTTTATTTCACTGCCCCCGTATCTAAAATATTGCTATATTTATTTGTGTCTACTTTTTAAATACTAGACTTTAAAAATAATAATGAATAGATCATACTTTAGTTTTAAAAGTTTATATTGCATCTCAACTCTTTTACAGTGAAGTCCAATACCCTCTTTTCATTTTTTAGTAGCTATATTGGATAATACGAGTAGTGCACAATCACTTAATTGGAAAAACTGATCTCTACTATTTAACAGATTTTCAGCAGTTGTACTGATGGTATGGGTGATGTTATATTTATGCCAGTTTAGTGCCAGGTATATGTGAATGCAGAAGCCCTAAGGGATGTAATCTGAAGAACTGAAGAGTAATCGAGGAGTTTTTGATTTTTTTTTCCTTCTCCTCCTTCACTTTTCCCTCTTCTACCTCCTCTTTTCTTTTCCCTTTTAATTGTTTCAAATTCTATCCAGTTATTCAAAAGGGGGCAGGATTCTCCCACCTTGGACTCCCAAAGTGCTGGGATTACAGGTGTGAGCCACTGTGCTTGGCCAAGAAAATGGTATACATGTTTATATATGTAGTATAAGAATCTCTGAGGACAGAGAAAATCAGGCTATTATCAGTGCCTTTCCTAAAAGGCAAGAGGGCAGATTAACCTCTTCTTTAACCAACCCAAACACTGTTGGACTGGTTCATGCAATATATTTTAGTAAGAACTTAATTGAAAGCAAAGTCTGTGACAATGACTTGTATGGAGGTAATTTATTTGGGAGTGTTTCCAAGTAGCACAAATAAATGTGTGAAGATAGCAAGACCTGGGGTGGTGGGGCAAGGAAATAAAATAAAGCATGCATTAGTAAGGTCCTTTTTGTAGACAACAAAACTTGACTCCTACAGGCCCTCTGAGAAGCATGGAGTATTTTCCAGAATTTTCCGTATAAAGAGATGTGGCTGAGATAATTATCCATTGGCTCATTACCCATTGCTAGGCCCAGGTGTAATTCCTTAACTTCTGACTTCTGTAAAAGCCGCAAGGAAGAAATATGAGAGCTATGCTCTTGAAGTAAAGACTTTAGGCTGCATGTAGTCTGAGGGAGCAATTAGAAGGGATGTCAGGCTCAAAAACTATCTGATACAATTACCGTGAGCATAGAAAGCTTTCACAATGTTTAACTTTACACTTGGAAATAAATTAAAACTAATAGGGAAATTTCAAAACTAAAAAGTACAGAGCATCTATATACCCTTTTCCCAGATTCACTAATAGTTAAACTTTTCTCTCATTTGCTTTCTGTCTTTTTCTCCTGAGAGGGAGAAGGGGAGGGAGAAAAATAATATTTGGAGCCATTTACCTAGCATAACTTTTATCCCCAAAACTTTAATGCATATTTTCTAAGAATATAGACATTTTGAGTTATAACTGTATATCAGTTACTATTTAGGATATATACAATATTTATATCTAATCTACCATTTATATCATAATTTTGTCAGTTAATTTAACAACATCCTTTGTAGCATTTTTCTTCTTCTATTCTCATTAACCAGTGCTTAACCTATTTTGTAAATTTTTGTCAAAATAACAGGAATTTGATTTATTAAGTTGATCTGTTATTATGTTTTCTCTCTAACAGAATTTGCTTTTATATTATTTTTTTGTTATATTTTCTTTGGATTATTTTGTTGTTACTTTTCTTTAAATTTTGAAGGGGAGAATTAAATTCATTTAAATTGTTAGTCTTACATTTTTGGTAATGAGCATCTCTTAGACTGGAGAATTTCTTTTTATCACTACTTTAAATATATGCCATAGATTTTGATAGCTAATGCTTTTCATTATCATATTTTTTCAGAAATCCTAAAATTTCTGTGTATTTTCCCTTGTTCCTCAAAGGTAGTTATGTAAGAAGTCTTAATATCCATGTGCAAGAGAAGTTTAATTTTATTTTTCAGATTGTTTTGTCTTATTTATACATTATAAAATTTACTGATTTTTTTGTGTTTTAATGTAAATATTTTTGGTTTTTCCATATGCAAGTGAAAATAAATTATGTTCTGTTACTGGAGTATATTGTTGAATGAATATCTAAAAAACTGACCTTACCAATTTTGTGTTTTATAGACTTATGTAATTTAATTTAAATTTCGTCTGCCTTACTACTTTCAAACTGAGAATGATATCTTAAAATCTCGTATTAATACTGTGTTTTTATAATTTCTTATGATATCCTCTGTATTTTTTGCTTTTTATAGTAGTTTCTGTGTTATTTGGTACATATATATTTAAATGATATTTTCATTTTTATAGCTTTGATCATTCACTTTTTCTTCTAAATCTCAGTTAAAAGGTTTATGCCTCAAATTCTACTTTGGAATCAAGATTGCAACCCCTTATTGTCTCACTGTTTCTTGTTGGATTGTAAGGACTTGTCCATTCCTTTATTTTTGCCTTTTTAAATGACTGTTTTAAATTGTTGTCTTGATTAGAACATAAAGTTGAGTTTGCTTTATGTTGTTTGTTTGTAGCTGAGTTAAGCCTCAATCACATTTACTGACATAACTGTTTTGTTTGGTCTCAAATCTGTCATATTATCTTGTAATTATTTTGAGTGTTATATTTACTATGTTTTAAAAAAATCATTTTCTGTGTCTTTGCACCATTTTAAAAGGTTATTTTAGTACTTAGGAAAGTCTGTATTTTCATTTTAGTAACTACCTTTGTTTTAATATTTTTAAAAATATTTTTCTTATTTAACACTTTATTATCATTTGTGTTCATTTTATACAGCAATTTTTGTCTGGCACCTACTACATATCAAACAGGCAACAATCATTCTACTCTTTCTCTCCCAGTTTTTAGTTGCATCCTTTCTATATTGTCAGAGTGCATATGTTTACATATAATTCTTCAACCTCAAAACCCCACCCTTGTGGTAGTCTTAGCTCAATAATTAAATACATAAAATGGCCAATATCAATTTTTGGCAGAAATTTTCCTAGTCCTTTTTTGGTTGGATAAAATTCATCCTCTAATATATTTCTCAGATGAAAAAAAAAAAAAGTTTTCTGTTTTTTTTTCCTTTTTGAAACAGAATCTTGCTCTATTGCCCAGACGGGAATCTTGGCTCACTGCCACCTCCGCCTCCCTGGTTCAAGTGATTTTCCTGCCTCAGCCTCCTGAGTAACTGGATTACAGGCGTGTGCCACCACACCCAGCTAGTTTTGTATTTTTAGTAGAGAAGGGGTTTCACCATTTTGGCCAGGCTGGTCTTGAACTCCTGACCTCCACTGATCCACCCATCTCGGCCTCCCAAAGTGCTGGGATTACAGGCATTGGCCACCGTACCCAGCCTCAACATTCTTCAACATTCAACATTGTTTATCTATGGCTTTGAGACTTGAAAGAAACCTTAGCTGGATATAATGTCTTTGGTTCCTGAATTCTTTCCTGAGCTTCTTGAAAATGCTGCTGCACTATTGCTTTGTTATTTTTCTCCCCTAAAAGTAGAAGAGGTAGAAATATTTACTTCTGAATCTTCTTTGAGAAAAAGTTTTGTCATTATTCTCTCTTTCTCTCAAATTCTGCATTTCTGATTGCCAATACTTTTCTTCTTTCTTAATCTCTCTATGCTTTACTTCCCTCACTTGCAAAATAGGAATAATGATTGCATTAACGTCACTGAGTCAGTGTAATTATAAATGAGATTATACATGTAAACTTTTTCTGTAAAATGTCTGTCATGTACTAACAACTCAATATGTATTTGTTATTAGTGATATATAATTGCATACGCATATATTAGAAATAATAATCCATAGCAGGAAGCATATAGCTGAGTATTTCAACTTACTTCCTCTTTGATTTAGTATCATTCTTATCTTTTCAAAGCAGGAAAATTCTGTTACAAAAAAATCCATATTTTATTATCAAAAAATTAACACTGTGGTCTAACAGAAAGGTGCACCATATGGTATTCAGGGTATAGATCTTATTTTATAGCATGTTAATTGTCAGGGTGATATAGCAGAGAAATATAAGGTTTCAGAGATTATATTTGATTATAAAACAGATGCATCTTCTGTTTGTTACCAGGTCACAAATTTAATTCAATTATGTTGTTCATTTCATTGGTGACATAAGATAAAAAGAAAATAAATTTACTATGCTGAAATCAACTTGTATATACCTATAAACTTCATTTTGTGTCTAGCTAGTGAATGCATTTTGCTTTTATAGAATGTATGAATAATGATTGTATATTTATGCATAGATACTTTAACAAGAATTTAATCAGGTAACTGTAGATATATTCCTTCAATCTAAATTGGTTGAAAGTATTATGTAGAAAACATTATAGTATTGCCCATTCCATTCCTTGCTTTACTAAATTGTGGGACTTAACTATAAAAATTATTTAAAAAAAAAAATCTAACATTAGAAAAAGCAATGTTTATTGCATATCTTCTACATGTCTAAACTTGTACTTTTACTCTGTCCTAGAAGAATTTGCAATCAACTTTGGAGCAAGTTTTATATTCACGGAAGTACTCAGTTAACTATATAATGCATTTAGGTTCAAAAAATGAAGCACTCAGCAAATATACACACAAATTCATTTGTTTAGGCAATAATGAAGTAAATACAGTTTTCCAAACTGCCTAAACAGCTGGAGATTTTTCATTAATTATGACATTTTATTAGATAAGAAACAAATATAAAAACAAAATAGTAGATATTAAAATCATAAGGATTTCTTACCTCCCGAGATTATGTAGTTGCATTTAGTTTATGTCTAAGAGTTAGGTAAAGCTGCTGGCATCATCTTCAGTATTTTAAATCTAGAGAAACTTGAACCAAAGCAGTTTAGGGAACTAGCTCAATATCTTGAACACCCGTGATCTACATATTTTTAAAAAGGCTTATTCTTATCTTGGTAAATTTTAATTTATTATAAAGGAGATAAATGCAAATAGATCTAACTCATTTTAGATAGCTAAACAGCTGCTTTTGTTTGATGGAACAAAACGTATAAAAGGTAGTTATTTTAAGCTCATGCTAATATGATTGATTCATTACATAACTCTCTACTGCTGATTTTAACTCTTGCTTTTCTACTCTTTATGGATCCACCAATTTAAATGATAACGTTCATTGATACTACCTTGCAATAGCAAATTGCAATGAATCACTGGTTAACCAGCAGCCCTTGAATAGGCACTGAGCCTATCAGCTGATATTTTATGGACAAGAAGTTTGGTTACAGTGGGAGCTACTGCTGCTAGAATTTTTTTCTCTCCGCATAGAAATGTCAAACTTTGTTTGTGCAGGAGAGAAAAAAAAAAATAAGAGCATGTTTAATTGAAGTTGTGATGATAAACGTATGTCAAAGCTTCCTTCCTTTGTAACTAGATAAATTGTATTTTGTACGAACTCTGAAAAAAAGTCCAAGTCAGGGCAATCTTGTGGACAAGAATATAGCTGTTGTAACTACCGTTCTGAATGACAAAACTCTATGGGGCAGAGGGAGGGGCAGTTCTTTTCTGCCAAGTATCAAGTTCTGAAAGAACAAAGAAATCTTTTCATGGATGGGGGAGGCAGCTGCTGATAGTGAAGGAATCTTACAGCAGCATATAGAAGCAACCACCCTTTCCAATAACCACTTAAAATTGTCTCCACTTTCTTCAAACTTCCCTTTTTGCTAACTTCCCATTTACCTACTGCCCATGATTTGCTTTCTACCACAAAGAAAAAATAGATGCCACCAAAAGGCATTTTTATTAATTAATTAATTATTTATTTATTTATTTTACTTTTTTTCTCACTTTGGTTGGGAGAAACTGAGTGACACACTTTCTGTGGTGAAGTTTATATTTCTGAAAATCAGGAAATCCAATAATATGGGTTTCAGTATTTTTTCCTTTTTTAATTAGAAAACTAACTGATGGTGATGATATTGGTCCTTACACACATATTCACACTCACATCCACTGTTGTTTATTACAGAAATGCAAAGTCTCTTGGGCCAATTTCAAGCTCACACTTTCCTTTGAACTGATTTTCATAACCTTGTGGCTCAGAATACTCAATGTCTACAATTAATTACACAATAGTCGTATTTTTCTGGATAGGTATTCTCTTTTTTTGTTTTGTTTTGTTTTCGTTTTTGTTTTTGTTTTTGTTTTTATTTTGAGATGGAGTCTTGCTCTGTCACCCAGGCTGGAGTGCAGTAGCACGATCTCGGCTTACTGCAACCTCCACTTCCTGGGTTCAAGTGATTCTCCTGCCTCAGCTTCCTGAGTAGCTGGGATTACAGATGCCTGCCACTGCGCCTGGCTAATTTTTGTATTTTTAGTAGAGACGAGATTTCGCCATCTTGGCCAAGTTGGCCTCAAACTCCTGACCTCATGATCCACCTGCATCGGCCTCCCAAAGTGCTGGCATTACAGGCATGAGCCACCGTGCCCTACCCTGGATAGGTATTCTTATGGGTTGAATTGCTTTCCCCCAAAATCCTATGTCGGAATCCTAACCCCTAGTACCTTAGGATCTGAACTTACTTGAAAATATTAGGTCATTGCAGACGTAATTAGTTAAGTTTGAATGAGGTTATACTGGAGTAGGATGAGCCCCCAATCCAATATGACTGGTGTCCTTATAAAAAGAAATACAAAGATAAAGAGACAACCATAGAGAGGTGACAATGTGAAGGGACACAAACATCCAAAGAAGATGGCCCTCTACAAGCCAAGGAGAATGGCCTGGAACAGGTTCCTTCCTCTCAGGCCTTGGAAGGAACCAATTTTTTTTCTAAGGAATATTTTAATATAAAATTAAGAAAAAAAAGAAGAAAAAGGAACCTAACCTGCCGACACCTCAATTTCAAAATTATAGTCTCTAGAACTGTGTGCCAATAAATTTATCTTGCTTATGCCATACAGTTTGTGACTTTGTTACTGCAGCTCTAGCAAACTAGTATAGATGTAATGCCCATCCTAGCTCTGACATAAATTTTGAATAGTTTGAACTGTTCGGCAGTCTAGCCATTTAAAATATTCTGTCTTAGCTCTCCCACTATCCTAAAAGAAGTTCTTACATTTTTCACTAATACTTTGACCTCCCATTTGGTTTCTTACATCTAGTCTTGCACTTTTACAAATTAATAAGGTATTCAAATTGACCTTTTAAAAATCAGCCATTATTAAGTCATGTTCCTGATTACAGTCTTTCACTAAATGCTCACTACCTCAAGGTTAGAATCCAGAAATGATGGCTTCAGAAGACAATTTTGAAATGAACTCTGTTACCTACCTCTCCAGCATCATCTCTTAGCACGTTGCCCTCATTCTCTCTGGTGATTCTCATTTCCCTTCATTTCCGCAAATGTGTGAAAACCTCTCTCAAGCATGCTTAAACATTTTTACTGACAAGGAAATTTTATGCAAAAATTTTTGAGACAACGGTAGTGTTTACTGAACACTTGTCTACTTCACTGTATCGTGAATTTCATGAGACCATGGCTGCTTCATTAATTAACTTTACACAGAGTCTAGAAAAATTTGACAAGCGGCCAGTATTCATTTCAATTACTTACTTAATTAAATGTTTGAATAAATGAACGTGGACTTAGACTGCTTAATATTGGGTCACTGAATCTGATGAGTAATGGCAAAAAATGTCTCAGTATTTTCCATTCCTTTGAAGAAGTTACCCATTACTAGGTACCTACATCTTCAGGCTCCTGTTTTGGTACTTCTTCCCATCTATTATTCAGTTCTCTCTAAATTACCTCAGTGCATTTGCTTAGCTTTCCTCTAGCTGTCTTCAAGCTGCCTCATAATGTAGTGGCAAGGAGCTCAAGCTTTGATGTCAAAATGTCTGAGTAAAAATATAGGCTCTGGTGTTTACTGTTTGAATTATGTATGAAAGAGTCATTGCTGGATACTATGATAATAGTATTAGTTTGGTGCAAAAGCAATGGCAAAAGCACAATTACTTTTGCACCAACCTAATATCAACTGGTTCATAAGTCCAGTGACCTTCATTTGGATTTCTTGGCACAGTCCCTGTTTACACTGTTGTCTTAGCATGACATTCAGCTTAGTATTAACACAACACTTCACAATTTTTATGAATTTTTACATTAATAGTTGCATTAAAATAACCAGAGTGGATGTGGCAAACTTCACTTCTTCCAGTTTCCAATACAGTCTTGTCTATTAGGATATGAGAACCGTGTTAATTAGTATTTTTATCTGAAGAATGTGAGGTGATAAACTATTTACATCTCTTTCCAGATACAGACAACTACACATGTCTTTCAAGAACAGTTTGCTGGGTGTTGACCAACATCAAACTGCTTATCCAGGAACCACTAGAAGTGAATCTCTTCTTGAGTATTCCATACTGCTGCCCCTGCTATTCACTTGGGGTCCCAGTCAGTTGTTACTGTGTATCCTTTCTCAGTGTATGTGATATGCCATGTGCCAGACCACCAAACTGTGATGTCAGAGGAAAATGTGAGGCATTGTAAGATGAAAATTCATAGAATATATGTGGAATATAGAGGCTAAGCAGTCTGCCATCAATGGAAGCATAGTTTGAACACTTTTAACACAAATATTTGGTCATTCATTGTATGGTGTAAATCTAATAATATTTTTTCCTTCAACTACCTGATAAGTGATACCTTTTTTTGGTGGGGGGTTGGGGGGGGGCTTGTTGTTCAATAGATCATTTCAGAGGAATTAGCTCTAAAAACAAAGAAAAAAGAAAGATCATCATAAATTATGGGGCTTCTCTCTTAAGGAAGTTTATAGTGAACGTATAATTTCCATAACATGTTTGCAGATATTTGTCATCTATTGTGGGAGTCGTGATATCACCTACCACATCAGTAATACTGAGAAGGAACAAACCTGCCAAAGATGCTTCACAGTTAGTGGTTACCTTTTAAGAAGACTGTGCTTGAAAATGATGGTAAAACACACTTAGAAGAAGGATGTGCATTTTCACATCAGTCTGTGAAGCATAACTTGACATTTAAATTAAAATGCTGTTCTTCAAAATTATTTTTTCCTGTTTTAATTCCAAGTTTTCTTGTACAGGGGAGAAGAGGTAAGGGGTAGCTCTAATGTGTTGGCTTCATTCACAGAAGAAACATTTTTATAAACAGTTAAATTATGCCAGCTTTCTGTTGATGCCACCAGATCTTGCAAACAAAAAATAAGTTAATTTCAATCATTAGTTGATATTATTTCATTCAACCTATGTAATAAAGAGTCTGTCTCCATTTTTGATGTCTGATTACTGCTGGCTTTTAAGTTTCAGCCCTCCCATTTCCTCTCTTGCTCCACATGTAGGCAAAGGGATAAAAAGCCCATTCACTCCATCCTTTGACAGTAGGAAGAAGTTCAAAGCATGCAGATCTCTGTCTGTGCACTGCCCCTCACATGTCTCAGCTCCACCTTCTGACCACAGTAAAAATCAGAGCCACTCTACCCCTCTCTTTGCTGAGACCATTTTTACACCTGCTTGGAGCCTTTCCTATTCTCGCCAGAAAGTCTTATATGTGCAATAAATCTTTTCATATCCTTTTGGCACGTGTGTTATCTGCCTTACCACAGAAACCAAATTTTGAGTTCAGCCTGCCAAAAGGAAATATTTTGAATGCTATTTTAAATTAAAATAATAATATTGAGATAGAAATGTATTTATACTAATAATACAAAGAAAAAGTTTTTGAAGAATTTTTTTGATAGAAAACAATGATCTACTAAATTAGAAAGCTAAGGATTTCAGATTTTATAGACAAACAGAATGAATCTCATATATATATATAAAGTGTATATATATGTAATGTGTATATATGCATATATATACATACATATATACGTGCGTGTGTGTGTATATATATATATATATAGAGAGAGAGATTTATTGCAAGGAATTGGCTTATATAATTATGGAGTCTGGCAAGTTCAAATCTATCAAGTGGGCTAGCAGGCTCAAAACCCAGGAAAGCCAATGGTGCAGTTATAGTCTGAAGACTGGCAAGCTGAGCCTCACAAAGTGTCAATGGTACAGATTAAATCAAAAGGCAATCTGCTGAAGAATTTCCTCTTATTGGGAGAGGCCAGTCTTTTTTTTTTTTTCTATTCAAGCCTTCATCTAATTGGATGAGGCTGAATCATGTTATAGAAGTCAATCTGCTTTACCCAGAGTTCACCTATTTAAACATTGATATCATCCCAGTACATCCTCCAAATTATTTCACACATAAATTTAGTCATCAGAGAGTGGAAATATAATTGGCATTGTTTGTAGTGCATACATAACTTATAATTGTTCTCCCCAAAGCCTGTGTTATGCTACTAATTGGCATATATATAAATTGTGTAAACATATCTAAATATGTTTGTATGTGTGTACGTATTATAATTATAATAACTGATAAAATTTGTGAAACAGTTAAAAAAAAAGCTCATTCTTCAGTATGGAGTACAAGGTTTTTCTCTTTGCTTATGCTTATAAATATTATTTTTTTAAGTTTTTAAAATTATTTATTTGAAAACAGTGATTGCATAATTTCCATTTTTCTTTAAAAAAATTATTTCCATAGGTTTTTGTGGAACAAATAGTAATGAGTAAGTATTTTAGTGGTGATATGTGAGATTTTGGTGCACCCATCACCCAAGCACCCAAACCCAATTTGTAGTTTTTTATTCCTCACCCCCTCCCACTCTTTTTCCTGAGTCCCCAAGGTCTATTCTATCATTCTTATGCCTTTGTATCCTCATAGCTTACCTCCCCCTTATGAGTGATAACATATGAAGTTTGGTTTTCCATTCCTGAGTTACTTCACTTAGAATAATAGTCTCTGGTTCCAACCAGCTTGCTGTGAATGCCATTAATTTGTTCCTTTTTAGTGCTGAGTAGTGTTCCATTGTGTATGTGTATATATATATGTATGTATGTATATATATGTATATATACGTATATATATACATATATACGTATATATACATATATATACATACATACATATATACACACATATATATGTATATATATACACACATATATGTATATATACGTATATATGTGTGTATATATACACACACACGTACATATACATATATATGTATACATATATATATACACACAGACACACATCTCTCTCACAAATGCTTTATCCACTCACTGATTGATGGGCATTAGGGTTGGTTCCATATTTTGCAATTGCAAATTGTGCTGCTATTAATGTGTATGTGCAAGTATCTTTTTTTGTGTAATGACTTCTTTTCCTCCGGGTAGATACCTAGTAGTGAGATTGCTGGATCAAATGGTAGTTCTACTTTTAGTTCTTTAAGGAATCTCCACACTATTTTCCATAGTGGTTGTACTAGTTTACATTACCCTTAGTAGTGTAGAAGTGTTTCCTTTTTACCACATCCATGCCAATATCCATTATTTGGATTTTTTGATTATGGCCATTGTTGCAGGAGTAAGTTGGTATCACATTGTGGTTTTGATTTTCATTTCCCTGATAATTAGTGATGCTGAGCCTTTTTAAATATGTTTGTTGGCCATTTGTATATCTTCTTTTCATAATTGTCTATTCATGTCATTACCCCACTTTTTGATGGGAATATTTGTTTTTTTCTTCTTAATTTGTTTGAGTTGTTTGTAGATTCTGGATATTAGTCTTTTATTGGATGTATAGATTGCAAAGATTTTCTCTCACTCTGTTGGTTGTCTGTTTATTCTGCTGACTGTTCCTCTCGCTGGGCAGAAGCTCTTTAGTTTAAGTCCCGCCCATTTATCTTTGTTATTGTTGCATTTGCTTTTGAGTTCTTGGTCATGATGCCGTTGCCTATCTCAATGTCTAGAAAAGTTTTTCTGATGTTATCTTCTGGAATTTTTATAGTTTCAGGTCTTAGATTTAAGCCCTTTATTCATCTTCAATTGATTTTGTATAAGGTGAGAGATAAGGATACACTTTCATTCTTCTACATGTGGCTCTCCAATTATCCCAGCACCATTTGTTGAATAGGATGTCCGTTCGCCACTTTCTGTTTTTGTTTGCTTTGTTGAACGTCAGTTGGCTGTAAGTATTGAGTTTATTTCTGGGTTCTCTACAGAATACTGTTTCATTAGTCTGTGTGCCTGTTTTTATACCAGTACCATGCTGTTTCGGTGACTATTTCCTTATAGCATAGTTTGAAGTCAGGTAATGTGACACATCCAGATTTCTTTTTGATTGGACTTGCTTTAGCTATGTGGACTGTTTTTTTGGTTCCATATGAATTTTAGGATTGCTTTTTCTAGTTCTGTGAAAAATGATGGTGGTATTTTAATGGGAATTGCATTGAATTTGGCATTTTCACAATATTGATTCTACTCATCCATGAACATGAAATGTGTTTCCATTTGAGTCCTTGAAAAACTTTTTGAATCACTCAGTGTGTCCCATCATATTTTAAATGAAGAATGTATTAAATTGTACTTGCATTTGTTCAGAAAATAACGGAAATCTTTCATTAAAATATTTTATAAATAGAATGGCCAAGTATTAAAAAACTTAGCCTTTTGAAGACTTCAGTTAATTTCAAGTTTTTAACATAAAATTTTCCAAAGAAAGACCTCTTCCATGTTTCCCACAACCTAAACTCAGCAATCATCATTTTGATCCATGACATCCTCCATGCTTGGTTTATATACCACATGACAGGCACTGAAAAATTAGATGATGACTACTGAAATATGGTTAGAAGTTTTAATTTTAAATCATGTAATTATAATTTGAAATGTCAAATGTTGGGATGAATCATCAAATGGAATTTCTATTTTAACTGCATAAATACACATATTCTATATTGAAGTGGAACACGAAATTGCAAAGGAAAAAATTAAGCACAATGAAAACTTGGCCAAATATTTACACATTTTGTCTTGCAAAATATTGCTGGAAATTCATTATTCTCAATGACAACATTAAACCAGTATATGTAAAAATATTTTACAGATAAGTAATTTAAATATATCAATAATCTAATTAACTATAAAAAGCAACATTGATGAAGATTAAAAATTAGAAATAAGACAGTATCAAATATGTTTCTTTTCTGAGAAATAACAACCCATGAATATTAGCTAAAAATCTGATTAAAATATATAAGTATGCAGCAAATAATACTTATCTGGTCCTTTAATTTCTAAATACTAGATAATTTAGTTATATATTTTAAAGTTATGCAATTTAGAAATATATGTATATACACATATATACACATATGTAAATATATGTATGTATACACATATATAAATATAAATATGCACACATATTTATATGTGTATATATACATAAATGTGTATATATGTGTATATATACATATATAAATATATAGATGATGAACACAATAGATTTTGCTTGGTAGATGGACTTATAAGAATAGTTCTAATCAAATTCATATCAAACATAAAATTTATACTAAAACAAATCAGAAACCCCACATATTCCCATCTTTGCCTTATTAACTCTCATGCATCATTCAAGCCTCACTTCAAAGAGCTCACAGATCCCCTTTGGGATCTCTTCCATGATTCTGTAAGCTGATCTAAGCACTCTCCAGGCCTGTTCTCCTGCTCTTACTACAATACAGTGAAATGATCACTGTACTGTTTCTCTCTTCAATAGATTAGGAAGCATTCAAAGCCAAAGACCTAAATTTATAACACTTTAAGTCATGTTTTAGGCATCAAATAGTTGCTTTTTAATTGAACTAAGCACATTTTTCTGGACGTAATTTTGTTTTCTTGGAAAATGATGGATAAATGTAGATATGGAAAGATGAAAAGGTGAAAATCCTTTTGCATTCAAGCTATGCTCCTGAGGAAAGTAATCGGATTCTGGCATATGTCATTGATGAATAATGAACAATTTCATTGGCATAAGATTTGCTAAAGATAGTCCATGATCTCTGCACTGTTTCACTCTTCAATAGATTAGGAAGCATTCAAAGTCAAAGACCTAAATTTATAACATTTTACTGCTGTTGATGTACAAGTGCCATCTTTTGTCCTGTATAGAGACCATTGAATATTTGTAGGATATCTATAATGGTTTCTTATGACCATTGACAGTATCTGTCCCTATCCTCTGAAGGGCCCACAGTTAATGCCTTACTCTAGTGCTTATTCTGTTCAAGCTACTGGTGTACTCCCTGCTGTTGATGACACCAGCTAGTCATGAGGAGTAGGAGCAATGGACATGCAACAACAACTGCTGCATCTTCATTACAAGCTGTAGCTGAATCTTGAAAACCTAAGTGCTTTTCTTTCACAAAATGTGAATGTTTCTACAATACTCTATTATTATATGATCCCAGCTGTCATTTCAACAAGACTAACCATTTTTTTTACAGGAATATTCAATGAAAGAGACCCTACAGTATATCAATGATACAACCATGGGAAAAATGAGCCTGCTATAATGAAATATTTCAGCTAATTGAAATGACAATTTAAGTTTATTAGAACATAGCCTGTAGGAATTCACATTTAAACATGTAATATCCTTATATGTCAAAATAAATTGCAAATGAAAAGGGCTTATGATGAACTCCTAAGCATATGGCTTATCTGAAGTAATATTTCAGATATGTGCTATTGGATATAGTTTTGGGGAAAATGTATGACAGCCTTGTTCTTAGTGGAAAACAAAGTGGATGTCCTAAGAAAAGTGAACCAATAATATATTTATGAATGAATAATAGCATGTTATGTATGCACATATTAATAAGTTACACATTGGAGTGTATACAACTGAAGTTTTGTGACTTGAATCAAACATCCGAAACCAACACTGTACCAAGGACTACAATTTAGAGTTTTATGCCTAACAGTGAGCTTTGACTGTAGACCATTGTTTTTTTAGTTTACAGCATTAAAATATAATACAAGATTGTTACAAAGAATGTAGGATTTCTTCTAAAACACAGCATGTCCTCCTGCATCTGTGAAAAGTTTGGACTCATCATCCTGCTAGATGTAATAAGACACTGAGACATGTACAAGCGAAAATTTGTTTTTCCAGAAAAAAAATAAGATAAAATTTATAGAAAGACATTTTGGTTTTGGAGGACCAGTTGAATTGATTGATAACCTTCTATGGCCTAAATAATAATCTGATGGTAGCCTGCCAAGGAGTATACTATGATATATAATTGATTCTCAAATAATAGATGTTATTTCATTTGTAATGCATTAAAATAAATAAAAAGCTGTAATGTTCTAGAGGTATTTTCTCTGAATAGCAAAAAATTAATTTACATATCTGTACATGTGTTCTGAATATTAAGCCCTTTAACATCTGTATAGAACAAGGCAAGAATACAAATGGGATAGAATTAAATATTTGTATTGGCAAATATTTACATGATTATAGAGTATGACAAAGTCTTTAATAAATCTATAGATAAACCTGAGCCATTTAAAAATATTTGTCATGGATTGAGTGCTTTCTTTTATATAATATGTTATCTCTTTTAATCTTAGTAGCCATAATAAGTTGAAATTATTGTTTATTTATAGATGCAAACACTTAAGTATTGAATTGGCAATTTAAACATAAATTTGTGTGATATGAAATTCATATTGTTAACCAGTGTATCATACCATCCTTTAGGAGGTTTCCTTCCTTTATGGAAAATGTAACTAGAACATGAAGCTAAATAATAATGAAGTCTGGTATGGTATATTTTATATATGTTCTATATTGGTACTAATACTTAAACATTAGTATTTATGTTTAAGAATGGAATTTGATGTAGTTGTCGATTTATTTCTTCATTCTTAGATCAAATTAAGTCAAAATTTGTGACTTTGAGAAATTGAATCTCATATCACTGCATGTTTTATATGGGATAAATATTCAAAAAGGTAATGAAACTTTTAATTTTCAAGTAATGTTCATGTATGTAAGTGCGACCTGAAAATTCTTGGACACATTTTGATTATGGGGATTGTATTAGTTCATTTCAAACTGCTATAAATAACTATCTGAGACTGGATAATTTATAAACAAAAGAGGTTTCATTGACTTACAGTTCTGTATGGCTGGAGAGGCCTCAGGAAACTTAAAATCATGGCACAAAGTGAAGGAGAAGCAAGCAACTTCTTACACGGAGATGGGAGAGAGAGAATGAGGGGGAAACTGCCACAGACTTTTAATCCATCAGATCTCTTGAGAATGAACTCACAATCATGAGAACAGTATGGAGAAAACTGCCATCATTATCCAATCACCTCCCACCAAGTCTCTCCCTCAACACATGGGGATTACAATTTGAGATGAGATTTGGCTGGGGGTCACACAGCAACACCACATCAAGGGTATCAATATTTTATACCATGTAAAATAACTTTTTATATTGACTTTTCTGAACTGGTGAATTATTTCCTTTAAATAGTACAACATAAATTGCCATTTTACTAGTTTTGTGAGAGACTAGCTTCCAATGTCAAAATATAAGGGATCTAAAGAGGTGCCTCAATTAAAAAGGTCATTTATAAATTAAAGAAAATCTATGAATAAAGAAATGCTATTGTGTTTTTCTACGAAGACTACTAGGTTGCTGGACTGGGGAAATTTGATGGCAGAAAGTGAAGGAAAACTAAAAAGCAGAAAGCAAATGTGCTTTCAGATATTATACTCAAATATGGGAAACAGCAATCAGCAAAGTAAATTCTTATTTATGAAGGAGTAGGTTTGAAAGATGCAATATACTGTGTAATATTGAAAACACTATTTTTCCTATGTTACATTGTACAATGGGATACATTTTTCTTGTTTTACATTGTACAATGGGACACATTTTTGTTTTACATTGTACAATGGGATACATTTTCTTTTTTAATTATTTGAGATGAAGTTTCACTCTTGTTGCCCACGCTGGAGTGCAATGGCGCGATCTTAACTCACTGCAACCACAGCGATTCTCCTGGTTCAGCCTCCTGAGTAGCTGGGATTACAAGCTCATGCCACCATGCCTGGCTAATTTTTGTATTTTTAGTAGAGATGGGGTTTCATCATATTGGTCAGACTTGTCTTGAACTCCTGACCTCAGCTGATCCGCCTGCCTCTGCCTCCAAAAGTGCTGGGATTACAGGCATGAGACACCGCGCCCGGCCGGGATACATGTTCTTATGAAAATCACCAAGATTACTGAGATAAAAATATCTCTAATATAAGTGAAACAAATCAAAGTGTCAAAAAGTTTACATAGTTTCATTTATTTTAAATTTCAAAGTGTGGGAAATATAACTAGCAAAATAAACAGGACACAAATAACAATATTTACTTCTGGGTAGTTAAAATGGTCATGACAGAGTATTTTTATTTTATAGTTTATTGCATTTGTGAACTATTGAAATAGTTTTGATATATTTGTAGTATCAATTTAGGGAAATCTATTGATATTTAAATTTTAAAATAATATGGTAAAGATCATTGGAAATTATTAGAAGTTAACATATCAAATAAAAAATTTGGAAGAGTGTTGCATCTGGCAAGGATATCATTATCCTGAACTTGAAGTAATTGCAGGATAAATTTCTGAGTAATCCATTACCTCCAGCCATGCTGAGAATTGAAATTTTAATAAAATCAATTTGATGACTCTTAAAAATAATCTTAAATCTATAAAATCCATCAAATATATTCACTTATTCAAAAATATATTAGGATTTTTAACACTACCTACTGGTAGGGTAAAATTTCTAGGCACTGTAATTGCCATTATTACCTGGCAGTATTCTTGGTATTTTTAGAATGTGACCTAAAAGATTACATCAACAAAACCAAAATGGCAGAAAAGAAACTGCTGTCTAAAATAAGGATATTTAGTACAAAGGAAAAATTTTAAAACATTATGACTGTAATTTACTTATTCCCTATTTGTATTACTACCAATATGGCTGTATTTAGTTTGGATCTATAATAATTCCTGTATCTTTACATTTATTGATATTGATAATGCATTAATCTTTATATAAGCTTGTATATGTATGGGAAATAATTTAAAGGATACCCAAATTTGAAAGCATCTCTTTTTGTTTATTTGATAGCTTATTGTAGAAATTATCACATACTAAACTTATTTTCAAATCAAAACTTTTCAAAACAAAAATTTAAGGTTATAACAAATAGTAAAGCATATAGAGATACATGGAGAGGTATATGGAGAATTATTTGTCAACCAAGGCAATCCCAGATTTTCCAGGATAGTTGTTTGCTGTAACTATCATTTAGTTTATAGGACAGCCTGTGTCTGGGAATTTTTCCAAAATGTTCTCATCAATATAGCTACAGTAATAAGCTATATTACTTTAAAGCTAACAAAAATTAAGGTTCAGTGTTCTTTCCTTGCAATATGCTTATATGGCTACCTTTTTTAATAAGTAAGAGTTACAAAAGTAAGATGATTTTAATACCAAATGCACAAGATTTTAATCTATTTCCACCGTAACTTTCCATCCCAACAGCGCTCCCTAGTGTTTATGGCCTTGTATTGTATTTATACCAACATTTAGAGGTATAAATTAAGCAAAGTTTGATAAATTTCTGGTACAGAGCACTTGGGAGATATTTACATGGTTCACATGGTCACTTATGGTATCATCCCATTGCCCACACACTTTGGCTCTTTGCACAATAGAAACATAGAATGCCTATGCAAATTTTGGCTATTCCAGCCATGATGGAACTGTCCTCTTAACCTCCTGGAAAGAAAAACAAGCTGGAGGAAAGTCTGATTCATTTTTCCATTTTCTTGTCACATTAAGAGACAATCAAGGTTTATACAAATAAGTATTATGTGATTTCTGGATGCTTTTGAAGTACCTATTGGTCTTGGATTTTTAAAATTTCATTCATTCATTTATTTTGAGACGGAGTTTTGCTATTGTTGCCCAGGCTGGAGTGCAGTGGTATGGTCTCAGCTCACTGCAACGTCTGCCTCCCGGGTTCAAGTGATTCTCCGGCCTTGGCCTCCCTATAGCTGGGATTACAGGTGCCCGCCACCATGATCAGCTAACTTTTGTATTTTTAGTAAAGATGGCGTTTTACCATGTGGGCCAGGTTGGTTTCGAGCTCCTGACCTCAGGTGATCCACCTGCCTCGGCCTCCCGAAGCGCTGGGATTACAGGCATGAGCCACTGCACCTGACCTGATTTTTAAAATTTAAAAATTATTGTAACTTATTTTCTCATTCCAATTAAAAAGGGCATAGGGTCAGTAAAGTCTAGTTGGAGGCTAACATACCCACAGGAATTTATGTAACCCACCAGGAAAATATTCTAATGTAAAATGTCTAAACCATTTTAGGCATGGAGTAGAGAAATGATTTACACATACTTTCCTGGGGTTTACTTCTTTATAAATGATTCATTATCCAGATCAAGGCACTAGACCCCAAGAGTAACAAAATTATTAATTATGTTCATGGATTATAGCAGTAAATATTAAAATAAAAGTGAATATTCTGTTTAAAATATATATTCCATAATGTTTTCATTTAACAAAACTGAATTCCCTCATTTTATAATTTGATTGTTTTTCAATTCAATTATTTAAGATGAAAGAAGAACTCAATATATTTTCTTTATCTCTTTAGCCACAATCTCTTAAAACAGCAATTAAAATTTCATAATTGTTCTTTCTTCTTTTTAAAAAATGTCCTTAATAATGCTAGAAATGAACATATAAATGCAAAGTCTCTTAAGAATTAGCTTTCCCTTTTGTTATAAATTTCTGTGTCAAATAGAGTAAGCCTTTCCATTTTTTCCCCCTGAAGGCTGATTTAAATTTCTAGAGAGAACGCTGTCTTCCTTGTGGCTTCTCACATTGACTTGGGACTTTTCCCCAAGGCAGGGTCTCTCTCTACAGGGAAATCTCACAGAATTTTTTCTAATCAGAAACCCTGTGAGTTGAGTTTCCTCTGTGAGAGGAAAAGTGATATGGGATACTCCAGGGAAATACTAGTTCTAAGGTTTTCTTTTCTTTCTTTTTTTTTTCTTTTAAAGAGAATCAATTCCTTCAAGGAAGTTTCAAAATGGAAGTGTTCCTATTAATAAATAAATAGCACAAATGAAAAGGAGAACTAGTGATGATTAGTGATGATATGGCAGTTTGGTCATCAGAGACGTGAATGAGTATTCTGACTTGTGTATTATCAATTTGTTTCCATCTATAAACTAGATAGTTACAGATTATACTTGCTTTGTTCTGTATAAATTCAGCCTCGACCAATTCAAAACGGGAACTTCTCAATAAATTTGAATACCCTCATAAAGCTACAGTATCCACAAAAATATATGTAATTCTTACCAGAAATACATGCTAAGATGTATTCTAAATGACTAAATTATTTTAGCCATTAAACTCTCTGCATGCCAACGTTACATGTAAATTTTAGCTATGCTGAGAAAACAATCTTCAAAGAAGTATTCTGAAAAAATATGTATTAGTCAATATTTGTGTCATTTAAACAGCGTTTTAAATATTTCTTATTGAAGTATTTTGTATATTTGAATATAGAATTATTTTTGGAAAATATATCAAGTTCCTATATGTGGTTTAGAAGGATTTTAAAGCCTGGGCATGGTGGCTTATGCCTGTAATCCCAGCACTTTGGGAGGCCAAGGCAGGTGGATCACGAGGTCAGGAGTTCGAGACCAGCCTGGGCAAGATGGTGAAACCCCGTCTGTACTAAAAGTACAAAAATTAGTCAGACGCGGTGGTGGGCGCCTGTAATCCCGGATACTCGGGGGGGCTGAAGCAGGAGAGTTGCTTGAATTTGGGAGGCGGAGGTTGCAGTGAGCCAAGATCACACCACTGCACTCTAGCCTGGGTGACAGTAAGACTCTATCTCAAAAAAAAAAAAAAAAAAAAAAAAAAAAAAGAAGGGTTTCAAAACATAAAATAGAGTAAAAAATAGTTATTTGTATGATTTCCATCACAAAAGAACATTGATATTGAGAGTAGAAATGTCCTATCCAGTGTTACTTTAAAATAAAAGTCATAAAACACTATAAATTGGTAGTTGCCTATGTGTGTTTTTTTAGTAATGACAAAAATCTAAAATCCTTAATATTCAATTTCTCATCATGTAATTGAATGTAATTGAATCTGTATTTTCAGTCGGTCATACTATATGTTAATTCTTATATACGTTCATATTTAAATTTCATATATATTATGTACTTTTTGTATAGGGATTTTAGTTTCTCTTTTTTCAATTAATCAAAAGAATAATTTACACCTTTTCTTCAGATTTGTTTTGTGTTAGTCAACTACCTATTTCCTCTTGCTATAATTCCCCAGTTATATTAATAACAGTTACTGTGTATTTGTTCACAACTTTTTCCATGTTTATGCAGTTAAACAACACATCCAATCATACAGATTTCTTTGTGCATTACCAAAAAGAAAAGAAAATATCATAATATATTTATTTAAATATAAATGTATGTTCAGGATTTTGCTTCAACATCTCCAAATAACATTACGTTGTGAATACCAACGTTTTAGTAGATAGTAACTACAAATGTAACCCATTTTATGCAATATTTGCACAACATTCTAAAACCTATTTAAATATTCTAGTAGTCCTAAATATTCAAGTGGTTTCCAATATTGCCCAAATACAAAATTATGATAATAAACATAGTTTTGCATATAGCCTAGATAACAGTGCTTTGAATTTCATTGGCTTGATTCCTGAAAGAGGAAATGTTCAATTCGGGAATTGTTTACATTTGTACAGGTATTAACAGATTACATTCTCAAAAGACTGTAGCAATTCATAATTCCTACAGAAACATAGAGTGCATTCCCCCTTCATTTCTATGGGAATCCTGATGAAGTATTTTCATTCTTTTTAACTTTACTTAGTCTGATATGAAAAGAGTATATCACTTATCAATTAATTTGCATTTTCTTTCCTTTCAGTAATGATTTATTGCTTGGTTTATCTGTGTACCATTCATAAATTGCGTTCAATTTCCTACCAATCTTTAATATTTTATTGGACACTTGTAAGAATTACTGGTATAAGACATATGATCTATTGTCTGTCATATATGCTACAAATATTTTCCCTGGTTTTTATTGTCTTAACAATGTTTAATTAAAAAAAAATTACAGCATACATTATGCAATATATCTTTTATCCAGTTAAGACTTAGATCATGAAATATAACTATCTTTTGTTGCATAGATTCTTTGTTTCTGATTTTACCTTGAACATTCATCCTATATTAAAAAAACTTAAATTATGTTTTATAGTTTTACTGTTCTACACTTGTGATTTTTTTTTACCAGCTATTATATTATCAATAAATTTAAATGCCATGTTTCCTTGATTAGGTTACAGTATATATTTGATATATATGTAATTTTTCAAACTCCTTATATACTTACATAAATGTCTGATGTCTATATTTATGTGTATATGTATTTCTGTGCTAGTACTCTACAAACTACTCTATATAGGACTATTGCTAAAGTACAAGATATATGTTTTAATTTCCACTGCTATCCATATCATTTATAATTTTGGTAGCTATAAGTTACTGATTTTGTGGACTTTTTCTTGTTTCAAGTAGTCGTACCAAATTCTATTGTGCATTATAGCATTGTTTATGTAAAATATGTTACATATAAATAAATATAAACATATATTTAAAAATAAACACATAAATATTTCAAATACAAATATATATACATCTAATACCATGCCTTGTCCAGGTATTCGATCATATAGTATACAGTATAAATAAATTTTGCTATTTTATTTCAAAGTTTATAAGAATATTCATTTGTCTTCTTATTAACAAATTGAAAGATAATAGTGACAGAGGCTTTTCCTGCTTGCTTTCCTGATTTAAAAGCATGAATTAATAGCATTACACTTTACAAAACGTAAATATAAATTAATACTGTTTTTTTCAAAAAAACCAAATTGAATTTGTCCCATAATCATAGCCTTTATGTCCTTCCATTTTGATGATCCACAAGTGATGCTATAGTTTGGTTAAGTCACTGTTTTAAATCTTTGGAGATTTGCGATGTTAAATTATTTTTATATATTCATAGAAGTTTTATTGCTTTTCCCTCATTTTGTTATTTCCAGAAATCTTTGTAAAATAATACTAGAAATGTACTGCTATTTTTCCACCAAAAATGTGATGTAACATGAACAATAGAAAGCTGATTGCTGCTCCCCAAACAAAAGCATTGTAACATTAAAATTTTGACTCATCTTTTTATATTTCTAAAGTATTATAGGAATGATGAGTATTACTTACTGAAATAGTAAAAATAAAACTGAAGCCGGTGGAACATATAAGTATATATAGTTACTGGCAAAAATATTGCTAAAGTGTTTCTCTAAAAACAGTAGATGCAAAAATTAGCCAAGGAAGGCATATATTTAATAGAATCAATTTAAAAGAATCAATAATAGCCTCAATGGCATTTTTACTTATCACTAATAATATTAGTTTTTAATCAGTAACAAAACTTGTATTTAGATGAATAACATGGTTGATACATTTATATTGATAACAACTGATCCTAATAACAATAAGTCATAAAAGTAAATAGAAAAATGTGAAAAACAAAGACATTATCTGGGAACTTTTACTTAGAATTAATATAAGTGTGTTCTTTACAGTCAATTTTTTCATTTATTAATGAAAATTGATATAACTTAATTCTAATTATGATGTTTTGCTTTTCTAGAAATTAAGCCTTCATCAAGATGAAAATGGTGGAGATCCCTAGTTATAAACAGAATCACATTATCTTAAAACCTTCCAAGTGATAGGTCATATATTATTATGAATCTCTCTCCTTTTGGGGAAAACACATTTAGAAAAGTAAGCACATTACCAGTTATGCTACATTTTGCAAGCTGCTTTTAGAAGTTGGTAGTTACTTTTCAAAAGATTTATCACTTTAACGACATAATATATAGATAAGTTTATATATGTAATATTTATATATCTATCTAGCCATCCAACTATCACCTGTCTATCTAGACAGAGACAGAATATGGTGTTAAAAGGAAAATTTACAACAAATTAAATTTAGCAGCAAGTTTTAAAATTTGACTTTTATTCTAAGTTCAGGGGTACATATGCCTGTTGTTATATAGGTAAACTCGTGTCGCGGAGGCTTGTTGTACATATTATTTCATCACCCATGTATTAAGCTTAGTACCTATAAGTTATTTATACTGCTCCTCTCTTCCTCCCACCCTGCACCCTCCAATAGGCCCCAGTGTGTGTTGTTCCTCTCTGTGTCCATGTGTTCCCATCATTTAGCTCTCACTTAGAAGTGAGAAGATGTGATTTCCTGTTCCTTTAGTTTAGAAGTGAGAAGATGTGATTTTCTGTTCTGTTAGTTTGCTAAGGATAATGGCCTCCAGCTCCATCCGTGTCCCTGCAAAAGACATGATTCCATTAAATTTAATGGCCGCATAATATTCCATGGTGCATATGTACCATATTTTCCTTGTTCAGTCTACCACTGATGAGCACTTAGGTTGATTCCATGTCTTCGCTATTGTGAATAGCACTGCAATGAACATATGTGTGTACATGTCTTTATAACAGAACTATTCATATTCCTTTGGGTATATACAAATACCAAATCATGGGATTGCTGGGTCAAATGGTATTTCGATTTTTAAGGTCTTTAAGGAATTGCCACACTGTCTTCCACAATGGTTGAAGCTAATTTACACTCTCACCTACAGTGTGTAAGTATTCCTTTCTCTTCACAACCTCACCAGCATCTGTTGTTTCTTGACTTTTTAATAATCGCCATTCTGACTGGCATGAGATGGTATCTCATTGTGGTTTTATTTGAATTTCTCTAATAATCAGTGATGTGGAGCTTTTTTTCATATGTTTCTTGGCTGCATGAATGTCTTTTGAGAAATGTCTGTTCATGTCCTTTGAATGCTTTTAAATGGGTTTTTTTTCCTCATAAATTTGTTTAAGTTCCTTATAAATGCTGGATATTAGACCTTTGTCAAATGCATAGTTTGGAAAAATTTTTTCCCATTGTATGTTGTCTGTTCACTCTGCTGATAGCTTCCTTTGCAGTGTAGAAGCTCTTTAGTTTAATTAGATCCCATTTGTCAATTTCTGCTTTTGTTGCAATTGCTTTTGGCATGTTTGTCATAAATCTTTGCCCATTCCTATATCCAGAATGGTATTGTCTAGGCTCTCTTCTAGGATGTTTATAGTTTTGGATTTTACATTTAAGTCTTTAATCCATCTTGAGTTGATTTTTGTATGTGGTGTAAGGAAGGGGTCCAGCTTCAATCTTCTGCATGTGGTGAGCTAGTTATGTCAGCACCATTTACTGAGCAGAAAATCTCTTTTCCATTGCTTGTTTGGTGACCTTATTCTGGGTTCTCTACTCTATTCCATTGGTCTATGTGTCTGTTTTTGTACCGGTACCATGCTGTTTTGGTTACTGTAGCCCCGTAGCATAGTTTGAAGTCAGGTAGCATGCTGCCTCCAGCTTCATTCTTTTTGCTTAGGATTGCCCTGGTTATTCATGCTCTTTTTTGGTTACAAATGAATTTAATTTTTTTCTCATTCTGTGAAGAATGTCAATGGTAGTTTAATAGGAATAGCATCAAATCTATAAACTGCTTTTGGCAGTATGGCCATTTTAACAATATTGATTCTTCCTATCCATGAGCATGGAATGTTTTTCCATTTGTTTGTGACATTTATGACTTATTTGAGCAGTGTTTTGTCACTCTCCTGTAGAGATCCTTCACCTCCCTCGTTAGCTGTATTCCTAGCTATTGTATTTGCCCTTGTGGCAATTGTGAATGAGATAGTGTTCCTGATTTGGTTGGTAGGCTATTTATTATTAAGTCAGTTTTAGAGCATGTTATTGCTCTTGGCTTGACTGTTGTTTGTGTATAGGAATGTTAGTGATTTTTGAACATTGACTTTTGTATCCTGAAATTTTGCTCAAGTTGTTTATCTGCTAAAGGAGCTTTTGGGCTGAGACTGTGGGGTTTTCTATATATAGAATTCTGTCATCTGCAAAAAGGAATAGTTTGACTTTCTCTCATCCTATTTGGATGCCCTTTATTTCTTTATTTTGCCCAATTGCCCTGGCCAGAATTTCCAATATTGTGTTGAATAGGAGTAGTGAGAGAGGACATCCTTGTCTTGTCCTAATTTTCAAGGGGAATGCCTCCAGCTTTTGCCTATTCAGTATAATTTTGGCTGGGTGTTTGTCATAGTTTGCTTGTATTGTTTTGATGTATATTCCTTAAATACCTAGTTTATTGAATGCTTCTAACATGAAGGAGTGCTGAATTTTATCAAAAGCCTTTTTTGCATCTATTGAGATGATCATTAGTTTGGGGCTTTGGTTTTGTTTACATAATGAATCATATTTATTGATTTTGGTATGTTGAACGAACATGGCATCCCAGGGATAAAGCTTACTTGATCATGGTGGATAATCTTTTAGATGTGCTGCTGGATTCAGTTTGCCAGTATTTTGTTGAGGATTTTTCGCATTGATGTTCATCAAGGATATTGGCCTGAAGTTTTCTTTTTTTGTTTTGTGTCTGCCAGGCTTTAGTATCAGGATGATAGTTAACAACCTAACATCACAGAAAAAAGAAGAGAACCAAGAGCAAACAAATCCCAGAGCTAGTTAGGAGACAGGAAATAACCAAAAGCCCAGCTGAACTGAATGACACTGAGCACAAAAAGCCATTCAAAAGATCAACACATCCATGAACTGTTTATTTTTGTAAAAATTAATAAAATATATAGACCACTAGTTAGAATAATAAAGAAGAAAAGAGAGAAGATTCAAATAAACACAATCAAAAACGACAATGGGGATATTACCACTGACCCCACAGAAATACAAACAACCATCAGAGAATATTATGAACACCTATGCACATAAACTAGAAAATCTTAAAGAAATAGTTAAATTCCTGGACACATACAATAAATGCACCCTCCCAAGACAGAAACAGGAGGAAATTCAATCTCTGAATAGACCAATAACACACTAAACCTGAGTTAGTAATATATAGCCTACCAACCAACCAAAAAAAAAAAAAAGCCCAGCACCAGATGGATTCACAGCTAAATTCTACCAGATGTACCAAGAAGAACTGGTACCATTCCTGCTAAAACTATTCCAAAAAATTGAGGAGGAGGGACTTCTCCCTAACTCATTTTATGAGGCTGTTACTTTTAGTAAGGAAGAATAAATATTCTCTAAGAAACATCCTCAGGAGTATACCAACACAGTTAGGTTCGTTCTTTTGGGTTTTTTTGTTTTGTTTTGTTGTGTTTTGAGACCAGGTTTAGTTCTGTCACCCAGGCTGGAGTGCAGTGGCACAATCATGACTCACTGCAGCCTTGAACTCCTAAGCTCAAGGGATGCTCCCACCTCAGCCTCCCTAGCAGCTGAGAGTACAGAAGCATGCCACTACACCCTTTTAATGTTTTTAGTGATGTGACATTGCTAACATTGGTCATGTTACCTAGAATTTGTCCATGTACATATGACATAGTCCACAGCTTGATTTTCAAACTTCATGTCTTAAAACTACTCTGTGCATGAAAGCTTTTCCAGTATTATTCCCTTTATAACACCTTTGCTCCAGAAACAACAGATTTCACTGCTTCTTAAATAGGTCCTGCTTCTTCCTACCTCTATACCATTTCTTTCACCTAAGTGCTCTTTACTTTCACCTCCTCCTTAAAAAATGTTTCCCTTCTTTTCAGGATTAGCTCATGCTCCATCTTCTCTAAGAAAATGAACTAAACAAACTAACGTAAAATATTTTCTATAATGTGTTATTTGTGCTTATGGCTTATTGGCTCTTAATATATTTTAGCACCTTGATAGCCTCAGCTGTATCTCGGATGTCTTTATATTCATTAATTTATCTAAAATAATGTCTTGTAGAATAAGCCAAATGGGGAGGAAATGATTGCATACATAAATGATGCTAACTGAACTGATGGCAAGACATGCAGAGGAAAGTGCCATCAGCAGAGATAGGAAAGTTTTCTTCCTATTATAGAGTCCGGCTGCAGAGTACATTATTGCCCATTCTGGAGGGTAGATGTATATTTGCTGTATTTAATTTTAGCACTTGCTTTTCTCCTTTTTCACTGGATAGTCAGAGAAGTGGATCATAGGTTTATTTATAGTAATGGCTATGCCATCCCTAGGCAGAATGTTTTATGATTTTCAAAGTGCTTTTTACATATATTACAATTTTGGATCCTCACAACAAACTTGTGAATTAGGAACAGCAGCAGTTTCTGGTCCATTTTTATCAGGCATTATAAGAAACAATTTTAGCCATAAGTTCAATATAGCCATTCGTTCAAATAGACTACGTATTGAAAAGGCTGCTTTATCTTTTGATTTTAAAAGATGCTTTCTGTGGCTTTAGTTACAAACCAAAATATGCTTTTTAAAAAACTTGCATAAATATGCACTAACTGAGAATACTCTATTCATTTTTTTAGCACAAGAGTAGCAGTAGGTCTAGACAAATTAGAGATCCAAGAAGTATAAATGAAGGGAATAAATTAATGCTGGCATTGATAAATGAAGGGGAGAGCAAATAAATTTCGTTGTGCAGCTTGATTGAACAACTTTGTTTGCAACAATATTTGTAAGGTCAGGGAATTATTGTTTAGAATGTACTTGAGAATTAAAAAGATAATAACATTGATTCTTCATCTTCTGGATTCTTGGCCAATGAATTTTAAATCTGCAGATGTAGAGCTCAGATATTCGTGTGCATGTCAGCTCTGTCTCCTAAAGAAACACAAGATGGGCAGGTATATTGATACTTTAAAATGGTGCTTCTTTTATCTTTCCAGAATACTGTTTAGAATATAGTAATTGCATAAGGTCCCAAATGTTTGTTAACATGAATGCGCAATTCTTTATTGAAACAGAGCATAGACTCTGTTCAAATGGAAATATGTGAAGGCATATTTCTTTCTTCTAAAGCAACAGCGAACGTGCTGATGTGTTTTGTTGGGGCCAAAGGGGTAATGGTGTTAAGAAAGGATAAATGTAGATAAATTCTTGGTGTGCAATTGCAACTTTCAACACATTGTGTGATTTTACTTAGAATGTTAATGGTTAAAAAGGAAACCTGCGTTTATTTTTTCTATTTTCTTTTCCCAAGGCATTTTACAGTGATATCATATCACCCTCTCTGCTGAGATCTCCAAAAACTTACTAGATATGATAACTGTTGTATGCCTTTAATTTAAGTTCATATTATTTCCCCTGGGAAATTTTAGAAATGCTGGGGAGAATGTTTGGAAATGGATTTAAAAAAAAATCTGGTAGAAGGAAACTCAGAAGGAAAAAACAAATGACTTCTTATATATTTGCCTTTTTTGATTCTTAAAATTCAGTAATAATCTTGTTTATATTCACTCTCAGAACCCAATAATAAGAAACTTTTTGACCTCACATTAACTACAAAGTTGAAATTTTAAAAATCTCTCCTTGAAACTTTGTTTTCACTTTTTTATTTTATTGAAACATTCAGGAGCACAGTTTCTTACTCAAGAGTAAGAGGTTCAAAATTTCTCTCTTATTTTTTATTTATTTCTTCAGAAGTAAGTGAATTAATGAACATTAATCATAAATTCTGTGTAAGAGATTTGTGTATAAACAACTGTCATTTTTAAACTACTATATATATCAATTTTAAAATATTTTAAATAAAATTAGAATTTTGCTCTTTAAAATATGAGAAATAGTCTATCACTTTCCAATGAATTATTTTCTTTTTTTATTCTTATGGTAAACCAATATATGTCATGAATGATCTTTAAGATTTTCACACCACTTATTAAAGGTATTATCTAGTATAATGCCTAATGAAGTTTTCTATATAATACACGTAGTGTTTCTTCAATGCTTATTATTATTATTATTATTATTATTATTATTGAGACAGAGTCTCACTCTATTGCCAGACTGGAGTGCAGTGGCGCGATCTCGGCTCACTGCAACCTCCCCCTCCCAGGTTCAAGTGATTGTCCTGACTCAGCTTCCTGAGTAGCTGGGACTACAGGCATGCGCCACCACGCCCAGCTAATTTTTGTATTTTTAGTAGAGACGGGGCTTCACCATGTTGGCCAGGGTGGTCTCGACCTCTTTTTTTTTTTTTTTTTTTTTTTTTGAGATGGAGTCTCGCTCTGTCACCCAGGCTGGAGTGCAGTGGCGCAATCTCTGATCACTGCAAGCTCCACCTCCCGGGTTCACGCCATTCTCCTGCCTCAGCCTCCCGAGTAGCTGGGACTACAGGCGCCCGCCACCAGGCCCGGCTAATTTTTTGTATTTTTAGTAGAGATGGGGTTTCACCGTGTTAGCCAGGATGGCCTCGATCTCCTGACCTTGTGATCCACCCGCGTCGACCTCCCAAAGTGCTGGGATTACAGGCGTGAGCCACTGCGCCCGGCTTGGTTTTGACCTCTTGACCTCGTGATCTGCCTATCTTGGCCTCTCAAAGTGCTGGGACTATAGGAGTGATCCACCACGCCCAGCCCAATGCTTATTATTTATCATGCTTTCCACTCACCAATTTATACAAATTTGCATGTATAAATTTTCATAACCACTGTATGATGTAGGTTCTCTTACTATTCTCAAGTTAGAATTAAGAAAACCAACAGAGAGAGAGATTTAAAACCTTGCTTCAGAACCAGAATTTAACTCCAAACAGCCTTGTTCAAAGACCCTAATCTCAACCACTGCCCTGCTGCTGATGCTGCATAGTGCTACAAGTTATAAACTACATTTTTACACTATTCATATAAATGTTTTAAATGTAAATATTGTACTTTGTGTCACAGGTTTAAATATTAAGATATGTAGCTAGACATAACAGTATTTTTTATTGCTTTAGGACTTTTTTCTCTAATTTTTCCCTTCAGTTTCCATAAGGCAAGAGGTTTAGCTTGTACTGTTTACCTCCATATTCTTTCAGTACTTTATGTTTCTTCCAACTGCTTACCTTTTCCTTTTTTTTGTGTGTGTCTCAGAAAAACTGTAAATTAAAAGGTTGGGCTAGGAGTCTGGATGTTAGGGAGTGTGATCAGATTTGAGAGTAATCATACCATCTTCCTTATGTGCATGCACTGTTAATTTATACTCTAGATGAGGTTATTCCAATATTCTTGATCCTGTATTCAAGCGAAGGTGTTATATAATTGTAGAGGTAGAAAATTAATTAACTAGTTCTTATAGAGAATGGAATTCTGAGCAGTTCTTCAGAAAGAACAGATTACATATTTTTTTATTGTAGGCAGTAGAATGCTGAGACAGAGCTTTACAAACTTCTGGGATATCCTTAGGGGAATCCCCTTAAATGTCCTCATAAGAAACCTAGATCACATATCCATTCCACCTTCTGCCTAAGTTTTTGCTCATAGTATTTCTATCCCTGGGACATGGCACCAAAGAGGAGCTCTGGAACCTCTGCATACACTAGATATGGGATTAAGTTATTTTATTCTCATTTAGACTTGTTCTCTAGCTGTTGAATTTCATTTAGGAATCACTACTTCTGTGTGCTTTTTATCAAAAAAGACCAGAGTGTGTCCTTTCAACCATCTTGCCAGGCTACTTTTCCCTGCCAATATGGCATATTTTTGGTGTCTAATATTGTGTGACAAAAAGAAAGTGATGGCTTTAGTATTTTTTAGAATTTAACACAGTGCTTAACATACAACAGATGCTAAGTAACTTTGGTAAGTAAAAGAAATATCACAAAGAATGAAAAACAATTTTTGGAAAAAATTAAGATTTTGTTTTTGTTATTGTTGCTGTTGTTGTTGTTGGGGTCAAGGTCTCACTTTGTCACCCAGGTTAGAGTTCAGTGGCATGATGGCATGACCATGGCTCACAGCAGCCTCAATCATCTGGGCTCAAGCAAACCTCCCACCTCAGCCTCACCTGTAACTGAGACTACAGGTTTATGCCACCAAAAATTAAGATATACGGCAAAATGAAAATTACTTTACCTTTTGTCTCTTGGAGGACATAGTTATCACATTTCCTCAAGAAAACTTGCTCTAAAGATTATTTTAAAAATGTACTTAAATCTTTTAAAAGGTAATGTAGAGAAATTTTAGTGTGCACAACTACCTGCATTTTGAAAAAAGTCATTGATGTATTGGAGTATATGCAGATTAGTCTACATGATTTTTGTCTGAAAGGAATAAACATTGAGTAATATAATAATTCTACATCTTTTATAAATATTAAAATAAATCTGTTATTAAACTCTCTAAGGCATTTGTAGTTTTACCCGAAGGGTATGGCATCTTGGTTATACTTGTCAGGGTGGTCCTCAGACTTCAACAATCTATATCTAACAAAAGTTGAAAAGCCATTTTCTTGGAATGGATTTTTTAAGAAAAGTTTGGAAATTACTGTACCTCACACCATAAAGCATACATAAATACTGAAATGTCTAAATAAATATTAAAATGTTAACTGTTAAAATTAAAAGAAAGCTCAGCCTGTTCTGTCATGAGTGAGTAGTACCTCTGCATTAAGGAATGTTGATAAACTTTATTAGGAGATGTTTCAGGGGCTTCTCTTTACTGAATCAGATCTAGATTTTCTCCTATAAATGTCAAATCTATCTTGTCCAGCACTGCTTGTATTAGATTGCTACCTTTTTACTTGAGGGACTTGTATCTATTTAACTTTCTTCCTCCTGTCTGCACAATGATGGCTGGTAACATTATGGCTGAGTTTCATGAATTTTGGTTCATGCTACAATCTTCCATCTCCATGATATCATAGCCTTAACATTTGATTTTGCCTTGATTTCAAAAACTCTCTGGAATATTTACTCTCATGGGCTTCAGTAGTAATATTATAAGCCTGTTTGGTTAAAAAAATGGATACTTTCTGCCTTAAATACAAACTAGAAATGGATTTACCATTATTAATCTTTTTTCAATCTAATGATTTAACAAGAATAAGTTTCCTTGCAAAGAATAGCTCAGAACTATGGTAATGGTGGTACCATAATGTTACTTTATATCCAATATTATTATATAAATGGCACTGGCTTCTACTCATTTGACATTTCTACATGACACCAACATTACATGAAATCTAAAAATGTCATTAAATTGTGTATTTTCATAAGTAATGTCACAAGATCCTTGGGGTGTTGCTATTCCAGATGGAAACATCTGTGGCCAGTGGCACCTATGCCTGCATTTTGCTTGGGTCTGCTGAGCTCATTTCACCCACTCTGCCTGGCAGGCTGCACTTGGCTCACACTACTGGCTTGGATCCCAAGTGTGGGATCTGGCCACTGTGCACAGCCAGGCATGCCAATTATGGCAGGGTGGGCAGCTCCAGGTGCCAGCACAGGTGCCAGCTCCCTGTGAGACTGTAGCTGGACCAGGTGTACCACAAGCAGCTTTCATGGCAGGCACCAGGGAACACAGTGGCAACCAGAAGCTTTCAGATGCCAGGAACTGCAAAGCCCCCAAAAGGATGTAACAACCCTGGCTTGGGGTGCTTCTAGGTCTGGCTAGGAGAACCACAGCTTTTCTCTTCTTCTCTCCTTTCTCCTTCTTGTTGCCTGCAACATGGCAAGCAAGGGGTATGTTTCAGCTTAGTTTGTGTTTTGGTTCTTTCAGCCCTGCCATTCGGTGGGTTCCAATTTCTTGTCCCCTATCCACGAAGAATGAGGTATGCAGACAAGTGGAGGGTCAGCACGGTGAAGAGGTGCTTTATTAAGTGACAGCAAAGCTCAGAGGAGACCCACAGTGTGTAGCTCCTCTCCAAAGGCAGGTTATCCCCATGAGTGTTCAGCTCTCAGCAGAGAGGAGACCCACAGTGGGTAGCTCCTCTCTGGAGGCAGGTTGTCCCATCATCTATCTGAGTGTGGGATTTTTATGGGCTTCAGAGGAGAGGAAGTGTGTGCTGATTGGTCCATGGGTGGCCACAGGGGTGCCAAGAAAAGGCACAATTAAGTTCTTACTCCAGTCAGAAGAAATAGCAGCCCAGTCTTCAGAATTCAGGCCCTCTCTGGCCTGAAGGTGGAGCTTCACTGGGGACACACTCCTTTCTGCTCAGGGGCCTGTCTGCCTTCTGCCACCATCAACCTACCATCCACCTGCATTCACGGTGCCCTGGGCACCCAGGCTGTTCATGCTGAGGAGCGCCTGCTGCCCTGCACCGAGCTGCACTTGCTCCCCCTTCAGCCTCCAACCCATGCTCATTGGCTCCCAAAATCTGCAGGGGGCCAAGGCAGCAGGGGGCTGGTGTGTCAGTGCTGCCCCGAACGTGTGCACACCCAGCTAGGTTGTGACAGTGCCTGGGCTCTACCACAACTTTGCTCTGAAATTGGAGCAGGCACTGGGAGCCGGGAGAGGCCAGGCAGTGGGAGCAGGCACTTCTGAGCCTGCTGTTAACAGGGGGTTTTCCAGGACCCCAAGAGTGCAGAGATGCCCAATCTGCCACTGCAACTGGGCAGCCGCAGCTGCGCCCAGGAGGGCGGGGCTCCCATCTTTCCAACTTGGAAGCGAATGTGACTGTTTCTGGCTCCTGTAGGCTGCTTGAAGCATGCCGCCCTGGCCATGCCTCCCATACTGCAGCTGGCATCATAGCAGTGACTGCTCCCAATGGGCTGCCACTGCCATAAATATTAACAACACGGATATGTGGAAATACAGAAAAAAATGCCTCTCCTTCCTTTCTCTTTTTTATGATCAAACTATCAGCAAGAACATATAACAAATTTTCATTGTGAAGCTAGCATATGTTTTACAAATAGTAACATTATGTTTGGAATAATGGAAAATCCTAGGGGATGATATTTTTTTGACACCAAAATCACCATTTCTTAACTAGCTTAAAACAGGAATCAAAGTATATTATTACGTGTTGGCCTTTATATCAACCACTGAATTGATAAAGTTGTCTGACAAAATTATTTGACCATGTCAAATAGTAGTTTTACTATTACTTTATTGTATGAGAGTGGTAAGTAGCATTTTAAGATTGCAAAAGAAAATAACCATTATGTGTGCTGCGTTTTTAAATTTTCATCTTAGACCACTCTACTGTATAGATTGTAAAAAAAAGTAATGATGCGAAGAAACAAAATCTGTATAATCATCATGCTGCTGAGAAACAGGTTCTTATCCGGAGTTTATCTTTAAAATATTTAATATTTATTATTTGAAGCTATTTGAAATATTTGCTTTATTCATACCACTCTCTAAAATATTGTATTATAAATATCCTTAAAATGTTTTCAATATATATTAACAAACATGTATTACTTGGCTATGTGTTAAATGTAACTGAAAGGAAAAGTAAAACCTATTCTTGAGTTTTATTTTATATGAAATCAGCAACATTTCTCCCATTTTTAGCTCTTTTCATCAGTTGATCAATTGTTGAAAGTGCTTTTCTTCCGTACGCATTTAAGAATGATGGGAAGTACTGAATACCATAGTGTGAATACCTTTTACTCTTAGGTATGATGAAAAAATTGATTTTTACTTGTCCTAAACATTCCAAAAGTTGTTAATACTTTCTAAAACAAAAGTTGAAGTGATAACTAAGAAATTCTGTTAGAATTTCAAAAACCAAATGCATTAAAAACTGTCATTGTGTAATATTGAGGTTAGAAAATTACAGTCCGTAAATATTATATTCCTAAGTAACAAGTCAAATTTAACTAAAAATTGCACACAGATTTTGGGCAATACTTTTAATAAATATGTTTTCTTTTTTACATTTCTTCAGTAGTGTTTTCTGTATGTGGAGTATAAATATTTCCAGGCTTTTATAAGAAACTGTAATCAAAAAGGTGTTAGAGGATATTACCTCCATTAGCTCAGTAGCTTTATATATAGGGCATTTCTGAGCTTCTGATGTACCCAATAGGAAATCATATCTTGGTAGATTCATAGTTTCCAAAATGGTTAGTATAGGATTTATTCAAATATGAGATGTAATACTATATCAACCTGTAGTGAATGCTTATAATTTTATGTTGCCTTGGCATCCATTTTTAAATATGTTTCACTTCCTCATACCAGACGCAGGACTCAGCCACCCTTGGCACAGTTTCCAATGCTATACCCACCAGAATGGCTTTAACTGGTGGCCAGAGAGAAAACGTAATGGTATGTCTCCCACCTAGCAAGCTGTACTCCCCACTTTCTCACAGCAGCCGTATTTAAAGTGACCATTCAGACATTTGCCTATGAACTTAAAAGTGGCCACCTCTCACTCACAGTGTGGCCTCCTGGAATCTCACCCCTGGCAGTGAGATACCCCAGAGAAGACTCATTCAAGGGCATCCTGGCTGGTGCTCTTTTGTCCGAGGTCTAAGCCTCTCAGCTGCTGAGATAGAGATTTTACTCAAAACAACCTCACAAGGGTAACAATGTTTATGAAAAGGATATATAAACAGAAAAATCTGACTGTAAATTTCACTTTATCATCAGGTTATCTGTCCCCTTTTGTGGTCCAGTTTTCACTGATTATAACATTCCCATATGAAACGTAAGAGAAAGGTTCACAGAGGTGATGTTTCTGATCTAAAGTTCAGAGAGATTGGATTACTTACCTAAAGTTATCAACTCAGTAGCAAGGTCAGTTTTTATTAGTAGCATAAACATTTGAATATTATTATTGTTTTTGAGTCACAGAGCTAGGATTTTAAAAGTAGCTCTTGCAAAAGCAAAATTTAGTTAGGGAAAGTACTTGAGAAGCAGGTATATCTCTCAAGGGGGCCTGAATGTGGATAATAGTCTGTATAAGAAAAGAATTGTCCTGTTTCATCAAAAAGTGATGACAGTAGGAAAATAGGGCATGAATTAAGGAAAATTTGGGGAGGCTGAAGACAGACAGTTGTGTAAAGATTGCAGCCATCTTACGATACCTTCCCAGTGTAGGATGTGTGTGTATGTGTGTGCGTGTGCACGCGCGTATATGTGTATGTGTTATGTGTATATGTGCTAACCTGTGAAGAGGCTAAGCTAGGCACCTAGAATGACATGGGCAAAACCTAAGGAAGCAACGATAGTGTTCTAGTAATTACATGAATTCCTACAGGTATAAGAGGCCTCCCTGCTCAGTAAAATAGGAAAAAATTCAGGCTGAAGTCAGTGGGAATAGAGAAGATCTCTCAATTTTCCATTTACAAGCCAGTTTTGCTATAATTTAAAGCAATAATTCAGTTACTTCTCATATATTTTCTTATCTATTAAACATAACCACCAGAAAAATAGCCTCCTCTCATTTGCTTGAAATAAGTTGATCACCTTTTTTCTTCTTCAGTGATTCCCAACAATGAGTTACTGTCTTGTAAGAGGAATTTTTAAAATTTAGGGAGCTGGTTTTGGTTGATTGGTTAGCACCACTGGCATTCAAAATAATGGGGCCATGGAAGCTAGAGGTATTTCAATGTGTAGGACAGTGTAACCAAAATAAATGATTAATACATGATCTATGTTAATTTCTACGTCATCCAATATTTCTGTAGTTAAAAACTTGTTATAATTATCTGAAACAATCATATATTTCCATTTTACAGACACAGTATCGTTTCATACTTTCAAAGTACTCCAAATTTGCCAGAAATACTCCTACATAAATTGAGTAAATAATTTAATTTTTTTGATTTAGGTGTCATAAAGAATAGTTCACCATTATGAAAAATTAGATCTCCAATAGTGTATTAGGGTTCTCCAAAAAGCAGACTAATTGTGTGTGTGTGTGTGTGTGTGTGTGTGTGTGTGTGTATAGAGAGAGAGCGCAAGAGAGAGAGAGATCTATTACATGGAATTGACTCTAATGACCACAGAAGCTGGCAAGAGTAGTCCAGCAGACTGGAGATCCAGAAGAGCCAATTTTCACGTTTGAATCTGAAGGTTGTCTGCTGTAGAACCAGGAAGAACCAATGTTACATATGAAGTCTGAAGCCAGTCTGCTGAAGAGTTGTCTCTTGCTCAGAGGTGGCTGGCTTTCTGTTCTATTCAGAGCTTCAACTGATTGGATGAGGCCCACCCACATTAAGGAGGGCAATTTGCTTTACTAAAAAACGTCCATCAATTTAGATATTAATCTCATCCAAAAACATCCTCACAGGAACACAGAGATAATGTTTGATGAAATATCTGAACACTCTGTGACTGATTCGTATGACACATAAAATTAACCATCACGAATGGCAGCACTGCTCTTGTTACTGTAAAAAGTTCTTATTTATCAGAAAATGCCAAATAGAAAGGGAAAGTATTGGCAGGTTGATTTATGTATTTTAAAAATACAAACATTTTCCCATATGTGTGTGCGAGCATCTTGCTGTTTTATTATAGTTGTGTTCAAGATTTTACACACTGAATTACATATTATTTTATTTAATTTTCTTTTTTCACTATGTTACTGTATTGGCTTTTAAAAAAATACACATACATGTATATATATAGTATAGATTATTTGTTAATTAACTGTTGGCACAGTACAAAATATTGGTTATACAAAAAGGGCATTGAGTCTGTGAGAATGAGGAACCATTGAGATATTGTTATAATGAACTGAAAAAACTTTAATGTTCATCCAGATAGTCTTTTTCAATTTGCTAGGTCAAGCACCCCAAAGTGATAACTCCTTATGAAACCTCATAAACATTTTTTTTAAAACAAACCCTCAGACCAAGTCAAACATTTGTTAACATTCATATTTTCAATCATTTTGAACTGACTAGTCAGCCATTCTGTTATTAAGTATTTTTTTCTATGACCAAATTATTCTTGCAAAATGTAAATCTGTCATAGATCTCCAAACGTTGCAGTCTTTGGTTATGTTTTTCAGCTTTTGGGGAAAATATCTACTTCCTGTTTATAATATTGTTCTTAAGAATATTATAAGGTATTACTTGAGATAATAGGCATGCAGCAGAGATTGTCTAAGTACTCACCAAACACACAGTCTTTTCTTGGACAAACTTTTACAGTGTGATTATTCGATTCCTTACGTGTAAGTAGAGTCATGTGGTTAGTTCTTGCCATGGAAAATGCAAAAATGAAGTACATCAGTTTTGGGCTCAGGTATTTAGGAGAGGATAGGCTTTCTCCATTTTCTTCTCTTCCAATGTAAACCTTAGAGGTAACATGTTAAAAAATGGTTACATATCATAAGGTGGAAGGAACATGGGTCCCTGAATGAATATATGAAGTAGAAGCTTATTCCTTGCTGTCTCCCCTGTCAACCCCATTACACTATAACATGAGTGAACCATAAAATTTGTGATGTTAAGCCAGCGATATTTTAAAATAGTTGTTATGGCAGTTAGCATACCCTGACTAATTACATATTTTGTAAGCATTTCATACTGCCTGGCATCAAGCGATCGTGTAATAAGTTGTGGCTGTTATCAACACTTTATATAGCAGATGATAACATACATTTTCTCTTTCAAATATGCCTGCAGATAAAAGCATATTTCTTAATGGAAATGCTACCTTGTTTGGTACTTATAAAATAGTTTCATTTCAAGTACATGTAATTTTATGCAATAGAATGTTGATATCCTAATTGCCCATTTTAATATTGACAGTTTTCCTGATATAAATGTTCCTGACATTTTCTAGTTTTTTATTTACTGTGAGTTTAAAAGAAAGTTGTACGTCTCTTTTAATGATGTTTAGCTTAATCTATTTCAGTATCTATTATGCTATATTCCGCAGTTTAGACTGGCATAATTTGTTTGTATAGAGCCTTAGTGGGAGAATAGATTATTCACTCCTTATATATTATGGATATATTCCTAGTGAGTTATAAGTTTCAAAAAGTGGCTCATTTATTGACATTTTTAAGATAGCGGAGCAGACATTGTGATATAGTAATAACATCTTGCATAGAATTTTTGCATGAAATTGGTTCTGTAGCTATATTTCTTCTTAAATTAATATTATATTATAATTTTTAAAATAGTATAATTTCAATCCATAAAAAAATCTAAAGATATTTTTATGGAGCTTTTATAATTTTTTTTTTTTTTTTTTAGTTGGAGTCTTGCTCTGTCGCCCAGGCTGGAGTGCAATGGTGTGATCTCGGCTCACTGCAACCTCTGCCTCCCGGGTTCAAGCGATTCTCCCGAGTTGTTGGGACCACAGGATCATGACGCCACGCCCAGCTAATTTTTTTGTATTTTTAGTAGAGACAGGGTTTCACAATGTGAGCCAGGATGCTCTCCATCTCTTGGCCTCATGATCCGCCCGCCTCGGCCTCCCAAAGTGTTGGGATTACAAGCGTGAGCCACTGCTCCCGGCCTGGAGCTTTTATAATTTTAACTCCTTAAGGTAAAGATCTTATCAAAAATATAAAATATATGTATTTTTTGTTAGAACAGGTAAACTTTTTAAGAATATTTCATATTTTTTCTCTATTATCTATATAAAAAATAGAAGCGTTTGCAGTTGCTCTCATACAGCTGTCCCAAGAATGTGAAATGTCTCTAAAGTTTGTGCTTTGTGATAACAACAGAACAAGCCATATGTTTATGGGTTTTCTAAACTTGAAAAAATCCATCTTGTTTAAAATTTGTTAATGGTTACGTCACTCTGTTTGTGCTGAGAATTTGTATTTGAATGTCTGAAGTTCAAAAGAAGAATGCCTATGAAATCAATGTTAATATAAGAACCCAGGAGCAATAGTATCTTAACTATTATAGATCTATAGCATAGATCTATAATAAATACTTAACCAATAATAAATTACAAGGTACTTGCTCCAGAAGATTCTAGGATTATTTTTATATTATACATAATAAAAAATGTGTTTGAATGGAAAATATATAATTTACATGTTAAATATATGTTAACTTTAAACATAACGTCTTAAAATGTGAAAATAGTTACTTGAAATTAAGACATTCAAACTATTTTTGGATAACTTCATTTTCAATACTGAAAATTAAGGCTATGTTCCTTTGTAGCATGATATCTTTGTTTCACCATTGTCAAATAACATTTATAAGGTATAAAATGCTATTTTCAATGTAAAGATAATTGGTAAACAGATTTTATATATGTTTATTTATAATCAAATAATGTTTATATTTACTTTTTATAGTTTATTCATGTATTTATTTTTATTTCACTCAATCCTTGTAGAATCTATCAGCTGCATAGCTCTATGACTTAGATTAGATACTTAGTGTTTGAAAACATCAGCTTGCTTAACGAGGGAATGTTAACCCTTTCTTCAATAGTAAAAGAAGTATAAATTAAATCTCTTGAAATTATGCACACTTCACAGACATGCTGTTTAAATTATTGTAGATGTTCTTAGTTAGGCCCCTGAGTATCAAAAAAGAGAGCTGAGTGAAAAGATTGTGTCAGGAAATAATTTGGCTATTTGAAGAATAGGATTATTACTGCAGTCAGGAGTACTAGTATACTTTGAGTACTTAAAAAAATGCTTTGTCTTGATTAATATTTTAAATCTATGTATAATACACGGAGGTCATGAGGTAAGAATGTCTTATATGAGAATTTGTAAAGCACATTATTCAGGTATAGGAATATTTCTATGCACTCAAAAATAAAATGGCTAGATATAAAATATAAGTTTTATAAGCAAGAACAGCCCAATTAAATCTGAGTTTCAGATTTTTTTTTAGTATTAAGTATACCCAAATATTGCATGAGGCACACTTACACTAAATAAAATAATGTTCTTTTTTAAATCTGAAATTCAAATTTTTAGGACTCCTATAACTTTATTTGCTAAACTGGAAAATGGCCATATATAATACTTTATAATAATTACTGTTGGTATTTTTTACTTTGTAAAACACTCAATTAACTTATTAAGTAAATGGAAAGATAAATAATAAATGATAAATTGAACTAATTAATATTTTTAAACAAGAAAATGTGTATATAGATAAAAAAATTATTACGCTATATAGGAAAGAAAAAAATTATTTTCCTCTATCCCTTCTGGGTTCTTCTGCTGGGGCCATGCAAATTACAGTGTGGAAAGACAGAGTAACAAGAGAGGAGTAAACAAGTTTACTAACATTGCATTACTCATTCATATGGAAGCACTCAGGACTAACTCAAAGGGCTGATGACAACTTGGGCCTATACAGCATCTTAATGAAAGAAAAATAAATTCTTAGAGAAAAGGACTTTGGAGTTTCTAAGGTTGCAAATTGCAGGAAGTTAAATATATGGGAGAAACTTATGGAAGATAAGGCTAGCTAGTGAAGTTTACTATGTAAATTCTTCTGGTCCTCTCTTTGGGCTGGTAAGAGTCTAGAGTTTTCTCTGTGATTAAAGCTGTTTTTTCTTGTAGAGAAGGGATGAAGGACACCTTTACAAATTTGTCATTCATTTAGTCAAATACAAGGAGTTTTTCTTGTATCTGCTTCTTCTCAGTTACTTTCAGCTCAATATAATCCTTATGCCTTATAAGTGACATATTCTGCAACCCTCAGCAATGTCTGATGAATTTATGAAATTATAATCATACAAACTACAAATGTTCCATCTTTGAAAATAACTTAATGGGATTAGCTATTAATAAATAATTACTCAAAGTGTTTACTTTGACTACTATTCTTGTTATCTAGCTAATCAGAGGAGCACTATAAAGACTTTAATACAAAGTAAAATATTAAATAAAACAATAAAGATGTAGTGAATAATATAATAATCTGTAACTTATGTAAATGCTGTTATATTATTTTAATAGTAGTCACTTTAATCATAGCTAATTGCAGACAATTTTACTTAATAAAATGTATTTTTTAGAGAAATGTATATTTTCATAAATTACTAATGTATTTTTAATAATTTATAAAAATTTAATATAAAAGCAAAAATATTATTTTTTTAAGATGAGTGTGATTTACATTAGGCCTATACATATATCATTGTGTAGCTTGAGGAAGAGTTAAAATTAGCACTTATATACATTTTGAGAAATCACTATAACTAATATAGAAATTCTTTATTAATCTCCTAAAAATAATGTTTACTTTAACAAAAGAGAATTTAAGAGTGCTAATAATAAGTTAATATGAAGATTTTTAAAATGATGTAATGATGCAATTAAAAGAGTTGTAAACTAAAGAAAATGACTAAAGCAAGTCTCAATGAATTAGAGGTTTATTTTGCAAAGTTGAGGATGTGCCCATGGGAGAAAAACACACAAATTACAGTAGTGTCTGTGATCCATTCCTTTTCCAAAGAGGTTTTTGAGAACTTCAGTATTAAAAGGGGAAAAAGTAGGCAGGAAGAGAAGTAGAAAATTAAAAAAAAAAGAGAGAGATGGTGCATAATGATATAAGCAGTGACATTCTTGTGAGCTTTTGATTTGTACTCCCTGAATCCACATGTTACATGAGAAAGGAGGTGGCAGTCAATTATGCATTCATCTCAAGAGCTCACCAAATCTGCATTGTACATAAGATGAACATAGAGTAGAGAAAAAAGTCAAACATGCCTTTGTTATCTTAGGGTGGGTGAAAAGATGATTTCTAATCTGTCTTTCTACCATTGCTGTGAAGATAAGCTGTTAATTTACATTGCCAAGGTGAGGGAGGCCACCTGGGGAGATGTGTGCCTTCTATCTTGCAGCTATCTGTTTAGAAACAAAATGAAAGGCAGTTTTTATCTTTTTTGAGTTACTCAGTTTCAAAGCTTAACTGTTCCCATTGGCATAGTGAGTTTGGTGTCCCAAGATTTTATTTTCCTTTCACAGAGTTAACATTAACACATTTTGTCTATATATCTGAAAGAAAATAAAATGAGGTAACATTTACAGATTTTGATTGTGCCTAGTGATTATAAGGAGCCTCCTGTGAATATTTACCTGGTATTTTCTGATTATTTTTCCTTTTAATACTAAGTATTTCCTTTTATTTTATTTTTTTACTTTTGCAATATAATTCATCAATAGCTTAGAATTTTAAATATTTTGGCAAGAAAGTGTAGAAGTTCTCATTTTACTTCTACTGAGTCTAAATTCAGGTGTAAGAACAAAGAAATACATCAAAAATTATATCTTCTATAGAGAATTGACATTTTTAAAGTAAAAAATAAAAATTTTGTGTGTCTCAACATGAAAACAAATAAAAATCACTGGAATATAATGTCATAGGCTGAAATTAGAAGGATCAAAAGGGTAATTTTACAAAGAAAAATAAGTGGCTCAATTTAATTATTTGCTATTTTTTCCCCCAAAAAATGGTATCTTGAGACTTCTAACTTCCCAAACATTATTCTGCATAAAGCTTCATTTAAAGATTACAAATAATGGATTTCATACCCAAGTTCACTATGGTTTTATAATTTACTATTTAACTTACTTTTAAAATAGTTAATTCCAATAGCAGGATTTTCTTAGAGACATTATTTTATTTATGCCTAGTACCTTTTAGCAATTTTAACATTAGGGACTTTAGTTAAATTTTAAATTTATTATGCACTTAGCTAATTAAACCCTTTCAGACTATATATGTAAATTTATACCTTCAGGTTATCACCTAAAGTATTACAATTGCCTACCTTAACATCTTCCTAAATATTTAAATACTCATTTAAAAAATTGTACCTATATGCTCTTTCATGCGCGTCCATGTAAAGAGACCACCAAACAGGCTTTGTGTGAGCAATAAAGATTTTAATCACCTGGGTGCAGGCGGGCTGAGTCCGAAAAGAGAGTCAGTGAAGGGAGATGGGGTGGGGCCGTTTTATAGGATTTGGGTAGGTGAAGGAAAATAACAGTCAAACGGTGGTTGTTCTCTGGCGGGCAGAGTGGGGGTCACAAGTGCTCAGGAGGGGAGCTTTTGAGCCAGGATGAGCCAGAAGAAGGAATTTCACAAGACAATGTCATCAGTTAAGGCAGGAACAGGTCATTTTCACTTCTTGTGTGGTGGAATGTCATCAGTTAAGGCAGGAACCGGCCATCTGGATGTGTAAGTGCAGGTCACAGGGGATATGATGGCTTAGCTTGGGCTCAGAGGCCTGACACTTCTGTCTTCTTATATTGATAAGAAAAAATAAAATGAAATAGTGGTAAAGTGTTGGGACGGTGAAAATTTTGGGGGGTGGTATGGAGAGATAATGGGCAATGTTTCTCAGGGCTGCTTCGAGCGGTATTAGGGGTGGCATGGGAACCTAGAGTGGGAGAGATTAAGCTGAAGGAAGATTTTGTGGTAAGGGGTGATATTGTGGGACTATTAGAAGAAACATTTGTCATTTAGAATTATTGGTGATGGCGTGGATACGGTTTTGTATGAATTGAAAAACTAAACAGAATAAGAGAAGGAGAAAAGCAGGTATTAAAGGTCTAAGAATTGGGAGGACCTAGGACATCTAATTAGAGTGCCTAGGGAAATTCAGCATAGTCCTGTCAGCAAAGATTATTTATTTACTTCAAGAGTTAAGAGTGGCAGTTTGGGGATAGCACCAGGAGGTATCAGCTGTGGTGGCTTGGAGAAACAGTGTAAACCAGCAGTGTAAACAAGAGCAGGGCATGTATGAGTAGTTGAGAACGGTGAATAGGAGTATGACTAGACAGAAGATAGTAGGGATGACAAGTTTTTTGGGGGCACAGTCTAAGTTAGTCTGGTGTCTGGAATGAGACTGGGGCCTAATAAAAAGGAGCATCTGTACAGGAGCTCAAATGGGCTGTACCCTGTAGCATTCTGAGGACAGGTCTGACTTCTGGGAAGGGAAAGTGGTAAAAGTATTGTCTAGTCCTTTTTAAGTTGGTGGCTGAGCTTGGTGAGGTGTGTTTTAAAAAGACCATTAGTCTATTCTACTTTTCCTGAAGACTGAGGACTGTAAGGGATATAAAGGTTTCACTGAATACTAAGAGCCTGAGAAACTGCTTGGCTGATTTAACTAATAAAGGCTGGTCTGTTATCAGACTGTATAGAGGTGGGAAGGCTAAACTGAGGAATTATGTCTGACAGAAGGGAAGAAATGACTGTGGTGGCCTTCTCAGACCCTGTAGGAAAGGACTCTACCTATCCAGTGAAAGTGTGTACCTAGACTAAGAGGTATTTTAGTTATCTGACTCGGGGCATGTTGAGTAAAGCTAATTTGCCAGTCATGGGTGGGGGCAAATCCTCGAGCTTGATGTGTAGGGAAGGGAGGGGGCCTGAATAATCCTTGAGGAGTAGTAGAATAGCAGATGGAACACTGAGAAGTTATTTCCTTGAGAATAGATTTCCACGATGGAAAGGAATGAGAGGTTTTAAGAGGCAGGCTAATGACTTGTACTGTAGCATAGCCTGCGTTTGCTGGTGTGTGGCGATTAGGCCTGGTGGAACTGCCATCAATAAACCAAGTGTGATCAGGGTGAGAAACAGAGAAGAAGGAAATGTGGGGAAATGGGGTGAATGTCAGGTGGATCAGAGAGATACAGTCATGAGGGCCAGGTGTGGTATCCGGAATAATGAGGGAGGCCGGATTGAAGTCTGGGCCAAGAACAATGGTAATTGTGGAACTTAACAAAGAGTGAGTACAGCTGAAGGAGCCGGGGAGCAGAAAGTATATGCGTCAGGTATGAGGAAGAAAATAGATTTTGGAAGTTATGAGAAATGTAGACAGTAAGTTGAGCATAGTTTGTGATTTGAGGGCCTCTAAAAGTATTAAGGTGGCAGCAGCTGCTTCATGGAGACATGATGGCTAGGCTAAAACAGTAAGGTCAAGTTGTTTGGACAGAAAGGCTACAGGGTGTGGTCCTGGCTCTTGTGTAAGAATTCTGACCGCACTAACCATGCCTAGGAAGGAAAGGAGGAGTTGTTTTGTAAGGGATTGAGGTTTGGGAGATTAATCGGACACGATCAGCAGGGAGAGCACGTGTATTTTTATGAGAATTATGCTGAGATAGGTAACATAAGGAAGAAATTTGGGCTTGACTGAAGTAATGGGGTCTGTCTGTGAAGCTTTGCAGCAGTACAGCCCAGGTAATTTGCTGAGCCTGATGGGTGTCAGGGTCAGTCCAAGTGAAAGCAAAGAGAGGCTGGGATGACGGGTGCAAAGGAATACTAAAGAATGCATGTTTGAGATCCAGAACAGAATAATGGATTATGGAGGGAGGTATGGAGGATAGGAGAGTATATGGGTTTGGCACCACGGGGTGGATAGGCAAAACAATTTGGTTGATAAGGCATAGATCCTGAACTAACTTGTAAGGCTTGTCTGGTTTTAGGACAGGTAAAATGTGGGAATTTTAAGGAGAGTTTGTAGGCTTTAAATGGCCATGCTATAGCAGGCGAGTGATAACAGGCTTTAATCCTTTCAAAGCATGCTGTGGGATGGGATCTTGGCATTGAGTGGGGTAAAGGTGATTAGGTTTTAATGAGATGGTAAGGGGTGCATGATCGGTCACCAAGGAGGGAGTAGAGGTATCTTATACTTGTGGGTTAAGGTGGGGGGATACAAGAGGAGGACACAAAGGAGGCTTTGGATTAGGAAGAAGGGCAGCAATGAGATGTAGCTGTAGTCCAGGAATAGTCAGGGAAGCAGATAATTTAGTTAAAGTGTCTCGGCCTATTAAGGGAACTGGGCAGGTGGGGATAACTAAAAAGGAGTGCTTCAAAGAGTATTTCTAAGTTGGCACCAGAGTTGGGGAGTTTTAAGAGGTTTAGAAGCATGGCCATCAATACCCACAAGAGTTATGGAAGCAAGGGTAACAGGCCCTTGAAAATAAGGTAATGTGGAGTGAGTAGCCTCAGTACTGATTAAGAAGGGGACAGACTTACCCTCTACTGTGAGAGTTATGCGAAGCTCGGTGTCCGTGATGGTCTAGGGGGCTTCTGAGGAGATCAGCCAGCATCAGTCTTCAGCCGCTAAGCCAAGAAGATCTGGGAAGCAGTCTGAGAGCCTTGGGCCAGAGTTCCAGGGGTGCTGGGAGTGGCTGCCTGGTGAGTTGGACAGTCCGATTTCCAGTGGGGTCCCCAACAGATGGGACATGGCTTAGGAGGAATCCTGGGCTGCAGGCATTCCTTGGCCTGGTGGTCAGATTTCTGGCACTTGTAGCAAGCTCCTGGGGGAGGAGGTTCTGGAGGAACACCTGGCCACTGTGGTTCAGGCGTTTGGAAGTTCTTGTGTGCTGGAGATGTGGCTGGGGTTTGTCTCACAGTGGAGGCAAGGAATTGCGACTTTTTTCTATTATTGTACACCTTGAAGGTGAGGTTAATTAAATCTTGTTGTGGGGTTTGAGGGCCAGAATTTAATTTTTGGAGTTTTATTTAATGTCGGGAGCAGATTGGGTAATAAAATGTATTTTGAGAATAAGACGGCCTTTTGACCTTTTAGGGTCTAGGGCTGTAAAGTGTCTCAGGGTTGTTGCCAAATGAGTCATGAACTGGGCTGGGTTTTTCATATTTGATGAAAGAGCCTAAATGCTCACTGATTTGGGAGAGGTCTGATAAAGAAAAAGGAGCATTAACCTTGACTATACCTTTAGCCTCAGCCACCTTTTTAAGAGTAAATTTCTGGGCAGGTAGGGGAGGGTTTAAGAGTAAATTGCTGGGCAGGTGGGGAAGGGCTAGTCATGGAACGAAACTGTAAGCTGGATCAGGTGTGAGGAGGGGAGGTGATAAAAGGATTATAGGGTGGAGGAGCAGAGGCTGAGGAAGAATTGGGATGTAGCTCAGCCTGGCCAGGAAGGGAGAGGTCGGATAGGTCTGTAGAAAAGTAAGATTAGAAAGACTCAGGGATGCTTGGGGTTGGGACTGAGGGGATAGGTGGGAGGGAAAGAAGGAAGATTTGGGACAAGTTGCATTGGGCACAGAGATTAGGAAGGGACTGATGTGTAAAAGAATACCTGGACATCAGGCACCTCAGACCGTTTGCCTATTTTACGACAAGAATTATTTAGATCTTGCAAGATGGAAAAATTGAAAGTGCTGTTTTCTGGTGATTTGGAACTACTGTTGAGTTTGTATTGGGGTCAAGTGGCATTGCAGAAGAAAATAAGATGCTTAGATTTTAGGTCAGGTGAGAGTTGAAGAGGTTTTAAGTTCTTGAGAACATAGGCTAAGGGAGAAGGGGGAATGGAGGGTGGAATGTTGCCCATAGTGAAGGAGGCAAGCCCAGAGAAAAGAGAGAATAGAGACACAGAGGGAAGGGGTTCGGGGGTTCTTACCCTCCAGAAAAGCAGGAAAGGGGTTGGGGCACAGAGACACAAGTTTGGGGTGTGGAAATAAGGGATTGGGGCATAGAGATATAAGAGGTTGGGGCACGTAAATAACGGATTGGGGCACAGAGATATAAATGGTCGGGGCATGGAAATAAGGGATCGGGGCACAGAGATATGAGGTTGGGCTACTTGCCCCTCCCCTAGAAAAGTGGGACTTGCCTCTGAGGGTGAAGGAGAAGGGGTTGGGGGTTTCTTGCCCCCCAGAAAGGTGGAGAAGGGGTAGAGACACAGAGAGAAGGGGTTGGGGCACTTTCCCCTCCCTCAGAAAAGTGGGACTTGCCGCTAAGGGTAAAGGACCAAGGCAGGCATCCCTGCATGGTCTGATACCTCTGAAACATGGGTGAATAATCAGAGAGGCATCCCTGCAATGATTAAACACCAATGGAAGGCTGCCTTCCCAGTCTGTGACTGGTGCTGGAGTTTTGGGTCCACAGATAAAACATGTCTCCTTTGTCTCTACCAGAAAATGAAAGGAATTGAAATTAAAGGAAGGGAGAGATTGAAGTGCAGTGCCAAGATTGAAAGGAGAAAGAGGTTGAGGGATAGTGAGGGAGGTTGGAGAAGAGAGTAAAAAGAGGCCGCTTACTGGATTTGAAATTGGTGAGATGTTTCTTGGGCTGGTTGGTCTGAGGACCTGAGGTCGTAGGTGGATCTTTCTCATGGACCAAAGAGCAGGAGGACAGGGGATTGATCTCCCAAGGGAGGTCCCCTGATCCGAGTCATGGCACCAAATTTCATGCACATCCATGTAAAGAGACCACCAAACAGGCTTTGTGTGAGCAATAAAGCTTTTAATCACCTGGGTGCAGGTGGGCTGAGTCCGAAAAGAGAGTCAGTGAAGGGAGATGGGGTGGGGCCGTTTTAAAGGATTTGGGTAGGTAAAGGAAAATTACAGTCAAAAGGGGGTTGTTCTCTGGCGGGCAGAGTGGGGGTCACAAGGTGCTCAGTAGGGGAGCTTTTGAGCCAGGATGAGCCAGGAGAAGGAATTTCACAAGACAATGTCATCAGTTAAGGCAGGAACAGGCCATTTTCACTTCTTTTGTGGTGGAATGTCATCAGTTAAGGCAGGAACCGGCCATCTGGATGTGTAAGTGCAGGTCACAGGGGATATGATGGCTTAGCTTGGGCTCAGAGGCCTGACATGCTCTGTAATCTTTAGAACTATTTCAATATTGTATAAACATTTAGTAAGAAACAACTGAAAGTTTAAATCAAATGATTAATTTTGAATTGAAATGTAACTACGTATTTTGAATTGGAATTACTAATTTTATTTTATTTTTCTTCAATAGGCTAAATTCTCTTCTTCTTTTTTTTAACTTATATTTTAGTTTCAGGAGTATATATGCAGGTTTGTAATATAGGTAATTGTGTATCACTGGGGTTTGGAATATCGATTATTCCAATGGTATCTCATTGTGGTTTTGATTTTTGTTTCTTCAATGGTTAGTGGTATTGAGCACTTTTTTATTTGCTTGTTGGCCATGCATATATGGTCTCCTTTTGAAAAGTGACTGTTCATGTCCTTTACCCACTTTTGAATTGGATTGCTTGATTTTTCTTGTTAATTTAAGTTCCTTACAGGTTCTTGATATGAAACCTTTACAGGATACACCCTTTGTAAATATTTTCTCCCAGTCTGTGGGTCATCCATTTACTCTATTGATAGTTTCTTTTGTTGTGCAGAAGCTCTTTAGTTTAATTTAAATAGGTTCCATTTATCAATATTTGTTTTTGTTACAATTGCTGTTGGCATCTTCATCATCAAATTTTTGCCAGCACCTATGTCCAGAATGGTATTTCCTAGGTTATCTTCCAGGGTTTTTATAGTTTCAGGTTTTACATTTAAATCTTTAGTTCATCTTGAGTTGATTTTTGTGCATCCCATAAGGAAGCAGTCCAGTTTCAATTTTCTGTGATATTGCTAGCCAGTTATCTCAGAACCAGTTATTAAGTGGGGAGTCCTTTCCCCCTTGCTTTTTTTTGTTAGCTTTTTGAACATAAGATGGTTGTAGGTGTGCAACAGTATTTCTGGGCTCTGTATTCTGTCCTGTTGTTCTGCATGTCTGTTTTTGTATCAGTACCATGGTGTTTTGGTTACAGTAACTGTGTGGTATATAGTTTGATGTTGGGTAATATAATGCCTTCAGCCTAGTTGTTTTTGTTTAGAATTGC